>NC_073244.2:15860000-16476875 GCF_029281585.2 Gorilla gorilla gorilla | reverse complement strand
CCTGTTTCCCAGTTGCTCTCCCCTCCAGACAGCTGGTCTCTTCACTCCAAGAGAAGGGACTGTGGAGCCAGGAGGCACTCCTACCTCCATCCACCCCGTCTCTCAGCCTCTGACCTGCCTCCTGGGCCTCAGATTTGAGTTCCAGAGACAGACCTTGTTGAAGGCCTGGAGTCTTCGCATCCCTGAGGTCACAACACCTCCTCTCTCACCTGCTGCACTCTCCATTCCAACCAGGTCTCTCTGCTGCTCCGATTCCTCCCCACTCACAAACAATCCATTCCTACCTGCTGTTGAGAGAACCACCATAACCCCAATCAAAAATGTTTGTAGGCCAGGTGCGGTGGCTCACGCCTGTAATCCCAGCATTTTGGGAGGCCGAGGCGGGCAGATTACCTGAGGTCCGGAGTTTGAGACCAGCCTGGCCAACACGGTGAAACCCAATCTCTACTAAAAATACAAAAATCAGGTGGGCGTGGTGGCAGGCACCTGTAGTCCCAGCTACTCAGGAGGCTGAAGCCGGATAATTGCTTGAACCCGGGAGACGGAGGTTGCAGTGAACCGAGATCACACCACTGTACTCCAGCCTGGCCGACAGAACGAGACTCTGTCAGAAACCAAACAAACAAACAAAAAACCCTCAAAACTAACAAACACATAGAATCACCACACAACCCAGCAATCCCACTCCTAGGTCTATCCCCAAAAGAACTGAAAGCGGGGATCTCAAACAGATACATGTACACCCATGTTCACAGCAGCGTAATTCACGATGGCCAAAAGGTAGAAGTGACTGACGTGTCCATCAACAGATGAATGGATCAACAAAATGTGTTATATCCATTGAATGGAATAGAATTCAGCCTTAAAAAGGAAAGGAATTCTGACACAGGCTACAACATGGATGAACCCTGAAAACATTATGCTCAGTGACCCAGCACTTTGGTAGGATGAGGCGGGCGGATCACCTGAGGTTGGGAGTTCAAGACCAGCCTGACCAACATGGAGAAACCCTGTCTCTACTAAAAATACAAAATTAGCCGGGCGTGGTGGCACATGCCTGTAATCCCAGCTACTACTCGGGAGGCTGAGGCAGGAGAATCACTTGAACCCGGGAGATGGAGGTTGCAGTGAGCCGAGATTGGGACATTGCATTCCAGCTTGGGCAATGAGAGTGAAACTCCGTCTCAAAAACAAACAAACAAACAAAAAAACCAAACAAAAAAACATTATGCTCAGTAAAATAAGCCAGTCAGAAAAAGACAAATAGTGCATAGGAAATTCCACTTATATGAGGTCCCTGGAGTACTCAAAGTCAGAGACAGAAAGTAGAAGAGTGGGCGCCAGGGGCTGGGGGAGATAGGGAAATGGTGTGTTTGTGCTTAAAGTTTCAGTCTGAGAACATTAAAAAGTCCTGGCCAGGTGCGGTGGCTCACGCCTGTAATCCCAGCACTTTGGCGGGCGGAGGCGGGCGGATCACAAGGTCAGGAGAGCGAGACCATCCCGGCCAACATGATGAAACCCCGTCTCTAATAAAAATACAAAAATTAGCTGGGTGTGGTGGTGCGTGCCTGTAATCCCAACAACTCAGGAGGCTGAGGCACGAGAATCGCTTGAACCCGGGAGGCGAAAGTTGCAGTGAGCCGAGATTGCGCCACTGCACTCCAGCCTGGCGACAGAGCGAGACTCCGTCTCAAAAAAAAAAAAAAAGTCTTGGAGGCTGGGTGAAGTGGCTCACATCTGTAATCCCAGCACTTTGGGAGGCCCACGCGGGAGGATCGCTTGAGCTCAGGAGTTCAACACCAGCCTGGGAAACATGGCAAGGCCCTATCTCTACAAAAAATGAAAAAAATTAGCAAGGCATGATGGTGTGCGCCTGTGGTCCCAGCTACTCAGGAGGCTGAGGTGGGAGGATCACCTGAGCCCTGGAGGTATAGACTGCAGTGAGCAGTGATGATGCCACTGCACTCCAGCCTGGGTGATAGAATGAGACCCTGTCTCAAAAAAAAAAAAAAAAAAAAAGATGGATGGTGGTGATGGTTGCACAACAATGTGAATGTACTTAATGCCACTGAACTATACACTCGAAAATGGATAAAATGGGCCAAGCAGAATGGCTCATTCCTATAATCACAGCACTTTGAGAAGCTGAGGTGGGAGGATCACTTAAGTCCAGGAGTTTGAGACCAGCCGGGGCAACACAGCAAGACCCTATCTCTAAAAAAAATTTAAGTTAGCTGAGCATGGTGGTGCATGTGTATAGTCCCAGCTACTCAAGAGGCTGATGCAAGATGATTGCTTGAGACCAGGATTTGGAGGCTGCAGTGAGCTGTGATCATGCCACTGCACTCCAGCCTGGGTGATACAGTGAGACCCTATCTCACAAAAAAAAAAAAGGCCGGGCACGGTGGCTTACGCCTGTAATCTCAACACTTTGGGAGGCCAAGGCGGGCAGATCATGAGATCAGGAGTTTGAGACCAGCCTGACCAACATGGTGAAACCCCGTCTCTACTACAAATACAAAAATTAGCTTGGCGTGCTGGTGTGCGCCTGTAATCTCAGCTACTCAGGAGGCTGAGGCAGGAGAATCACTTGATCCTGGGAGGTGGAGATTGCAGTGAGCCAAGATCGAGCTACTGCACTCCAGCCTAGGGGATAGTCTCAAAAAACAAACAAACAAAAAAAGCCACTCTTAAGGTTCTTAAGGTGAGATAATCATAGATCATCAGCTTGGACCTTTGATGATAATGTCCATTTATTTATTTATTTATTTATTTATTTATGAGATGGAGTCTCACTCTGTCACGCAGGCTGGAGTGTAGTGATGTGATCTCAGCTCACTGCAACCTCTGCTGCCGGGCTCAAGCAATTCTCCTGACTCAGTCTCTCGAGTAGCTGGGACTACAGGCACGCGCCACTACACCTGGCTACTTTTTGTATTTTTAGTAGAGACGGGTTTCACCATGTTGGCCAGGCCAGTCTCGAACTCCTGACCTCAGGTGATCCACCCACCTCAGCCTCCCAATGTGCTGGGATTACAGGCGTGAGCCACTGCACCCAGCCAATAGTGTCCATTTGTTGAGCACCTGCTGTGTCCTGGGTGCCAGGTTAGATCCTTTCAGGCATACAGTAATAATAACAAGACATTTATTGAATGCTTGCTGTGTGCCTGGCATTATGAAAGTGCTTTATACACATTAACCGATAGAGGGCTCCAACCCACTCTATAAGTTAACATATAGGTCCTGGTTTTTGTTGTTGTTGTTTTTTTGAGACGGAGTTTCGCTCTTATTGCCTAGGCTGGAGTGCAGTGGCACCATCTCGGCTCACTGCAACCTCCGCCTCTCAGGTTCAAGAGATTCTCTTGCCTCAGCCTCCCGAGTAGCTGGGATTACAGGCATATATCACCATGCCCGGCTAATTTTGTATTTTTAGTAGAGACGGGGTTTCTCCGTGTTGGTCAGGCTGGTCTCGAACTCCCGATCTCAGGTGATCCACCTGCCTCGGTCTCCCAAAGTGGTGGGATTACAGGTGTGAGCTACTGCGCCTGGCAACATATAAGTCCTGTTAACATTCCCATGTCATAAGGAGACAAGGGGTTGGTGGCTTCATTGTCTGAGAACCGTGTCCTGTCTCCTAAGGTGGATTTTTTTCAGCTCCAGAGAAGGCGAGAGGAACATAGCTACACACCTCCAACTCCCCGGCCTAGGATTTAAGCTGCAGTTTAGGACGGTGAGACTCTGTTCCCAAGCAGGTGCCCAGCTAGCACATCCTGGCACATCTACCAGCCCCAAGGGACTCAGCTCACGTCAGCAGGAGCCCAGAGGCCTGGATGGGAAGAGGACACTCCCTGGGGCCCTGCTGTTTCTGTTTCAAGACCCGATGTCCCCTGGGCTGAGGGAGGACAGAGGGGAGGGGACAGGGCTATAGAACTTCTGCCTGGGAGCTGGTGGGGATAGGGGAGAGTCAGGGCCAGCGATGCCCCAGTATCAGACCCCTGAGCAATGGAGAGTCACCCCTCCCTGGCTTGCCACTGACTGCTCAGGGTGGCCCAAAGTTAGGCCAGAGGCCACTCCAGCAACATCCCCATGGGACCCAAGGCTGCAACCCAGACACAGGGGTAGCTGCCAGCCTTACATCACAGCCACATGCCCAGACACTCCATTGGAGGTGAAATGACCTGCCCAAGACTCCCTCTTAGGCAGGCTAATCATTGTTTTTTGTTTGTGTGTGTGTGTGTGTGTGTGTGTGTGAGTGTGTGCGTGTGTGTTGATACAGGGTCTTGCTCTGCCACCCAGACTGCAGTGCAGTGGGGCGATCATGGTTCACTGCAGCCTCAGCCTCCCAGGCTCAAGCGATCCTCCCACCTCAGCCTCCTGAGTAGCTGGAACCACAGGTGCACACCACCACACCCAGCTAATTTTTTTTTTTTTTAAGCAGAAATGGGGTTTCACCATGTTGCCCAGGCTGGTCTTGAACTCCTAGACTCAAGCAATCTGCTTCCCAAAGTCTCGCCCTCTCAAAATGCTGGGATTATAGGCATGACCACTGCATCTGGCCTCAGGCTGATCATTTGGTGACACTTTCAGATGAAGTTGCTACCTGTTTCCCCCTCCATGTGGCCCCTAGGCCTTCCCACCAGGGCTTTTGGGAGCATGAAATTGGGCTTGTTGAGGGCTATGCAGCCCAGGGAGAGTCTAGGCCTTGGGGGATAACTACTGCAGGGACTGATGGGACACAAACAAGCTAGGGAGCGGGGGCGGGGGAAACGAACACATTGGTAAAGATTATAATAACAAGAACTATGGCCAGGTGCAGTGGCTCATGCCTGTTGGAGCATCGCTTGAGCCTGGGAAGCAGAGGTTGCAGCGAGCAGAGATGGTACCACTGCACCCCAGCATGGATGATAGAGATGCTGTCTCAAAAAAAAAAAAAAAAAGCCGGGCACCGTGGCTCATGCCTGTAATCCCAGCACTTTGGGAGGCCAAGGCGGGCAGATCACTTGAGGTCAGGAGTTCGACACCAGCCTGGCCAACATGGGGAAACCTGTCTCTACTAAAAATATAAAAATTAGCCAGGCGTGGTGGCGGGGCGCTTGTAATCCTAGCTACTTGGGAGTCTGAGGCAGGAGAATTGGTTGAACCCAGGAGGCGTAGATTGCAGTGAGCCAAGATCGCACCACTGCACTCCAGCCTGGGTGACAGAGTGAGACTCCATCTCAAGAAAGAAAAAAAAAAACAAACTTATGTGAAGGCCACATGCTAGGCATTGTGCTATACTGTAACATGCATTAATGCTCCATTTTCCAGACAAAGAAACTGAGGCCAGGCACGGTGGCTCACGTCTGTAATCCCAGCACTTAGGGAGGCCAAGATGGATGGATCACTTGGGGCCAGGAGTTTGAGATCAACCTGGCCACCATAGAGAAACCCCATCTCAACTAAAAATACAAAAAAATCCTAGCTGGCATATGGTGGCGTACACCTGTAATGCCAGCTACTCGGGAGGCTGAGGCACAAGAATTGCTTGAACCCGGGAGGCAGAGGTTGCATTGAGCCAAGATCACTCCACTGCACTCCAGCCTGGGTGACAGAGCGAGACCCTGAAAAAAAAAAAAGGAAGAAAGAGAGAAAGAAAGAAGGAAAGGAAGAAAGAAAGAAAGGAAGGAAGGAAGGAAGAAAGAAACTGAGGCACAGAAAGGATAAATACTATGGTTATTAGTAGCAGAGCATGGATTTCTTTTAAAATTTATTTATTTTGTAGTGATGAGGTTTTGCTATGTTGCCCAGGCTGGTCTCAAACTCCTGGGCTTAAGCCATCCTCCCACCTCAGCCTCCCAAAGTGCTGGGATTACAGGCATGAGCCACCACACCCGGCCTAGAACGTGGATTTGAACCCGGGCAGCTGAGCTACAAAGCTGCGTCGAGTGTCTTCCCCCAGGGCGCACAGGGCAGGCAGGCCTGGTGTCTCCCCCGGCTCCCCGTGCTTTTCCACCTGACTCACTTGTAGGTGGTGCCAGGCAGCCTTTATGGAAAGGCCTGGCATTTGCTCTGTGAAGGTCACACGGAGGTTGAAGGCGGGTGCTGGTGTGTGTCTCCCAGGCAGGCGCGTAGTGCCAGGTGACACAGCTCTTTGGGGGGCTGAGTATGTAAGAGACTGGGGGAGAGGGAGGTCTGTGTGCCCCCGGGCATCGCACATAGACATCTCTGTGGCATCGCACATCTGCCCGTGTGAGCAGGGGCTGGGTGCTCATGGGTGCCTGTGTGCATCTCTGTGTCTTTATCTGTGTATTTCTGAGTCTGGGTGACTTTATGAGACCGTGTCGCACTGATACTGTGACAGTCCCTGACCCCTGTGTGGGCACGGGGTGCGTTCCTGTGTGTATCTGGTGCAGGTGGGAGTACAGCATGCAGGAACATGTGTGGGCCCTGGGTGTGTATTTTGGTGAGAATGTGTCTCACCAAAATACAATGTCCCCCACTGTGGAGGAACGCAGCGTAGACGAGGATGTGCGAGGGCTGGGCCAGGGTTGCTGTGGTCTGTGTGTCACCTGTGTGTGGCCATGAGTCAACTGCAGGGTCCTCTTGGTGCAGCCAGGAGACCCAAACCTAGTACGGTAAACACCAGGTGACCCGGATTGCCCTGTGTGCGGCCCTGTGTGCGTGTCTGTGTTAGAGACCATGGAGCAGGAAAGCAAGAACAAGGCTAGAAACCCCTGAGAATTCTGAGAACTTAAAGGCCACTCACAGCCCCAGCTCAGTCCAGCCTATTCTAAACACCCTCCATGAGACCCAGAATCTCCCCTCCCCACCCCCAACCCAGCTTGGTTTTCAGCCTGGCAGCTCCAGCATGAGAGGGGGTGGGGAAGGTAAGGCTGGAAACACTGAGCCAGGCAGGGACTTAGGGACCTGGTTCTAGGCCAGTGGCCTGGGAGTGGAGCCCAGGTGACGCTGGACACCCATATTTGCAGCCAAAGTGAATGCCAGAAGCCCAGGTTTAAGGACACAAAGAGGGTGACGGGTCCTACCTTGGATAGGCAGGAATGGACCCAGCACCCACTTTGAGGGCTGCCACCTTCAAGAAGCCCTCAGTAGCACCCCAGGCCTTTAGAGCCAGGAAAGGGGGTGGGGCCCCAGCCAGATCCTGGAAGCCACTTAGGGGACTCACCCAAGTAGACTCAGCACCCCCACCCCCCCAGCACAGCCAGTGCCCTTCAGTATTAAAAGAGAGGACTGACTGGCCACGGGCCACCCACCTGACAGATCTGCCCGGAGGGTGCCGACGGGTGTCCTCATCGCTGAAGGGGAAGTGGGTCAGGGACTCGGGGCCCGTGGTGGGCAGTGCCAGGGCAGGGGGCCGGGGCCGGGCCCGGGGCGCTGCACCGGAGCGCATGGGAGCCAAGCGCCGTCGTCGGGGCGCGCATGGGGACGGCGGCAGGGCGGTGTGGCGCGCGCTGCTGGCCAGGCCCAAGGTGTCCGCGGCCTCCACTGCCGGCACCTCCTCCACGCCTCTGGTGACCCCCCCAGGGACAGCCCCGGGCAGTCGGGCGTTCCCGGGTCTGCACGGGGGAGGGGAGCGCACGGGCGCTCTGTCTGCCTCCCCCTGCAGGGGTCCTGCGGAATCGGACGCACACTTCCCCCCTGTCTCCTCCCTCCTAGGCCTCTGGGGTGCCCCGGGGCTCCGGTTTCCCGGCTCCGGGCCCGCCCTCCTGCCACCGCCTCCGGCCCCGCCTTTCCCCCCTCCCCGCCCTGACGTCGAGCTGGGCCCGCTCGAGGTCTCTGATCGCCGTGCGCCCCCGGGGAAACGGGACTCGAGTGTGGGGCCGGGTGACATAAACCCAGGGGAGGGGAAGGTGCAGCTCAGCGGTGGGGAGGAGAGACAAAACAGAGACAGAAGAGACAGAAGTGGAGACAGAGACGCAGGACGCAGAGAGAGAGACCCGGAGAGAGGCAACGATTTCCCTACACACACCCTGCGGACCCCACGCGGGGCTCCCAAAGGCCCCGGCCCCTCTTCCTCTTCTGTCCCCGCCCCATTTCGTTCCTGGGGCCAGTCGCTGGGCCCGGTCCTGCCCCGCCGTGCCCTCCTTCAGTCTGTGCCTCAATTGCACGCGGAAAGTAGGTGGAAGAGGTGGAGGCTGAGGACCCGGAGAAGCCCCCAGGGCCAGCCAGTGCCCAACTCCGGGCTGCCAACTTCTGCCTCCAGGATATAAGGACATTAGAAAGCCAGACTGGATGTGGCTTCGGGGCCTGTCACCCCCAGACTTCAAGCCCCCGCAGCCCACCCCGTCTGGCCAGAAAGGGAACTTCCATTTGCCCTCCGTGGCCCGTTACTAGGAGTGAAACCAAGCCTCACCGCAAGGCCACCCCCAGAGGGCATGACTGGCCCCATTTCACAGGCCAGTAGACTGAGGCTGACAGAACTGAACACATATCCCCAGGATGAACACATGACCTGGATGGCAGGTCGCCCTCACTCCTCCAAAGCGTGACCGCAGCTTCAGGTTTGCACAGGAAGTGGGAAGGATGCAACATTTATTAAACGTCTACTGCATGCCCTATCAGAGATCTCCAGGGCAACCCTGGCGGGCAGGGATGATTTTGGTCGCTGCTATGTGACAGAAGAGGAAAGTGAGGCTGGAGAGAGTGAGCCACGAACCCTAGACCCTGGAGTGCGCCAGGTGGCCAGGGGCGACTCGAACCCACGGTCACCAGCGCTGCACTTACCCAGCCCCAGCCCAAGCCTGGCGGCCCAAATCCTGGCAGCTGCGGAGAAGCCGAAGGCGTCTGCGGAAAGTTGGGGACGGGCTGGCGAAGAAGACGGGCGAGGAGGGCGGCGAACGCGGGCGGCGGGGCGCGCGCGGGGCCAGGGGCTCGGGCAGGAACGCCTCGTCCTCAGCCGCCACCGCCACCGGGAAGGCCACCAGTTGCAGCTCCGGGATACGGCCTAGGCCGCGCGGCCGCGCCATGGCCGCGGGGCGGCCTCGCCTCGGCGGGCGCTGGGGAGCTGCGCCGCCCACCCCGCGAGGCCCACGCAGGCCGCCTGCCCAGCCCCGGGCCCGCGGGCCCCACCCCGCCCTGTCGCCTCGGCCCTTCCGGCTTCGCGCTGGAGCCGCCCCCAGGGCGGGGCGGGTCTGGGGCGCCCGCACGGCTCTGGTGGGGACTCTCCCGCAGACCCCAAAGCCGCCCGCGTTGGCTCTGATGTCCTCACAATTGCCAGACGCGTCCCCACAAACACCAGGGACACCCCCAAATCTGTGGGGACACTCCTGCAAACTCTCCATGGTGTTGACAGGCCCCACAAGCCCCAGGAGCCACCCCACAGTCTCTCAGAATCCCAAGGAGCACCCTCATTGTCCCTGAGACAACCCCACACAAGAAGTCCAGGGGTACCCCCCCAAATCCCGGGGCTTCTCAGCACAACTTAGAGGTGTTCTGAGACACCCTCATAAACCCTAGGGCACTCTCATAGCTCTCCAGATGCCCCCATAATCCTAGCAGTATTCTCACTGTTTCTGAGACATGCCACAAGCCCCAGGAGTGCCCTGAGAATCCCAGGGTGCACCCACAAATGCCAGGGATGCCCCCAAATCTCTGGGGGCACTCCCACAAACTCCCTGCCAGTGGTGCTCTGAGAGCCCAGGGAAAACCCTTCAGATCCCAGAACCCCCACCACAGTTCCTCAGATGTCCCAAAATTCCTCCAGAGCTCCCCATCATCCCCAACTCTCATCATCCCATCATGCATAGACCCTCCCTCAGTACCCCCAGAATCCCCCACACCCACAGAGCCATTTTCATAGACCGAATATAGGTTCCCACCAAATCCTAGAGTTCTCCACAGACCCCAGGAACACCTCCACAGTCCCTCAGATGTCCCTTAATCCCTGAATGGTTCTACAGCATCTCTGAGATGCCCCCACAAGTGCTGAGACCCCAAGACAACCTCGGGAATGCCTTCAGACTCAGGGGATGCCCTAGTAACCATGGAGATGCCAGCAAAATCTGGGGTGCCCCAGTAGACCCCAGGGACACAACTAGATTCCTCTCCAGCTCCTAAGACAGTCTCACACCCTAGAACAGAATCCCAAGATGCACCCCACAGTCCTTGGGGACAACCTAGAATGCCACCCACAGCTTCTGAGATGTGTCTTACATCTCTTAAGACACCCCTAGAAGGCAGGCGTGGTGGCTCATGCCTGTAATCCCAGCACTTTGGGAAGTGAAGGTGGGCGGATCACTTGAGCCCAGGAGTTCGAGACCAGCCCGGGTGACATGGCGAGATCCCATCTCTACAAAAGATGACAAAAATAAGCAGGGCATAGTGGGATGAGCCTGTGGTCCCAGCTACTTTGGAGGCTGAGGTGGGAAGATCACCTGAGCCAAGAGGTTGAGGTTGCAGTGAGTTATGAAAGTGCCACTGCACCATCTTGAGACAGTGAGACCCTGTCTCAAGAAAAAAAAGAGAAAAGAGGGTGAATCTCTATTTTCTTTTCTTTTCTTTCTTTCCTTCCTCTCTTTCTTTCTTTCCCTTTCTTTCTTCCTTCCTTCCTTCTTTCCTTTCCTTTCCCCTCCATCCCTCTCTCTCTTTCTTTTCCTTTCTCCTTCCTTTTCTTATTTTCCTTCCTTCCTTCCTTCATTTCTTCCTTCCTTCCTTCCTTTCCTTTCCTTTCTCCTTCCTCCCTTTCCCCCTTTCTCTCTTTCTTTCTTTTTCAACAGTCTCGCACTGTCACCCAGACTGGAGTGCAGTGGCACGATCTTGGCTCACTGCAACCTCTGCTTGCTAGGTTCAAAGGATTCTCGTGCCTCAGCCTCCCAAGTAGCTGGGATTACAGGCATGTGCCACAATACCTGGCTAATTTTTCTTGTATTTTTAGTAGAAATGGGGTTTCACCATGTTGGCCAGGTTGGTCTCGAATTCCTGGCCTCAAGTGATCCACCCGTGTGAGCCACCGCGCCCAACAGTGAATCTCTCTTTTCGAGTCCACGTCTGTGAAATATCCTTCCTTCTCTAGTGTTGGCTCTGATGCCATGGGGCCCAGAGTGAGGAGGCCTGGGCTTGCATGTGGCCTCTGGCACTTCTTAGCCCTTTGATCTCGGGCTAGTCACTTCATTTCATTGAGCCTCAGTTTCCCCAGTTGTAAAATGGGTATAATACTACCACTCACCCCATGGATGGACACATAAAAAGCTCAGAAAAGTGTCTGAACCTAGTAAGCACTCAATATGAGCTACAGTTATTATCAGTATTTGACAAATATTTACTGAAGGCTTATAATATGCAAATCACTATACTAGCCAGAGGGTATAGATGATGATGATAATGACGATGATGGTGATGATAGCAACTAACCCTTTAGAAAGCTTCCTGTGCATCCAGTGCCTCTAGCTATGATCTCTCTCTCTCTCTCTCTCTCCCTCTCTCTCTCTCTCTCTCTCTCTCTCTCTCTCTCGAGACAGGATCTCATTCTGTCATCGAGGCTGGAGTACAGTGGCACGACATAGCTCACTGCAGTCTCAACTTCCTGCGGTCAAGCGATCCTTCAACCTCAGCTTCCTGAGCAGCTAAGTAGCTGAGTAGCATGTGCGCCACCATGCCCGACTAATTTTTTGTACTTTTTCTAGAGATGGGGTTTTCCTATGTTGCCCAGGCTGGTCTTGAGCTCCTGGACTCAAGTGATCTGCCTGCCTTGGCCTCCCAAAGTGCTGGGATTACAGGTGTGAGCCACCATACTTGGTCTTATGATCTCATTTAATCCTCACAAAATACCCACCAGACACCTACCAGGTGATACTCTTTTTTTTTGTTTGTTTTTGACAGGGTCTCACTCTGTCACCCAGACTGCAGTGCAAGTGACATGATATTGGCTCACTGCAACCTCCACCTCCCAGGCTCAAGTGATCCGCCTCCCTCTCAGCCTCCCAAAGTGTGTTGGGCATGAGCCACTATACCTGTCCCAGAAATGCATTTTTGTTCACCGACCAGTTAAGGTTTCAACGCCCTTAGCTTCCCTGAATTGTTTTGCCAGTTCGTCAGATCAGCCCTTGGGAATATGGTTTTTACTAGGCCCATTTCAGAGACGGGGAAGCCAAGGCCCAGAGAGGAGTGACTTGGCCAGGGTCTCCCAATCTAGAAAGATCAGAGCTGGATTATGGACGCAGCTGTCTGGCTTCAGAGACAGGAATTTTAGCCATGAGGCTACACAAGCCCTTTATGGATGAGTTTCCTTCCAGCCCAATGATGCTTGTCCCGTCCTAGGAAGCCAGATGTAAACTGAGTCCTAAAGCCAACCTTGATCATGGCCTAATGGTCTATGAGCCCTTACATGAGCTGCCTGTCACCTCGCTCCCTCCTTTTTTTCCACTGCCTCCTCGCTCACTCTGCCTCAGACACACTTGCCTCCAACGTATCAGACACACTCCCACCACGGGACCTCTGCACTGGCTCTTCCCGCTGGTTGGCACCCTCTTCCATCAGACACCCATGTAGCAACTTCCCTCTTTTGTTTTTAGTTAGACGGAGTCTTGCTCTGTCACCCAGGCTGAAGTGCACTGGCACGGTCTTGGCTCACTGCAACCTCCACTTCCTGGGTTCAAGCAGTTCTCCTGCCTCAGCCTCCTGAGTAGCTGGGATTACAGGCACTTGCCACTGCGCCCAGCTAATTTTTGTATTTTTAGTAGAGATGGAGTTTCAACATCCTGGCCAGACTGGTCTTGAACTCGTGACCTCGTGATCCACCTGCCTCGGCCTCCCAAAGTGCTGGGATTACAGGCGTGAGCCACTGCGCCCGGCCCTTACCTCCCTCATTTTATTTGGGTCTTTGTTCAAATGTCACCTCCTCAGAGACACCTTCCCTGACCTCAGGATCCCTCTTTTTTTCATATCCTATGTGTGACTATCTTGAATTATCATACAGCTTTACTTGCTATTTCTTTCTTTTTTTTTTTTTTTTGAGACGGAGTCTGGCTTTGTCACCCAGGCTGGAGTGAAGTGGCACAATCTCGGCTCACTGCAACCTCTGCCTCCTGGGTTCATGCAATCCTCCTCCCACCTCAGCCTCCCAAGTAGCTGGGATTGCAGGCATGCACCCAGCTAATTTTTGTATTTTTAGTAGAGACAGGGTTTTGCCAGGTTTTGGCCAGGCTGGTCTCGAACTCCTGGCCTCAAGTGATCCACCTGCCTTGGCCTCCCAAAGTGCTGGGATTAC
Organism: Gorilla gorilla gorilla; assembly: GCF_029281585.2. NCBI lineage: Eukaryota > Metazoa > Chordata > Mammalia > Primates > Hominidae > Gorilla > Gorilla gorilla. Next base: position 16,463,671 of record NC_073244.2, on the reverse strand, counting down.
AGGCCTGAGCCACCGCACCCGGCCCTTTACTTGCTATTTCTGCTTCACCCTCTAGTCTGACAATTTCAGGGCAGCAGGGAATGTGTCTATGGCAAGGGTGTGCAATCTTTTGGCATCCCTGGGCCACACTGAAAGATGAAGAATTGTCTTGGGCCACACATAAAATACACTAACACTAACAATAGCTAATGAGAAGAAAAAAAAAAAAGAATCTCATTGTTTTAAGAAAGTTTACGAATTTGTGTTGGGCCGAATTCAATGCCATCCTGGGCCACGGGTTGGACAAACTTGGTCTACAGCATTCTCAGCCACAGTTCTGAAGGCGCTCAGTGTTTGTGGAATCAACGAATCTGCTAGAAATGAGGAGACTGAGGCTCCGACAGGTGAAGGTCACACAGCGAGTCCAGGACAAAAGCTGGATTTACTTATTTTATTTTTTTCTTTTTGTAGAGATAGGGTCTCACTATGTTGCCCAGGCTGGTCTCAAACTCCTAGCCTCAGGCAATCCTCCCACGTCAGCCTCCCAAAGTGCTGGGTGTAAGCCACCTCGCCTGGCCAAAAGCGGATTTGAACTCTTTTCTTTCCTTCCTTCCCTCTTTCCTTTTTTTTTTTTTTTTTTTTGACAGGGTCTCACTCTCTCGCCCAGACTGGAGTGCAGTGGCCCAATCTCGGCTCACCGCAACCTCCGCCTTCCAGGCTCAACCAATTCTCCTGCCTCAGCCTCACCAGTAGCTGGGATTACAGGCATGCACCACTACCACCTGGGTAATTTTTGTATTTTTAGTAGAGACGGGGTTTCACCATGTTGGCCAGACTGGTCTCAATCTCCTGACCTCAAATAATCCACCCGCCTCAGCCTCCCAAAGTGCTGGGATTACAGGCATGAGCCACCGCGCCCAGCCAGATTTGAACTCTTTCATACTCCACAATGAAAAGAGTGGGCTCAGATGCCCTCACAATTCTGTTCTCACCCTGCCAGACTGTGGCTCTCCCAGGTCCAAAGCCCCAGTTTTCCTAAAGTCATAAGAGCCTGCAGTCAATCTGTTACCAATGAAATATGGGGCACCCTCCCCACCAGCCGGGTTTGAGGTTTGGGGGACGCCCCCTTTCTCTCTGCTGATGTCATTTGAGGAAGTACTTTCTCAGAACACCAGCTCCTGGCTGCCCAGCACCTACGTCAAACATATCAGCCTCACCACAGCCCTGGGGGTGGACAGTTCTTATTTTTCAGCCCCGTTTGACTGATGAGGAAACTGAGGCTCCGAGAGGCACAAGCACTGACCCCAAGTCACACAGCGAGTCAGCGGGCAGGGCTGCCATGTGAATGTTACCCAGCGGTCTGCAGTGGAGCAGATCTGTTTTTTGTTTTTTGTTTTTTTTTTGAGACAGGGTCTCGCTCTGCTGCCAGGCTGGAGTGCAGTGGTGCCATCTCGACTCACTGCAACCTCTGCCTCCCGGGTTCAAGTGATTCTCCTGCCTCAGCCTCCCGAGTAGCTAGGATTACAGACGTGTGCCACCATACCCGGCTAATTTTTGTATTTTTAGTAGAAACGGGGTTTCACCATGTTGGCCAGGATGATCTTGAACTCCTGACCTCATTCGTGATCCGCCCACCTCGGTCTCCCAAAGTGCTCAGATTACAGAGCCACGGCGCCTGGCCGAGATCTGGTTTTTAACTCCTATTCTCACCTTCCTCGCTGTGTGACCTTGGGCAAGTCCCGTGGTCTCTGTTTCCCGGGCAGGAAGCGCAGAGCCAAGGATGCTGGGGTTCACCGGCCTGCCGGGCAAGCGCGCAGAGGCGGGACGGGAACTCCACGGCTGCAACTTTTCGGCCAGGTTCCTCCCTGTCCTCCAGACGACAGTCCCCGCAGCGTGTGGCAGGGGCTGGCGCATGGGGAAAGCGGCCTGGTCCCAAGCCCGGGAGGGCGAGGACCCCACACGCAGCCTGCGGTCAGCCGGCCTGGCGCCCGCTCTCCAGGACGCTCAATAAGCATAAAATAATAATACTGGGCGCCGCGACGGTGGCGGCGACTTTGCTTTGCTCCGGGACTGGCGGCGTCCCTGGAGCAGGTCCGCGCTCGGAGCGCACACCCAGGCTGTGCCTTCCTCGTCGTCCGGCAGAGGGCGCGCGGGGAGACCCGCTCCCAACCCACATCCAGGGACTTGGGAGCGCCAGGGACAAGGGGGAGGCGAGGACCCAAGTGGAGACAGAGACCAGCGACCAGACGGAGACCCCAGCTCGGCTGCCTCCACCTGCTCCTGGGGCCACACTGTGCCCCCACCTCGATGGGGAAGTTTTAGGGCCCAGGGAGGGGGGACGCAGGGTCCGTATGTTGGCCCCGTCCCCAGTTCAGACAGCTCCCCACCCCCACCACCAAAGTCCTCCTCTTCCTCCCTCTCCATCTGCCTCTTGACAGATCGTGGCTGTGCCGTGACTCAGCCGTCTCATACATCTTCAGGTCTGGAGGGGAGGTTTGGATGACATCTCTGGTTGGGGGTGGGCAGTGCCCTCTCTCTGGGGATTCCTTTGACCCAAATCGGGGAGCTCGCTGGACTCCTTTTGCGGTAGCTGGATGAACTCCAGTGTGGGGAGCACTGAATCCTGTATGTGCCCTGGTAAAAACCCCCTTTTTGAAGAAATGCCTGTTCTAAGCATTGAGGTTGCCATCAGACACCTTCCTCCTTTTCCCTGGGAATGGGGGAGGACCCTGGCACTGATGCCAGCTACAGCCCACCCATCAGTCCCAGCTTTGGACCTCAGCATAGACACTGAAGGGTGCACAGGCCCACAGTGAAACAGAAACCCGAGTCGACGTGGGGATGTGGTTAAGGTTCCTGTTTTTTTCTACTCACCCTGGAGAAATGGGATCCACCCAGGTCCCCCCTCCTTAGTCCAGGTCCCTGAATGGAGATCTACTGATTATGTTAAGTCCTTTACACACATCTCCAAGCTCGCAGAACTCTCAAAGTGACCCCCACATGGCAGTGCCAACAACAGCCCCACTCTACAGACTGGACAATTAAGGCTCAGAGAGGGCAAGACACTTATACAACGATGCACAGGAATTGGGCGGACCTGCGTTGCGATTCCAGCTCTCCCATCTCCTGGTTGTGTGAGTTTGGGTGAGAAAGAGAAAAGGTTTAGCTGGGTGCAGTGGCTCATGCCTGTAATCCCAGCACTTTGGGAGGCTGAGGGGTGGGCAGATCACCTGAGGTCAGGAGTTCGAGACCAGCCTGGCCAACATGGTGAAACCCCATCTCTACTAAAAAATTCAAAAATTAGTCAGGTGTGGTGGTGGGCGCCTGTAATCCCAGCTACTCCGGAGGCTGAGGCAGGAGAATCACTTGAATCCGGAAGCAGAGGCAGAGGTTGCAGTGAGCTGAGATCACGCCACTGCACTCCAGCCTGGGTGACAGAGGAGACTCCGTCAAAAAAAAAAAAAAAAGAGAAAGGGTTTTGTCTCTGGGCTCCAGTTTCTCCATATGCCAGCAGGAATACCCTGCTGGAATACCCAGGGCACTGGGGATGAGGATGCATATGGAAAAGTCCCTGGCATGGAGCCGGAGGGTGAGCCATTGCAAGATGGATACCCACCAAAATATTGATGATTATTACCACTCAGCCACTGTCCCCTAAGACTCAGTGCCCCAGAGACCAGGCTAGGAGGAGTCCCTGGAGCCTTGCAAAGAAATGGGGCCTGGATCCTACTTCACTTCACCCACCCCTTGGTGTCTTAGGACAGTGACCTGTGCCAGTTTGGCCCCCTGCCCCAGTTTTAGCATTTTCTGTTGATTCCAACTTTCTCTTCCTTCAGCCTCTCTCCAGTTCCCTTTGGGAAATGTCAGCCCATGTATGCTGGGCCCGTGACACTTGCTTCCTGGTGGGTACAGGGGTGCAGGGGGACTGGGGCTGGGGGGTGACCAGAACAGAGGTGGGGGTGGCCTGGAGGGCTGCAATGACTGCTGAAGACCCCCAAAGAGACTTAGGAAGAGTAGGGCTACATCTTAGAGAGGCCTCACTCAGGAGCTCCAGGGATAAGGAGCCCAAATCTGACCGTCTTGGTGATATCCCCAGCAGTGGGGCATCGAGGTAGAGCACACGGGCAAAGCTGTCAGTTGCACACATCGCTGGAGCACAAGCAGTCAGACCCTGGAGCACCATCAGAGCAGGAACAATAACTAAGAACACCAGGTGGTTAGAGGACACCAGTTCTTAGGATACACCAGGCAGAGGGAACCCAGACCACATGTCAGAGCACCGACGCTCAGACGTGAGCACCTGGTGAAGACTAACACACAGCCACTGTGTTTCAATCACAGTGTCCAAGGAGCACAGACTGTTCCACGAACTCAATCACATTGTTCCCCAAGTGTAAACACCCCAGTGCCACAATCACTGCATGCCAGAAATGACACTGTCACAATCACATTGTCCCTAGACCACCAACGCCATTGCACAATCACTGTCCTAGGAGCAGAAACGGTCACTCTATCCCAATCACTGCATCCCATGAGGCCACAGTCACCCTGTGACAGTCACAGCATTCTTGGAGCACACACAGTCACTGTCGCAAACCCTGTCCCAGAAACACACAGTCACACTACCCTGGAAATACACAGTCACACTGTCACAATTACACTGTCCCTGGAGGACACATAGTCATCGTGTCACCATCACAAGACCCCAGAAGCTCACACAGAGCACACAACTGAGGTAGCCACAGCTGGTCATACCCGGACAGCTGGAGCAAACGGAGGTCAGTCGGAGGATACCCTCAGAGGAGACCACGCTCAACACACACGCACCCTCACTATGCTGTCACCTCTGCAGTCGGGGACTCCTTCCCTCTGTGCTGGGACTGCGCCCCCCCTCCACTGTTTCCTGCCTCTGAACAGCTACTTAACGCTAACACTCTTGCCCTGAGAGGGGAACTCCAATCTAACGCAAGGCTCCCAAAACAGTGCTCCCCCAAGAGGCACCTTCTGGATTTCTGACCCCAGCTGCTGCAGGAGAAGTCCACTAACATCCCCGCAATAGAGTCCTCCATCCCCTAGAAGGACCCTGAGAGCACCCCACCCTGAAGTAAAGATCCTGGTCCTAGCAGGCACCCCCTTATGGAGTGCTCCAAGAGTACCCCAAACACTGCGAATCTAGCCCTCAGTATAGTGCCCCTAGGAAGGTCCCTCCAAGTGGTTCCCAGCTTAGCAGCTGTTCTCCACTATCACCAAGAATACAGACCCCTAAATGTGCAGCCCCCTTCCCCAACCCAGACCTCGTGAACACCACGCGCAGCGTGGCGCCCCCTAAATGGACCCCAGGATGGGCTTCAGCAGGAAGCCTTCCGTAGAGCGCACAACCGGGGCCAGGTCCTAGACGCCCCCGCAGCCGAATTCCCTCCGCCGCCGCCAGCCAAACCGACCCCACCCGCATCCTAGCGCCCCCTGCGGCCGGCAGCTCGAGTTGCCTCCTCCCTGCGCGCCCATCCGTTCCGCGCGCATCCGCCGCGGGGAGTCTTACCGCCTGCTGCTGCCTCCGCCCGCGCCGCCGCTGCCGGTGCCAGTGCCATGGAAGGACGAGGGCCAGGACATGCGGGTCGTGCGCAGGCCGGGCCGGTCGCTGGTGTCCATGGCATCGGCGCGCTCTATGGGCCGGTGCGGCTGCCGCTCCGGCTCGGCGCGCTCCGCGCTGTCCGAGTAGCCGCGCTGCTGGATACGGATGGGGGTCCGAGGCTGCCGCCACAGGTGCTGGGGGGGAGGCTTCAGGGTGGCCTGGCCCTCCCGGGGCCCGGGCAGTGACAGAGACAGGCTCCTTTCCGAGGGGACGGTCGGGGGTTCCATGGCGCCGGCCCCCACTTGCGCCCTGGGGGGCCCTGGCCCTTCCAACCTACACCCCGCTCAGCTGCGCGCAAGCCAGCGAGCCCAGGGCCCCGCGGGTGCGCCCGGCCGCGGTAGGGCCATGGCGCCCCGGGGACAGACCCGGGGGCGCTGCGGGCCAATCGCCCCCGGGCCGGGCTCTGCAGCTTCCTTTCGGCGCCTGGAGCTCTGCTCAGTGCGGGGCGGCGCTCTCCGCGCTCCGCGCTCCGCGTTCCGCGCCCCGCTCGGCGCCAGCCCCGGCTCCTCCGCCCCGTCCCGCCCCTCCCCGCCCCCCGCCCGCCGCGGCTGTCAGCGCCGCCCCCCTCCTCCCCCGTCCGGGCCAGCGGGGGGCAGCTACCTAAGGAGGGGGGGCCCTTCCCGCCCACGCAGATCCCCGCTCCGGGCTGGGAGGGGGCGCTGGAACTCGTCTGTCTTCAAAGCACCCTGCTTGGCCGCGGCGCGCACAGGCACGAAGGAGTTAAACGGTTAATCCGATCTGGAAGCAGACACCGGACTGGTTGCCAGAGTGTCAGTCAGTCGGTCCATCATGGCGAGGGCGGAGTCCGGTGCTGGCGTGTCCTCGCCGCTACCCCTGGCCGGGGGTAGTTTTTGAGGAGTGGTCCTAGTGCCACCGGCGCGGTGCCTGCAGCGGGCGGCGGCAGAGTGTGTGGGATCTCCTGTCTGTGCGTCGGAGGATAGTGATGGTGCGGGCCCGGGGCGGGATGTGCGCGCACGTGGCCTCTTCCGAGGGTTGTCTGTGTTTTCAGTGTCGGCTGGAAGTGTGTGTGCGCACGTGGTTGGCTGCTGTTGTCTGCCCGTTTCTCTGGATTTGGCTGTGTGTATAACTGTGTGTGTCTGTGGGTGAAGGATGTGTGCGCACATGTGCTGCCTATTTGGAGGATGTGCATCCCTACGTGGTCTTTTTTCAGGTGGCCTGGGGACTGTGAATGTGTTCTCAAGCGCTTGGATGCGTTTGTGGTCGGTGTGTGCTTGCGGAGTTGTGCACGCGATTCGGCCTCTGTCGTCTGACTGTAGTGTCGGAGGGCGTCTATGTATGTTAGTGTGTGCGTGTGCGTGAGTGTATGTGTGTGGTCGGCCTGGGGCCTCTGGGGTGTTTCTGGGGTGTGTCCCATTGGTTCCCTTGTGGCTCCAGGAAGACACCCTGTGGCGGATACCGCAGCTGCCGGCCCACCGCTCTATACATCGCTGCCTCTTCTAAAGCGCTTCTGCGAGAGGTAAACTGAGGAAGGTCCCAGGTAGCCGCGGAGCGCACCCCCGTGCCCTTTTCAGGCGAGTAAACAGGCGAGCCTCCTCCCTGCGGCCCCCGCCAGCAGAGCCCCCCTTCCGGCACCTAAATCGGGAGTCGCCGTGACTCACGCTCCCGCCTCCCCCAGCGCCGCGCCAAGCGAGCAAGCAGAGAGCGAGCGGGATCCGAGTGCGCCCCCATCCCCCTCAACCCCCTCCCAAGGATGGCTGCTGGGCGGGGGGAGTGCACGCGCCCGCGTGTCCCACCGCCCCCCCCGCCCACGCCGATAAGAGCTCGAACGCGAAACTGCTCTGCTGCGCGACCCGGGGACCAGACCCCTGCCCCCGTGCGCCCCCTGTCACGGGCTCCCCAGGGCACGCGATGCCGTCTGCCACCGCCCTCCCCCCGCGCCCTTCTCCTTATTTGAAAAAAAAAAAAAAAAGACTGCCGGTCTTCAACCCCCACAGCCACTTTTCTCCCCGCCAGAGGGGGCTCCCGGCGTGGGCGAACGCCGAGCAAAAACCGGCCCCCCCATCAGCAGCCGCCGGGTATTCCAAGGGCCAAAACTGTGTTCCCCACTTCTCTCAGGAACACCCCCCCCATTACACACTCAAAACGGCTTCTAGGGAATTTGCAGGGGCTGTGAGTTCTCCCCAGACCATATTTGAGAGTCCTGGGCTGGGCCAAATTCTTGGCAGGGGTATGCTGTAACGTTGGTTAGAGATCTGGAAGCGGGTGGGAGTGCGTAATGTGAGGTGGGTGGGGGTGTCAGGACACAGCTGGGGTTGCAGAAGAAGGAGGAAACGAGGAGCGGTGGCCTGAGCTGGGGGATAAACTGATCTGGACCTGAGGCTAGTGGGATGGGCGTGGGGAGATATAATTAAGCAGCTCCAGGGGCGAGAGACAGTCACTTGCTCTCCCTATCTGGAAATGAACCATTGGACCATGACGGAAACAGAGACCCTGGAACCCTCCAATGGAGTAGATGGGGGTGGGGGTGGATTGGAACTGCCGAAAGCGGTGACCAGAGGAGGGCATGGGGGCAGGGACCGGCCAGAAGCCAGGACCAGCTCAGCTGTCTGACTTTCCAGCTCATTCTTGAGCCAAGAGGGGGGTTGAGTACTCTGGGAAACTGGTTGGGTACCTGGAAGGTCCCCAGTTGAGAATCAGCAGGAAGTGCTGTGTGAACCCAGAGCTCGCAGATATTTCTCACATCTCCCCAGGAGAAAGAAAAATGCTAGTCCAGACCCCTTCCAAGACTCCACCATCCGCTTCAAGGCGGAGAAGAAACCTGATCCTCCCAGGCGGGGACATGAAAGCCGGTGCACAGCCGCCTGATCAACCTGCCCCAGCTCTGTGAATATGGGAGCATCTTGGGGGCTGGAGACATGACACCCCTTTCCTCAGTCCTGCCCCTTGCTGACTCAGGCAGCTGGAAAATGAAATAAGGGGTTCCTAGAGCCTGCGAAGGGTGCCTTGGGGGTAGGGGTGTCACAGCCCGCCACAGGACAAGTTGCAGCTAGTTTTGCAAACGGCAGGGAGCATGGAGATCGGGAAGGGCTGGTGGCTGGACCTAGCCCAGTTGGCACCGTGCCTCCCCAACCCACCTCCCACTCTGCTCCCTCTCCTACCTACCTGTCGTTCTCGGCCCTGGTGATGGAAATCCGCGGTGGGATCAGCAGCGGCAGCGTGGTGGGCCGTGGCGGCAGAGGGACCCCAGGGTCCGAGGGCTCAGGCTGGGCCCAGCCCAGGCCAGGACCGGACGAGAGGCGGCGGCGAGGGCGACGCAGGTCGGCCCCCAGCATGTTGGCACGGTCGGATTCGGGGGTCTCCCTCGACCTCTGGGGAGGGACAAAATGGAATAGGGGCGTGGCCTGGCTGGGAAGCTCTGAGCCCCTCTCCCCAAGAACACCCCTACCTAGCTGTCTAAGGGAGTAGTTAATGGCGGTATAGGCTCCCCTTCACGTGTGAGCCACTCGCTGACCCCTCACACAGAGGATGCCCTACCATCCCTTAGGTCTAAGAGTGCCCCTTCTCAGCCATAATTTTTGTGGAGTCCCCTCTCGATGCCCCAGCCTTGGGGTCTGTCACATCTAGACATTCTGTCTCAAGTGTGAGACCTCTCTAACACATCACCTTTTTAGGGTCTCTTCCCAACCTCCACGTCTAAGAGGGCCCCTCTTGGTCTTAATGTCAATGCCCCCCTCCCATCCCTCACATCTGAGACTCTCAAGACCTCACCACCCCTAGCGCCCCCTCCCACCTCCTCGCCAAAATCCTCTCCTCATTTGAGAAGCCTCTGCCTGCTGTCCCTGGGCCGGCTGAGAGCCTCTTAATCAGGGCAGCAGGAGAAAAATGGAATCAAGGGGGTAAACTGAGGCACGAGGGGACCAAACTCCTCACAGCTTGGAGGTAGTGAAGCCACGTTCAGGAAATAGCCGTGGTCACTAGAGGGCGCTAGTCTACCCCCAGGGGCGAAGCCCCGCCCCTAGCCCTAGCCCCTCCTCTCGCACCTCGTCCCCGGTCCCTGCCACGGACAGGGCACTGCGACTCCTCTTCATCTCGCCAACCTAGCGCGCCGTTGGGGCTGCGGTGGCCATGTCGGCAGGGCCAGGGCCTCCTGCAAGACCAAGCCAAACGCATCTGCCATCAGTGCCCCAGGGCTCCCCCTGCCGGTCGGGCCTAGAACCCGCCCCCGCCACTTGCCTATTGCCTCTCCTGGGGCGTGACGTCAGCGGACTGACGCACTACCAATGTGGTGACGTCGCCCCCGTTGCCAGGGCGACGGCTGACGCACGGCTGGGCTCCTGACGGCGTCAATGCCGGGGTTGGCCACTGGGGGGCCGAGAGCCTCCGGGCCCGGGTCGCCCCAGCCCCCACCCTTCCTCCCGCGGGGGCTTCCCCGGCTCGGGGATCCCGCAGAAAAAACTGGGAGCTCCCAGAGCTGGCCGCGTGCGGCGCGTGGTCCGAGCCGGGGGCCGGAGGAAGCGTCTCCTCCGAGCTGTTGGGCTTTTAAGCCTTAAACCCGAAATAGCTCCAATGTGCGGGGGCCGGGCGCAGAGAGACGGCGGCTTGGGCACAGATGGGGGACGCACAGGCAGAGGCGCGTGGAGACAGACAGGGACGTGTGGAAATAGAAACAGACAGACAGGGACACAGACGCCGTTCCCGAAGACGGGTGCGCTCTGCAGCCACCGATCCTTGTCTGAAATGCTTGGGGGAGGGAGAGGCTGGCTTACTTTACCTTGGCACCCAGGCGCTGAAAATTATTGCTGTGCGGCCATGGGTCAGTGTCTTAAACTCTGTGAGCCTCAGTTTCTTTTCTGTGAAATGGAATGATATTCCCTACAGGGTCCATGTGAGAATGAAATGAGATCAAACCATATTGAACAGAATAGTGTCTGGCACTCAGTAAATGTTTAATAAATGGTAACATCTGACCCTGTGGGAGCCTGTTAGAACTCGATTCAGATCATGATCTTCCTCTACTCAGAGCCCTAATAGCTCTTACCTCACTCAGAGGAAAAGTCAAAGTCCTCGCGTGGCCCACACAGTCCTGCTAGATAACGCCCAGTCACCTTCCTGCCCTCAGCTCCAGCCACACTGGTCTAGCTGTTTCTGGACACAGCAAGCATGCTGGTGCCTCAGGCCCTTTGCACTTTCAGTTCTGTCCACCTGGAACTCTTCCCCCAAATATCCGCAGGTTGGCCAGGTGCGGTGGCTCAGGCCTGTAATCCCAGCACTATGGAAGGCCAAAGCAGGTGGATCACTTGAGGTCAGGAGTTCGAGACCAGCCTGGCCAACATGGTGAAACCCCATCTCTACTAAAAATACAAAAATCAGCCGTGCGTGGTGGCAGGCACCTGTAGTTCCACCTACTTGGGAGGGTGAGGCAGGAGACTCGCTTGAGCCTGGGAGGTGGAGGTTGCAGTGAGCAGAGATCGGGCCACTGCACTCCAGCCTGGGCAACAGATTGAGACTCCATCTCAAAAAAAAAAAAAAAAAAAAAATCCGCAGGTCCCTTATCTCTTTTAGGTCTTTGCTTATATCTCATCCTTTCAGGCATTTCTTTCTTTCTTACCCCACCCCCACTTAAAATTATAATACAACCTCCTAGGACTTCTGGTCCCCCTTTTCCCACTCTTCCCCCCTCATACCACACTATGTAATTTATTTATTACATTTATTGTCTGTGTCTCCTCACACTGGAATATTAGCTGCAGGAGGGCACGAAAACTTTGTTTAATTATTATGTTAACAATAATGTAGTATGATTCTTTACTATCTCCTGAGTGTCCTGAACACAATCTGGAACATAATAGGCTTTTAATAACCTGTTCAATGTCAGGTTATTATTGAGAGCCTGATAGTGTAATGTTCCTAACAGTTCTACTGTGTACTAGCTGGTTTATCCCCTACTTTGGTTCTTTTGTTTCTATTTTTTAAATAGAGACTGGGGTCTCACTATGTTACCCAGGCTGGTCTCAAACTCCTGAGCTCAAACTAAAGCTCAAACTCAAAGTGCTGGAATTACAGGTGTGAGCCATCACACCCAGCCTAGTTCTTATTTCTTTATTTTTTTTAATATTTATTTATTTATTTGAGACAGGGTCTCACTCTGTTGCCCAGGCTGGAGTGCAGTGGCACCATTGCACAGCTCACTGCAGCCTCGACCTCCCAGGCTCAGGCTATCCTCCCACCTCAGCCTCCAGAGTAGCAGCTGGTACTACAGGCACGCGCCATCATGCCTGGCTAATTTTTGTTTTTGTTGTTTTGTAGAGATGGGGTCTTGCCATGTTGCCCAGGCTGGTCTCAAACTCCTGGACTAAAGTGCTCCTCACACCTCAGCCTCCCAAAGTGCTGGGATTACATGAACCCATGTTCATGCTGGGCATGAACCACTATGCTCAGTCTGGTTCTTATTTCTTTTTCTTGCCTTATTGCCTTAGCTAGCACTTCAGTTCAATGTAAATTAATGGAAACTAATGTAAACATCATTTCTTCAACCTAGCCTTTAGCACCTGGTGGGCCCTCAACAGACATTTGTTGAACAAATGGATGAATGTATAAAGATAGCTTAGGCCAGGCACGGTGGCTCACGCCTGTAATCCCAGCACTTTGGGAGGCCGAGACAGGTGGATCACGAGGTCAGGAGATCGAGACCATCCTGGCTAACACAGTGAAACCCCACCTCTAGTAAAAATACAAAAAATTAGCCGGGCCCAGGGGTGGGCGCCTGTAGTCCCAGCTGCTCGGGAGGCTGAGGCAGGAGAATGGCGTGAACCCGGGAGGCAGAGCTTGCAGTGAGCTGAGATCACGCTACTGCACTGCAGCCTGGGTGACCTGGGTGACAGAGCGAGACTCCGTCTCAAAAAAAAAAAAAGATAGCTTAAAGGTCACCTCCATTTTTCAGCCAGACTGCCCCAGTCCATGTTCTGGGCCCCCACTGCAGGTTTTTCTACCCCCATTAAAGCACTCACCACTCTGATTGTAACCTGTATTCTCCAGCAAACAGAGCAAGAAATGGCACCCATTCATTGTGGCCCTCAGCCTCGACCTCCTGGGCTAAAGCAGTCCTCCCACCTCAGCCTCCTGAGTAGCTGGGATTACAGGCACACACCACCATGCCCAGCTAATTTTTGTTTTTTGGGTTTTTGTTTGTTTGTTGTTTTGTTTGTTTTTTTGAGACAGAATCTTGCACTGTCGCCCGAGCTGAAGTGCAATGGCACAATCTCGGCTCACTGCAACCTCTGCCTCCTGGGTTCAAGTGATTCTCCTGCCTCAGCCTCCTGAGTAGCTGGGATTACAGGCACCTGCCACCATGCCTGGCTAATTTTTTGTATTTTTAATAGAGACGGGGTTTCACTATGTTGGTCAGGCTGATCTCAAATTCCTGACCTCATGATCCACCCGCCTTGGCCTCCCAAAGTGCTAGAATTACAGGCGTGAGCCACCACGCCTGGCCTTAATTTTTGTATTTTTTGTAGTGATAGAGTTTAACCATGTTGCCTAGGCTGGTCTGGAACTCCTGGGCTCAAGCAAACCTCCCACCTTGACCTCCCAAAGTGCTGGGATTACAAGCATGGGCCACCATGCCTGGCCTAAAAAGTAAACATGTTTTAATAAAAAAAAAAAAGAGAGAGAAAGAAGCTGCAGCAAGTTACCCAGAAGAAATCTAGCTAAAATTATTGATGAAAGTGGCTACAATTAACAACAAATTGTTCAGTGTAGACAAAATAGTCTTTTTTTTTTTTTTTTTTTGCAATGGAGTGTTGCTCTGTCGCCCAGGCTGGAGTGCAGTGGCGCGATCTTGGCTCACTGCAAGCTCCACCTCCTGGGTTCACGCCATTCTCCTGCCTCAGCCTCCCAAGTAGCTGGGACTACAGGCACCTGCCACCATGCCCAGCTAATTTTTTTTTTTTTTTTTTGTATTTTTAGTAAAGACAGGGTTTCACTGTGTTAGCCAGGATGGTCTCGATCTCCTGACCTCATGATCCGCCCACCTCAGCCCCCCGAAGTGCTGGGATTACAAGCGTGAGCCACAGCTCCTGGTCTATTTTTTTTTTTTTTTTTTTCTGAGTCAGAGTCAGGGGGATGGGAAGAGCCTGTTGCTCAGACTGGAGTGCAATGGCGAGATTGCAGCTTACTGCAACCTCCGCCTCCCAGGTCAAGCGATTCTCGTGCCTCAGCCTCCGGAGTAGCTGGGATTACAGGTGCGTGCCACCACGTCTACCTAATTTTTTGTATTTTTATAGAGACGGGGTTTCACCATGTTGCCCAGTCTGGTTTCTAATTCCTAGGATTATAGGCGTGAACCACGGCGCCTGCCCAACAAAATAGTCTTCTATTGGAAGTAGATGCCAACTAGGACGTTCACCCTAGAGAGAAGTGAAGTCAATGACTGGCTTCAAAGGACAGCCTGACTCTTGTTAAGGGCTAATGCAGCTGGTGGCTTTCGGTTGAAACCAATTCTCATTTACTATTCTGAAAATCCTGGGGACCTTTAGAATGATGTTAAGTGTACTTGGCCTCTGCGCTATAAATAGAACAACAAAGCCTGGGTGACAGCACATCTGTTTACGGAATATTTTAAGCCGACAGTTGAGACTTCCTGTGCAGAAAAAAGTTTCATTTCAAAATATGACTGCTCATTGTCAATGCAACTGGTCACCCAAGAGCTCTGATGGAGATGTACAAGGAGATGTTTTCCTGCCTGCTAACACAGCGTCCATTCTGCAGCCCACTGATCAAGGAGTACATTTGACTTTCAAGTATTATTATTATTATCTTATTTATTTATTTATTTTGAGACTGAGTCTTGCTCTGTCACTCAGGCTAGAGTGCAATGGTGCCATCTCAGCTCACTGCAACCTCTGCCTCCTGGGTTCAAGAGATTCTCCTGCTTCAGCCTCTCAAGTAGCTGGAATTACAGGTGCCCACCACCACGCTAGGCTAATTTTTGTATTTTTAGCAGAGACGGGGTTGTACCATGTTGGCCAGGCTGGTCTTGAACTCCTGACCTCAAGTGATCCACCTGCCTCAGCCTCCCAAAGTGTTGGGATTACAGGCATGAGCCACCACGCCCGACCTGTTCTATTTTTAAAAATTGCCACAACCACCCCAACCTTCAGCAACCACCACCCTCATCAGTCAGAAGCCATCAACATTGAGGCAGGACCCTCCACCAGGAAAAAGATTATGACTTGCCGAAGGCTCAGATGATGGTTAGCTTTTCTTAGCAATAAAGGTTTTTTTGTTTTTGGTTTTGGTTTTTTTTCAAACAGGGTCTCACTCTATCGCTCAGGCTGGAGTACAGTGGCGTGATCTCGGCTCACTGCAATCTCCGCCTCCCGGGTTTAAGCGATTCTCCTGCCTCGGCCTCTGGAGTAGCTGGGACTACAGGCGTGCACCACCATGCCCAGCTAATTTTTGTATTTTTTGGTAGAGATGGGGTTTCACCATGTTGGCCAGGCTGGTCTCAAACCCTTGGGCTCAAGTGATCTGCCCGCCTCAGCCAAAGTGCTGGGATTATAAGTGTGAGCCACCACACCCGGGCAGCAATAAAGTTTTTAAGGTTTTTCTGTTTTGTTTTAGAGACAGGGTCTCACTCCGTTGCACAGGCTGGAGTGCAGTGCTGTGATCATAGCACACTGCAGCCTTGTCCTCCTGGGCTCAAGCTATCCTCTCACCTCAGCCTCCCAAGTAGCTGGGACCACAGGTGAGTACCAACATGCCCAGCTAATTTTTAAATTTTTTTCATAGAAATGAGGTCTCACTGTGTTGCCCAAGCTAATAAAGTATTTTAAAATTAAGGTATATGCATTGTTGTTTTAGACATAATGCTATTGCATACTTAATATACATATGGTATAGTGTCAGCATAATTTTTACATGCACTAGGAAACCAAAATTTTTTTGTATCACTTTATTGTGATACTCGCTTTATTGTGGTAGTCTAGAACTGAACTCACAGTATCTCTCAGCTCTGCCTGTATACTTTAGAGCAAATTACTCAGCCTCTCTGGCCCTCAGTTTTGTCATCTGTAAAATAGGAATAATATTCACACCCATCTGATGGGGTTGTTGTGAGGATGAAGTGAAGTAATGCATGTGAATTTATTTCTGTTCCCTTTTTTTTTTTTAAATTGAGACAGTCTCGCTCTGTTGCCAGGCTAGAGTGCAGTGGCACAATCTCAGCTCACTACAACCTCTGCCTCCTGAGTTCAAGTGATTCTCCTGCCTCAGCCTCCCAAGTAGCTGGGACTACAGGTGCGCACCACCACACCCAGCTAATTTTTGTACTTTTAGTAGAGACGGGGTTTCACCATGTTGGCCAGGATAGTCTCAATCTCTTGACCTCATGATCTGCCCGCCTCAGCCTCCCAAAGTGCTGGGATTACAGGCGTAAGCCACCGTGCTCGGCCTATTTTCATTTTGTTAAGAGACAAGGGTCTTACTCTGTTGCCCAGGCTGGAGTGCAGTGATGTTATCACACCTCACTGTAGCCTTAAACGCCTGGGCTCAAGTGATCCTCTTGCCTCGGCTTCTCAAGTAGCTGGGACTACAGGTGAGCACCACAACGCCCAGTTAATTTTTAAATTCTTTGTAGAGAGGGGGTCTTGCCATGTTGCCCAGGCAGGTCTGGAATTCCTTGGCTCAGGTGATCCTCCTGCCTCAGCCTCCCAAAGTGCTGGGATTACAGGCGTGAGCCACCATGTCTGGCCAACCCACCAGCCCCTTTGCTGTTCTTCAAACACCTAGAACATATTCAGACCTCAGATATCCTGATGCTTTTCCCATCCCCCTGACTCTGCTTGTGTTTTCTTTTTCTTTTTCTTTCTTTTTTTTTTTTTTTCTTGAGACGGAGTCTCGCTTTGTTGCCCAGGCTGGAGTGCAGTGGCGCGATCTCAGCTCACTGCAAGCTCCGCCTCCCGGGTTCACGCCATTCTGCTGCCTCAACCTCCCGGGTTCACGCCATTCTCCTGCCTCAGCCTCCCGAGTAGCTGCGACTATAGGCGCCTGCCACCACTCCCAGCTAATTTTTTGGTTTTTTTTTTAGTAGAGACGGGGTTTCACCATGTTAGCCAGGATGGTCTCAATTTCCTGACCTCGTGATCCACCCACCTCGGCCTCCCAAAGTGCAGGGATTACAGGCGTGAGTCACCGCGCCCAGCCCTGCTTGTGTTTTCTTTGCCTTAGACTTATAATTTTTTTTCTTTTTTTGAGACGGAGTTTAGCTCTTGTCATCCAGGCTGGAGTGCAATGGTGTGATCTCGACTCACTGCAACCTCCGCCTCCAGGGTTCAAATGATTCTCCTGCCTCAGCCTCCTGAGTAGCTGGGATTACAGGCGCCTGCCACCACGCGCAGCTAATTTTTGCATTTTCAGTAGAGACGGGGTTTCTCCATGTTGGCCAGGCTGGTCTCAAACTCCTGGCCTCAAGCAATTCCCCTGCCTTAGCTTCTCAAAGTGTTGGGATTACAGGCGTGAGCCACTGCGCCCGGCCTATTGTTTGTAATTTTGAAGAGGAACCCTGCGTGTGCGTTTTCCCTAGGCTCTGCAAATTCTGTTGCTCAAAGTCTCAAGGATTTGTGAAATGAAGAAAGCAATGAAGAAGACGATGTTGGAGGGGTCCAGCCGGCCAGGCGAGAGAGGCAGAGACATGCCCCTTACTGCTGTCAGGACACAAGTGCACATTTGCGGCAATCAGCCCTGGCTGCAGCCCAGGCGAGGGAGGCAGGGCCCAGGAGTGCTCAGGGTGGAGGGATGCCTCTAAGCCTGCCTTCTCCTTCCCTGGACAGCAGGCCGCTGGAGATGGGGGTCCAGATGGCAGCACAGGCTGCTCTCGACAGCTGGCATCAGGCTCAGGCCACGAGAGTCCTTTTCCCCCACCCATGTTGTCAGCACCATCAGCTACCAGCCCAGCCTGGGAGCCACTGGCCTGGCCTGGCAGAGGAGAGCTGATGTCACCCAGCCCGACATCCCGCCCACTCCCCACTTCCTTCAACAGAAGGATGTGGCGATGTACAGCAAATAACACGGAAGTGAGAATAAAAGCCCCTGCCCACACCATGGCCCTGAATATTCACGGCTGCCCAAGTTCCATGCTCAAAGCTGACGCAGGTCTTGGAAGGATTGTGAAGGGCTCCAGGCATGTGTGCATGTGTATGCAAATACATGCATATATATGCATGAACTTCATACCTGGCTGTGCATGTGCAAATGGGCTGGTGGAACCTTCTGTGAGTCTAAGTGTTGCATAGTTGAAACCAAATTGTACCCGCAGGAATCTATGTGTCAGGGCAATACCACATCGGTCTATGTGAATAAGAGGTTGGCTGTGCCTGTGTGACTGTAATATGAATGTGTAGGTGTGTGGGGGTGTCACTGTGTGAAGATGCAGCGGAAAACAGTATTTCACAGTGCCTAGAAATGCAGGTTCCGGGGGCTGGGCGCAGTAGCTCACGCCTATATTCCCAGCACTTTGGGAGGCCAAGGCAGGGGAATCGCATGAGGCCAGCAGTTTGAGACCAGTGAGGGCAACATAGCGACACCCCATCTCTTTTCTTTTCTTTTTTGAGGCAGGTCTCCTGCTGTTGCCTGGGTTGGTATGCGGCAGTGCGATCATAGCTCACTGCAGCCTCCAACTCTTGGAGACCCCGTTTTTAAAATGAAATGAAAAAAAAATTAGCCATGTGTGGTGCTGTGCACCTGTAATCCCAGGTACTCAGGAGGCTGAGGCAGGAGGATTGCTTGAGCCCAGGAGTTTGAGGCTGCAAGTGAGCTGCGATTGCCACTGCACTCCAGCCTGGGTGACAGAGTAAGATCCTGTCTTTAAAAAGAAAGGAGGGCTGGGCGCAGTGGCTCATTGGGAGCACTTTGGGAGGCCAAGACGGTCGGATCACCTGAGGTTGGGAGTTTTCAACCAGCCTGGCCAATATGGTGAAACCCCATCTCTACTAAGAATACAAAAAATTCGCTGGGTGTGGTGGCGCGTGCCTGTAATCCCAGCTACTCAGGAGACTGAGGCGGGAGAATCACTTGAATCTGGGAGGCAGAGGTTGCAGTTAGCCAAGATCGAGCCACTGCATTCTAGCCTGGGCATGACAGAGTGAGACTCTGTCTCAATTAAAGAAAGAAAGGAAGGAGGGAAGGAAGGAAAAAGAGTTCATGTCCTTTGCAGGGACATAGATGAAGCTGGAAACCATCATTCTCAGCAAACTAACACAAGAACAGAAAACCAAACACCGCATGTTCTCACTCATAGGTGGGAGCTGAACAATGAGAACACATGGACACCAGGAGGGGAACATCACACACTGGGGCCTGTTGTGGGGTGGGGGGCTAGGGGAGGTATAACATTAGGAGAAATACCTAATGTAGATGACAGGTTGATGGGTGCAGCAAACCACCATGGCACGTGTATACCTGTGTAACAAACCTGCACGTTCTGTACATGTATCCCAGAACTTAAAGTATAATAAATAATTAGTTAAAAAAAGGAAGAAAGAAAAAAGAAATGCAGGTTCCAGGTTTAAATCTCTGCTCAGCCACTCAGTCCCCATGGCCACTTTTCTGTGATGTGTATTAGTGGGATTATGTTTGGGTTTGAGTGTGTGTGTGCTGAATTCAGCTCCTGCAGGAAGTCTTTCTAAACACCCAGCCACACCCTCTATTTCCATCAGTATCCTAATAACAATGTGTTATTATATCTTTTTGATCATGTTATTTCATTTCAGTTTCCTCCACTAAATGTCAGCTCCACTGGGGCAGGGAGTTTTGTTCTGTTAATTGCTGTGTCCCTGGCACCTGGTACATAGTAGGTGCTGAATAAATATTGAATAGATGAAAGCAGTGCTGTGTCTATATGTTATGTGGGGAAGAGTGGGCACTGGCTGGACACCATGAGTTCCTGGGCACACAGTGCTCAGTTCTGGTCTCTGTCCACAGCTGTTCACAACCCTTGCTTTAACCACCTTCTTTTTTTTTTTTTTGGTGAGACAGAGTCTCACTCTGTCTCCCAGGCTGAAGTGCAGTGACGTGATCATGGCTCACTACAGCCTCGACCTCCTGGGCTCAAGTGATCCTCCCACCTCAGCCTCCCAATTATCGGGATTACAGATGTGAGCCATCGTGCTGGGCCCATCTTCAATTTTGTAGAAATGTTGACATTCTGGGATTCACTGTCTCCTGTATCAAATTCAAGGGAGCGGGGGTGGATTGGTTTATGCTAAGCCTTCTTCCTAATTTACAGTTCTAGAATCTAGTCTTAAACTAATCCCCTCTTTAATTCATTTAAGATTTTTTTTTTTTTGAGTTTTGCTCTTGTCACCCAGGCTGGAGTGCAATGGCACTATCTCAGCTCACTGCAACCTCTGCCTCCCGGGTTCAAGCCATTCTCCTGCCTCAGCATCCTGAATAGCTGGGACTACAGGCGTGTGCCACCATGCCCAGCTAAGGATTTATTTTTTGTTTTTATTTTTTTTTAGAGATGGGTGTTGCTGGGATCCTCCAGCCAGCCTCCCGAGTAGCTGGGACTACAGGCTCACACCAGGATGCCACGCTCATTCAACATTTATTGAGCACCTACTGTGTGCCAGGCACTGTTCTAGACCTGATCCTGCCCTCATGGAGCTCAGACCCAAGGAGGAAGGCAGGCAGGATCCAGAAGTCTTACTTAATCTGTTGTTGTTGTTGTTGTTGTTTTTTCCTGACAGAGTCTTGCTCTGTCACCCAAACTGGAGTGCAGTGGTGTGATCTTGGCTCACTGCAACCACCGCCTCCCGGGTTTAAGCAATTCTCCTGCCTCAGCCTTCTGGGTAGCTGGGATTACAGGCGCCTGCCACCACGCCCGACTAATTTTTGTATTTTTAGTAGACATGGGGTTTCACCATGTTGGCCAGACTGGTCTCGAACTCCTGACCTCAAGTGATCCGCCTGCCTCAGCCTCCCAAAGTGCTAGGATTACAGGCGTGAGCCACTGTGTCCAGCTTCTCCTTTAATCTTGAGTGCCTTTCCCTAGTCTCTCTCTGTCCGAGGACAGAATTTTAGTCTTCACAGTCTGAAATCACCCGCGGGGATTTGTATGTTTATACAGGGATCCTGCTCCCTCACTAGCCAGGAGCGGGGACCCCTACTGGGTTTGTTGGTTGCTGCTGCCCCAAAGCCTGGTCACAGTGCCCAGTACATCGTAAGCAGACACTTGGGAAAGAGATGTGAAATGAGCTAATAAATAAAATGATGGCGCAAAAGCAGGCTCCACGAGCACGATTTCGCGGAATCCTAGGTGTGTGTCATTACCCACTTTGCAGAGGAGGAAATTGAGACTCAGGAAGGCAAAGCCGCCTGCCGGGCCCCACCGCAGCTCAGTGGTAGTGGCTATGGGATGTAGCAGAAGAAGCAAGGGTAGCCCCAAAAAGCGTTCCCAATTCCCGCAAACCTCCCCCCCACACACACACAGGCAGGAGAGACATAGCAGGGTTTGCACCGATGGGGGTGGGATGGGGACCGGGGACAGAGGGACAGTGCAAAGCAACTTAGGGGTCCCTCTCCTCAGTCCCCAGGGCTGGAGGTGCTGTGCTGGCAGATTAGGAAATGCTTGGCGTTGATGGGGAAGCTTCCGGCGCCCTATCCCCAGTTCTGGAAGCTGAGGCTCCGGGAACCCTGTTTTGCTGAAGCTGGGCAGCTCCAGTCTCCAGAGCCAGGAAGAGACCCCCGCGCCTATCCGGGAATCCCCGACATCTGGGATTCTCTCCAAACACCCCCAGGCTGATGACGGGGCCGAAGCCCTAAAGGGCATACGGTGGGGGTGGGGGTACGACTTTCCTAGGGAGCCGGGGAACCCCCTACCGTCCTGGCCCCCTCCCACTGTGGCACCGTGTCCCCCTCCCCACCGCAGCTCGCAGTCCCAAGCTTACCTTGCGGGGGGGCCTGGGGAGGGGATGCCCCGCCCTCCCTGGCCTGGGGGGCGGGAGGGGACGGGGGTGTCCAGACCCTTTGTTTGCTGGTGTGTGAGTGTGTATGTGTGTGTGCGATTGTGAGAGCCGCCGGGGTGTGGGTCCGTGCGCGCGCGTGCCCGGGCCGTGACGGCCACTGATGTGCTGGACTGCCAGGGTGGAGGGGAAGAGGGAGGGGGAGGAGATGGGGACTCCCCCGCCCCTGCCCGCCCACTCGCGGGTTTTAATGAAGCGCGAGGGGGAAGGGCGGCAGCGGGAGGACGTTTTTGTCCGATGGCCCCTCCCGCTCCATGCACCGGGGAATCCTCCCACTTCTGGAGACCTTCGCTCGCTCTCTCCAGGCACTGCCTCCAACGTCGGCTCCAGGGGAGACTAGGAAGAGGCGCCCCTCACCGGAGTGGCTGGAGCTCCTCCTATCCAGCCTGACCCCCGAGGGGGCACCCTTTAATCTGAGATAATCCTGGCCCAAGGCTGCAACACGGCCTATTATCCTGGTATCAAAGCGTGGATTGGGATGCATGGAAGTGTGAGGTGGTCGAGGCCCTGCATGCTTAGAGTAATGGAGTCCTTAGAGCCCCGGCGGAGGAAGGGTACCCCCAGACGAACGGGGAGGGGCTATGCGTGGCCCCAGACTGTGACGACAAGGAAAGCCCCCTTCCACCCCTCCACGATTCCCCCCACCAAGCGCGGGGCTAGGAATACGCGCCGTGGGCTAGACTCTAGCGACACCCAGCGGCCAGCGGGGTGGGGCGCCGAGACCCGTTTTGGGGGGGTCCGGGTGATTCCAAAGTGTGTGTGTGTGTGTGTGTGTGTGTGTGTGTGTGTGCGCGCGCGCGCGCTCGCGCGAGTCCTCGCTGCGAATGGCAGGAGGTGGAAGACAAGGAGAAGGCTGTTGCCGAGGCGGGGAAACCCCAGCTCCCAAGGCAGGGCCACAGTCTCCCCTCCACGTTTAACCCCGCAAGGGAAGGGCCATACCACCCCCGATTTAGACACCCCCAGGGCAGGTCCAGTCCTCCTCGGGCTGAGAAAGTCCGAGGAGTCATCAGGCGCCCCTCTCCAGCGCAGGCTTAGGTCCCCGTTTACGAAGGGCAGGGGGAGGGCCTTCCCGCCGTGTCCCTACCCCTTGCAGACGTCACTGCGGCGTGGCTGAGGGGACAGTCCTCTCAGTCTCATCAACCGTCCCCTCCCTGCCACCCCAAACGCCCACCGTGGAGCGGCGGGAGATGAGGGGGGCTCGGAGTTGAAGCGCGCACTCATATGCCCCCAGGAGACCTAGCGGAGCCCCAGCGCCAGATGACGCGGAGTCTCTGCGGGAACTCCAGGGGGCCGGAACACTTACGCAGGGCCCTTTAAGGCTGGCTGGGTAGCTAGTGCCGCTGCCGCGGTTACTAGGGATGTGACGTCACACAGGGCGGGGTTTCCCGCGCTCGGCGGAAGCGGAAGGGGCGGGGCTCCGCGCACCGAGTCTCCACTGCTGCCGCCGTCGCCGCCACCCGAGCCGGAGCGGGCTGGGCCGCCAAGGCAAGATGGTGGACTACAGCGTGTGGGACCACATTGAGGTGTCTGATGATGAAGACGAGACGCACCCCAACATCGACACGGCCAGTCTCTTCCGCTGGCGGCATCAGGTAAGGCGCGCGCGCCCATCCCTTTCCCCACTCCCGGACCCCGCTTCGGAGTTGTGATCCCCGATACTGCCCAGGGACCCCGCTGTTCACACCTAGGATTCTCACCCCCCCAGTCTGGATTTTCAGGAGCTTCGATTCAACTCCGGGACCCCAGTACCACTGGGACCCTGAGTCCCTGCCCTGCATCTCCGCTCCCCCACTCCCTGCTCCGATTTTTGCGTGGGATTCCCTGTTCACCCCCTAGAACTTCTTCATAGTCTGGAGTCCCCTAGACGAGTCTTTGGGGTTCTCCCTAATTCTGTTCGGCAGTTAACATTTACACCCAGAACTCTGCCTCAAAGTTTGGATCGCAAATTCTTCTAGATGATCCCTCATCCTATTCGGGTATTCACTTCCTATCTGGGATCTCCCATCGCCCCCCCACCTCCGTAGTCTGGACCCCCAATATTTTGGTCTGTCCCGGGATCTACTTTCCGGGATCTTGATCCGGGGTTCCCATTCAGATCCGGAGTCGCCACTCCTTTTCTAAACGGAACAAGGAACTCTGTGCTACTCTGATATTCCTGTCCCTGCCCACACCCAGGACCCCCTTCCTAGAGTGTAGAACCGTCCCCCTTCAGGATCCTTAGTCTCACCGAGTACTTGGGTTTTGGAATCTGGTTCCCCTCTGGATCTAACTACCAGCTCCAACCCGATAGAGCCTCACATTCCAGCCTCTCCTTTGGCCTCCGGTAAACCCATTTCCCATTATACCAGGAAATCCTGCCCACGTGGCTTCCGGCCTAGCCAGAGCCCCTGCTCCTACTTGGTATTGCAGACCCTGTCACCACCCACTTCCCAGACTGGCTTCCTGTATGAGCCTCAGCCAGCATTGGAAACTCTCCCCTAACTCAAGCCCAGAACCCCAAACCCACCCCACCTTTTGTCCCCAGCCTGATAGCTACTCTGTGACCCAAATTGTCCCTGCTCTTATCCAGGGACTCTCCCGGTCTGATTCTAAATTCACCACCCCTTCTTCTATCTGACCACAACAGAGGCCCCAAATCCAGACCCCAGAATC
This sequence comes from Gorilla gorilla gorilla, assembly GCF_029281585.2. Lineage (NCBI taxonomy): Eukaryota > Metazoa > Chordata > Mammalia > Primates > Hominidae > Gorilla > Gorilla gorilla. The sequence goes on along the minus strand of NC_073244.2, from coordinate 16,439,428 downwards.
CCAAGCCTGGGTGATCCATGTCCTACCACCACATCAGTGCTCACGAGCCAATGGGATGACTAAGACTTAAAGGTTTAACCTCCTGCTACCCCAAATGAGTGTGCCTGCATCACATACCAGTGTCTGTTGTATTCCTTTTTTTTTTTTTTTTTTTGAGACGAAGTTTCCTTCTTGTCGCCCAGGCTGGAGTGCAGTGGCACAATCTTGGCTCACTGCAACCTCTGCCTCCCGGGTTCAAGTGATTCTCCTGCCTCAGCCTCCTGAGTAGCTGGGATTACAGGCATGATGCACCACCATGCCTGGCTAATTTTGTATTTTTAGTAGAGACAGGGTTTCTCCATGTTGGTCACGCTGGTCTTGAACTTCCGACCTCAGTTGATCCACCCACCTTGGCCTCCCAAAGTGCTGGGATTACAGGCGTGAGCCACCGCACCCAGCCATGTTGTGCTCTTAAACGAAGGGCATATACCTCTCAGAACCTTCTAGTGAGGATCTCTTACCCCACCCTCCCATAGGTCAATTCCCCATCATTTATCCAGAAACAACTAGAAGGTCCCTTTCCCATCCTTCCAGAATACTCTGGAATACGGCATTAGTCTCTTCATCTAGCTCCCAGTCCCACCTCCAGACCTATTCCTTAAATCCTGAGTCTCCTGGGTAGTGTACCTGCCAAGCAAGCCACTGGAGTGTGGGAAGAAAGTTCTAGCGCTTCTATTTCTTGCCGTGTGTAACATTTTATTATGAAATATTTAAGACTTCCTCAAAGCTCCAAAGACTATTCTTGGGAAGACCTATTTCTGTCACATAAAGAGGTTAATCTTTACTACTGTGGAGAATGGTTTGGTCCTGCCGGGTGGGAGGGCCCCCCTCCTGCAGCGTAGTGTACCTGCCACACCCTCCTCCCTCTGGCACAGAGCTTTTCCTGTCCTACCGCTGAGAACCCGGGTGGTTGTAGTGGCACGTAAGGGAGGCAGGGGGCTTCAGCGTCTCCAGCACAGGTTCAAGGACAGGCAAGCTTGGGTTCCAATCCTAGCCCCAGCTCTTGCTGCTTCTTTCTTTCTTTGATGTGGCAAGACTCACAAGAAGCCTCCCTGAGCCCATGTGAAACCTGGGATAATATGGCCCCACCTCCCTGAGACCTTTGTAAGAATGAATTAAGACTGGGTCAGGAAAACTTGGGGCAGGTTTGGAAGGAAGCATTGTGGAGGGGAAGGAGAGATTGCTGTCGTTCAGAGCACAGGCCTGACTAGGTTCAAATCTCAGCTCTGTCTGTATCACTCACGTGCTACGTGACTGCCAGGGAACTGTTTGATCGCTCTGTGCCTCAGTTTCCCTACCTGAGAATCTGAATGATGTCCACCCCATAAGGTTGTTGTAAGGCTTACCTTATTCATTTAATATTTGTAATCCTTTTGGGGCAGTGGCTGTTATCATCATCATCATTTAAATAATTTCTGTTCATGGTTAAAAAAAAAAAATTCTGTAGCCACATGTGGTGGCACATGCATATAGTCCTAGCTACTCAGGAGACTGAGGCAGAAGGATCATTTGAGCCCAGAAGTTCAAGTCCAGCCTGAGCAACATAGCAAGACCTTGTCTCTCTCTTTTTTTTTTCGAGACAGGGCCTTGCTTTGTCACCCTGAGATGGCAGTGGCACCATCTCAGCTCACTGCAACTTCCACCTTCCAGGCTCAAGTGATCCTCCTACTTCTGCCTCCTGAGTAGCTGGGACCACAGGTACACACCACCATGCCTGGTTGATTTTTGTACTTTTTGGTAGAGACAGGGTTTCACCATGTTGCCCAGGCTGGTCTCAAACTGCTGAGCTCAGGCAATCCACCTGCCTCAGCCTCACAAAGTGCTGGGATTGTAGGTGTGAGCCACCAAGCCTGGCCTAAGACCTTGTCTCTTAAAAAAAAAAAAAAAAAAAATTCCAAAGTTTCCAGAAGCGGACAAATGAATCCCTTTTCTCAGCCCCAGCTCGCTGGCTCTCCTGCCCAGAGACAGCTGCTGTTAGTGGTTTCTTCTAATGAGTTGTATGACATTGAGATTCTGTGAGCCTCAGTTTCCCTAACTGTAAGGCAGGAGGGTAGTGACACCTGTGGGCCCTGCTTGCTGGGGTGGCTTCTCCCCTGCCCAGCCTGCTATAGCCCCTCCCCGATAGGAGGTGTAAAGCCCAGGCTGGGCAGGCTGCCGCCCCCACCAACTCCAAGAGGCCTTTTTTAGCTGCGGCCTCCCTGGCAGTTGTTCAGAGGACACAGGGGAGACTGGTGGCTGCCCAGCAGTGGATTGCAGGGTGGCAGGCAGGCTCCAGGGTGACACAGGCCCATCGTGGAGAAAGGGAGTTGGAGAGGCCACAGCTGCTTTTTTTTTTTTTTTTTTTTTTTTAAGACGGAGTCTCACTCTGTTGCCCAGACTGGAGTGCAGTGGTGCCATCTCGGCTCACTGCAACCTCCACCTCCCAGGTTCAAGCAATTCTCCTGCCTCAGCCTCCCGAGTAGCTGGGACTACAGGTGCGCGCCACCATGCCTGGCCAATTTTTGTATTTTTAAAGTAGAGATGCGGTTTCACCATGTTGGCCAGGCTGGTCCCGAACTCCTGACCTCATGATCTGCCCGCCTGGCCTCCCAAAGTGTTGGGATTACAGGCATGAGCCACCACGCCCAGCAACTTTTTTTTTTTAAGAGATGGAATCTCACTATGTTGCCTAGGCTGGTCTCAAATTCCTGAGCTCAAGTGATCCTCCCACCTCGGCCTCCCAAAGTGCTAGGATTATAGGCATGGGTCACTGTGCCCAGCCTGCAGCTGCTGTTTATCTCATGAGGTATAGCTTTTTTTTTTTTTTTTTCAGGCAGGGTCATGCTCTGTTGCCCAGGCTGGAGTGCAGTGGCGCAATCTCAGCTCACTGCAACTTCTGCCTCGGGTTCAAGCGATTCTGCCTCAGCCTCTGGAGTAGCTGGGATTGCAGGCGCCTGCCACCACGCCTGGCTAATTTTCGTGTTCTTAGGAGAGACGGGGTTTCACCATGTTGGCCAGGCTGGTTTCAAACTCCTGACCTCAGGTGATCCACCCGCTTCGGCCTCCCAAAGTGTTGGGATTATAGGTGTGAGCCACCACGCTCGACCATGTAGGCCTTCTTGACCCCTTATACATATGGGGGAATCCGAGGCTTAGGCTGGCTGTGTCAGTCCCCTGGGGTATTAGAATAGGGGCCAGCTCTGCCTGGCCCTGCCTTAGAACCTGGGGACACAGCCTCAGATAAGGCACAGAAATGAGTCAGCAGACCATTCAGGTGGCAGTGACAAGGACGGAGATGGTAACAGTGGGACACACCTACTGAGGGCTGTTTTGGAAGCATTTTCCATAGAGTTAGTCATTCAGTTCTCACGGCGATCCTGTGAGACTCCATTTCACAGAGGGGAAGACCAAGGCCGGGAAGGGTTTCAGTGACATGGCCAAAGTTCCATCTCCCGTCAGTGGCACAGCCGGGTGCTGTGACCATGTAGTAACAACCACTCCCAGTTATTGAGCGTGTACTCTGGGCCAGAAATTAAACTAAGCATTTGAAGGACATTTCCTTTTTAAAGCCCCAGAGTAGTCCTCAGAGAGAGAGAGAGATTGTCCTCTTGCACAGATGGTAATGACCTTGGCCAGTACAGGAAAGGTGCGTGCTGAGGGCCCACATGGCTCGGGACATTTTACTCTAATCATCTCCTTAGTTTCTTCCAATATGAGCTTGTGCGGTCAGCATTGTTGACTGTTTGACAGATGAGAAAACTGAGGTTACAGGAGGTTAGGGGATGGCCCGGGATACCCAGCCGGTACATGGTGGCTGTGGGCTAGGACCCAGGGGCCGTTGCCCCAAGGCTGTCCTCCAGCACCCTCACCACATCGTCACATTGTCACAGGAGGTCCTTTAGGGATCAGTGGTGCCTCAGGCAGGGAGCATTTGGGGAAGGCTCTGTTGAAGCTGAGTTTTGGGTGCAAAAGCAGGTAAGGGAACTGCACATGCAGAGGCCAAGAGGCAAGACAGAGCCCGTACTTTCGGGGAACGATGAGGGCCAGTATCTGCCTGGGACCCAGGACCAGGATGCCAGGATCAGAAGTCCCATCTGAATTCAGACCCCCCAAAATGTAGTGGGGAGGACTCTGGTCACGTGGTCAAATGCATGGGCTTCACAGGCCTCCGTGGCGGCAGCTGTGCCTGGATTGGAGAGGGTCAGCAATTGAAGGTGGTGGCACGTTTCAGGGTTTCAGGGTTTGATTAGTGGCTCTGGATAGAGCAGCCCCCACTGAGGTTCAGGAGAGGTGGTGGTGGAGCCACGCAGGGGTCTCAGGAGAGGCCTGTACAATCCGATGGGGCCCAGATGGAGGTCTGAGCGAGACAGGGAGTGAGGCGGGGACCAGGAGCCTGAGGAGATGAGGCACTGTTATCAGGAGAAAGAGGAGTGCCTGGGGAGTGACATCTGGGGCTGGGGTGAGCGGGAAGCAGATAGACACCAAGCTGGGGCTCAGGAGGGCATGCTGGGCTGGAGACAGAGCTAAGAGGGCCTTGGCAGTGATCCTGGGGCAAGGTTATGGGTGGAACAAAGAAACATCTAGAAGGGGCCCTGGTGCAGTGGCTCATGCCTGTAATCCCAGCACTTTGGGAGGCCAAGGTGGGTGATCACTTGAGGTCAGGAGTTCAAGACCAGCCAACATGGAGAAACCCCGTCTCTACTAAAAATACAAAATTACCCGGGTGTGGTGGCGCGTGCCTGTAATCCCAGCTACTAAGGAGGCTGAGGCAGGAAAATTGCTTGAACACAGGAGGCAGAGGTTGCAGTGAGCCAAGATCGCGCCACTGCACTCCAGCCTGGGCGACTCCGTCTCAAAAAAAAGAAAAAAAAAAAAAGCCAGGCGTGGTGGTTTGTGTGCACCTGTAGTCCCAGCTACTTGGGGGGGTTGAGGCAGGTTGAGCCTGGGAGATTAAGGCTGCAGTGAGCCATTATCGCACCACTGCACTCTAGTCTGCATGACAACAAGACCTTGTTCAAACAAAACTGAACAAAATAAAAACAAAAAAAAAAACAAGCATTTGCTGAGCCCCTGCTTTGCACCAGGCCAAGTTCCTGGTTCTGGGAACAAAAGTGGCGAACACGTTCCCATATTTAGAGAGCAGGGCTTCATTCATTGGAGGGGGGCAGTACCCAAAACGTGATAAATAATTGTCATATGATGTTAGTGGTTGCTGGTGTTGAGGAGGCAGGGAATTCCGGACAGGGGCAGCGGGAGGTTGCCATCATCAGGAAGGTGGTTGGGGAAGGGGTCCTCGCTAAGGCAACATGGAGCCCAGATCGCACAGGTGCCATGGAGTCAGCTGTGGGGGGCTCTGAAGGAAAAGCATTCCAAGTAGTTGGAACAGCCAGTGCGAAGGCCTTGAGGTTCAAGAAAAAAGTGGGCTCCGCAGGGCGCAGTAGCTCCCGCCTGTAGTCCCAGCACTTTGGGAGGCCGAGAGGGAAGGATCGCTTGAACCCAGGACTTCAAGACCAGCCTGGGCAACATGGCAAACCCCATCTTTACTGAAAATACAAAAATTAGCTGGGCGTGCTGGTGCACACCTGTAGTCCCAGCTACTTGGGAGACTGAGGTGGGAGGATCGCCTGAGCCCAGGGAGGTTGAGGCTGCAGTATGTCGTCATTGGGCCACTGCACTCTGACCTGGACGACAGAGTGAGACCCTGTTTTTTGTTTTGTTTTGTTTTGTTTTCTTACAAAAAAAATGGCCTCAAGAAAAGGTGAGAAAAGTGAGGGGCTGGTGTAGCTGGAAGGAAGAGTTACCAGGGGAGGTGCCGGCGCAGATTGTGTAGGGCCCATGTAGGCTGTGGTGACAACTTGGGTTCTGCTCTGAGTGAGATGGGAGCCGCCAGGGTTCTGAGCAGAGGACGGAGGGACCTGACCCCACTTGGGTGTGCGCTGGCACCTGTGGGCGCAGGGGCAGAAGCTGGGAGACCAGGGCACGAGAGGTGGACGCATACTTTTTCCTGGGGCCATCTCCGGTGCAGGGATTGGGTATGGGGGGGGGGGGGGGTAAGGGACAGACGACTCCCCAGAGTTGATAGGCCGTCCCTGCCCGCAGGCCCGGGTGGAACGCATGGAGCAGTTCCAGAAGGAGAAGGAGGAACTGGACAGGGGCTGCCGCGAGTGCAAGCGCAAGGTGGCCGAGTGCCAGAGGAAGCTGAAGGAGCTGGAGGTGGCCGAGGGCGGCAAGGCAGAGCTGGAGCGGCTGCAGGCCGAGGCACAGCAGCTGCGCAAGGAGGAGCGGAGCTGGGAGCAGAAGCTGGAGGAGATGCGCAAGAAGGAGAAGAGCATGCCCTGGAACGTGGACACGCTCAGCAAAGACGGCTTCAGCAAGGTGTGAGGGGCGGCCGGGGCGGGCAGTGCGCATGCGCAGCCAGAGAGCGTGCAACCAGGACGCATGCGCACCCAATGCCTGGTCAGGGGAGGACCCCGGCGGTGTAGTTGAAGAGTGTGGTGGGGGGCGGGGAGCTGAGGGATGGACGGGGGCCACGTGGGAGGGGGGACAGGCTTGGGGGGCCGGGCGGATGAAACACCCCAGCGGTCCCCTCCTCTGATCTGCCCCAAGGGCCATGCCCACGCTCCCGCCACCTTGATGCTCATGGCTTCGTCACCACCTCCGCCGTGGATGGGATGGGCGCTGCGGCCACGGCCCGCCCGGCCGCGCTCGAGGCGCTCCGCAGCCTTGCCCCAGCCCACTCCCCCTCTCACCCTACCACAGAGCATGGTAAATACCAAGCCCGAGAAGACAGAGGAGGACTCAGAGGAGGTGAGGGAGCAGAAACACAAGACCTTCGTGGAAAAATACGAGAAACAGATCAAGCACTTTGGTGAGTGGGGCGTGTGGGTTATGGGGGGCAAGGTCGAGGCAGGCCCTTTGCCTCCAGGGCCCTCCAGCACCTTGCCAGCATCTTCCCACAGGCATGCTTCGCCGCTGGGATGACAGCCAAAAGTACCTGTCAGACAACGTCCACCTGGTGTGCGAGGAGACGGCCAATTACCTGGTCATTTGGTGCATTGACCTAGAGGTGGAGGAGGTGAGTGGAGCTTTCCCCAGGGCTGTGAAAAGGCGCTGCCATGAGGCTGCCACTTGGTGACGCTGTGCCTGTTCTTCCTGGCAGAAATGTGCACTCATGGAGCAGGTGGCCCACCAGACAATCGTCATGCAATTTATCCTGGAGCTGGCGAAGAGCCTAAAGGTGGACCCCCGGGCCTGCTTCCGGCAGTTCTTCACTAAGATTAAGGTAGGGTCCCTGAGCTGCCAGGTGGCTGGAGGCCCCCTCCCCAGGGAACCAGCCCACGATGCTCTAGGTAAGGCCGACTCCTCTCCACTGGGACTCAAGCCCCTCCAGTCACCGCATCCTAGATCAGGAGAGGGTGGGGCCAGGGAGGAGGAGAGAAGTGGGCAGATTCTGCCAGACTTTAAAAGTGGAGGCCGGGCGCAGTGGCTTACGCCTGTAATCCCAGCACTTTGGGAGGCCGAGGTGGGCGGATCACCTGAGGTTGGGAGTTTGAGACCAGCCTAACATGGAGAAACCTCATCTCTACTGAAACTACAAAATTAGCCGGGCATGGTGGTGTGTGCCTGTAATCCCAGCTGCTCGGGGGGCTGAGGCAGGAGAATCGCTTGAACCTGGGAGGCGGAGGTTGCTGTGAGCCGAGATCGTGCCATTGCACTTCAGCCTAGGCAACAAGAGCGAAATTCCATCTCTAAATAAATAAATAAATAAAAGAAAATAAAAGTGGAGGTCAGGCCAGGCTTGGTGACTGAGTACTATAGTCCCAACTATTTGGGAGGCTGAGGCAGGAGGATCACTTGAGCTCAGGAGTTTGTGAGCTGTGGTTTGCCACTGCACTGCAGCCTGGGTGACAGAGCAAAACTGCATTACAAAAAAATGTGGGAGCAGTAGGATGTGCTGAAGGTCCCCAGGTGAATATGTGGGTAAAGGACAAAGGTGAGGGTGCCTCTAGGGTTTTGGGTTTTAGTTTGTTTTTGAGACAGAGTCTTGCTCTGTCACCAAGGCTGGAATGCAGTGGCGTGATCTCAGCTCACTGCAACCCCTGCCTCCCGGGTTCAAGCAATTCTAGTGCTTCAGCCTCCCAAGTAGCTGGGATTACAGGTGCCTGCCAGCCTCAGGGTTTTTTTTGTTGTTGTTGTTTTGTTTTTTTGAGATGGAGTCTCACTCTGTTGCCCAGGCTGGAGTGCAGTAGCACGATCTCGGCTCACTGCAACCTCCGCCTCCTGGGTTCAAGCGATCCTCCAGCCTCAACCTCCTGAGTAGCTGGGACTACAGGCATGTGCCACCATGCTCGGTTAATTTTTTGTATTTTTAGTAGAGATGGGGTTTCACCGTGTTAGCCAGGATGTTTTCGAACTCCTGACCTCGTGGTCTGCCTGCCTCGGCCTCCCAAAGTGCTGGGATTACAGGCGTGAGCCACCGCGCCTGGCCTAGCCTCTAGGATTTTTAACCTGCGTACCTGGAGGAACAGGGCTATCCTTACCGAGACTGGGGAGACCAAGGACAAGGCAGGCTGGGAGGTGGCCATGTTGAGTTAGAGGTGCCCATGCAGGGACACTGAGGACATGAGTGTCTCAGATCTGCAGTAGAGCAGGGCTCCCAAGCAGGTGGTCTTTGGCAAATGCCAGATGAGGTCCCTGGCGGGGGAGCCCAGGCCTTGGGGAGCCCTTCATGTAGGTCAGGAATAGACTTGGGGAACCCTGGGGTGCCTCTGAGGAGCTGCGGCTGGAGGGTCCTGGGCCTCCCAGTCCCTCCTGAGCGTTGGGCCAGGTCCAGTAAGCACTGCCCAACCCCCATAGACAGCCGATCGCCAGTACATGGAGGGCTTCAACGATGAGCTGGAAGCCTTCAAGGAGCGTGTGCGGGGCCGTGCCAAGCTGCGCATCGAGAAGGCCATGAAGGAGTACGAGGAGGAGGAGCGCAAGAAGCGGCTCGGCCCCGGCGGCCTGGACCCCGTCGAGGTCTACGAGTCCCTCCCCGAGGTGGGGCTCCCCAGCCCAGGCGGGCAGCAGGAGGACCCTGAGCGGGACCCCCCAGGGCCACAGGGACCCAGCCCCTGACCCCAGCCCCTCTGTACCGCCAGGAACTCCAGAAGTGCTTCGATGTGAAGGATGTGCAGATGCTGCAGGACGCCATCAGCAAGATGGACCCCACCGTGAGTAGCCCCCGCGCCCCATGCCTTCCCGGCGGGCCGTGTGTCTCCCCCAGCCCTGTGTGCCAAGTCTCTGAAGCCGGCTGGTGAAAGTGCCCCTCCAAGGCTTCTCCAAGGAGTAAGGGGGGTCGTGTCACCTTGGCACACACCCACATATATTGAGCACCTACTGTATCCCAGTATCAAGCAGATAAATGCTGAGCTTTGAGCTCATGTTCTTCGTGACTGTCACTGTTACTGTGACTGAGTCCAGCCTCAGTTTCCTTATCCAAACCACATTTTCTCTCAATATCAGCTCACAAAATGCGTGGGGAAGGGAGGTGAGCACATGGCAGGGGCTGGTAAACGCTGGCTGTTAATTGGATTTTGTCTACTTGTTTTTGAGAGACAGGGTCTTCCTCTCTCACCCAGGCTGCAGTCTCGACCTCCCAGGCTCAAGTGATCCTCCCACCTCGGCCTCCCCAAGTAGCTGGGGTTACAGGCTGACACCATGACATCTAGCTAATTTTTTTTTTAATTATGTTTTTATAAAGACAGGGTCTCACTGGCTATATTTTTGGAAGTGGTAATAGACGTTGAATCTAAGTAGGACACTGTTTGATCCTATTCCTACCACTTGGCTCCCTGGTTGATCACACTGGTTTTCTCGTCTGTAAAATGGGTCTAGCTGCAGGACTGGCCCTGAGTTTCTAGAAGCTTCTATGGGCATAGCCATCTAGACCAGGTTCTGCAAACTGCAGCTCCCAGACTCACTGCCTGTCTTTATAATAAAGTTTTATTAGAACAAAGAAGCCACGCTCAATTGTTTCCCTATCATCTACAACCGATCTTGCTCTACCACAGCAGAGTTGAGTCGTGATGGAGACCATATGGCTCGCGGAAGCAGAAATATTTAGTCTGTCCCTTTACCAAAAAAAATTTGCTGGCTTTTGTTCTAGATTGCACTATCTAAATTTAAATTAAAGTTAAATAAAATTTAAAGTTCCAGCTGGGTACGGTGGCTCACGCCTGTAATCTCAGCGCTTTGGGAGGCCAAGGCAGGCAGATCACCTAAGGTCAGGAGTTCAAGACCAGCCTGGCCAACATGGCAAAACCCCATCTCTACTAAAAGTAAAATTAGCCAGGCATGGTGACAGGCGTCGGTAACCCCAGCTACTTGGGAGGCTGAGGCAGGAGAATCACTTGAACCTGGGAGGTGGAGGTTGCAGTGAACCGAGATTGCACCACTGCACTCCAGCTTGGGTGACAGAGTGAGACTCTGTCTCAAATAAATCGGTAAAATATCAATAGGCAGGAAGCCAGCTTGGGGATGTGCAGGGGACAACGGGGACCACCGGCTGGCGGCCCCACCTCATCTGCCTGCCTTCTCCTCACAGGACGCAAAGTACCACATGCAGCGCTGCATTGACTCTGGCCTCTGGGTCCCCAACTCTAAGGCCAGCGAGGCCAAGGAGGGAGAGGAGGCAGGTCCTGGGGACCCACTACTGGAAGCTGTTCCCAAGACGGGCGATGAGAAGGATGTCAGTGTGTGACCTGCCCCAGCTACCAACCGCCACCTGCTTCCAGGCCCCTATGTGCCCCTTTTCAGAAAACAGATAGATGCCATCTCGCCCGCTCCTGACTTCCTCTACTTGCGCTGCTCGGCCCAGCCTGGGGGGCCCGCCCAGCCCTCTCTGGCCTCTCCACTGTCCCCACTCTCCAGCGCCCATTCAAGTCTCTGCTTTGAGTCAAGGGGCTTCACTGCCTGCAGCCCCCCATCAGCATTATGCCAAAGGCCCGGGGGTCCGGGGAAGGGCAGAGGTCACCAGGCTGGTCTACCAGGTAGTAGGGGAGGGTCCCCAGCCAAGGGGCCGGCTCTCGTCACTGGGCTCTGTTTTCACTGTTCGTCTGCTGTCTGTGTCTTCTATTTGGCAAACAGCAATGATCTTCCAATAAAAGATTTCAGATGCTCTCTGGGCTGCTGGGAGGGCCGTTCAGGCAGCCCATCTCTTGTAGGTGGGAGGGAAACCTGGTGGGATATTGGGGGCTGAGCTGTGCTTCTCTGGTCCTTTGCCCACCAGCCATCGTGGGTCCTCGCCTCACACATGCTGTTCCACAACTTGGAACAGTCTTCTTCCAGAGGCCTCAAAAGCCCCCAACCTTCAGTCTCACCCACCCACTCCCTTGTCCCTACTTGGACCTCCAGAATGCAGGGTGGCCCAAGCTGATCACCACCAGAGGGCAGTAGTGATCTGCAAACCAAGTCACCTTCCCTAGGGTTTTGTGGATCTGGCGCACCTGCCCGCACCCCACGCCTTTCCAGCTTCCTACAACCTTTTGGAGCAGCATCCTGGACGATATCTCCCCACCCTATGGCCAGCGCTGCCCCCAAACAGATTTTTTTTTTTTTTTTTTTTTGAGAGTCTAGCTATCACCCAGGCTGGAGTGCAGTGGTGGAATCTCGGATCACTACAACCTCCGCCTCCCAGGTTCAAGTGATTCTCCTGCCTCAGCCTCCTGCTGGGATTATAGGCGCCCACCACCACACCCGGCTAATTTTTTGTATTTTTAGTAGACACGGGGTTTCACCATATTGGCCACACTAGTCTTGAACTCCTGACCTCAGGTGATCCTCCCACTTTGGCCTCCCAAAGTGCTGGGATTACAGGTGTGAGCCACCACACTTGGCCCCCCCCAAACATTCTTGATTCTGACCACTGCCTTTTGTCCCTATGGCCTTCAGGTCCCCATTGCCTCTGGCTCTAATTCCTGCCCCAGCCTCCTCCTCATTCCCCACTACAAGTCAGCCCCTGAACAGGCAGCAGCCAGAGGGTACCTGTGAACACAAGGGTCAGGGCATGTCCCACCTCTGCTCAAAAGCCTCGCAGGACTCCCCTCCCTGGGAGCAGAAGCCGAAGTCCTCCCTGCAACTGACCAGGCCCCCAGCACCATCTGCCTGTTACCTCGCTGCCCTGTTGTCCCCAGCTCCATGCTGGCCCTTGAGCACTTGAAATTTCTCTTCGTGTGGCCTTGGGTGATGCGCTGAGCCTCAGTGTCCCTGCTCTTAGGGCTAACGTCGTCGCACTAGTGCCCTCCTCAGGCCGTAGTGAGGGGGACAAGTGAGGTAATGGTTCAGACAACTGGCACCTGGCACTCAGATTCTCTGAACGGGGACCTTGGCACTTGCTGGCCATCTTCAAAAGTCACAAAATATTTCTGCCACAGGAAAAGTCTTAAAGAAGAGTGCACGGCCAGGCATGGCTCACACCTGTAATCCCAACATTTTGGAGACCAAGGCAGGAGGATCACTTGAGCCCAGGAGTTCAAGACCAGCCTGGCTAACATGGCGAAACCCAGTCTGCACTAAAAACACAAAAATTAGCCAGGTATGGTGGCACGTGCCTGTAATCCCAGCTACTCAGGAAGCTGAGGCAGGAGAATTGCTTGAACCCGGGAGGTGGAGGTTGCAGTGAGCCAGGATCACGCCACTGCACTCCAACCTGGGTGACAAATACTTATCTCAAAAACAACAACAACAGCAAAAACAGTGCTGGGCGCAGTGGGGCGCACCTGTAGTTACAGATACTTGGGAGGCTAAGGCAGGAGGATTGCTTGAGCCCGGGAGGTCAAGGCTTCAGTGAGCTAAGATCAAAGTACAATAAATACCCAGGTTCACATCAGTTTAAGACATGAAATACCTCCGATCCAGTAGACTTATGCCTACCTCTCCTGGGGGACATCATCTCTGAGGGGACTGCTTGTCACTCAGACCACAGATCAATGCCACTTCTCTGAGGCCCTCCTTGACCTACTTTAATTCCCCTCATGCTCGGCCACCAAACCTGCCTCACATGCCTTTCTTCGCACAGACCTGTGTATTGTCACCTCCCATGTACTGTGGGTGCCACCAGAGCACGGACTTTTTCTTGCAACATACACAGTGCCAGAAAGCGGACCTTCAGAAAACATTTGCAAAAGCATTGGATAAAAACCCCTGGAATGCTGTTGTGCCCAAGCCGATCACCACCAGGGGGCAGGAGTGAGCTGCAAATCTAGTAACTTTCCTTAGTGTTTTGTATGAGTGAGAACGACAGGTAGGAGCTGCAGGGGGACTCCTGGAACCCTGATTGAGCCTCAGACACCTTCCAAGATCTTTTTATTTATTTATTTTTCAGAGACAGGGTTCTCTCCATGTTGTTCAGGCTGGATTTGAACAGAGCTGAAGCAGTCTGCTCGCCTCAGCTTCCCAAAGTGTTGGGACTACAGGCCAGTGTGCCCTGCCGAGTAAAAATTTTAATTTTTGAGCGGGGCGCGGTGGCTCACGCCTGTAATCCCAGCACTTTGGGAGGCCGAGGAGGGCGGGTCACAAGGTCAGGAGTCCGCGACCAGCCTGACCAACATGGTGAAACCCCGTCTCCACAAAAAATACAAAACTTAGCCAGGCGTGGTGGCACGTGTCTGTAATCCCAGCTACTCGGGAAGCTGAGGCAGGAGAATCGCTTGAACCCGGGAGGCGGAGGTTGCAGTGAGCCAAGATCGCGCCACTGCACTCCAGCCTGGACAACAGAGTGAGACTCCGTCTCAAAAATAATAATAATAATTTTTGTTCATCATAGACATTTTGGTGTTAATTTCAGTTTTTCAAAATACTGCATTCCTTGTTATTGAAGGTTTTGTTTGTATTTTGTGAGACTGAGTCTCACTCTGTCGCCCAGGCTGGAGTGCAGTGGCCTGATCTCGGCTCACTGCAAGCTCTGCCTCCCGAGCTCACGCCATTCTCCTGCCTCAGCCTCCTGAGTAGCTGGGACTACAGGCGTCTGGCACCACGCCCGGCTAATTTTTATATATTTTTAGTAGAGACGGGGTTTCGCTGTGTTAGCCAGGATGGGTTTGATTTCCTGACCTCGTGATCCACCTGCCTCAGCCTCCCAAAGTAACGGGATTACAGGCGTGAGCTACCGCACCGGGCCTAATTTTTGTATTTTTTTGTAGACGCAGGGTTTCACTATGTTGGCCAGGTTGGTCTCAAACTCCTGACCTCAAGAGGACTGCCCGCCTTGGCCTTCCGAAGTGCTGGGATTACACACGTGAGCCACCATGTGTGGCCCCCCCCCCTTTTTTTTTTTTTTTTTTAAGAGATGGGATCTGGCTCTGTCACCCAGGCTGGAGTGCAGTGGCACAATCATAGCTCACTGCAGCCTCTAACCTCTGGGCTCAAGTGATTCTCCTGCCTCAACCTCCTGAGTAGCTCAAATTACAGCCAAGAGACACACACTGCATCTGGCTATCCACCACCAGTCCTTTTATTTATTTATTTTTTGAGACCAAGTCTTGCTCTGTTGCCCAAACTTAAATGCAGTGGCACGATCTCGGCTCACTGCAACCTCCATCTCCCAGGTTCAAGCGATTCTCCTGCCTCAGCCTCCTGTACAGGCGTGCACCACCACACCTGGCTAATGAAGTGTATTAACTCATTTGATGTCCCTGACATGCCTCTGGGTTTGGGACTAAATAGTCACATCTTGCAGAGGAGGAAACTGAGGCACAGTGAGGTTAAGGGACCGCCCAGGATCACACAGTGATGGAGCTGGGGCTTGAACTCAGCCCGTCTGGTGCCAGCCTTCATGTGTGTAAGTTACTCCTCTGTATCCTCTCAGGCCAGCACCGAGTGTCCCATTTGGGGCTGCTCCTGAGAATTTTCTAGAGAACACAGGTTCACACACGTGCCCAAAGGAGCGTAGAATTTTTGTGTAAAGATTCCCAGGAGGCTGGGCACGGTAGCCTCATGCCTGTAATCCCAGCACTTTGGGAGGCCAAAGCGGGTGGATCACCTGAGGTCAGGAGTTCGAGACCAGCCTGGCCAAGATGGTGAAACCCCGTGTCTACAAAAAATACAAAAATTAGCTGGGCGTGGTGGCAGGCGCCTGTAATCCCAGCTACTCGGGAGGCTGAGACAGGAGAATCCCTTGAACCCAGGAGGCAGAGGTTGCAGTGAGCCAAGATCGTGCCATTGTACTCCAGCCTGGGCGACAAGAGGAAAAACTCTGTCTCAAAAAAAAAGATTTCCCAGGAAATCCATCTCATGGTTGTTTTGAGGAGGAGACTGGCTGTTCCCTGAACTTTCTCACTCATGAAAACACAAAGGTATTTTACTTTTAATTCATCAACTCTTGGCTTTTCCCAGGTCCCAGGGGGCTCTGAGGAGGCCCCTCCCTGCAGCCCTTGCAGAGCCAGGGGAAGCCCCCAGCTTTTGTTCCTTCTGAGAAACCCACTGTAGTGGCGTGGCCAACTGTCCTGGCTTTCCCAGGACTGTCCCAATTTTAGCATGGAAAGCCCCCCATTGGGGAACCCCCTCAGTCCTGGGAAATCCCCTCCTGCTAGTCACATGTGGGGTCTGGGGCCTCCCTTATGGACCAGGTCTGAGTTTGGGCAGGAGGCCCCAGGCCTTGGCAAAACAGCCTCCTTAGCCTCTTTTCTTCAATTGTCAAGTGGGGGTGCTGATACCACTTGCAAAGAAACTGAGAAGAGGCCGGGTGCAGTGGCTGGTGCCTGTAATCCCAGCACTGTGGGAGGCCGAGGCCGGCAGATCATGAGGTCAGGAGATCGAGACCATCCTGGCTAACATGGTGAAACCCCGTCTCTACTAAAAATACAAAAAATTAGCCGGGTGTGGTGGCAGGCGCCTGTAGTCCCAGCTACTCGGGAGGCTGAAGCAGGAGAATGGCATGAACCTGGGAGGCGGAGATTGCAATGAGCCGAGATCACACCGCTGCACTCCAGCCTGGGCGACAGAGTGAGACTCCATCTCAAAAAAAAAAAAAAAAAAAAAGAAACAGAAGACCCAGAGATGGCTAAATACCCACCCTCGGCCCCAGTGTGCAGGCTGGGAAAATGTCAGCTTTATTTATTTATTTATTTATTTATTTATTTATTTATTTATTTATTTGACAGGGTCTTGCTCGGTTGCCCAGGCTGGAGTGCAGTGGTGCGATCACAGCTCACTGCAACCTCAACCTGTGGACTCAAGTGATCCTCCCACCCCAGCCTCCCTAGTAGCTGGGACTACAGGCGTGTATCACCATGCCCAGCTAATTTTTAAAATTTTTTTGTAGACACGAGGTTTCACTATGTTGCCCAGGCTGGTCCAGGACTCCTGGGTTCAAGCCATCCTCCTGCCTCTGTCTCTCAAAGTGCTGGGATTACAGGTGCCAGCCACCGCACCAGCTCATTGTTAGAATTGATATCGTTACTGGGAGTATGACTAGCATTGTTATTACTAACCACCTCATGTGGCATTTCCTGCTAGTTCCTTTGGGAGCGGGGAATACCGGGTCCCAGGCCCACTCGGCCCACTGTGTTCTAGCGTCTAATCATGGAGCATCGCCCTGATGGCTGTTGAAAAATCTGGCACTCTCTAGGCCGGGCACAGTGTCTCACACCAGTATTACCCAGCACTTTGGGAGGCCGAGGTGGGTGGATCACCTGAGGTCGGCAGTTCAAGACCAGCCTGACCAACATGGAGAAACCCCATCTCTACTAAAAATACAAAAAAGTAGACGGGCGTGGTGGCACATGCCTGTAATCCCAGCTACTTGGAAGGCTGAGGCAGGAGAATCGCTTTAACCCAGGAGGCAGAAGTTGTGGTGAGCCGAGATTGCGCCATTGCACTCCAGCCTGGGCAACAAAAGCGAAACTCCCTCTCTCAAAAAAAGAAAAAAGGAAAAAGAAAAATCTGGCACTCTTGGCTTCTAGGTACTGTACTCCAAGCAGCGACAGAGAGGAAGCTCACAGCCAGCCCTCCCGCAGCAGGCAGGACAACAGCCAGGGATTCCTGGCTCCCAGGCCATTCATTCCCCACTAGCTGTGGCTTCTTAAGCCACCTACTGGGCTCGATGCACAATCTCAGGCACTGAGGGCATAGCAGACAACCAGACAGACCTCTTTCTGGTGCGGTCCTAGAACCGAAGACAGGCAATAGAACTTGTGCTCAAAGAAACTTCCCAGGGGCTGGGCACGGTGGCTCATGCCTGTAATCCCAGCAGTTTGGGAGGTCAAGGCCAGAGGTCCACTTGAGCCCAGTAGTTTGAGACCAGCCTGGGC
This sequence comes from Gorilla gorilla gorilla, assembly GCF_029281585.2. NCBI lineage: Eukaryota > Metazoa > Chordata > Mammalia > Primates > Hominidae > Gorilla > Gorilla gorilla. The sequence continues at coordinate 16,422,122 of NC_073244.2, read as the reverse complement.
AACATAGTGAAAACCCATTTCTAAAAAAATTACACACACGAAAGTTAGCCAGCCAGCCAGGCGAGGTGGCTCACACCTGTATTCCCAGCACTTTGGGAGGCCAAGGCGGGAGGATCACGAGGTCAGGAGATCAAGGCCATCCTGGCCCACATGGTGAAACCTCGTACCTACTAAAAAATACTAAAAAATTAGCCGGGTTTGGTGGCATGCACCCGTAATCCCAGCAGTTTGGGAGGTCAAGGCGGGAGGACCACTTGAGCCCAGTAGTTTGAGACCAGCCTGGGCAACATGGTGAAAACCCATTTCTTTTCCTTTTTTTTTTTTAAGATAGAGTCTCACTCTGTCGCCCAGGCTAGAGTGCAGTGGCGCGATCTCGGCTCACTGCAAACTCCGCCTCCCGGGTTCAAGTGATTCACCTGCCTCAGCTTCCCAAGTAGCTGGGATTATAGGCACCCGCCAACACGCCCGGCTAATTTTTGTATTTTTAGTAGAGACGGGGTTGGTGGAAGCCCATTTCTGTAAAACATACACACACACAAAAGTTAGCCAGGCGGCTGGGCGCGGTGGCTCACGCCTGTAATCCCAGCACTTTGGGAGGCCGAGGCGTGAGGATCATGAGGTCAGGAGATTGAGGCCATCCTGGCCAACATGGTGAAACCCCATCTCTACTAAAAAATACAAAAAAATTAGCTGGGTGTGGTGGCACGCGCCTGTAATCCCAGCTTCTCTGGAGGCTGAGGCAGAAGAATCGCTAGAACCTGGGAGGCAGGGATTACAGTGAGCCGAGATCGTGCCACTGCACTTTAGCCTAGCAACAGAGTGAGACTCCGCCTCAAAAAAAAAAAAGTTACCCAGGCATGGTGATGCACATCTGTAGTCCCAGCTAGTCGGGAGGCTGAGGTGGAAGATTGTGAATGGTGAATCTGGGAAGTTGAGACTGCAGTGAATTGAGATCACAGCACTGCACTCCAGCCTGGGCAACAGAGTGAGACTCTTGTCTCAAAAAAAAAAAAGAAAGAAAGAAAGAAAGAAGAGAAACCCAGCTGGGTGCGGTGGCTCACATCTGTAATCCTAGCACTTTGGGAGGCCAAGGTGGGTGGATCACCTGAGGTCAGGAGCTCGAGACCAGTATGGCCAACCTGGCCAAACCCTGTCTCTATTAAAAATACAAAAATTAGCCAGGCGTGGTGGTGCACGCCTGTAATCCCAGCTACCGGGGATGCTGACGCAGGAGAATTGCTTGAACCTGAGAGGCAGAGGTTGCAGTGAGCCAAGATTGCGCCACTGCACTCCAGCCTGGGCAACAGAGCAAGACTCTGTCTCTTTAAAAAAAAAAAAAGAAAGAAAGAAAGAAACTTCCCATGAAATGTCAGGTTGCAATAACGACTCTGAAGAAAATACAGCAGAGCCCAGGAGGTCAAGTTGCCCAGGCTGGAGTGCAGTGGTGTGATCACGGCTCACTGTAGCCTCAACCTCCTGGGCTCAAGCAATCCTCCCACATCAGCCTCCGGAGTAGCTGGGACTAACTAATTTTTTTCCCCCCGAGATGGAGTCTCACTCTGTAGCCCAAGCTGGAGTGCAGTGGTGGGATCTCGGCCCACTGCAACCTCCACCTCCTGAGCTCAAGCGATTCTCATACTTCAGCCTTAGACTAATTTTTTTATTTTGGGTAGAGATGGGGTCTTGTTATATTGCCCAGGTTGGTCTTGAACTGGGCCCAGACAGTACTCCTGCCTTAGCTCCCTGAAGTGCTAGGTTTATAGGGATGAGCCACTGCATCCAGCCAGGACAAGTTTCTATCAGCAGTTTATTTTATTTTATTTTATTTTATTTTTGAGACAGAGTCTCACTCTGGCGCCCAGGCTGGAGTGCAGTGGCGCAATCTCGGCTCACTGCAAGCTCCGCCTCTCCGGTTCACGCCATTCTCCTGCCTCAGGCTGCCACTACGCCCAGCTAATTTTTTGTATTTTTAGTAGAGACGGGTTTTCACTGCCTTAGCCAGGATGGTCTCGATTTCCTGACCTCGTGATCCGCCCACCTCGGCCTCCCAAAGTGCTGGGATTACAGGCGTGAGCCACTGTGCCCGGCCTCTATCAGCATTTTCTTTCTTTTTCTTTTTCTTTTTTTTTTTTTTTGAGACAGAGTTTAGCTCTTGTTGCCCAGGCTGAAGGGCAATGGTGCGATCTCGGCTCACTGCAACTTCTGCCTCCCAAGTTCAAGCGATTCTGCTGCCTCAGCCTCCTGAATAGCTGGGATTACAGGTGCCCACCACCACGCCCAGCTAATTTTTGTATTTTTAGTAGAGACAGGGTTTCACCATGTTGGCCAGTCTGGTCTCGAACTCCTGACCTCAGGTGATCCGCCCGCCTCCGCCTCCCAAAGTGCTGGGATTACAGGTGTGAAAGAGACCATTCCCGATCTCTTTCAGCATTTTCATACAGAATGTCCACAGCTGCCCTGTGAGGAGGCGTTTTACCCATATTTTCTGACTCAGAGAGAAGCAGCCACATGTCCCTTGGCCATGGCAGTTAAGACCAACTCCATGGAGCTGGGTGTCTTAGCTCACATCTGTAATCCCAGCACTTTGGAAGACCAAGGCAGGATGATTGCTTGAGGCCAGAAGTTCAAGACCAGCCTGGGCAACATAGCCAGACCCCATCTCTACAAAAATTTAAAAATTAGCCACAAAATTTAAAAATTAACAACAAAAGGGCCGGGTGCGGTGGCTCACGCCTGTAATCCCAGTGCTTTGGGAGGGTGGATCACGAGGTCAGGAGTTCGAGACCAGCCTGGCCAAGATGGTGAAATCCCATCTCTACTAAAAATACAAAAATTAGCCGGGCGTGGTGGCGGGCACCTGTAGTCCCAGCTACCCGGGAGGCTGAGGCAGGAGAATCGCTTGAATCCGGGAGTCTGAGGTTGCAGTGAGCCGAGATCGCAGCATTGCACTCCAGCCTGGGCGACAAGAGCGAAACTCCATCTTAAAAAAAAAAAAAAAAAAAAAAAGTGGAAGATGAGGAAGTTGATCAGACATCAAGGATGAGCGGATGACTTAATAGGCTTCTTTGCTAAGACTTGGCTGGGCAGATGAAAGACAAAGTCGAGGAGTGGTTATGGTGTGGCACAGAAGAAGGGTCAGTGGACGGTCTTTGTTACCTGTTCATGCCTGAGTTTCTTCCTCTGTGAAATGGGGATAATAAGAGCCGCCATACAGGGAATTGCTGCTAGGATCAAATGAGATAATGTATGTGAAACACTCTGGCAGTAGGCTTCTCAGCAAATGGGCACGACTTGCGGAGTGGGGATTTGAATTCACGTCTGGCGGGATGTCCAAGCTGCTACCCTGACCGCTAGGGAGCTTCAGAGGACAGGGCTGCAGGTGATCAGGAAGAGGACAGGGGCAGGTGGGCGAGGAAAGCCTCCCAGGAGTGAAGGAGGGGGAATTCTAGTCAGCAGGGTGGAGTCGGCCAGGTAGAAACGAGGGAAAGGAGACAGGACCGGATGGAACGGGGAAGCCACAGGGCAGGGCGTCGGAGGGTTGAATGGTGGCCGGTGCAGCTTTGAACACCGAGGTGAGGACATGCAGCTGTGTCCTAGTGTCAGGACCGTACACGCCTGACCCAATTCCACAGCACAGAGGGGAACTCCAGGATCCGGCCGCGTTGCCCACACACTTCGCTCTCCCGCCCGCCTCTCGCAAGCCCCTCCCACGTCTCCGTCCACCGAGTTCCAGCCAATAGCAGAAGCGACAGCGCATCTGGGTGCCGACTCAGCCAATCGCGGCTGAGTGATGAATGAGCCCCAGGACCAATCAGAGTGCCGCCACCATGGCAAAAAAAAAAAAAAAAAAATTCCAATGGTGACGTGCAAGGAGAACAGAGCAGCTGCCAATGGGCGTGTGCGTTTCAGGCGGCCAATGGGAGGAGGTGTCTCGGCGGGGGACAAGTAGTAGCTGCCCGCGGGGGCGGGGAGGGGTCCGGGTTCGAGCTTGTGTTCCCCCGGAAGGGTGAGTCTGGACGCGGGCGCGGAAGGGGCGCGGCCGGAGGTCCTCAGGAAGAAGCTGCGGGGACTGGCTGCGCTTGAGAGGCTGCACTTGGGTGGGAGCACCTGGTGCCTCGGGACTGCTCCGATGCCCGGTGGGTGCACAGCCCAGTTCCCGCCGTTGCCGGCCGGGTTTAGAGGTTTTGGGGGGAGGACATGGGGGCGTGCAGCCTTCCCAGTTGCACACTTCACTCCGACCCCGCCTTCAAAGCTGGGTCTGGGTCCAGTGGGGACGAGAAAGGAGGAAGGAGGAAGTAGGCTCCGCGAAAGCCCCATCCCCAGGATCTCATCTATAACATGAATAGGTATTAATGGCAAACGCTAATTAAGCGCTTACTGTATACCAGGCACTTTCTCTGCCTCCTCGCGTTAAATCCTCCCAGCAGCCCTTTGAGGTAGACACTGTTACATGCCCCTTTTCCAGATGAGGAAACCAGCAACATGGGTGGAACTGACAGCCCCTCCACTTCCATACTGGCGCCCTCAGGAGGCTCAGGCCCTGGACTGGGGGGATGGAGCTGGACATAAACTCTCCTAGGCTTTGGGGAGTCAACAGGGACTGAGGTCACTCATGGGGGTAAATGTGGGAGAGGAGAATTGTGGCCCGAAAGAGGCCATCACCACGATGAAACTAATAACAATTATGTTATTCTTGTTTTGGTCATATTTGTTCTTTTTGTGTGTGCCTGAATCAGGGTCTGTGCTGAATGTGTAATATGCGGAACTATATTGAAACATTACAACCATCTTTTGATGGCAACACCCTGAGGACCTCCCTTTTCCAGATGGGGAAACTGAGGCCCAGAATTGCTAAGTGGCTTGCTTGAGTTGACACAGGGAGCTCCAGGACTCGCCCTCAGGTATGTTTGACCACATCTGCCTGTGTGATTATTTTGGGGAGGTGTGTTAAGAGCAGATTTTTATTTTACTTTTTATTTATTTATTTATTGTATTTTAGTAGAGATGGCGTTTCACCATGTTGGTCAAGATGGTCTCACTCTCCAGACCTCGTGATCTGTCCGCCTTGGCCTCCCAAAGTGCTGGGATTACAGTCATGAGCCACCGCGCCTGGCCCTTTTTATATATTTTTATTACTTATTTATTTATTTATTTATATTTTTAGAGTCAGGGTCTCACTCTGTCACCCAGGCTGGAATGCAGTGGTGCGATCACTGCTCACTGCAGCCTCCAACTCCTGGGCTCAGGAGATCCTCCCATTTCAGCCTCCCGAGTAGCTTGGAGTACAGATGTGCACCCCCACATCTGGCTAAATTTTAAAAATTTCTTGTAGAGGCCGAGCACAGTGGCTCACGCCTGTAATCCCAGCACTTTGGGAGGCCGACGCGGGTGGATCACCTGAGGTCAGAGGTTCAACACCAGCCTGGCCAACATGGCAAAACCCTGTCTCTACTAAAAATACAAAAATTAGCCCGGTGTGGTGGCAGGTGCCAGCTACTCAGGAGGCTGAGGCAGGAGAATCACTTAAACCCAGGAGGCGGAGGTTGTGGTGAGCAAGATTGCACCATTGCACTCCAGCCTGGGCAACAAGAGTGAAAACTCCGTCTCAAAAATAAGATAAGATAAGATAAGATAAGATAAGATATAAAATAAAACGTCTTGTAGAAACAGGGTCTTGCTATATGGCCTAGGCTGGTCTCGAGCTCCTGGGCTCAAGCGATCCTCTTGCCTCAACATCCCAAAGTCCTGGGATTAGAGGCGTGAGCCACTGTACCTGGCCAGAGCAGATTTTTATATCTGTGTCAATTTGTGGAAAGAGAGGAGGGTTCAGTGTTATTGTTGATGAGAGATCTAGGTGGGGATGCATACCCCAACCCTGTCCAACAAATGTGGAAAACGAGACTCAGAGAGGGAATCGGGTCTCTAATGTCATGCCAAGATGGGAGCCCAGAATCTTCCCCTCAGGCCTAAGCTGGGGTGGGTGGAAGGTTGAGGAGCTAACAGGGGTCTCTGGGCTGAGACTTGGGAGCTGATAGATTGTCCCCTTTCCAGCTGAGCCACCTGCCAGGAGCATGCCTCTGCGCCACTGGGGGATGGCCAGGGGCAGTAAGCCCGTTGGGGATGGAGCCCAGCCCATGGCTGCCATGGGAGGCCTGAAGGTGCTTCTGCACTGGGCTGGTCCAAGCGGCGGGGAGCCCTGGGTCACTTTCAGTGAGTCATCGCTGACAGCTGAGGAAGTCTGCATCCACATTGCACATAAAGTTGGTGAGTCTGGGGCGTTGGCACCATGGGGACTGGGGTGGGTGTGCAAGCAGCAGCTGGGCCCCATCCATCCATCTATCCACCCACCCACCCATCCACCCACCCATCCACCCACGCATCCATCCATCCATCCATCCACCCATCCACCCTCCTAATCATCCATCCATCCACCCACCCACCCATCCATCCACCCATGCATCCATCCATCCTCCCATCCACCCATCCACCCACCCATCCACCCACCCATTCACCCATCCACCCACCCATTCACCCATCCACCCATTCATCCACCCACCCACCCACCCATCCATCCACCCACGCATCCATCCACCCACCCACCCACCCATTCACCCATCCACCCATGCATCCACCCACCCACCCACCCATCCATCCACCCACGCATCCATCCATACATCCACCCACCCACTCATCCATCCACCCACCTATCCACCTATCCATCCACCTACTCACCCACCCATCCACCCACCTATCCACCCACCCACCCATCCACCCATCCATCCACCCACCCACCCACCCATTCATCCATCTATCCATCCATCCACCCATCGATCCATCCATCCATCCACCCACCCACCCATCCATCCACCCATCCATCCATCCATCCATCCACCCATCCATCCATCCATCCACCCACCCACCTACCCACCCATCCATCCACCCACCCACCCATTCATCCACCCACCCATTCATCCATCCACCCATCCATCCACCCACCCATCCACCCATCCATCCATTCATCCATCCATCCATCCACCCACCCACCCACCCATCCATCCATCCATCCATCCATCCACCCACTCACCCACCTATCCACCCATCCATCCACCCACCCACCCATCCATCCACCCACCCATTCATCCATCTATCCATCCATCCATCCATCCATCCATCCATCCATCCACCCACCCACCCATTCATCCATCTATCCATCCATCCATCCATCCATCCATCCATCCACCCACCCACCCATTCATCCATCTATCCATCCATCCATCCATCCATCCATCCATCCATCCATCCACCCACCCACCCATTCATCCATCTATCCATCCATCCATCCATCCATCCATCCATCCATCCACCCACCCACCCATTCATCCATCTATCCATCCATCCATCCATCCATCCATCCATCCATCCTCCCATCCACCCATCCATCCACCCACCCACCCACCCACTCATCCATCCACCCACCTATCCACCTATCCATCCACCTACTCACCCACCCATCCACCCACCTATCCACCCACCCACCCATCCACCCATCCATCCACCCACCCACCCACCCACCCACCCACTCATCCATCCACCCACCCACTCATCCATCCACCCACCCACCCATCGATCCATCCATCCATCCATCCACCCACCCATCCACCCACCCATCCATCCATCCACGCACCCACCCATCTATCCATCCATCCACCCACCCACCTACCCACCCATCCAACCACCCACCCACCCTCCACCCATGCATCTATCAATCCATCCATCCATCCACCCACCCACCCATCCATCCACCCATCCATCCATCCATCCACCCACCCACCTACCCACCCATCCATCCACCCACCCACCCATTCATCCACCCACCCATTCATCCATCCACCCATCCATCCACCCACCCATCCACCCATCCATCCATTCATCCATCCATCCATCCACCCACCCACCCATCCATCCATCCATCCATCCATCCACCCACTCACCCACCTATCCACCCATCCATCCACCCACCCACCCATCCATCCACCCACCCATTCATCCATCTATCCATCCATCCATCCATCCATCCATCCATCCACCCACCCACCCATTCATCCATCTATCCATCCATCCATCCATCCATCCATCCATCCATCCATCCATCCATCCACCCGTTCATTCGGTGAACATTTTGTAAGCATCTACTGTGTGGCAGCTGCAAATCACTACCTTTGTAGAGCTGAAATTTTAGTAGGGAGGACAGCAAGAAATATAATAAATCAGAAAACTTGGCCAGGTGCAGTAGCTGACACTTGTAATCCCAGTACTTGAGGAGGCCCAGGCAGGAGGATTGCTTGAAGCCAGTAGTTGGAGACCAGCCTGGGCAACATAGGGAGACCTTGTCTCAACAAAATAATTTTTAGAGATTAGCCAGGCATGGTGGTACATGCCTGTAGTCCCAGCAACTTGAGAGCCTGAGGCAAGAGGATCGCTTGAGCCCAGGAGTTCAAGCCTGCAATGAGGTATGGTTTCGTCACTGCACTCCAGCCTGGGTGACAGAGTGAGACCCAGTGTCATTAAAAAAAGAAAGTCAGGCGGGGTGCGGTGGCTCTTGCCTGTAATCCCAGCACTTTGGGAGGCTGAGGCTGGTGGATCACTTGAGGTCAGAAGTTTGAGACCAGCCTGGCCAACATGGCAAAACTCCAGCTCTACTAAAAATACAAAAACTAGCCAGGCGTGGGGTGCGCGCCTGTAATTCCAGCTACTCAGGTGGCTGAGGCAGGAGAATAGCTTGAACCTGGGACATGGAGGTTGCAGTGAGCCGAGATCACACCACTGCACTCCAGGCTGGGTGACAGAGCGAGACTCTGTTTCAAAAATAAAAAAAGGCCAGGTGCGGTGGCTCATGCCTGTAATCCCAACACTTTCAGAGGCTGAGGCGGGCAGATCACCTGAGGTCAGGAGTTCAAGACCAGCCTGGCCAATGTAGTGAAACTGCATCTCTACTAAAAATACAAAATGTAGCCAGGCATGGTGGCAGATGCCTGCAATCCCAGCTACTCAGGAGGCTGAGGCAGGAGAATTGCTTGAACCTGGGAGGTGGAGGCTTCAGTGAGCTGAGATCGTGCCATTGTACTCCAGCCTGGGCAACAAGAGTGAAACTCCATCTCAAAGAAAAAAAAAAAAAGAAAGAAAGGCTTTCCCTCCTCCTGCAGAGGAAATTGCACTTCCAAATATATCTACTACAGTCTTTCTTTTTTTCTTTTTTTTGAGATGGAGTCTCGCTCTGTCCCAGGCTGAAGTGCAATGGCGCAATCTCAGCTAACTGCAACCTCCGCCTCCCGGGTTCAAGCGATTCTCCGGCCTCAGCCTCCCGAGTAGCTGGCACTACAGGTGTGTGCTACCATGCCCGGCTAGATTTTTTTTTTTTTTTTTTTGTATTTTTAGTAGAGATGGGGTTTCACCGTGTTAGCCAGGATGGTCTTGATCTCCTGACCTCGTGATCTGCCCGCCTCGGCCTTCCAAAGTGCTGGGATTACAGGTGTGAGCCACCATGCCTGGCCCAATTTTCTTTTTTTAATGACACAGGGTCTCACTCTGTCACCCAGGCTGGAGTGCAGTGGTGTGATCTCAGCTCACTGCAACCTCCATGTCCCAGGTTCAAGCCATTCTCCTGCCTCAGCCGCCTGAGTAGCTGGAATTATAGGTGCGCACCCCACGCCCAGCTAGTTTTTATATTTTTAGTAGAGCTGGAGTTTTGCCATGTTGGCCAGGCTGGTCTCGAACTTCTGACCTCAAGTGATCCACCTGCCTCAGCCTCCCAAAGTGCTGGGATTACAGGCGTGAGCCACCATGCCCAACCAAGGAAAGGCCTTTCTAAGGCGGCTTTGGTTACATATGCCTTCTTCCAGAAACTCCTCTTACCTCCCCCATTCCCAGCTTTCCATGGCTGGATGGGGGCATTGTAATCAATTTTTATAACACTTCCTACTTCCCCATTGATGGCTGAGTCTTTTTTTTTTTTTCTTTTGTAGAGACAGTCTCTCTCTTGCCCAGGCTGAAATGCAGTGGTGCAATCATGACACATTACAGCCTCTAACTGCCAGGCTCAAGTGACTCTCCTGCCTCAGTCTCCCGAATAGCTGGGGCTACAGGCACATGTCACCACACCCGGATAATTTTTGTATTTTTTGCATGTTGCCTCATGCTGGTCTCAAACTCCTGGGCTCAAGCCATCCACCCGCCTTGGCTTCCCAAAGTGTTGGGAGGCATGAGCCATCGCACCTGGCCATGACTGATTTTTTTTTTTTTTTTGAGACGAAGTCTCGCTCAGTCCCCAAAGCTGGAGTGCAATGGCACAATCTCGGCTCACTGCAACCTCCGCCTCCCGGGTTCTAGCGATCCTCCTGCCTCAGCCTCCTGAGTAGCTGGGATTACAGGCACCTGCCACCACGCCCAGCTAATTTTTATATTTTTGGTAGAGATGGGGTTTCACCATGTTGGTCAGGCTGGTCTTGAACATGCATGCTGTTCCCCCTGCCTCAGCCTCTCAAAGTGCTGGGATTACAGGTGTGAGCCACCGTGCCCGGCTTTTTTTTTTTTTTTTTTTGAGACGGAGTCTTGCTCTGTCACCCAGGCTGGAGTGCAGTGGTGTGATCTCGGCTCACTGCAACCTCTGCCTCCCGGGTTCAAGTGATTCTCCTGCCTCAGCCTCCTGAGTAGCTGGGATTACAGGTGCCCACCACCACACCTGGCTAATTTTTGTATTTTCAGTAGAGACGGGGGTTTCACCATGTTGGCCAGGCTGGTCTCGAACTCCTGACCTCAACTGATCCGCCTGCCTCAGACTCCCAAAGTGTTGGGATTATAGGTGTGCACCCTCGAGCCTGGCCATGGCTGATTCTTTGTTTTGTTTTGTTGTTTTGTTTGAGATAGAGTCTTGCTCTGTCGCCCAGGCTGGAGTGCAGTGGTGCGATCTCAGCTCACTGCAAGCTCCGCCTTCCGGGTTCACGCCATTCTCCTGCCTCAGCCTCCCGAGCAGCTGGGACTATAGGCACCCGCCACCATGCCTGGCTAATTTTTTGTATTTTTAGTAGAGACAGGGTTTCACTGTGCTAGCCAGGATGGTCTCGATCTCCTGACCTCGTGATCCGCCCACCTCAGCCTCCCAAAGTGCTGGGATTACAGGTGTGAGCCACTGTGCCCGCCCCCATGACTGATTCTTAAAGGATTCAGACAGGTGTGCGGGGTGATGTGAAACACGCTCAGCAGAGGGAACAGCATGCATGGAGGCCCGGAGAGCTTGATCTGTCTGAGGAAGCGAAAGACCTTCAGGGTGACTGGGGTATCAATTTTGAGAGTTTGGAAGGGGAAGTAACAATTGAAATTGGGGCATAGCAGGCAAAAGCCAGGGTGGGGGTACTCAGAATCAAGGGTCAAGGGGTTGGGCATTCTCCGGGAGCAATGGGGAGCCATGGAAGGTTTAAGCCAGAGAGTGAAGCAGTCTGACTAGTTCTTTTATTTTTATTTTTTATTTTTGACTGGTTCTTTAAGAAGTTGTCTCAAGCCAGGCACAGTGGGTCACGCCTGTAATCCCAGCACTTTGGGAGGCTGAGGCAGGCAGAACACTTGAGGTTAGGAGTTTGAGACCAGCATGGCCAACATGGTGAAACCCCATCTCTACTAAAAATATAAAAATTAGCTGGGCGTGGTGACGCACATCCCAGCTACTCGGGAGGCTGAGGCAGGAGAATCACTTAAACCTGGGAGGCGGAGGTTGCAGTGAGCCGAGATCGCACCACTGCACTCCAGCCTGGGTGACAGAGTGAGACTCGGTCTCAAAAAACAAAAATATGAAACATTGGCCAGGTGCCGTAGCTCACACCTGTAATCCTTGCACTTAGGGAGGCCAAGGCAGGTGGATCACTTGAGGTCAGGAGTTGAAGACCAGCCTGGTCAACATGATGAAACCCCATCTCTACTGAAAATACAAAAAATTAGCCGGGCGTGGTGGCGGGCGCCTGTAATCCCAGCTACTCAGGAGGCTGAGGCAGGAGAATTGCTTGAACCCAGGGGGTGGAGGTTACAGTGAGCCGAGATCACGCCACTGCACTCCAGCCTGGGCAACAAGAGCAAAAACTCCATCCAAAAAAAAAAAATACAAAAAATACAAAAAATTAGCTGGGCATGGTGGCACATGCCTGTAGTCCCAGCTACTCAGGAGGCTGAGACAGGAGAATCACTTGAACCTGAAAGGCGGAAGTTGGGGTGAACCAAGATTGCAACATTGCACTCCAGTCTGGGTGACTCCATCTAAAAAAAATATATATTGTTTCACAGGGAGGTATCCTCCCTTCACAGAGGGGCAGTATAATTCCATGGTGTGACTTTGGAGAGTGATTTGATAACACAGTCAAAGCTGGATGCAGTGGCTCACGCCTGTAATCCCAGCAGTTTTGGAGGCTAAGCGTGGAGGATCACTTGAGCCCAGGAGTTCAAGATCAGCCTGGGCAACATGGTGAAACCCCGTCTCTACTAAAAATACAAAAAATTAGCCAGGTGTGCTGTGTGCTGGTGTGCACCTGTAGTCCCAGCTACTCAGGAGGCTGAGGTGGGAGGATCACTTGAGCCTGGGAGGTTGAAGCTACAGTGATCATGCCACTGCCCTTCAGCCTAGGTGACAGAGCAAGATGCTGTCTCAAAAAAAAAAAAAAAAAAATATATATATATATATAGCTGGGTGTGGTGGCATATTCCCGTATTTCCCAGCTACTCAGGAGACTGAGGCAGGAGGACCGCTTGAGCCAGGGAGGTCATGGCTGCACTGAGCCATGATTGCACTACTGCATTCCAGCCTATATGTCAGAGCAAGATCCTGTTTCAAAAAAAAAAAAAACCCAGGCTGGGCGCCGTGGCTCACGCCTGTAATCCCAGCACTTTGGGAGGCCGAGGTGGGCGAATCACGAGGTCAGGAGATTGCGACCGTCCTGGCTAACACGGTGAAACCCCGTCTCTACTAAAAAAATACAAAAAAATTAGCTGGGCGTGGTGGCGGGCGCCTGTAGTCCCAGCTACTCGGGAGGCTGAGGCAGGAGAATGGCGTGAACCCAGGAGGCAGAGCTTGCAGTGAGTGGAGATCGAACCACCACACTCCAGCCTGGGCAACAGAGCGAGACTCCGTCTCAAAAAAAAAAAAAAAACAACCCAGAAACATCTTCCCTGAGGCCATATAGTTCCACTCCTGGACAGTGACAGTCACTCTATAAACAGTCAGCTCATGTGCTCCCAGGGACACTTATGAGAATGTTTAGAGCCGCCTTGTTTATCATAGGAAAAGGGGAGACCATTGCAAAGTCCCTCAATAAGAGACTGCCTAAGTAAATTGCAATCTGGTTGAATACTGGACTACTGCGCAGCCGGGAAAAGGAATTTAACCAGAATTACTCATGTCATTCTGCATGAAGCTTTATAACCTCTCGTAGCCTGAAAAAGCACATTGCAGAGGGACGTCTGCAGTATAATACCACACATTTACAGTTCATAACATTTTTTTTTTTTTGAGACAGAGTTTCGCTCCTGTTGCCCAGGTTGGAGTGCAATAGCACGATCTCAGCTCACCGCAACCTCCACCTCCCAGATTCAGTTCTCCTGCCTCAGCCTCCCGAGTAGCTGGGATTACAGGCATGTGCCACCATGCCCAGCTAATTTTGTATTTTTAGTAGAGACGGGGTTTCTCCATTTTGGTCAGGCTGGTCTCGAACTCCCGACCTCAGGTGATCCGCCTCCCTCAGCCTCCCAAAGTGCTGGGATTACAGGCGTGAGCCACCGCGCCCAGCCACAGTTCATAACATTTAAGACTAGATTGTAGAGGATATGAAAATTATAAACACTACTTCAGGGCAGAGCACACTGGCTTATGCCTGTAATCCCAGCACTTTGGAGGCTGAGCTACTTAGCCTCCCAGCTACTCAGGAGGCTGAGGTGGGAGGATCGCTTGAGCCTAGGAGTTTGAGACCAGCCTGGACAACATGGTGAGACCCCTTCTCTACAAAAACTACAAAAATCAGCTGGGCATGGTGGCGTGCGCCTGTAGTCCCAGCTCCTTGGGAGGCTGAGGCAGGAGGATTGCTTTAGCCCAGTAAGTCGAGGGTGCAGTGAGCCATGATCGCACCACTGCACTCCAGCCACACCTGGCTAATTTATTTTATTTTTAGTTTTTTTAGAGATGAGCGGTCTCACTATGTTGCTTAGGCTGGTCTTGAACTCCTAGGTTCAAGTGATTCTCCCGCCTTAGCCTCCCAAAGTACTGGGATTACAGATGTGAGCCACCATACCCAGCCTTAGATAAAATTATTTATTTTATTTTATTTTATTTTATTTTATTTTATTTTATTTTTTTAGAGCCTCACTCTTTCACCCAGCCTGGAGCGCGGTGGCGTGATCTCGGCTCACTGCAACCTCTGCCTCCAGGTTCAAGCAATTCTCTTGCCTCAGCCTGCTGAGTAGCTGCGATTACAGGTGCTCACCCCCACACCCAGCTAATTTTTGTATTTTTAGTAGAGACGAGGTTTTGCTATGGTGGCCAGGCTGGTCTCAAACTCCTGACCTCAAGTGCTTCACCTGCCTCAGCTTCCGAAAGTGCTGGGACTATAGGCATGGGCCACTGCACCCAGCCAGATACAATTTTTTTTTTTTTTTTTGAGACAGTCTTGCTGTGTTGCCAGGCTGGTGTGCAGTGGCACAATCTCGGCTCACTGCACCCTCCGCCTCCCGGGTTCAAGCGATTGTCCTGCGTCAACCTCCTGAGTAGCTGGGACTAAAGGCGCACCCCACCATGGCCAGCCAATTTTTTTTTTTTTAGATCTCACTCTGCCGCCCAGGCTGGAGCTCAGTGGCACGATCTTGGCTCACTGCAACCTCCGCCTCCCGGGTTCAAGCAATTCTGCCTCAGCCTCCTGAGTAGCTGGAATTACAGGCGCATGCCACCAGGTCCAGCTATTTTTTTTTTTTTTTAATAGAGACGGGATTTCACCATGCTGGCCACGCTGGTCTCGAACTCCTGACCTCAGGTGATCTGTCCACCTCAGCCTCCCGAAGTGCTGGAATTACAGGCATAAGCCACTGCACTTGGCCTAATTTTTGTTATTTTTAGTAGAGACGGGGGTTTCACCATATTGGCCAGGCTGGTCTTGAACTCCTGACCTCAGATGATCTGTCCACCTCAGCCTCCCAAAGTGCTGGGATTACAGGCATAAGCCAGCATGCCTGCCCCACAGATACAATTGTGTTTTTTTGGTTTTTTTTGAGATGGAGTCTTACTCTGTTGCCCAGGCTGGAATGCAGTGGCGTGATCTCAGCTCACTGTAACCTCCACCTCCTGTGTTCAAGCGATTCTCCTGCCTCAGCCTCCTGAGTAGCTGGGACTACACGTGTGCGCCACCACGCTTGGCTAATTTTTGTATTTTTTAGTAGAGATGTGGTTTCACCATATTGGCCAGGCTGGTCTTGAAGTCCTGATCTCGTGATCCGCCTGCCTCGGCCTCCCAGAGTACTGGGATTACAGGCGTGAGCCACCGCACCCAGCTGACAGATACAATTTTTTTTTTTTTTTGAAACAGAGTCTTGCTCTGTCGCCCAGGCTGGAGTGCAGTGGCGCAATCTCGGCTCACTGCAAGCTCCACCTCCTGAATTCACACCATTCTCTTGCCTCAGCCTCCCAAGTAGCTGGGACTACAGGCATCCGCCACATGCCTGGCTAATTTTTTGTATTTTTTAGTAGAGACGGGGTTTCACCATGTTAGCCAAGATGGTCTCGATCTCCTGACCTCGTGGTCCGCCCACCTCAGCCTCCCAAAGTGCTGGGATTATAGGCGTGAGCCACTGCGCCCGGCCGACAGGTACAATTTTTAAATGACATCAATAGAAGAAAGATACCCTGGGTAGCTGGTGTGGGAAATTACAGCAAGTCTGGAGACTGGATTGGGGTTGAGGTTTGCATTTGAAGGTGGTGGATGGAGCCCCAGGACATGGAGGGTGCAGGAAGAGCAGGTCTTGGTGACCAATCTGTTTTGGAGCAGGTGGGAGAGGTTGAAGATAAGGACCAAGTTCCTGGTTTGAAGAACTGGGCAGAAGCCACACACCCTGGCTCATAGCCATAATCCCATCAACTCCAGAGATTGAGGTGGGAGGATCGCTTGAGCCCTGGAGGTTGAGGCTGCAGTGAGCTAGGATTGCACCACTGCACTGCAACCTGGGTGGCAAAGAAAGACCCTGACCCTTAAAAAAAAAGGGCAGAGGAAGGGAAGGTTGGAGTTTGCCAACCACAGATAAGATATGTTGTTTGGAACAAGCCATATCTAAGGGGGGGCCTGTGATGTCCAGGGGGAGACAGCCAGGAGGTGACTGGATGTTTCTTTGGGGCTGGAGTTCAGGGAGACGCCAGACAATTGCAGCAGTTTGTAGAGTTATGTGGGTCAGGCTAGGATTAGTTTTGCTGCAGGAATAAGCAATCCCCCCAAATCTTGATCAAGGTTTACCTAAAATCGGCCAAGCACAGTGGCTCATGCCTGTAATCTCAGCACTCTGGGAGGCCAAGGTGGGCAGATCACCTGAGGTCAGGAGTTTGAGACCAGCCTGGCCAACATAGCAAAACCTCGTCTCTTCTAAAAATACAAAAACTAGCCGGGGGTGGTGGCGCACACCTGTAATCCCAGCAACTCAGGAGGCTGAGACAGGAGAATCATTTGAACCCAGGAAGCGGAAGTTGCAGCGAGCCAAGATCATGTCACTGCTCTCCAGCCTGGGCAACAGCAAGACTCCATCTCAAAAAAAAAAAAAAGTTTTACTTAAAATCAAGTACAGGTTGGATGGTTCACCTCTGTCTTACAGCTTCACCATCTGGCACAAGAAGCCTTCATCATACCTCGGGTGGTGAAGGTGGCAAGAGAATTTATTTCCAGGCTTCGAAATGTACCCAGCCCTTTGGCCAGAAACCAGCAGTGCAATTGGCCCCATCCTAGCTGCAAGGGAGGCTGGGAAATGTAGTCCTCCTGTGAGGCCACAGCATGGGCAACATACGCACTGTCCTCTGCCCAGGGGCAACGTGAGACTGAAGCTGCAGGTGGGGGAGGGGGCCTCAGAGGGAGTGTGAAGGCAGACATTGGGTCTGGGGGGTCTTTGGGGCTGACGGTAGCAAATGACGTGACTCCTGACCTCGTTTCTCACCTGATCCAGGTATCACTCCTCCTTGCTTCAATCTCTTTGCCCTCTTCGATGCTCAGGCCCAAGTCTGGTTGCCCCCAAACCACATCCTAGAGATCCCCAGAGACGCAAGCCTGATGCTATATTTCCGCATAAGGTGGGTGGAGACCTTTGCAAAGCTCGTCCCCTCCTGTGCTGAAGCTGGTCTGACTCTGTGCTAAGCCCCAGCTGCGTCCCTCCTTCCTGCAGGTTTTATTTCCGGAACTGGCATGGCATGAATCCTCGGGAACCAGCTGTGTACCGTTGTGGGCCCCCAGGAACCGAGGCATCCTCAGATCAGACAGCACAGGGGATGCAACTCCTGGACCCAGCCTCATTTGAGTACCTCTTTGAGCAGGTATGAGCAGGGCTGGGGTGGCAAGACTATTTGTGGGAGACTTAGGGGCAGTTGAGGAGCCCCCATTTCCCTCCCTGATTCAATATAGCTAATAGGTTTCAACTCATGCTATCTGGGGATCTTTTTTTTTTTTTTTTGAGACGGAGTCTCGCTCTGTCGCCCAGGCTGAAGTGCAGTGGTGTGATCTCTGCTCACTGCAAGCTCCGCCTCCCAGGTTCATGTCATTTTCCTGCCTCAGCCTCCCAAGTAGCTGGGACTACAGGTGCCCGCCACCATGCCCAGCTAATTTTTTGTATTTTTAGTGGAGATGGGGTTTCACAGTGTTAGCTAGGATGGTCTCCATCTCCTGACCTCGTGATCCACCCGCCTCGGCCTTCCAAAGTGCTGGGATTACAGGCGTGAGCCACCGCGCCCGGCCGATCTTTTTTTTTTGAAATGGAGTCTTGCTCTGTGGCCCAGGCTGGAGTGCAGTGGCGTGATCTCAGCTCACTGCAACCTCCACCTCCCAGGTTGAAGCGATTCTTCCACCTCAGCCTCCCAAGTAACTGAGATTACAGAAGCCTGCCACCACCCCCGGCTAATTTTTCTATTTTTAGTAAAGACGGGGTTTCACCATGTTGGCCACGCTGGTCTCCAACTCCTGACCTCAAGTGATTCACCTGCCTCAGCCTCCTAAATTGTGGGATTATAGGTGTGAGCCACCATGCCCAGCCAAGAGTTCAGGTTGAAGGGGAAAGAGTGCTGTGATTGATTAGTAATGTCTGCCACATGCACAAGATTGACAAGAGGTGGGGTGTATGCTGTGTATTTGGCCTTTCCAGTAAATGGTGGTCTCTCCCCTCCTCAAGGTGGTAAGACGCAGGAAATTAGAGTTCTCTGGCTAGAGTAAGCTTGTCCAACCCCTGGCCTGCGGACTGCATGCTGCCCAGGACAGCTTTGAATGAAGCCCAACACAAATTCATAAACTATCTTAAAATATTCTGAGATTTTGCTGCGATTTTTTTTTTTTTTTTTTTTTTTGAGACAGAGTTTCATTCTTGTTGCTCAGGCTGGAGTGCAATGTCATGATCTCAGCTCACTGCAACCTCTGCCTCCTGGGTTCAAGTGATTCTCCTGCCTCAGCCTCCCGAGTAGCTGGGATTACAGGCATGCGCCACCACACCCGGCTAATTTTGTATTTTTAGTACAGGCGAGTTTTCTCCATGTTGGTCAGGCTGGTCTCAAACTCCTGACCTCAGGTGACCCGCCCGCCTCGGCCTCCCAAAGTGCTGGGATTATAGGCGTGAGCCACCATGCCCGGCTTGCGATATATATATATTTTTTTAGCTCATCAGCTATCATTAGTGTTAGTGTGTTTTATGTAGGGCCCAAGACACTTCTTCCAGTGTGGTCCAGGGTAGCCAGAAGATTGGATACCTCTGGGCTAGAGAGGAACGCATTCTCCCACCTCCCTTTCTGCTCAATTTCCTGTTCCCAGGGCAAGCATGAGTTTGTGAATGATGTGGCATCACTGTGGGAGCTGTCAAGCGAGGAGGAGATCCACCACTTTAAGAATGAGAGCCTGGGCATGGCCTTTCTGCACCTCTGTCACCTCGCTCTCCGCCATGGCATCCCCCTGGAGGAGGTGGCCAAGAAGACCAGGTGTCTGGGAATGGGGTGGGGATGCTGTGTAGGCAGGGGGAAGTGTCCTGAGCATCTGGGAGCCAGGGTAGACTTTGCATATTGCCGTGCCTCTACTTTTTTTTTTTTTCTGAGCTGGAGTCTCTCTCTGTCACCTAGGCTGGAGTGCAGTGGCGCAATCTCGGCTCACTGCAACCTCTGCGTCCCAGGTTCAAGAGATTCTCCTTCCTCACCTCCTGAGTAGCTGGGATTACAGGTGCCCACCATCGAGCCCAGCTAATTTTTGTATTTTTAGTAGAGACAGACTGAGTTTCATCATGTTGGCCAGGCTGGTCTCGAACTCCTGACCTCAAGCGATCCTTCCGCCTTGGCTTCCCAAGTAGCTGAGACTACAGGCTCAAGTCACCACACCTGGCTAGTGTGCCTGTTTTCCAGATGAGGCAGCTGAGGCTCAAAGAGGTTAAGCCACTTGCCCTGTGTCACCCAGCTGGGCCTGCAACCCAGGTCCCTGACCAGCCCCTCACTGTGTTTCCCCCCAGCTTCAAGGACTGCATCCCGCGCTCCTTCCGTCGGCATATCCGGCAGCACAGCGCCCTGACCCGGCTGCGCCTTCGGAACGTCTTCCGCAGGTTCCTGCGGGACTTCCAGCCGGGCCGACTCTCCCAGCAGATGGTCATGGTCAAATACCTAGCCACACTCGAGCGGCTGGCACCCCGCTTCGGCACAGAGCGTGTGCCTGTGTGCCACCTGAGGCTGCTGGCCCAGGCCGAGGGGGAGCCCTGCTACATCCGGGACAGTGGGGTGGCCCCTACAGACCCTGGCCCTGAGTCTGCTGCTGGGCCCCCAACCCACGAGGTGCTGGTGACAGGCACTGGTGGCATCCAGTGGTGGCCAGTAGAGGAGGAGGTGAGCAAGGCGCCCCTTCCGCCCTGGGGGTTCAGGTTGGGCTGGGGTGGGTTTCTGTGTGCATCCTTGGCCCTAGCCTCTGAGGGTGGCTGACCTGAGCCCTCTCCCCACATGGCTCTGGGGCACCTGTCCGCTAGGGCCAGTTTCTTGGAGAAGGTCCTCCATCTGCTTACCCCCTGGGGACCTTATTTCTGGGGTCTGCACCTCCAGGGAACCCCTTCATCTGGGGACTGGCACCTGGGTGTGAGGGGGTCAGGATTCTTCTCTCTGCCTTCCCTAAGGGTCCGGCTTCCAGCATGTGTATGTTTTTGGGGTGGGTCCCCATCCCACCTGTGACACTGGGACTTGGGAGGTCAACCTAGGTTGGTGCCTGGCCCTTCTGGCTCCAGTCTCTCCCCAGGGGAAAGTGCAGGAGGTATAAACGGGCATTGCCCTCTCCATCCTCTGCCCCACTTGCTGGGTGTTCAGGGTTCTAGTGGCAGCAGTGGCAGGAACCCCCAAGCCAGCCTGTCTGGGAAGAAGGCCAAGGCTCACAAGGCAGCTGGCCAGCCGGCAGACAGGCCGAGGGAGCCACTGTGGGTCTACTTCTGCGACTTCCGGGACATCACCCACGTGGTGCTGAAAGAGCACTGTGTCAGCATCCACCGGCAGGACAACAAGTGCCTGGTGAGGCCCAGGGTAGGGGCCGGGCTAGGGCCCGTCATGGCCTGGGAGGACACCCACCTGATGCGCCCCTGGCTGGTAGGAGCTGAGCTTGCCTTCCCGGGCTGCGGCGCTGTCCTTCGTGTCGCTGGTGGACGGCTATTTCCGCCTGACGGCTGACTCCAGCCACTACCTGTGCCACGAGGTGGCTCCCCCACGGCTGGTGATGAGCATCCGGGATGGGATCCACGGACCCCTGCTGTGAGTGCTGGGTGGGGGGCGCTGGGGGCCACCGCCAAGGGTGCCAACTAGACTGTGAGCCCTAGGGGCTGTGCAGGGTGTGTGTGTAGGTGCACGTCTTATTTTTTTTTTATTTTTTGTCACCCAAACTGGAGTGCAGTGGCGTGATCTCAGCTCACTGCAGCCTCCGCCTCCTGGGTTCAAGCGATTCTCCTGCCTCAGCCTCCCAACTGACTACCTGGGACTACAGGCACTTGCCACCACGCCAGGCTAATTTTTGTATTTTTGTAGAGATGGGGTTTCATCAGATTGGCCAACCTAGTCTTGAACTCCTGACCTCAGGTGATCCACCCGCCTCTGCCTCCCAAAGTGCTGGTATTACAGGCATGAGCCACCACGCCCGGCCATGACTGTCATTGTGTGTTGAGGTTGTCATTGCACAGAACTGGTGATTTTCATGGGACTGTGTGTTACCCTGACGCTGGTGACCATTCAGGCGTATGTTGGATGCTTCCACCTCTGCAGGCGGCTGCCTGTGCTGGTAACTTGTGAGTCACCATCTCAGCGGGGTCCTGTGTGTGACTTGTGGGCCTGAGGGCGTGAAGTTGTCGGTACTTATGTCATCATCAGGTGCAGGGGAGTGTGTGGCTGTCCTGTGTGCTGCCAAGTCGTGATTTGTGACTGTCTCCTTGTCTGGTCACTGGCCCTGTGACTCTCTGTCCCTTGTCCTACCTGTGATGCCAGGGGAGGGGGAAGTGGCCATTTCACCTTGTGAGGCCTGTGGCCGTGCCTGCTGTCAAGGCTATATGTGTGCTGCCCCCGTACAGACAGGTGTTTGGGGACCATGTGTGTCAGCCACTGCACATGTAGGTGTCTGGACCTATGTGACCATGACACTTTACAGTGCATGTTTGTGTCACCTCTGTGTCTGGGATGCCCTGGCCCCTATGTTGCCCTGTCATACTGGGTGATTAGTTGTGTCTGGGATCGTTGTCCTTTGCTTGTGTGATTGGCCATCCACCGTGCGTCACCCTTGTGAGTGGCGGTGGTCGTGGCTGGGTGTGCGCCCATCCGGCTCCTGATGGCTGTTTCCTATCTTGGAGTGTGTGTCACCTTGTCAGGGCCCGTCTGGTGTCAAGTACAAGAGTAGGAGTAGGCTGGGTGTGGTGGCTCACACCTGTAATCCCAGCGCTTTAGAAGGCCGAGGTGGGAGAATCACTTGAGCCCAGGAGTTCAAGAGCAGCCTGGGCAACGTAGCAAGGTCTTTTAACTACTGAAAACACAAAAATTAGCTGGGCACACCTGTAATCCTGGCTCCTCAGGAGGCTGAGGTGGGAGAATCTCTTGAGCCTGGGAGGTGCAGGCTGAAGTGAGCCAAGATTGCAGCGCTGCACTCCAGCCTGGGCAACAGAGCAAGACCCTGTCTCAAAAAAAAAAAAAAAAAAAGAGATCAGGTAGCCGGGCGCAGTGGCTCATGCCTGTAATCCCAGCACTTTGGGAGGCTGAGGCTGGCAGATCAGCTGAGGTCAGGAGTTTGAGACCAGGCTGGCTAACATGGTGAAACCCCCTCTGTACTAAAAATATAAAAATTAGCTGGGCATGGTGGCAGGGACCTGTAATCCCAGCTACTCGGGAGGTTGAGGCAAGAGAATTGCTTGAACCCAGGTGGGCGGAGGTTGCAGTAAGCTGAGATCACGCCATTGCATTCCAGCCTGGGTGACGAGGGAAACTCCGTCTAAAAAATACAAACAGATAAACAAAAAAGCAGGTGTGTGCCGGCTGCTGCGTTGTGTCTCCATGTAAGTGGCTGTGTGTCCAGAGTTAGTGTCCCCACAAGAGTGGCTGTGTCTGACACTTGTCCTAGCTGTGTGTGTGCCCTCTAAGCAGGTAATGAGTGTCATTGTTCCCGGGTATGGGTCCAGCAGTGGCCCCAGGTGGCCTGATAGTCCCCCTGGACCCCCTTCCAGGGAGCCATTTGTGCAGGCCAAGCTGCGGCCCGAGGACGGCCTGTACCTCATTCACTGGAGCACCAGCCACCCCTACCGCCTGATCCTCACAGTGGCCCAGCGTAGCCAGGTGAGCCCAGGGCTGGGGGCTGGGACTGGGGCTGGATACGTTCCCTGCCTGGTCCCCTGCTTACTGCTCCCACCTCTGCCACCTCCCGCCAGGCACCAGACGGCATGCAGAGCTTGCGGCTCCGGAAGTTCCCCATTGAGCAGCAGGACGGGGCCTTTGTGCTGGAGGGCTGGGGCCGGTCCTTCCCCAGCGTTCGGGAACTTGGGGCTGCCTTGCAGGGCTGCTTGCTGAGGGCCGGGGATGACTGCTTCTCTCTGCGTCGCTGTTGCCTGCCCCAACCAGGAGGTACGACGATAGGGGGACCTCTGGGTGGGATGTGGCATCTCTCCCCCAGGCCCGCCCTCCATGACTTGATGCCTGCCCCCAGAAACCTCCAATCTCATCATCATGCGGGGGGCTCGGGCCAGCACCAGGACACTCAACCTCAGCCAGCTCAGCTTCCACCGGGTTGACCAGAAGGAGATCACCCAGGTGGGTGCAGGGAAGGGGCCCAGGGCAAGGGCAGGGCCCCTGGGGATGTGGGTGCTGGGGGCCCTGGGAGATCAGCTGCTAACTTTCACCATGGCGGTATTCTGTGCCACCTGATCCCGCAGCTGTCCCACTTGGGCCAGGGCACAAGGACCAACGTGTATGAGGGCCGCCTGCAAGTGGAGGGCAGCGGGGACCCTGAGGAGGGCAAGATGGATGATGAGGACCCCCTCGTGCCTGGCAGGGACCGTGGGCAGGAGCTACGAGTGGTGCTCAAAGTGCTGGACCCTAGTCACCATGACATCGCCCTGGTGAGTGGGCAGGGCCAGGCCTGGGGGTGTGTCCGTGGAGGAGGTGGCCGGAGGAGGTGTGTCTGTGGAGGAGGTGGGATGGGAGGGGTGTGTCCGTGGAGGAGGTGGGATGGGAGGGGTCGGCTTTGCAGCCACCTGACCTGCCCGGTCCCCACAGGCCTTCTACGAGACAGCCAGCCTCATGAACCAGGTCTCCCACATGCACCTGGCCTTCGTGCATGGCGTCTGTGTGCGCGGCCCTGAAAGTGAGTGGGTCCCGCCATACCCATCCCCCTTTGGCAGGCCACCCCTGACTTATACCCACTCCCTGATCTGTACCCCAACCCTCGACCTACGCCTATTTCTCGACTCTCAACTGTACTCTGATCCCGGGCTACACCTTGACCTTCAACCTAGACCCCAACCCCTAACGATATTCCAGCCCACAACTTACATCCCAACACGTCGACCCTCACCTGCCCTCAGTCTCAACCCCCACCCTGATTCCCAACTACATCCCCATTTCCATCAACCTCCCAAACAACCTCTACAGTCCAGCCCCCATCTGCCCCTGGCCCCATCAGCACTATGGCCTCATGCAGACTCCAGCGCTGATGTGTGTTGATTGTCCTAGACCTCAGCCCCTGCACATCCAACCCTGCCTAACCCCACCTCTTCCTTTCCTCTGCAGGTAGCTCAAAACTCCTTGTATAGGCTAGGTGTGGTGGCTCACACCTATCCCAGCACTTTGGGAGGCAGAGGTGGGAGGATCGCTTAAACCCAGGAGTTCAAGACCAGCCTGGGTAACATGTCCAGACCCTATCTTTACAAAAAATTAAAAAATCAGGGTCAGGCATGGTGACCTATGCCTGTAGTCCTAGCTACTTGGGAGGCTGAAATGGGAGGATCACTTGAGCCCAGGAGTTCAAGGCTGCAGTGAGCCATGATTGTACCACTGCACTCCAGCCTGGGCAACAGGGCGAGACTCTGTCTCAAAAAATATAATAAATAAATAAAAAATAAAGCCCTTGTACAGAACAACCCTAGACCCACCCATCCCTCAACCCCCCTGTGTGTGTGTGTGCATCTCCCCCACTTTCCCCTGGACCCTGGCCGACACCCTGACCCACATCCCTCTGACTACTCTGGTACCCAAACATCTCCTATACCCCAACCTCAAGCCCCTAGCCTCTGCTTATCCATGCCCATCCCCCCCATCCCTAGTTGCTTACTTTGTAGGCTCACCTTTATCTCTTTTTTTGTGAGACTAGGGTCTCCCTCTGTTGCCCCGGCTGCAATGCAGTGGTGCCATCATGGCTCACTGAAGCCTTGACCTCCCGGGCTCAAGCGATCCTTCCGCCTCAGCCTCTTGAGCACCTGGGATGACAGGCGTGTGCTATCACACCCGGCTGATTTTTAAAAATTTTTTGTAGAGATGGGGTCTCACTATGTTGCTTAGGCTGATCTCAAACTCCTGGGCTCAAGGGATCTTCCTGCCTCAGCCTCCCAAAGTGACAGGATTGCAGGCATGAGCCACTGTACCCTGCCACCTTTATCTCTTTTTTTTTTTAATTTTTTTGAGACGGAGTCTCACTGTGTCACCCAGGCTGGAATACAGTGGCGTGATCTCGGCTCACTGCAACCTCCGCCTCCCGGGTTCAAGCAATTCTCCTGCCTCAGCCTCCCGAATAGCTGGGATTACAGACATGTGCCACCATGCCCAGCTAATTTTTTTTTTTTTTTTTTTGAGATGGAGTCTTGCTCTATCGCCCAGGCTGGAGTGCAATGACGTGATCTTGGCTCACTGCAAGCTCCGTCTCCCACCATTCTTCTGCCTCAGCCTCCCAAGTAGCTGGGACTACCGGCGCCCACCACCATGCCTGGCTAATTTTTTTGTCTTTTTAGTAGAGATGGGGTTTCACTGTAATTTTTTTGTATTTTTAGTAGAGTTGGGGTTTCACCATATTGACCAGGCTGGTCTCGAACTCCTGAACTTGTGATCCGCCCGCCTCAGCCTCCCAAAGTGCTGGGATTACAGGCGTGAGCCACCGCGCCCGGCTGTATTTTTTTTTTTTTAGTAGTGATGGAGTTTCATCATGTTGGGCAGGCTGCCGTTGAACTCCTGACCTCAGGTGATCCACCCGCCTCAGCCTCCCAAAGTGCTGGGATTACAGGCGTGAACCACTACGCCCAGCCCACCTTTCTCTCTTGAACTTCAACTTCTTCCGTGCCCCATCCCACCTGGACCCCAATGCCCTCATCCACCGCTGCCTCTGCTGCATTCCGCATTTCTTCTCTCCCCAAACTCACTTTCAACCCAGACCAAACTCCACCCACACCTCTGCCCTGACACCTCCCCAGCCACATGCCAAGTCCCTCCCTGGCGTCTCCCCCCATTTCCCGCCATCCAGAGGGCAGAAGCAGGCAGGTTGCCCCAGAGCAGCTGTGTCTTTACAGATATCATGGTGACAGAGTACGTGGAGCACGGACCCCTGGATGTATGGCTGCGGAGGGAGCGGGGCCATGTGCCCATGGCTTGGAAGATGGTGGTGGCCCAGCAGCTGGCCAGCGCCCTCAGCTACCTGGTGTGTGGCCTGTGTGTGGGGCCTGGGTCGGTCAGGGAGGGCCAGGAGCCTAGGAGTTCGAGATCAGCCTGGGCAACAGGGCGAGACCCCATCTTTTTTGTTTGTTTGTTTTGTTTTAGATGGAGTTTCGCCCTGTCACCCAGTCTGGAGTGCAATGGCATGATCTCGGCTCACTGCAACCTTCGCCTCCCGGGTTCAAATGATTCTCCCGCCTCAGCCTCCCAAGTAGCTGGGATTATAGGCTCCTGCCATCACGCCCAATTAATTTTTGTATTTTTAGTAGAGATGGGGTTTCACCATGTCGGTCAGGCTGGTCTCGAACTTCTGACCTCGTGATCCACCCACCTCAGCCTCCCCAAGTGCTGGGATTCCAGGCGTGAGCCACCACGCCCAGCTGGCCCCATCTTTTAAAAATAAACAAATAGCCAGGCGTGGTGGCTCATACCTGTAATCCCAGCAGTTTGAGGCCAAGGCGGGTGGATCACCTGAGGTCAGGAGTTTGAGACCAGCCTGGCCAGTATGGCGAAACCTTGCCTCTACTAAAAATACAAAAAAAATTAGCCAATGTGGTAACTTGCACCTGTAGGCCCAGGTACTCAGGAAGTTGAGGTGGGAGGATCACCTGAGCTCAGGAATTTGAGGCCGTAGTAAGCTATGATCACACCACTGCACCCCACCCTGGGCAGCAGCATAGCTAGACCCCATCTCCACCAAAAATTTAAGAATCAGCTAGGCTGTGGTGATGTGCACCTGTAATTCTCGCTACTTGGAAGGCTTGAGCCCAGGAGTTTGAAGCTGCAGTGAGCTATGTTCGTGCCACTATACTCCAACCTGAGAGACAGAGTGAGACCCTGTCTTAAAAAAAAAAAAAAAACCAAGAAAAAAGTAACCCCCCAAAAAACAAGACAGAAAGAAACCCAGTGATGGTCACAGTTGTCCTTTTCACATTGGCTGTCCCTATGGGGACCAGGTTTGGGGTTGGTGTCTGTGCCCCTCCTGAGTGGCCACACCCCCTCTCCTGCCCACCTCAGGAGAACAAGAACCTGGTTCATGGTAATGTGTGTGGCCGGAACATCCTGCTGGCCCGGCTGGGGTTGGCAGAGGGCACCAGCCCCTTCATCAAGCTGAGTGATCCTGGCGTGGGCCTGGGCGCCCTCTCCAGGGAGGGTGAGTACCCAAGGGGACCTGGGCACAGTGGGGGGCTTCCCCTGCTCCTTTCACCCTTGGTGACCTCTGACCTTGGCCTCCCAGAGCGGGTGGAGAGGATCCCCTGGCTGGCCCCCGAATGCCTACCAGGTGGGGCCAACAGCCTAAGCACCGCCATGGACAAGTGGGGGTTTGGCGCCACCCTCCTGGAGATCTGCTTTGACGGAGAGGCCCCTCTGCAGAGCCGCAGTCCCTCCGAGGTATGTCTAGGAGACCCTTGGGCCCTCCCCGCAGCGGGGGCCCCTCCAAGAAATCCAGAGGACAGAATCAGAGCTCAAAGCTGCGTCCCTTCTGGCCTCGTGACTTCAAGTCTCTCTGGGCTACCAGCAGGTGGGCCACTCGCTGGGGCTCAATGTAGTCCCAGCCTTTTTAAGTCCTTGTGGAAGTCACTTGTGCCTGGCACACAGAAGGCAAGTAAGAGACTTGATTTCAGTTTTAGGCAGAGTGACCAGGGCAGTGATGGGAGACGCCCAGGCTGCAGAGTGGGGAAGAAGGGCTGAGGATGCGCCTCACCCAGCAGTGGGGTCAGACAAGGCTTCCCAGAGGAGGTTCGTGAGTGTGGTGGTTTTATTTTGAGACGAAGTTCCACTCTTGTTGCCCAGGCTGGAATGCAATGGCGTGATCTCAGCTCACTGCAACCTCCGCCTCCTGGGTTCAAGCGATTCTCCTGTCTCAGCCTCCCGAGTAGGGGGGATTACAGGCGCATGCCACCACACCCGGCTAATTTTTGTATTTTTTGTAGAGATGGGGTTTCATTATATTGGTCAGGCTGGTCTCAAACTCCTGACCTCAGGTGATCCGCCCACCTCGGCCTCCCAAAGTGCTGGGATTACAGGCATGAGCCACAGTGCCCGGCCCCAGAAGAGGTTTTATCTAAGTGTAGAATTATGCCAACGAGCCTGGCTAGGAAGGGCAGCCTAGGCAGAGTGCATGGCCTGTGCAAAGGCTGAGGCTTCAGTGTATTAAGGAGCTGTGGTCTACAGGAGGGGCGGGAGGGAAGCTTGGGGCAGGAGGCTGACTGTGACACTCCAGCTCTGCATAATCACTGGACCTGGGTCCCAGTCCTGATTCTACGGCTGTGAGCACGTCCTCCCACTTTGTGGAGCCTCAGTTGCCTCATCTGTATAATGGGACTGATAAGAGCGGGCACCTGGCGGTCCACTCTGGGGACTTGACTCTGCCTCTTGGGGAAGGGGTGGGGGCGAGGGGAGGATGTTGACTCCTCTGGGTCCCTTTCCCAACAGAAGGAGCATTTCTACCAGAGGCAGCACCGGCTGCCCGAGCCCTCCTGCCCAGAGCTGGCCACACTCACCAGCCAGTGTCTGACCTATGAGCCAACCCAGAGGCCATCATTCCGCACCATCCTGCGTGACCTCACCCGGCTGCAGCCCCACAGTGAGCACCATCCCAGTGCTGGGACCCTGGGGAAGTGGGACGGGGCTGGGATCCCTGCTGTATGCCTATAGCGCACGAGAGGTCTCTGCACAGTGGTTCAGGGTGTGTGCCAATTTCTTGCAGTGGCGTTCATAAGCATGCCCTTCCTGGCTGCCCTGAGCTGTCATTAATGTATTTATTTATTTATTTGCAATGGAATCTTGCTCTGTCGCCCAGCCTGGAGCGCAGTGACGTGATCTTGGCTCACTGCAACCTCCACCTCCCAGGTTCAAGCAGTCCTCCCACCTCAGCCTCCCAAGTAGCTGGGATTACAAGCGTGTGCCACCATGCCCGGCTAATTTTTGTATTTTTAGTAGAGGTGGGGTTTTGCCATGTTGGCCAGGCTGGTCTCAAACTCTAGACCTCAAATGATCTATCTGCTTCAGCCTCCCAAATTGCTGGGATTACAGGCGTGAGCCACTGCGCCTGGCCTCCTTAATGTTTTGTCTGGGGAGAGACACAACTTCTTTGGATTAGAGAATTAGACCATTGCAGTTTTTTTTTTCTTTTTAAAAAAGTTTTGTATTGTTTTCTTTAAAAAATTAATATGCTCTTTTTTCTTTTTTTTTGAGACAGAGTCTCACTCTGTTGCCAGGCTGGAATGCAGTGGTGCAATCTTGGCTCACTGCAACCTCCGTCTCCCAGGTTCAGGTAATTGTCCTGCCTCAGCCTCCTGGGTAGCTGCGACTACAGGCGCCCACCACCACGCCGGGCTAATTTTTGTATTTTCAGTAGAGACGGGAATTCACCATGTTGGCCAGGATGGTCTCAGTCTCTTGACCTCATGATCCACCCGCCTCGGCCTCCCAAAGTGCTGGGATTACAGGCATGAGTCACTGTGCCTGACCTATTTTCTTTTTCTTTCTTTTTTTTTTTTTGAGGTGGAGTTTTGCTCTTGTTGCACAGGCTGGAGTGCAATGGCACGATCTTGGCCCACTACAACCTCCGCCTCCTGGGTTCGAGCAATTCTCCTGCCTCAGCCTCCCGAGTAGCTGGGATTACAGGCGTCCACCACCACACCCAGCTAATTTTTGTATTTTTAGTAGAGACGGGGTTTCACTGTGTTGGCTAGGCTGGTCTCAAACTCCTGACCTCAGGTGATCCACCCTCCTCAGCCTCCCAAAGTGTTGGGATTACAGGCGTGAGCCACCATGCCCGGCCTAATATGCCATTTTCAACTGGTCATATCACATTTTTCTTTCTCTTTTTTGTTTTAAAGACTAGGTCTTGCTGTGTTGCCCAGGCAGGAGTGTGGTGGCTATTCACAGGCACGATCATGGCTCACTGCAGCCTGAGACTCCTGGGCTCTAGGGATCCTCCTGCCTCGGCCTCCCAAAGTGCTGGGATTACAGGTGTGAGTCACCACGCCTGGCCAGTTTTTCTGTTTTCTCTATGAAATATCTGTGCCCTCTACCCAATCTTGGAACTTCCAGATGTCAGGTTTTTCTGTTTTTTCTTTTTCTTTCTTTCTTTCTTCTTTTTTTTTTAAAGACAGTGTCTCTCTGTGGCCCAGACTCACTGCAGCCTCAAAACTCCTGGGCTCAAACGATCCTCCTACCTCAGCCTCCTGAGTAGCTGGGACCACAGGCATGCACCACCACACCTGGCTAATTTTTTTTTTTAACTTTTTTGTAGAGAGGGGGTTTCACCATGTTGTCCAGGCTGGTCTTGAACTCCCGGGCTCAAGTGATCTTCCCGCCTCGGCCTCCCAAACAGGTGTCAGTTTTGATGCAGCCAACTCTGCATCATTTTGTACAATAAGTGGACTCTTTCAGCTGTTGCAGGAAAAAGTTTTCTTACCTCTAGAATCGGATCCTGGGGTAGCTGTGGCTGGCTTTGTGACTCCCAAGTGTGGGCCTGCTGGGGAAAGGATCGGGGTCAGGCCTTTACCCACCGCAGCTCTTCCAGATCTTGCTGACGTCTTGACTGTGAACCCGGACTCACCGGCGTCGGACCCTACGGTTTTCCACAAGCGCTATTTGAAAAAGATCCGAGATCTGGGCGAGGTGAGGGACTGGCCTGAGCTGCTAAAAGGCCCGCCTGGTCGGGGAGGAGTTGCGGGTTGAGGATAAATTCCTACCTAAGGTGATTCTCAGGAGATGTGGGTGGGACCCTCTGCTTTGAGGGAGGCCTAGGTGCCAAGGAGTCTTAATAGAGCGGAGTAGGCGGGGCCTGGGGTATTCCGAAAGGATCTGCCTGGAGGAGTGGCCCGGGAAATCGGGGGTTGGGAAGTGGTGCAGGGATTGGGGAGGTGGAGCTGACCCTCGTGCGCGCCGACCAGGGTCACTTCGGCAAGGTCAGCTTGTACTGCTACGATCCGACCAACGACGGCACTGGCGAGATGGTGGCGGTGAAAGCCCTCAAGGCAGACTGCGGCCCCCAGCACCGCTCGGGCTGGAAGCAGGAGATTGACATTCTGCGCACGCTCTACCACGAGCACATCATCAAGTACAAGGGCTGCTGCGAGGACCAAGGTGGGCGGGACCCGGCGAGTCCTAGAGACTCGAGGGGGCGTGGTTAGAGCGTGGGTGTGGCCTTGTGGGCGGGGCCAGTCTGGCCTAGCCAATTAGAGACTCTCAACCCCAGGCTGCAGTACGCGGTTCTTGGCATCTGGGTGAGCGTGGCTGGGCTGCCTCCTTCCCATCTGGGGGGTGCTACCTGCTGGGGCCAGGATGGACGGGAGCCACCAGCAGCTCCCTCAAGTGAGAATGGGGTTCTGGATGGGTCCATCCCACCTGAGAACTGGGTCTAGTGTGCGCGGGTCTTGGCCTTCCCTCCCGACCTTGGAGGGGCTCTGCTGGGCTCAAGGTAGGCGGTCCCCGGCCCGCCCTCTATCGTCCCCCACCGGGGCCGCCCCTCTCCGCGGCAGGCGAGAAGTCGCTGCAGCTGGTCATGGAGTACGTGCCCCTGGGCAGCCTCCGAGACTACCTGCCCCGGCACAGCGTCGGGCTGGCCCAGCTGCTGCTCTTCGCCCAGCAGATCTGCGAGGTTGGTCGGCCCCGCCCCTGCTTCTGGAGCTTGCCCCTTCCTCTTCAGCTTGGGCTGGCCTGAGCGATCCGGTGCAGTCTGCTCTCACGCTCCGCGCCTGCTCGTTTGCCCAGGCTCTCCTGTCCTTGCACTGACCTCCGAACTGTTTGGCTTGCTTGGCCACACCCCCTCCTCCCAAGGGACCACGCACAGCAGGCTCGGCCCCTCCCAACTCGCCCTCCTGCCCAGCTTTGCTCGTCTAGCCCCGTCCCTGCTTTCTGCCTCAGCCTCCTTTTGCTTGGTGCCACGTGCCATCCGGCCCTCTCCAGCGGCCGGGTAGCCACCGGCCTGACCTGACTGTCCCCCAGCCCTCCTGGCTGCTCAGGTCCTGCCGCCGCCCCCGGCCGAACCCCGCCCCACTGAAACTCACGAGCCCTGCCCCGCCCCCAGGGCATGGCCTATCTGCACGCGCAGCACTACATCCACCGAGACCTAGCCGCGCGCAACGTGCTGCTGGACAACGACAGCCTGGTCAAGATCGGGGACTTTGGCCTAGCCAAGGCCGTGCCCGAAGGCCACGAGTACTACCGCGTGCGCGAGGATGGGGACAGCCCCGTGTTCTGGTGACCAGGCGGGGTGCAGTCTGAGGGGGTGCTGGGGTCACTTGGAACAGGCAGGGTGGAGTAGACGGATGCTGGGTATCATGACAGGGCATGATCCCAGTGAAGCGCGGCGGGGCCTAGCCGTGCGGGGGTGGGGCCTATGGAGGCATGGGGCGGTGTATAGAGTGCGGCTTGGCCTGGTGGGCGGGGTTAACCCGGCCTAGCGAATGAGCACATCACCCCGCTCAGGCTGCGCTCTTAAGGGTGGGTCCCAACTGAGCCCAGAGGGTCCTTCAGTCTCAGGCTTCAGCCTGGTCTGATCCCCAAGCCCTCAGTGCAGCCCCCCGTGGCCTGAGTGCCCCCCTCCCCCTAGGTATGCCCCAGAGTGCTTGAAGGAGTATAAGTTCTACTATGCGTCAGATGTCTGGTCCTTTGGGGTGACCCTGTATGAGCTGCTGACGCACTGTGACTCCAGCCAGAGCCCCCCCACGGTGAGAGCCAGGCCCGCAGCCCCACCGGGAGTTTGCTAGAGCAATTAGAAAGGCATAGGCTGGGCCAGGCGCGGTGGCTCAAGCCTGTAATCCCAGCACTTTGGGAGGCCGAGGCGGGCGGATCACGAGGTCAGGAGATCGAGACCAACCTGGCTAACACGGTGAAACCCGTCTCTACTAAAAATACACAAAAAATTAGCCGGGCTTGGTGGCGGGTGCCTGTAGTCCCAGCTACTCAGGAGACTGAGGCAGGAGAATGGCATGAACCCAGGAGGCGGAGCTTGCAGTGAGCCGAGATCTCCCCACTGCACTCCAGATGGGTGACAGAGCGAGACTCCGTCTAAGACAGGACCGGACAGAGAGAAAGAGAAAGAAAAGAAAGGAAAGAAAGAAAGGCATAGGCCGGGCGCGGTGGCTGACACCTGTAATCCCAGCACTTTGGGAGGCCGAGGCGGGCAGATCACGAGGTCAGGTGATCGAGACCAGCCTGGCCAACATGGTGAAACCCCGTCTCTACTAAAAATACAAAAATTAGCCGGGCGTGGTGGCAGGTGCCTGTAATCCCAGCTACTCAGGCAGCTGAGGCAGGGAGAATTGCTTGAACCCGGTAGGCGGAGGTTGCAGTGAGCCGAGATCATGCCACTGCACTCCAGCCTGGGTGAAAGAGCAAGAGACTGTCTCAAAAAAAAATTCTGGACGGTAAGAACAATCTGCTGTGAGGCTTAATAATAACGACAAACACCTGACTCACGCTTACTCTATGAATGTTAGTTTAACGTTCACAGTAATCCCAGGTGGCAGATGTTATTACCCTATTTTACGGATGAGAAAACAGGCCCAGAGAAGTGAACGCAAATTCAAAGTCACACAGCTGAGAAGTGTAAGAGGTGGGATTGGAACCCATGCAGTCGATTTCATGAAGTTGCAGAGTGATTCCTTTTTCTTTTTTGAGATGGAGTTTCACACTTGTATCCCAGGCTGGAGTGCAATGGCACAGTCTCGGCTCACTGCAACCTCCACCTCCCAGGTTCAAACGATCCTCCTGCCTCAGCCTCCCAAGTAGCTGGGATTACAGGCGCCTGCCATTATGCCCAGCTAATTTTTGTATTTTTAGTAGAGATGGGGTTTCACCATGTTGGCCAGGCTGGTCTCGAAGTCCTGACCTCAGGTGATCCACCCGCCTCAGCCTCCCAAAGTGCTGGGATTACAGGCATGAGCCACCGTGCCTGCCTTTCATTGCCTCTTGAAAAGAGCTTGTCTTGTTTATACTGTAGAAATTCCTTGAGCTCATAGGCATTGCTCAGGGTCAGATGACAGTTCTGAGACTCACTGAGTTGCTGGAACGAGGGGAGAGGCTGCCACGGCCCGACAAATGTCCCTGTGAGGTGAGACTTCCTTTGTCTTTCCCTGACCCCACTATCCTGCTGTGGAGAGGGCAGCCCCCACCAGCCCTGGTTTTTCCTTCTAGGTCTATCATCTCATGAAGAACTGCTGGGAGACAGAGGCGTCCTTTCGCCCAACCTTCGAGAACCTCATACCCATTCTGAAGACAGTCCATGAGAAGTACCAAGGCCAGGCCCCTTCAGTGTTCAGCGTGTGCTGAGGCACAATGGCAGCCCTGCCTGGGAGGACTGGACCAGGCAGTGGCTGCAGAGGGAGCCTCCTGCTCCCTGCCCCAGGATGAAACCAAGAGGGGGATGTCAGCCTCACCCACACCGTGTGTCTTACTCCTGTCTGGAGACCCCACCTCTGTGAACTTATTTTTCTTTCATGGCCGTGAGCCTAACCATGATCTTGAGGGACCCAACATTTGTAGGGGCACTAATCCAGCCCTTAAATCCCCCAGCTTCCAAACTTGAGGCCCACCATCTCCACCATCTGGTAATAAACTCCTGTTTTCTCTGCTGGAGCCTGTGATTTTTGGAGCCCTCATCAAGAAAGCTGGGTTAGCTGGGAGTCTGGTCTCCTGTGGACAGCAGCTAGCATGAGACAGCGCAGAGGTGGCTGGATTCAACTGTTTAACTTTTTTTTTTTTTTTCTTTTTGAGACAGAGTCTTGCTCTGTCGCCCAGGCTGGAGTGCAGTGGTGTGATCTAGGCTCACTGCAAGCTCCACCTCCTGGGTTCACACCATTCTCCTGCCTCAGCCTCCCGAGTAGCTGGGACTACAGGCGACCGCCTCCACGCCTGGCTAATTTTTTGTATTTTTAGTAGAGTTGAGGTTTCACCTTATTGGCCAGGCTGGTCTTGAACTCCTGACCTCAGGTGATCCACCTGCCTCCGCCTCCCAAAGTGCTGGGATTACAGGTGTGAGCCATTGCGCCTGGCCAATAACTACTTGTTGAATGCACAAAGTATTTGGTCGGGGCAGTCACATGCCACATAGATTAGACTGCCAGTTTCACCCTTTCACATTTGTGTGACCTCAGGCTAATGGCTTCACCTCTCTGGGCCTTAGTCCTCCATTATGGGAGCTTCACACTTGCTATCTCATAGGACTCGTAAAGAGCTCATGAGGTGGTGTCTGTGAAATGCTTAGCAGAAAGACATGCAAACAAGTGCTTAATAAATATACAATATTGGCCGGGCACGGCGGCTCACGCCTGTAATCCCAGCACTTTGGGAGGCCACGAGGATCACAAGGTCAGGAGATTGAGACCATCCTGGCTAACACGGTGAAACCCCGTCTACTAAAAATACAAAAAAATTAGCCGGGTGAGGTGGCGGGTGCCTGTAGTCCCAGCTACTTGGGAGGCTGAGGCAGGAGAATGTCATGAACCCAGGAGGCGGAGATTGCAGTGAGCCGAGATTACACCACTGCACTCCAGCCTGGGTGACAGAGAAAGACTCCATCTCAAAAAAAAAATAATTAAATAAATAAATATACAATATTATTGTTGACTGGATGCAGTGGCTTATTGCCTGTAACTCCAGCACTTTGGGAGGCTGAGGCAGGAGGATCCCTTGAGTCCAGGAGTTCGAGACCAGCCTGGGCAACATAGGGAGATCCTGTCCGTATTATTTTTATTTATTTATTTATTTATTTATTTATTTATTTATTTATTTTTGAGACAGTTTCACTGTTCTCCAGGCTGGAGTGCAATGGTGCTATCTCGGCTCACTGCAACCTCCCCCTCCTTAGTTCAAGCGATTCTCCTGCCTCAGCCTCTGGAGTAGCTGGGATTACAGGCGCACGCCACCACACCCGGCTAATTTTGTATTTTTAGTAGAGACGGGGTTACATCTTGTTGGTCAGGCTGCTCTCAAACTCCTGACCTCAGGTGATCTGCCCGCCTCGGCCTCCCAAAGTGTTGGGATTACAGGTGTGAGCCACTACACCTGCCCTATATTATTTTAAAATAAAAATTTTAAAAATGAAGTTGGCTGGATAGAGTGGCTCACGCCTGTAATCCCAGCACAGCACTTTGAAAGGCCGAGGCGGGCGGATCAGTTGAGGTCAGGAGTTTGAGACCAGCCTGCCCAACATGGCGAAACCCTTGTCTACTAAAAATACAAAAATTAGCTGGACATTGTGGTAGGCGTCTGTAATCCCAGCTACTTGGGAGGCTGAGGCAGGAGAATCACTTGAACCCAGGAGGCAGAGGTTGCCATGAGCCAAGATCAAGCCATTGCACTCCAGCCTGGGTGACAAGAGCAAAACTCTGTCTCAAAAAAAAATAAAAAAAGACACATGCACACGTATGTTTATTGCGGCACTATTCACAATAGCAAAGACTTGGAACCAACCCAAATGTCCATCAATGATAGACTGGATTAAGAAAATGTGGCACATATACACCATGGAATACTATGCAGCCATAAAATAGGATGAGTTCATATCTTTTGCAGGGACACGGATGAAGCTGGAAACCATCATTCTCAGCAAACTATCACAAGGACAGAAAACCAAACACCACATGTTCTCATTCATAGGTAGGAACTGAACAATGAGAACACTTGGACACATGGCGGGGAACAACACACACCCACACCGGGGTCTGTTGTGGGGTAGGGGCCTGCGGGAGGGATAGCATTAGGAGAAATACCTAATGTAAATGACGAGTTAATGGGTGCAGCAAACCAACATGGCACATGTATACATATGTAACAAACCACGTTGTGCGCATGTACCCTAGAACTTAAAAAAAAAAAAAAGTCTGAAACCGTGAACAATCATCGTTATTTACCAAATTTGTTCTTGTTGAGGAAAAAAAAATTAAGATTCAAGAGGAAAAAAATACAAAAATCAGCCAGGTGTGGTGGCACACACCTGTAATCTCAGCTACTCTAGAGGCTGAGGCAGGAGAATTGCTTGAACTGGAAGGCAGAGTGCATTGAGCTGAGATCGCACCACTGCACTCCAGCCTGGGCGATAGAGCAAGACTGTCTGAAAAAAGAAAAGAAAAAAAGTATTATTGTTATTCTGGTGTTTGGCAAAGCGTTTCTACTTAGCCTGTGTGACTTGAGATGGTGGGATAGATTATGAGTCAGACACATTTGTGAAAGGCAGTTAAATATCCCCAAAAGGACTTCTTTTGTGGGGCTGGGGACTGGGTCTCGCTCTGTCACCCACACTGGAGTACAGTGGTGCTATTACAGCCCACGGCAACCTTGACCTCCCAGGCGCAAGTGATTCTCCCACCTCAGCCTCTGTAGGAGCTGGGACTATAGGCTCCTGCTACATCACCTGGCTAATTTTTTTTTTTTTTTTTTTTTTTTTTTTTTGAGAAGGAGTCTCACTATGTCACCCAGGCTGGAGTGCAATGGTACGGTCTAGGCTCAGTGCGACCTCCACCTCCAGGGTTCAAGCGATTCTCCTGCTTCAGCCTCCCCAGTAGCTGGGATTACAGGTGCCCGCCACCATGCCTGGCTAATTTTTGTATTTTTAGTTAAGACAGGGTTTCACCATGTTGGCCAGGCTGGTCTTGAACTCCTGACCTCAGGTGATCCACCCACCTCAGCCTCCGAAAGTGCTGGGATTACAGGTGTGAGCCACCATGCCTGGCCATCTGGCTAATTTTAAAATTTTTTGTAGACACAGCGTCTTACTCTGCTGCCCAGCCTGGTCTCAAACTCCTGGGCTCAAGTGATCCTCCCACCTTAGCCTCTTGAGTAGTAGGATAACAACTCAATTTGTTTAGAGCAGTTTTAGGTTTACAGCAAAGTTAAGTGGAAAATACAGAGTTCTCCTATATCCCCTCCCTCCCATCCCCCTGCACAACCTCCCTTGCTGACCTATCCTGTACCACAGTGATACATGTGTTAGAATCTATGAACCTCGGTGACTCATGCCTGTAATCCCAGCACTTTGGGAGGTCAGGAGTTCGAGACCAGCCTGGGCAACATGGTGAAACCCCATCTCTACTAAAAATACAAAAACTAGCCAGGCATGGTGGCAGGCACCTGTACTCCCAGCTACTCAGGAGGCTGAGGCAAGAGAATTGCTTGAACCCAGGAGGTGGTGGTGGAGGTTGCAGTGAGCCAAGATCATGCCACTGCACTCCAGCCTAAGCGGCAGAGCAAGACTCTGTCTGAAAAAAAAATCTATGAACCTCCACTGACATATTTTCTCCTGAGGTCTGTACTTTACATGAGGGTTCACTCTTGCTGTTGTACGTTCTGTGGGGCTGGACAAACGTATAAGGCATGAACCCACCAATATAGTATCACGTGGAGTAGTTTCACTGCGCTAAACGTCATTCATGCACTGCCTGTTCATCCCTCTCTTCTCACTAACCCCTGGCAACTGCTGATCTGTTATTTACTGTCCCCATAGTTTTGAAACAGAGCCTTGCTCTGTCATCCAGGCTGGAGTGCAGTGGCGCAATCTCTGCTCACTACAACCTCCGCCTCCCACGCTTAAGCTAATTTCTGTATTTTTTGTAGAGGCAAAGTTTCTCCATGTTACCCAGGTTGATGAAGCCCCGGGCTTAAATGATACCCCTACCTCAGCCTCCCAAAGTGCTGGGCTTTCAGGTATGAGCCACCACACCCGCCCAATAGATCATTTATTTTTAGTTCTGAATAAAAAAATAAATAAAAATACAAACAAGGTCCCCAATTGCATTTGGTTGAGGCCAGTTTTCTGTAAGTCTCTTAGTTCTGAAAAAATAAAATAAATAAAAATACAGGGCCGGGCACAGTGGCTCACGCCTGTAATCCCAGCACTTTGGGAGGCCAAGGCAGGCGGATCACCTGAGGTCAGGAGTTCAAGACCAACATGGCCAACATGGCAAAACCCCATCTCTACTAAAAATACAAAAATTAGCCGGGTGCGGTGGCGTGTGCCTGTAATCCCAGCTACTCAGGAGGCTGAGGCAGGAGAATCACTTAAACCCAGGAGGCGGAGGTTGCAGTGAGCTGAGATTGTGCCATTGCACTCCAGCCTGGGCAACAAGAGTGAAACTCCATCTCAAAAAATAAAATAAAATAAAAAATAAAAATAAATAAAAATACAAACAAAGTCCCCAATTGCCTTTGCTTGAGGCCAGTTTTCTTACGTCTCTTTTGGTCTGTGGGTTTCTCTTTCTGTCTTTTGCCCCCTTGCAACATATTTGTGGATGAAACTAGGTTGTTTGTCTTGTTGACTTTTTTTTTTTTGAGATGGAGCCTTGCTCTGTCGCCCAGGCTGGAGTGCAGTGGCACGATGTCGGCTCACTGCAACCTCTGCCTCCTGGGTCCAAGCGATTCTCCTGCCTCAGCCTCCTGAGTAGCTGGGATTACAGGCCTGGGGCCAGTACGCCTGGCTAATTTTTGTATTTTTAGTAGAGATGGGGTTTCGCCATGTTGGCCAGGCTGGTCTCGAACTCCTAACCTCAGGTGATCTGCTCACCTCGGCCTCCCAACGTGCTGGAATTATAGTCATGAGCCACTGCGCCTGTCATGTTTTCTTCTTTTTCTGCATTGCTATTAAAAATTTTGGCTGGGGCCGGGCGCAGTAGCTCATGCCTGTAATCCCAACTCTTTGGGAGGCCAAGGTGGGTGAATCACCTGAGGTCAGGAGTTAAAGACCAGCCTGGCCAACATGGTGAAACCCCGTCTCTACTAAAAATACAGAAATTAGCTGGGTGTGGTGGCGGGCGCCCGTTATCTCAGCTACTTGGGTGGCTGAGGCAGGAGAATCACTTGAACCTGGGAGGTGGAGGTTGTAGTGAGCCGAGATCGTGCCACCGCACTCCAGCCTGGGCGACAGAGCAAGACTTAATCTCAAAAAAAAAAAGAAAAGAAAAAATTGTTTCCTCATAATCGTAAAGCTGTTATACTCACTGCAGGCACAGCTAGTACATTTTGCTCAACCCCACAGGCTCCGTTCCCTTTACGAGGTATTTATTTATTTATTTATTTTTATTTTTGCGACGGAGTCTCTCTCTGTCATCCTGGCTGGAGTGCAGTGGCATGATCTCGGCTCACTGCAACCTCAGCCTCCAGGGCTCAGTCGGTTCTTGGGCCTCAGTCTTCCAAGTAGCTGTAAGTACAGGCATGTGCCACCACGTCCGGTGAATTTTTTGTATTTTTAGTAGCCATGTTGGCCAGGCTTTTACTAGCTATATATAATATGCTTGAGTCACTCACAGGAATGAAATACTGTCAGCATCAATAGTTAGCAGCTCTTTCAAAATACATTTTATTGCCTCTATAAGAAACCTTAACTATTCTATCAGTCCAGTAATTCCAAATGGTCTTATTATTTCTTGGGTTTTGTTTGTTTGTTTGTTTGTTTGTTTGTTTTTGAGACGTTGTTTCTCTCTTGTTGCCCAAGCTGGAGTGCAATGGTGCGACCTCGGCTCACTGCAAACTCCTCCAAGGTTCAAGTGATTCTCTGGCCTCAGCCTCCTGAGTAGCTGGGATTACAGGCACGAGCCACCATGTCTGGCTAATTTTTTGTATTTTTAGTAGAGACTGGGTTTCCTCATGTTAGCCAGGCTGGTCTCAAACTCCTGACCTCAGGTGATCCATCCGCTTCAGCCTCCCAAAGTCCTGGGATTATAGGCATGAGCCACCGCACCTGGCTGGTCTTATTATTTCTATACATAATATATGCTCTTTTGGCTGGGCGTGGTAGCTCAAGCCTGTAATCACGGCACTTTGGGAGGCCGAGGTAGGTGAATCACCTGAGGTCAGCATATCGAGACCAGTTTGGCCAACATGGCAAAACCCCGTTTCTACTAAAAATATAAAAATTAGTCAGGTGTGGTGGCACACGCCTGTAATCCCAGCTACTTGGGAAGCTGAGGCAGGAGAATCGCTTGAACCCGGAAGGTGGAGGTTGCAGTGAGCCGAGGTCACGGCACTGCACTCCAACCTAGGAGACAGATGGAGACTCCATCTCGGGAAAAAAAAAAAAAAAAGGCCAGGCACGGTGGCTCACGCCTGTAATCCCAGCACTTTGAGAGGCCAAGCAGGCGGCTCACAAGGTCAAGATATTGAGACCATCCTGGCCAACATGGTGAAACCTTGACTTTACTAAAAATACAAAAATTAGCTGGGTGTGGTGGCCCACGCCTATAGGCCCAGCTACTTGGGAGGCTGATGCAGGAGAATTGCTTAAACCCGGGAGGCAGAGGTTGCAGTGAGCCAATATCGCGCCACTGCACTCCAGCCTGGCGACAGAGCGAGACTGAGTCTCAAAGAAAAAAAAAAAAAACTTTAAACATTTACATAGCTGAATAGGTCCCATGTTTTTACTGAAGATTCCCAAAAGGCTTTTAGAGGGTTTTTTTATTTTTTCTTTAATTTTTTTTTTAATAATAGAGATGGGGGTCTCCCTATGTTGCCCAGGCTGTCTCAAACTCCTGGGCTCAAGCGATCCTCCCACCTCAGCCTCCCAAAGTGCTGGGATTACAGATGTGAGCCACCATGCCCAGCCAAGTTTAACTTTTTCACAATAAAGGAAAGGAACAGTGTCAATCCGTGATTGTCAGAACAGCAATTTAATAAGATCATCTTCAGCTGGGCGCGGTGGCTCACGCCTGTAATCCCAGCACTTTGGGAGGCCGAGGTGGGCGGATCACCTGAGGTCAGGAGTTTGAGACCAGCCTGGCCAACGTGGTGAAACCCCTGTCTCTACTAAAAATAGAAAAATTAGCCAGATGTGGTGGCAGGCGCCTGTAATCCCAGCTACTTGGGAGGCTGGGGCAGGAGAATCGCTTGGACCTGGAAGGCAGAGGTTGCAGTGAGCCAAGACTGAACCACCTCACTCCAGCCTGGGCAACAGAGTGAGAACCCATCTCAAAAAATACTGATAATAATAAGATCATTTTCAGAACTCAGTTCCTGGTGCATGAAGAGATTCAATACAGCCCCCTCGCTCTCAGTTCTTAGAAGAATATGCCAGCCTGACCAACATGGTGAAACCCCCGTCTCTAATAAAAATACAAAAATTAGCTGGGTGTGGTGGCGCACGCCTGTGATCCCAGCTACTCAGGAGGCTGAGGCAGGAGAATCGCTTGAACCTGGGAGGTGGAGGTTGCAGTGAGCCCAGCCTGGGAGACAGAGCAAGACTCATTCTCAAAAAAAAAAAAAAGAAGAAGAAGAAGAATATGAAAGAGATAGGATCAATAACTACCTTCATTATTTAATAGCCTAAGAGTGAAAGCCCAGCACAGTGGCTCACCCCTGTAATAATCCCAGCACTTTGGGAGGTTGAGGTGGGAGGATCACTTGAGCCCAGGGGTTCGAGAACAGCCTGGGCAATATGTCAAACGCTCCTCTGTAGAAAAAATACAAAAATTAGCCGAGTGTAGTGGCACACACCTATAGTCCCAGCTACTAGGGAGGCTGAGGTGGGAGGATCACCTGAGCCTGGGAGGTCAAGGTTGCAGTGAGCCATGATTATGCCACTGCATTCCAGCCTGGGAGACACAGCCAGACCCTGTCTCAGGAAGAAAAAAAAAAAAAAAAGCCAAATCTTTTTATCCCAGGATGTCTGAAAAGGACAGAGTCTATGGAGCATGGATGCAGAAAAGTAGTTATTCCTACCAGAAAAAAAAAAAAATGAAATGTGGACACAGCCACTCAAGATCAGAGACTCAAGCAGTGAAAGCAATTAGCTTCAATTTCATTGTCACCAGGAGGGCGCACACCAGAGAACCTGGGAGAAAGCCTGGGCTAGAGCCCTTAGCATTCTCAGTGTTACTGGTGCTGTGGTTCAACAACCTTTGTGGGAATGAGGAGAACCAGAGACCATCACCATCACACGTAAAAAGGATCCTATAGCAACAATGTGGCTGTCAAAAATCAGCTGGAGGCCAGGCGCGGTGGCTCATGCCTGTAATCCTAGCACTTTGGGAGGCCGAGGCGGGCGGATCACCTGAGGTCAGGAGTTTGAGACTAGCCTGGTCAACATGGTGAAATCCCGTCTCTACTAAAAAATACAAAAAATTAGCTGGGTGTGGTGGTGCATGCCTGTAATCCCAGCTACTCAGGAAGTTGAGGCGGGAGAATCACTTGAACCTGGGAGGCAGAGGTTGCAGTGAGCCCAGACTATGCCACTGCACTCCAGCCTGGGTGACAGACTGAGACCCTGTCTCAAAAAAAAAAAAAAAAAATCAGCTGGAGCTTAAATTATACATTGTTTGCAATCCAGACTGTACTTGCTTTCTTGTCAATGGCTTGAGATATGTGCAGAGGCCCCTTAAACATGTGTAGGTGACCTTTCTCTGTCGCCCAGGCTGGAGTGCAGGGGCACAATCTCAGCTAACTGCAACCTCCACTTCCCGGGCTCAAGCAATCCTCCCGCTGCAGCCTCCTGAGTAGCTGGGACTACAGGTGTGTGCCATCAAGCTTGGCTGATTTTTTTGTACTTTTTTTTTTTTTTTCGAGATGGAGTCTCGCTCTGTCGCCCAGGCTGGAGTGCAGTGGCGCAATCTCAGCTCACTGCAAGCTCCGCCTCCCGGGTTCACACTATTCTCCTGCCTCAGCCTCCCAAGTAGCTGGTACTACAGGCGCCCGCCACCATGCCCAGCTGATTTTTGTATTTTTTTTAGTAGAGACGGGGTTTCACTGTGTTAGCCAGGATGGTCTCGATCTCCTGACCTCGTGATCCGCCCGCCTCGGCCTCCCAAAGTGCTGGGATTACAGGCGTGAGCCACTGCGCCTGTC
This sequence comes from Gorilla gorilla gorilla, assembly GCF_029281585.2. Classification (NCBI taxonomy): domain Eukaryota; kingdom Metazoa; phylum Chordata; class Mammalia; order Primates; family Hominidae; genus Gorilla; species Gorilla gorilla. The sequence continues at coordinate 16,377,913 of NC_073244.2, read as the reverse complement.
CGATTTTTTGTATTTTTAGTAGAGACAGGCTTTTGGCATGCTGCCCAGGCTGGTCTGGAACTCCCGACCTCAAGGGATCCGCCTGTCTAGGCCTCCCAAAGTGTTAAGATTACAGGTGTGAGCCACCACGCCTGGCTCAGAAATACTTTTTTTTTTTTTTTTGAGATGGAGTCTCACTCTGTCGCCCAGCCTGGATGGAGTGCAGTGGCGCGATCTCGGCTCACTACAAGCTCCGCCTTCTGGGTTCACGCCATTCTCCTGCCTCAGCCTCCCAAGTAGCTGGGACTACAGGCACCTGCCACCATTTTTTTTTTTTTGTATTTTTAGTAGAGACGGGGCTAATTTTTTTTTGTATTTTTAGTAGAGATGGGGTTTCACCGTGTTAACCAGGATGGTCTCGATCTCCTTACCTCGTGATCTGCCCGCCTCGGCCTCCCAAAGTGCTAGGATTACAGGCGTGAGCTACCACACCTGGCCCAGAAATACTTCTTTCTCAGAAATATTACTGGCGGGTGTAGCAGGGCACGCCTATAATCCCAGCACTTTGGGAGGTCGAGGCAGGCAGATCCCTTAAGCTTAGGAGTTCAAGACCAACCTGGGCAATATGGTGAAAGCCGTCTCTACAGAAAATTAGCCAGGCACAGTGGTGTGCACCTGTGGTCTCAGCTCCTAGGGAGGCTGAGGTGGGAGGATCACTTGAACCCAGGAGGCTGAGATTGCAGTTAGCTGAGATTGCGCCCCTGCACTCCAGCCTAGGCAACACGGTGAGACTCTGTTTCAAAAAACAAAAAAGAAATATGACTTATTTACAAATATTTCTTTCTTTTTTATTTTTAGAGACAGGGTCTCACTATTACGTAAGTATTATAAATTATATATATATGTTTGTTTGTTTGTTTGTTTGTTTGTTTGTTTTTCTGAGACAGAGTCTTGCTCTGTCACCCAGGCTGGAGTGCAGCGGCACAATCTCCGCTCACTGCAACCTCCGCCTCTTGGGTTCAAGTGATTCTCCTGCCTCAGCCTCCTGAGTAACTGGGACTACAGGTGCCCGCCACAACGCCCAGCTAATTTTTTATATTTTTGGTGGAGATGGGGTTTCACTGTGTTAGCCAGGATGGTCTCGATTTCCTGACCTCGTCATCCACCTACCTCAGCCTCCCAAAGTGCTGCTAGGATTACAGACGTGAGCCAATAAGTCCGACATCTTTTTTTTTTTTTTTTTTTTTTTGTGGAAACAGGGTCTCACTGTGTCTCCCAGGCTGGAGTGCAGGGGCGCAATCTCGACTCACTGCAGCTTTGACCTCCCAGGCTCAAGCGATCCTCTCACCTCAGCCTTCCAAGGAGCTGGGACTACAGGCACCAGGCCCATGCTACTGGTCCCTGCTGTTTACAAATACACTAGACTTGGGTTTTAGCTGCTCTCTCAACACCAGGTGGGAAATGGATTGTTCGGAAGGTAGAGGAATAGAGGAGGGACCTGCTTAGGAAGGCGGGGGTGCTCTAGATGAGAGAGGAGGTGCTGTGACCTCAAGGTCTGGGGAAAGTGGGTGAGTGCAGGGCCCCATCAAGGCTCTCAACAAGGCCTCTCTCTGGAGCTCAGATGTGAAGCCCATAAGGCAGGTCAGAGGCCTGAGGTCAGAGGCAGGTCAAAGGTGGGGGTCCCACCTGGTCCCCTTGGTGCCTTCCCTTGGAATGCAGTGACCAGCTGCCTGGAAGGGTGGGCAAGGAGACAACAGGATGGGTAAAGGCCAGTTACAAGTAGAATCCTGGAAGGCCGGGCGCAGTGGCTCACGCCTGTAATCCCAACACTTTGGGAGGCCAAGGCGGGCGGCTCACTTGAGGTCAGAAGTTTGAGACCAGCTTGGCCAACATGGTGAAACCCCGTCTCTACCAAAAAGTACAAAAATTAGCCGGGCGTGGTGGCACACGCCTGTAATCCCAGCTACTTGGGAGTCTGAGGCAGGAAAATCTTTTGAACCCGGGAGGCAGAAGCTGCAGTGAGCCGAGATCCCGCCACTGCACTCCAGCCTGGGTGACAGAGTGAGACTCTGTCTCAAAACAAACAAACAAAAACCAAGTAGAATCCTGGATAGACAGTGGCTCAGGGACTCAGCTGTCCCCAAATCACCTACCTCAGCTCTTTGTGCAGGGGATGGGGGATCCCCAAGATCTTCAAAGATAGGGAGGTATCCTCAAGATCTTCAAAGGTGGCCAGGCACGGTGGCTCACGCCTGTAATCGCAACACTTTGGGAGGTCAAGATGAGAGGAGGCCATCTTAAGGCCAGGAGTTCAAGACCAGTCGGGGCAACATAGCAAGACTGCTTCTGTTTCTGTTTTTTGTTTTTTTTTTTTTAATGTTTCATCGAAATCCCACCTTAACATCTACACAATGGTGCCTACAGTTTTCCCCATTAACTTCCTCTCTGGGGACAGAATATTTCCCTCCCCACCTAAGTTCAGCCGGAAGGAGATGCCTCATCCCCCCCACCCAGGCTTCCCAGTGCTGAGAACAAAGGAAACCAGTTTAGTTAGTATTTCCTGTGAATTCAAATGGGGGCCAGCAGTGCAACTGGGACCAGCCCGTTCCCTGGGGGAGACTCAGCAGTGCTGGCCACTTTGCAGAGCCCCGTCTGGGTCCCCCACCCTGGCCCCCAAGGGCCACAGCATCCCCTTCCACCCACAGGCCTGGGGAAGGTGCAGTCCCCAGACTTCTGCAATCTTAACCGCTGTGCTTCCGTCGCAGTGGGAGGCCCCGCCTTTTCCCCTGCCTGCCCTTCGGGCACCTCAGGAAGGCACCTTCCTCTGTCAGAATGGCCACCACGGTACCATCCGTGTTGTGGCCCGGGGCCTGCTGGACTCTGCTGCTCTGCTGTCTGCTGACCCCAGGTGAGACCGGTCAAGCCGGGGAGGGCTGGAGAGGGCTGCGTTTTGGGGATCAGTAGAGGGTAGAGGAATAGAACGCAACGCTGTTCACATCCTGCCACACTGCGACCTGGCCGCTGACTCTGTATCCTCGGGAGAAAGTTCTGGTTCCTTAGTTCAGCCTTCAGGTGGTCAGGCCCCAGCATAGGCTTGTACACCATCCCTCTCCCCTAACACACACACACACACACCCCTCATGCTTCCTGCTCCATCTGAACTCCTGAAATTTGCCCTTTGCGTGTGTGCTTCCCTCTGCCAGGATCACCTGTCCCTTTCACTTGCTAACTCCTACTTAGCCTTCAGTTTCGGGCTGCAATGGTCCCCGCTTCCAGGAAGCCTTCCCTGACTCACCTCCTCCTATGCTGGATCAGAGCCTCTTCTGGCCTCCTTCTGAGTTCTCCCCGGTCCCTGATGGATTCTACCTTTCCCACTGGACCATGAAGGCAGGAACCCTTCTGTCTCGGCACAAGGAGAGAGGTGTTAAATGGTGGGGCCTGTTGATGCGTGGGTTGGGGGACAAGGAAACAAACACCAGGACTTCTTCATGTTCCTGAAGGTGTCCAGGGGCAGGAGTTCCTTTTGCGGGTGGAGCCCCAGAACCCTGTGCTCTCTGCTGGAGGGTCCCTGTTTGTGAACTGCAGTACTGATTGTCCCAGCTCTGAGAAAATCGCCTTGGAGACGTCCCTATCAAAGGAGCTGGTGGCCAGTGGCATGGGCTGGGCAGCCTTCAATCTCAGCAACGTGACTGGCAACAGTCGGATCTTCTGCTCAGTGTACTGCAATGGCTCCCAGATAACAGGCTCCTCTAACATCACCGTGTACAGTGAGTCGACGTGTCCGGAGGTGGGACTGGTCTTGGGTAGTGGTGTGGGCAAGTGGCCAATGGCTCAGGAGAGTGGGGACCCTCAGTTTGCAAAGAATGGACCACGGTTCTGACCCAGAGCTCAGACCTGGACATTTGTGTGTGAGATACAAAGACAGACAGAGACAGAGACACAGAGACAGAGACAGAGATATAGAGACGCATCTTAATCTCATCTTAAGCAGTTGTGAAATCAATTAACTTGGGCCCCAACAAGCATTTTTTTTTTTTTTTTTGAGACAGAGTTTCGCTCTTTTTGCCTAGGCTGGAGTGCAGTGGCACGATGTCGGCTCACTGCAACCTTCGCCTCCTGGGTTCAAGTGATTCTCCTGCCTCAGCCTCCCGATTGGCTGGGATTACACATGCACGCCACCACACCCAGCAAATTTTGTATTTTTAGTTGAGATGGCATTTCACCATGTTGGCCAGTCTGGTCTTGAACTCCTGACCTCAGGCGATCCGCCCACCTCGGCCTCCCAAAGTGCTGGGATTACAGGCATGAGCCACTGTGCCCGGCCCCAACAAGCTTTTTTTTTTTTTTTGAGATGGCGTCTCTTACTCTGTAGCCCAGGCTGGAGTGCAGTGGTGCAATCTCGGCTCACTGCGACCTCTGCCTCCCAGGTCCAGCTAATGCCCAGCTAAGTTTTGTATTTTTAGTAGAGACGGGGTGTTCCGCCCACCTCAGCCTCTCAAAGTGCTGGGATTACAGGTGTGAGCCACTGCGCCTGGCCCCAACAATAATCCCAACACTTTGGCAGGCCGAGGCAGGAGGATTGCTTGAGTCCGGAAATTTAAGACCAGGCAGAGCAATATAGGGACACCCCGTCTCTACAAAAATAAATAAAAAATATTAGCTGGGCATGGTGGCACATGCCTGAAGTCCCAGCTACTTGGGGGACCGAGGTGGGAGAATCGCTTGAGCCCAGGAGTTCAAGGCTGTAGTGAGCTAAAATTGCACCACTGCACTCCAGCCTGTGCAAAAAAGCAAGACCCTGTCTCTTAAGCAAAAAAGAGGGTACCCCTTTCAGTCAGCAGTAGGCAAATGGAGGTTTTACATTTACACTTTTTTATACTTTTATTTTAGAGACAGGATCTCCCTATGTTGCCTAGGTTGGTCTCAAACTCCTGGGCTCAGGCAATCCTCCCACTTCAGTCTCTCCAGTAGCTGGGATTGCAGGCCTGAGCCACTGTACCTGGCTGCTTTTTTTTTTCTTTTCTTTTTTTTTTTTTTTTTGAGACGGAGTCTCACTCTGTCCCCCAGGCTAGAGTGCAGTGGCGCAATCTTGGCTCACTGCAACCTCTGCCTCCCGGGTTCAAGCGATTCTCCTGCCTCAGCCTCCTGAGTAGCTGGGATTACAGGCTCACGCCAACACGCCCAGCTAATTTTTGTATTTTTAGTAGAGACAGGGTTTCACCATGTTGGTCAAGCTGGTCTCGAACTTCTGACCTCATGATCTGCCTGCCTCCGCCTCCTAAAGTGTTGGGATTACAGGCGTGAGCCCCGCGCCTGGCCTTTTCTTCTTCTTCTTCTTCTTCTTTTTTTGGAGATGGAGTCTCACTCTGTTGCCCAGGCTGGAGTGCAGTGGCATGATCTTGGCTCACTGCAACCTCCACCTCCCAAGTTCAAGAGATTCTCCTGCCTCAGCCTGCTGAGTAGCTGGGACTACAGGTGTGCACTACCACACCCAGCTAATTTTTGTATTTTTAGTAGGGACAGGATTTCACCATGTTGCCCAGGCTGGTCTCAAACTCCTGGCCTCAAATGATCTGCCCACCTTGGCCTCCCAAAGTGCTGGGATTACAAGCGTGAGCCACCATGCCTGGCCTACTTTTTGACTTTTTTTTTTTCTTTGAGACGCAGTCTTGCTCTTGTCCCCCATGCTGGAGTACAATGGCGCGATGTCAGCTCATTGCAACCTCCGCCTCCTGGGTTCAAGTGATTCTCCTGTCTTAGCCTCCTTAGTAGCTGGGATTACAGGCGTGTGACACCATGCCCGGCTAATTTTTGTATTTTTAGTAGAGACAGGGTTTTGCCATATGGGCCAGGTTGGTCTCAAACTCCTGACCTCAAGTGATCCACCTCCCTCGGCCTCCCAAAGTGGTGGGATTACAGGCATGAGTCACCTTGCCCAGCCTTTTTTTTTTTTTTTTTTTTTTTTTTTTGACATAGAGTCTCTCTCTGTCGCCAGGCTGGAGTGCAGTGGCACTATCTCAGCTCACTGCAATTTTTGCCTCCTGGGTTCAAGCGATTCTTGTGCCTCAGCCTCCTGAGTAGCTGGGATTACAGGCACGTGCTACCATGCCTGGCTAATTTTTGTATTTTTAGTAGAGATGGGGTTTCACCATGTTGGCAAGGCTGGTCTTGAACTCCTGGTCTCAGGTGATCCGTCCACCTTGGCCTCCCAAAGTGCTGGGATTACAGGCATGAGCCACAGTGCCCGGCATGAGGCCCAGGGTTTTGTAGGTGTACTGGGGAGGGCACCCAGCCTGGGAGTGTCAAGTCTCCTGTGACTGTGCTGGAGTATCTTGAGAGGCTGCCACAGGGCTGGTGAACCAGGAAAGCCCTGAGTGTCTGAACCTGATTGGAGAGAACTGAACTAATAATCCTGACCTCGTGATCCACCCACCTCGGCCTCCCAAAGCTCTGGGATTACAGGCGTGAGCCACCAAGTCTGGCCATAAACAGGAATTTTTAATATTCATATCATAGTCATAAACGTTCATCCCTTCCATCCTCATTTTTTTTTATTGTGCCATCTTTGAGAACAGAAAGTTTTGTTTAGCGCCTTGCAAGGTATCTGACAACACAGGAAATGATAATCACTGCGCTAATGATAATAGCAAACGCTTCGACTGGCCCAGCTCTAAGCCCTCTAAGTTTATTAACTCAGAGCTCACAGTTCTCGGCAGGACCGCCCTGTCTCCTCCCCAGTCCCTGGGGTGAGTGGGTGGGTTTGCAGGACTCGCTAAGTGCCATCCTCCCCTCCTCTCTCAGGGCTCCCGGAGCGTGTGGAGCTGGCACCCCTGCCTCCTTGGCAGCCGGTGGGCCAGAACTTCACCCTGCGCTGCCAAGTGGAGGGTGGGTCGCCCCGGACCAGCCTCACGGTGGTGCTGCTTCGCTGGGAGGAGGAGCTGAGCCGGCAGCCCGCAGTGGAGGAGCCAGCGGAGGTCACTGCCCCTGTGCTGGCCAGCAGAGGCGACCATGGAGCCCCTTTCTCATGCCGCACAGAACTGGACATGCAGCCCCAGGGGCTGGGACTGTTCGTGAACACCTCAGCCCCCCGCCAGCTCCGAACCTTTGGTGAGAGAAGGGGCTTCAGACGGTGGGTGACGAGCTGAGCCAGGGTAGACGGTGCCCTGACCTTGGGGTTCCTGAGAGTGGGGTACCCTGGACTTCACAGGCTTCTGGGAAGGAAAGCCCCCGGCCACTGCGCAAGGTGGCCCCGGAAGGGAGGCCCGAGCCGTGGGATCTTTGAAGAAGGCCGTTTTCATGGCCCTGTGTGTGTGTCCTGTGAAGAAGGGTGACCCAGTCAGCAAGATATCCTGATTGGGGGGGATGAGGGTGTCCTGGGGAAGGCACAGTCCTGGGGGTTGTACTATGCCCACCTTTCTCCCCAGTCCTGCCCATGACCCCCCCGCGCCTCGTGGCCCCCCGGTTCTTGGAGGTGGAAACGTCGTGGCCGGTGGACTGCACCCTAGACGGGCTTTTTCCGGCCTCAGAGGCCCAGGTCTACCTGGCGCTGGGGGACCAGATGCTGAATGCGACAGTCATGAACCACGGGGACACGCTAACGGCCACAGCCACAGCCACGGCGCTCGCGGATCAGGAGGGTGCCCGGGAGATCGTCTGCAACGTGACCCTAGGGGGCGAGAGACGGGAGGCCCGGGAGAACTTGACGATCTTTAGTAAGAGGAGGCGTGGGAAGGGGGCGCGGCCTCAGCAGTCTGGGGGCGTGGCAGAGGGGACGGAGACTAGCCGAAAAGGTGGGGCCTGGCTTGCCCCAATAGCAGTTGCAACGTGGGTTAGGCCTGAGTGCCCGAAGCTGGACACAGCGCGGAAAGAGGGCGAGGCTTGAACGGCCGAAAGCGTGGCCCGGATATCCCGAGAGGAAAGGGGAGGGCGGAGGGAGCGGCTTGACCCACAGGAAGGTCCTGTTCATTAAGCTCCTGGGCAATGCCCCGCCTTTAGGCTTCCTAGGACCCATTGTGAACCTCAGCGAGCCCACCGCCCCTGAGGGGTCCACAGTGACCGTGAGTTGCATGGCTGGGGCTCGAGTCCAGGTCACGCTGGACGGAGTTCCGGCCGCGGCCCCGGGGCAGCCAGCTCAACTTCAGCTAAATGCTACCGAGAGTGACGACGGACGCAGCTTCTTCTGCAGTGCCACTCTCGAGGTGGACGGCGAGTTCTTGCACAGGAACAGTAGCGTCCAGCTGCGAGTCCTGTGTGAGTCGGTCACCCTGACCTTTAATCCCTCCACCCCTGCCCTGGAAAGATTAGACGCTCCTTTGCACCACTGTGCCTCGGGTGTGTTGGGTGTCTGATCACACATGGTGGTTCCACAGATGGTCCCAAAATTGACCGAGCCACATGCCCCCAGCACTTGAAATGGAAAGATAAAACGACACACGTCCTGCAGTGCCAAGCCAGGGGCAACCCGTACCCCGAGCTGCGGTGTTTGAAGGAAGGCTCCAGCCGGGAGGTGCCGGTGGGGATCCCGTTCTTCGTCAACGTAACACATAATGGTACTTATCAGTGCCAAGCGTCCAGCTCACGAGGCAAATACACCCTGGTCGTGGTGATGGACATTGAGGGTGAGCTAATACGGGGCTGCGGGTCTGGACCGGTAAGCCGGGGGGCGGGGGGGTTGGAGACAGGAGGGACGCATATTGACTTAGCGCTTTCTCTGCACAGCTGGGAGCTCCCACTTTGTCCCCGTCTTCGTGGCGGTGTTACTGACCCTGGGCGTGGTGACTATCGTACTGGCCTTAATGTACGTCTTCAGGGAGCACAAACGGAGCGGCAGTTACCATGTTAGGGAGGAGAGCACCTATCTGCCCCTCACGTCTATGCAGCCGACAGAAGCAATGGGGGAAGAACCGTCCAGAGCTGAGTGACGCTGGGATCCGGGATCAAAGTTGGCGGGGGCTTGGCTGTGCCCTCAGATTCCGCACCAATAAAGCCTTCCAACTCCCTAATCTGTGGTTTGATTCCACCCGCGCTGCAAGTCTCTCCCACCCAGGTGCACATCCACTGAGTAGCGTCGCTGCGACGGAAGGGGGCGGGGCCTGTGGCGCGCAGACGCAGCTTGAACTCTTGAGAGGCGGGCTGGGGCTTAGCCAATGGAGCAAGGGAGGCGGGAAGGAGGTGGGGTTTCTCCCAGCCAATCGACGGGCGCGCCCTCGTTGCCGCTCTATGCCGCTCCGCCCCGGCTCGCTGGTCCCAGAAGGCGCCGGGTTTCCCAAGATGGCGGCGGACGTGTCCGTTACTCACCGGCCCCCGCTGAGCCCTAAGTCTGGGGCCGAAGTCGAAGCCGGCGATGCCGCGGAGCGCCGGGCACCGGAAGAAGAGCTGCCGCCTCTAGATCCAGAAGAGATCCGGAAACGCCTGGAACACACCGAGCGCCAGTTCCGTAACCGCCGCAAGATACTGATCCGGGGCCTCCCGGGGGACGTGACCAACCAGGTATTGGGGGGGGCGGTGTAGGAGCGTGGCGGGAAATACCACGGTGCGCGTGCGCGGGGGGAACCGGGCGACACCAACGCTGAGGTGCGCGGGGGTCGTTGGCGGGGGCGTCCAAGCACCGGATCCACGCGGAATCGGGAGAGACCAAGAGCGGGACGTGGGGGGGTGATGATGAAAGGGGAAACCGACTGCGAAGTGAGGGAGGGCGTTGCTAGGGGCGACCACAGGCTTGGGCGACACCAAGTGATGGAAGGGGGCGGACAGCTTTGGTCCTGTTGGGGAATTGTGAATGGGCTGGTACATTGGACCACCAGTTGCCCCCTGCTTGGATGATGCTTTTCTCCACCCACTCTACCACAGGGTGGCGGGACCTCACATCCAGAAGTTTCAGGACTGCGGAGAGTACGCCCCTCCATATCACGCGTTTATTCACTGCTCTCAGAGATAAATCCGGAAGTTACAGCAGCCTCTGGGTCTCAGCCCCCAAAACCTCAGGATTAATTTGGGAAAATGGGGTCTTCTGCCACCAGCCTACAGACCTACAGGAAGGAAGCGAGGCCTGTGTTCTATGGAGCCCCTCGTGCTAATCTTTCTGCTAGGAGTGCCCTTCTCATGGGGCCAGCATGGGGCAGCGCTTCCCAATGCTCTTTGGACCCAGGGAAATGGCATCTATACTGCCCTGCCCTGTGGCGGTGAAATAGGCTCTCGCTTCCTGCTGCTGAGATTCCCTGCTCTCCGGCCCACCAGCACACCGGGTGGGCACGTGGCTAGTGGAACCCCAGGGATGTTGGGAGGGGCTGAATCTGGGGACAGATCGGGACAGGGATCATTAAGGATGGTCAGGTTTCTTTCTGGGTCTTCCTCTCAGTGTCTGCAGTCTCTCAGCTGGGAACACATTGTTTCTCCTGCAACATGCACAGTGTGTCTGGCCCCAGCAGGCGCCAGCACTTTGCCTTCAAAGCTGGCTTGAGAGGCTGGGCATGGTGGCTCATCCCTTTAATCCCAGCACTTTGAGAGGCTGAGGCAAGAGGCTGTATTGAGCCCAAGGGTTCGAGACTAGCCTGGGCGGTATAGTGAAACCCCCATCTCTACAAAAAATTTTTAAAAATTAGCCAGGCACGGTGGTGCGTGCCTGTAATCCCAGCTACGCAGGAGGCTGAGGTGGGAGGATCACTTGAGCCTAGGAGGTTGACGCTGCAGTGAGCTATGATTGTGCTACTACACTCTAGCCTAGGTGACAGAACAAGACACTATCTCTAAAAAAAAGAAAAATAAATGAGCTGGCTTGTAAGAGGGCAGCTTTATCAGCAGGAGGAAATTGGGAGGCATGTGAACCCACACAACGTGGGGCTTACTAGAAGGTGGGCTCCCCAGTCAGGTACCCCATGGGTGGCTGCGCTGCCCAACTGCATGGCCTCCAGCAGATCTCTTCACTTCTCCTAGCCTAAGTTTTCTCATATACAACATGAGTTTGTTAATACTTCACTTACAGAGTTGTTGGAAACAGTGAATCTTGCAAAAGGAGGTTCATGCAGGTTAAATGACTTCCCTAAAGGCATACTCTTTTTTTTTTTTTTTTTCTTTTGAGACGGAGTCTCACTCTGTTGCCAGGCTAGAGTGCAGTGGCTTGATGTCTGCTCACTGCAACCTTCACCTCCCGGGTTCAAGCAATTGTCCTGCCTCAGTCTCCCGAGTAGCTAGGACTACGGGCGCACGCCACCACAGCCAGCTGATTTTTGTATTTTTAGTAGAGACGGGGTTTCACCTTCTTGGCCAGGATGGTCTCGATCTCTTGATCTTGTGATCCGCCTGCCTCGGCCTCCAAAGTGCTGGAATTACAGGCGTGAGCCCGGCCTCTTTTGTTGTTGTTGTTGTTGTTGACAGTGTCTCCCTTTGTCGCCCAGGCTGGAGTGCAGTGGCACACTGCAACCTCTGCCTCCTGGGTGCAAGCAGTTCTCCTGCCTCAGCCTCCCGAGTAGCTAGGATTACAGGTGTGCGCCACCACTCCTGGCTAATTTTTGTATTTTTAGTAGAGACAAGGTTTCACCATGTTGGCCAGGCTGGTCTCGAACTCCTGACCTCAGGTGATTCACCCGCCTCGGCCTCCCAAAATGCTGGGATTATAAGCGTGAGCCACCCCGCCCAGCCAGCTAAAGGTATACCCTCTAAAAGCATGTTGCCTGGGTAATAGCACAGTCTGCAGCTAGGTTCTGAATCCCATCTCTGCCAGGTATGAGCAGAATGATCTTGACAAAATTACTGCATCGAGCCTCAGTTTCCTCATTGGTAAAATGGGGGGTGGTAATTGACCTGCCTTCATAGCTGGTGGCAGCTATGAAGCGGCACTGGGTTGCCCCCTTCCATCTCCAGTAACTCCCTGTCTTTTGTCTTGTATCTCCACAGGAAGTACATGACCTGCTCAGTGACTATGAGCTCAAATACTGTTTTGTGGACAAATACAAAGGGACAGGTTTGTGGGGCCATGGGGCGGGCCAGGGCAGGGAGTGACCGTCCCTGAAGATGGGAGGGCCTGGCTCACTGTCTGCTGCTCTGAGCTTCAGGCCCAGTGTTGCCCCCCAGGCCAACATGGCAGGTTGCCCCTATCTGCCTGTCATCCTGTCATCTTGGGACAGCCTTCATGTTCTCCTTGGAGAACACTGGGCATCGGGCTGATTCCTTTCCTATTCCACTCGCTTGGCATTGAGCTAACTCTTGACAACGTTTGGCCATGGGTTCATTCTCTTCTTACCCCTCTTGCCTCACTCAGCCAGTCACCCCTGCTTGTGTGGTCTTTTTTTTTTTTTTTTTTTTTTTTGAGATGGAGTCTTGCTCTGTCGCCAGGCTGGAGTGCAGTGGCGCGATCTCGGCTCGCTGCAACCTCCGCCTCCTGGGTTCAGCCCATTCCCCTGCTTCAGCCTCCCGAGTAGCTGGGATTACAGGCATGTGCCACCATGCCCGGCTAATTTTTGTATTTTTAGTAGAGACAGGGTTTCTACCTGGGTGGGTCCAGGTTAACCAGGTGAGGAGGTGGGACTCAGTGTTCCACGCTCAGGAAACAGCAGCTGCAAAGGCCCCTCTGGAGTGTGCCTGGCGTGGTCCGGGTGGCAGCGGTGAGATGGGAGGGGAGGTCAGCGAGCCCGCGCAGGCTGCACTGCACCCTGCAGCTAGAAGCCACAAGATGGATGTGGCGTGATCTGGTTATCGTTTTGAACAAAGCTTCCTGCGGCCGCTGGGTGGATCGCAAATCTGGGGCAGCACGTGGCAGCAGGGTTCAGGGGCACTGGTGGCCTGGAAAGGTGGCAGGGGTGGGCAGTGTGTAGAGTGGGCCTCTGGAGTCCGGCTGCCTGGGTTCAAGTCCAGGCTCCCCTACTCGGGCAGAGGGGTGCTGCTCTGGGCCCGTTTCCTCTCTGGCAAAATGGTGATTGTGACGATTAAGTTATATCCATTTGACAGATGAGGAAACTGATACCCCCAAAGCCACCTGGGGCTTGGGGCTTAAATCTGGGCCCCAGTGAGCATGGGCTTAACCACTGCCCTTGGTATCACCCGAGTGACCCACAGCGTTCTTAGGACAGAGCCAGGCCCACAGTTGGTGAGCGCTGCTGTGGGTGCAGGTGGACGCAGGGCTGGGAGAGGGAGTGGGCTTCGTGGAGCCTGGAGTCAATGGCAGGCGCTCTCGCCTGTGTGAGTCGCCAAGGCTGGCAACTGCTCAGATCAGCAGGCACCTGAGATGCCCAGCATTTGGAGGTCCCACCTGGTTTGCAGGGTGGCGGGGTGGAGGGGCAGGCCCTCGGGGCCCGGCTGACCTCGCACTGCCCTCCTCCCACCGCAGCCTTCGTGACCCTGCTGAATGGGGAGCAGGCCGAGGCCGCAATCAACGCTTTCCACCAGAGCCGCCTGCGGGAGCGCGAGCTGTCGGTGCAGCTGCAGCCCACGGATGCCCTGCTGTGTGTGGCCAACCTGCCCCCCAGCCTCACACAGCAGCAGTTCGAGGAGCTGGTGCGGCCCTTCGGCAGCCTGGAGCGCTGCTTCCTGGTCTACAGTGAGCGCACTGGCCAATCCAAGGGCTATGGCTTTGCCGAGTACATGAAGAAGGACTCGGCTGCCCGTGCCAAGTCGGACCTGCTGGGCAAGCCGCTGGGACCACGCACCCTCTACGTGCACTGGACGGATGCCGGGCAACTGACGCCTGCCCTTCTCCACTCCCGCTGCCTCTGTGTGGACCGCCTGCCACCTGGCTTCAACGATGTGGACACTCTGTGCCGGGCGCTGTCAGCTGTCCACAGCCCCACCTTCTGCCAGGTGAGCCCTGTGGAGAGCATTGGGGAGCAGGTGCCAGGCCCGGAGCACCTGAGGGAGTCTTTGGAGTCATTTGCCTTTTCTTTTTTTTTTGAGACAGAGTCTCACTTTGTCACCCATGCTGGAGTGCAGTGATACAATCTCAGTTCACTGCAACCTCCGCCTCTTTGGTTCAAGCGATTCTCCTGCCTTAACCTCCAGAGTAGCTGGGATTATAGGCGCCCTGCCCCCATGCCGGGATAATTTTTATATTTTTAGTAGAGATGGGGTTTTGCCATGTTGGCCAGGATAGTCTTGAACTCCTGGCCTCAGGTGATCCTCCCAAAGTGCTGGGATTACATGCGTGAGCCACCACACCCGGCCAGGGGATTTGAATCCCTCTGCAGCCTCAGGCCTCACTGTCCCTCTATCAGATGCAGGCAAGGCCACTCTTGTAACTATGGATCTCAAGGCTTGCTCACCACTCACCTCCTCATTCGTTGGTACCCTCGTCAAACCTCCCATGGGGTCCCAGACCTGGACCAGGCATTGAGGAGGCTGCAGAGGAGCCCACAGTCTATTTGAGCCTTGAGGTCAGAGACTGAGGCTTCGCCAGATCCCAGCCCCGCCCTCGAGCTCGGGCCAGTCACTGGCTCTCTGATCTGCAGTTTCCCTCCTCCATAAGCAGGGACTCAATACTTGCACAATGGGTTGGCAAAACAGTCCCTTGTTCATTCAAGCCACACATGCCAGGCACTTCTGTGTGTGTGCCTCGCCCTGTGACAGGCGCAGTGGGGCGAGAACAGGCCAGACTCACTCTCTAAGAGCCCCCAGAAGGTCTTGATCCCCAGAGATCCCAAAGGGGACATTCCCCCAGCACTCGCTGTGGACTCTGAGTACGTAACTTTCAGTTGCTTCATCCTGTAGCAACCCTGAGAGGCAGGTATCACTCCCATTTTCAGGTGAGGATACCAAGGCACAGAGGGGTCAAGTAACTTGCCTAGAGTTAAACAGCCAGGGTCTGGCAGAGCTGGGATCAGAATACCGCAGCCTAGCTCCAGAGCTTGGGCCAGTGAGAGGAGGCCAGTGCAGAGGCTTAGAAGGGGTAGGCCTGGCCAGGCGCAGTGACTCACACCTGTAACCCTAACACTTTGGGAGGCTGAGGCGGGCGGATCCCTCGAGCCCAGGAGTTCGAGACCAGCCTGGGCAATATGGTGAAATCCTCTCTATACAAAAATTAGATAGGTATGATGGTGTGCCTGTAGTCCCAGCTACTCAGGAGGCTGAGGTGGGAGGATTGCCTGATTCTGGGAGTCCGAGGCTGCAGTGAGCCATGATCGCACCACAGCACCATGACACTACAGCCTGAGCAACAGAGCTAGACCCTCATCTCAAAAACAGAAAGACAGTCCTGGGCTCGGACCCCCAGCTCTGTGGGCTTGAGTGGGTCCCTCTCGTGTAAGTGGGGTATTGGTGCCCCATTTAAACTAGGTGTCTGTTGGGAGGCAGAGGCAGGAGGATCACTCGAGACCAGGAGTTCAAGACTAGCCTGGACAAGATAGTGGGACACCATCTCTATATTTAAAACAAGAAACAGGCTGGGTGAGGTGGCTCATGCATGTAATCCCAGCACTTTGAGAGGCCGAGGCAGGTGGATCACTTGAGGTCAAGAGTTCGAGACCAGCCTGGCCAACATGGTGAAACCCTGTCTCTACTAAAAATACAAAAAAAATTAGCCAGGTGTGGTGGTGCAGGCCTGTAATCCCAGCTACTCAGGAGGCTGAGGCAGGAGAATCACTTGTACCTGGGAGGTGGAGGTTGCAGTGAGCTGAGATTGCGCCACTGCACTCCAGCCTGGGTGACAAAGCAACACTGCATCTCAAAAAAAAAAAAAAAAAACAGGCCAGGCGCAGTGGCTCACGCTTGTAATACCAGCACTTTGGGAGGCCGAGACGGACGGATCACCTGAGGTCAGGAGTTTGAGACCAGCCTGACAAACATGGAGAAATCCCGTCTCTACTAAAAATACAACAAAAAAAAAAGGTAGCCAGGCATGGCACCACGCGCCTGTAATCTCAGCTACTCAGGAGGCTGAGACAGGAGAATTGCTTGAACCCAGAAGGCTGCGGTTGCGGTTAGTGGAGATCGTGCCACTGCACTCCAGCCTGGGCGACAGAGCGAGACTCCGTCTCAAAGAAACAAAAAAAACAAAAACTGAGTATCCATGAGCCATGGGAACCCCCTCTCTGTTTACTTATCATTCATCCATTCTGCTGCTTTCTCTTGGACACCTGCTACGTACCAGGCCTGCTATGTACCAGGCCGCCTGTGTGGGCTCAGGACAGAAGATGAGTTAGCATAATGGCCTCACCTTTCTTTTATTTTATTTTATATTTTTTTAAGACAGAGTCTCGCTCTGTCACCCAGTCTGGAGTGCAGGGGCGCGATCTTGGCTCACTGCATCCTCTGCCTCCTGGGTTCAAGTGATTCTCCAGCTTCAGCCTCCCGAGTAGCTGGGATGACAGCGCCTGACACCACACCCAGCTAATTTTTGTGTTTTTAGTAGAGATGGGGTTTCGCCATGTTGGCCAGGCTGGTCTTGAACTCCTAACTTCAGGTGATCCACCTGCCTCGGCCTCCCAAAGTGCTGAGATTACAGGTGTGAGCCACTGCGCTGGCCTGGCCTTACCTTCTTATGTGGAGATCAAAGGTCACAGGGTCATGACCAGCTACAGGTACTCTCCTAGCCTGTTTCCACATCTCAAAATGGGGCTGGCAGTGCTTCATGATCAGGTTATTGTGAACAGCTGCCCATTCATTCCTCCACTCGAATATTCACTAAACCTAATTTTTTTTTTTTTTGAGACAGGTTCTCACTCTATCACCCAGGCTGGAGGAGTACACTCCAGCCTCGACCTCCTGGGTTCAAGAAATCCTCCTACCTTGGCCTCCCATGTAGCTGGGGAACTACAGGAATGCGTCACCATGCCCAGCTGATTTTTAAAATTTTATGTAGAGGCCGGGCACAGTGGCTCATGCCTGTAATCCCAGCACTTTGGGAGGCTGAGGCGGGCAGATCACTTGAGGTCAGGAGTTCGAAACCAGCCTGGCCAACATGGTAAAACCCTGTCTCATGGCCGGGCATGGTGGCTCACGCCTGTAATCCCAGCACTTTGGGAGGCCAAGGTGGGTGCATCACGAGGTCTGGAGATCGAGACCATCCTGGCTAACATGGTGAAACCCTATCTCTATTAAAAATACAAAAAAAAAAGAATTAGCTGGATGTAGTGGCATGTGCCTGTGGTCCCAGCTATTTGGGAGACTGAGGCAGAAGAATCACCTGAACCTGGGAGACAGAGGTTGTGGTGAGCCAAGATCCCACTACTGCATTCCAGTCTGGGTGGCAGAGCGAGACTCCGTCTCAAAAA
Source organism: Gorilla gorilla gorilla (assembly GCF_029281585.2). Taxonomy (NCBI): domain Eukaryota; kingdom Metazoa; phylum Chordata; class Mammalia; order Primates; family Hominidae; genus Gorilla; species Gorilla gorilla. The sequence goes on along the minus strand of NC_073244.2, from coordinate 16,360,739 downwards.
AAACAAAACAAAAAACAAAAACCCTGTCTCTATTAAAAATAGAAAAAAAATTAGCCAGGCATGGTGGTAGGTGCCTTTAATCCCAGCTACTTGGGAAGCTGAGGCAGGAGAATTGATTGAACCAGGGAGGTGGAGGTTGCAGTGAGCCAAGATCATGCCACCGCACTCCAGCCTGGGCAACAGAGCGAGACTCCATCTCAAAAAAAAAAAAAATTATGTGAAGATGGGGTCTCCCTATGTTGCCCAGGCTGGTCTGAAACTCCTGTGCTCAAACGATCCTCCTGCCTTTGCCTCCCAAAGTGCTGGGATTATAGATTCGAGCCACTGGGCCCGGTCTCACCAAACATTTGTTGAGCATCTGATGAGTACCAGGCGTTGAGGTGACGTCCTCCGAGGAGCTCACCTTTAATGTTAGGTGACCCGGCTGAATGGAGGGTGGGCTTGACAGTGAAGCAGCTTGAGGTTCACACATCAGTCCCTCTACTTAGGAATTGTGTGGCCTTGATCACTCTGTGACCCCTCTGAGTCTCTCTCTGTTCATCCCTAAGATGGGTGTGTTTATGGCCGGGCACAGTGGCTCACGCCTGTAATCCAGCACTTTGGGAGGTCAAGGCAGGCGGATCGCTTGAGGTCAGGAGTTCAAGACCAGCCTTGCCGACATGGTGAAACCTCATCTCTACTAAAAATACAAAAATTAGCTGGGCGTGGTGGTGCACGCCTGTAATCCCAGCTACCAGGAGGCCGAGGCAGGAGAATCACTTGAACCCAGGAGGTGGAGGTTACGGTAAGCTAAGTTCACATCACTGCACTCCGGGGTGACAGAGCAAGACTCTGTCTCAAAAAAAACAAAACAAAACAAAAGCTGACAGGTTTGGTTATGGGAGATCTGTGCCCAGACCTTGGCACAGGGCTTGGGCAGAGGTGAAGGGCTGCTACCTGCACCTTTGCTGCCCGGGCATTCAGAAAATGCCGGTGCGCAGCCCAACCACTTCCCTTAGCACTGCTACCTGGCTTGGCCACTGTCTGGAACGAGAGCCCTTCCTTCCCCACCCGTTGCTGATTATCTCTATTTTTTTTTTTTTTTGAGACGGAGTTTTGCTCTTGTTGCCCAGGCTGCAGTGCAGTGGCGCGATCTCGGCTCACCGCAACCTCTGCCTCACAGGTTCAAGTGACTCTCTTGCCTCTGCCTCAGCCTCCCAAGTAGCTGGGAATACAGGCATGTGCCACCACGCCTGGCTAATTTTGTATTTTTAGTAGAGACGGGGTTTCTCCATGTTGGTCAGGCTGGTCTCGAACTCCCGACCTCAGGTGATCTGCCCGCCTCGGCCTCCCAAAGTGCTGGGATTACAGGTGTGAGCCACCACATCCGCCCGTGGCCTTGGCTTTGTTGGTGAGGTGCCTCCCAGCTCCGCCCTCCCTCCAGCTGTGTGGCCTTGGGTGTGCTGACCTCTCCGTGCCTCAGTTGCCTTCTCTGAGAAATGGGTATGATGCAGCCTCCCAGGGTCATTGGGAAAATCAGATGAGCTGATTCAGGAATGAGGCACAGGGCAGTGGAGGCCTGGTGTGGAGTTCACCCTTATGGGGCAGCTGAGTCTGGTTACGGTTGTCACTTCCCGGGGTGGTGCAGTCACTGCTGCCCAGATGCTCATGACTGCCTGCCTTCCTCTGGCAGCTGGCGTGCGGCCAGGATGGGCAGCTGAAGGGCTTCGCGGTGCTGGAGTATGAGACGGCTGAGATGGCGGAGGAGGCACAGCAGCAGGCGGACGGCCTGTCCCTGGGGGGCAGCCACCTGCGAGTCTCCTTCTGCGCCCCTGGGCCCCCCGGCCGCAGTATGCTGGCCGCTCTCATCGCTGCCCAGGCCACGGTGAGCCTGTGCGGGCAGAGGTGGTGGGGTGGGGATGGGAGCCCCATGGGGATGTCAGGGCCCCGGCGGCACTCTGAGCTGCTTCTTTTCCTTCCTGCAGGCCCTCAATCGGGGGAAGGGACTCCTCCCCGAGCCCAACATCCTGCAGCTGCTCAACAACCTGGGCCCATCCGCGTCCCTCCAGCTGCTGCTCAACCCCCTGCTCCATGGCAGTGCAGGGGGGAAGCAGGGTAAGGTGGGGCTGGACGGGGGCCCCACTGTGCAGAACAGGGGCTGCAGCGCTGCCCCCGGCACTTCCCGAAACTGCTCATCTTGGCTGCAGTGACAGGAGCCCCAGGAGTAGGGCCGAGGGGGAGTATGGAGTCGTAGAGGGGGCTGCTGCTGTCCACAACTGGGGGCCGGGACCAGAGCCACACAGCAGCCTGCAGTGAGGTGGGGTGCTGACAAGAGGGGGCTGGCCTTCACTGGAGTAGCCTCTGCCTCTTCTAGGCCCTTCCTTTGGGCAAGTCCACTGCCCACCCCCCTAGCCCCAGAGTGTCAGTTTCCTGCCCCATCAATGGGTTCAGGGCTGTGTTTCGTGAGGTGGGGCAGGGAGGACACAGGGACCCCCACACATCCTCCTATGTCTCCCTCCAGGCCTCCTGGGTGCCCCCCCAGCCATGCCACTGCTCAATGGGCCAGCCCTGTCCACGGCACTGTTGCAGCTTGCCCTGCAGACCCAGGGCCAGAAGGTAACACACGCATCCCCCTCACCCACTGCTCTACAGCCCCTACATGCTCTTTTCAACACAGCTGGTGGGATCGGTGGGGTGGGGGGACCTCTGGCTGTGCCCTGGGGGCCCAGAACCAGGGTGAGGGCGACTCCCCCAAACCCCTGCCTTTCCCACCCACATCCCCATCCCCCTCTGGCAATTGCTCATGACGGTTCGCCATCTTTCCCTCCATTCTGAGAGCGCCCCTGGACTTGGTGCCTGGGGTGGGGTCAGGGGACCTGGACACGCCCATTTACAGCCTGAAACTGGGTGTGGGCTGGGAGCGCCGCTGCTGGGCACCAGTTTGTGAATATACTCAGCTCAGAAGCTCTATAGACATGCCTGGGAAAAAACTCCAGGTCTATCCCCTCAGTGCGTGCGCACACACACACGCACACACACAACTCACGCCTAGAAACACAGGTATACATATAGACTGACACATACAAAGATGCAAATATACACACAGAGACATAGACACACAAAGACATAAGACAAAGACACACACATAGACACAGACACACATATAGACACAAGACAGACACATGCACACAGAAACAAAGACACAGATATACACGCACACACATACACAGACACACACACACATAGACATACACCCATGCTCCGCCCTGTCTGGTGTGGTTCCCTGGATTCTAAGTCAGGTGTGTCTGTCTGGTGGTAACTGACAGAGTATGTGAGCTTGTGGGTCTGGCGTTCTGTGACTAAAAGTGGCTGAAACACTGTGTGGCTGTCCCATTCCATATGGCTGCAGTTGATACTGTGCTGTAATCATTGGCCAGGGAACTGGGGCCTGGAGCTCAGGAGACCCTCGGTCACCATGGCTGATGGGACAGTGATAAGAGTTGGAGTGTGGCGGGCACTGGGGAACCCTATGCCTGTCTGCCCAGGATCGGCTGTGCCCTGGAGTTGGGGTGTGTCTGCCAAGACTCTGGGCCACACCTGTCTGCTTCCCTGGGCCACCCTGCCCCCATCTGCAACTGTCTGTGCTCTGTCCCTAGAAGCCCGGCATCCTGGGAGACTCACCCCTGGGCGCCCTCCAGCCTGGGGCCCAGCCAGCCAACCCCCTCCTCGGGGAGCTGCCTGCAGGTAACGCAGACCCTGCCCACACGGTGTCCCCCAGCCACTTCCCCTTCCTTCCCTGCTACGTGGCCTCGGGCGAGTGACCCAACCTCTGGGTCCCAGCGCCTTCGTCCATCAGTTGGGTGCCCCCCACTCAGGGCCCAGGGATGAGCTCTGCTCAGTGGCCAGCATGGATTTGTCTCTTGACCCCTGGGCCCTGGTCCAGGTGGGAGCTGGAGGGCCCTGGGGAGAGGGGTCCTGTGAGCCTGGGCCCCTGAAATCCTCCTTCCCTCCCTAGGAGGGGGCCTGCCCCCGGAGCTGCCGCCCCGGCGAGGGAAGCCACCACCCCTGCTGCCATCCGTGCTTGGCCCTGCTGGGGGTGACCGGGAGGCCCTGGGCTTGGGTCCCCCAGCGGCCCAGCTCACTCCTCCCCCTGCCCCTGTGGGGCTCCGAGGCTCTGGCCTCAGAGGCCTCCAGAAAGACAGTGGGCCTCTGCCGACGCCCCCTGGGGTAAGGCCCTGCCCTGCGCGCGGCACCACACTAGCCTCCTGTTCCACAGGGTTCCCTCTCCCAGGGGCCCTCTCGAATCCCGCCTTCCCGCCACAGGTCTCACTGCTGGGGGAGCCCCCCAAGGACTACCGGATTCCCCTGAATCCCTACCTGAACCTACACAGCCTGCTCCCGGCCAGCAACCTGGCGGGTAAGGAGGCCCGGGGCTGGGGAGGCGCCGGGAGAAGCCGCCGCCCAGCTGAGGGCCCCCCAACTAACCCCCCAGCCCCTGGAGGTGGCAGCAGCAGCAGCAAAGCCTTCCAGCTCAAGTCCCGCCTGCTCAGCCCCCTCAGCAGTGCCCGCCTGCCCCCCGAACCAGGGCTGTCTGACAGCTACAGCTTCGACTACCCCTCGGTGAGTGCCTGGCTGCAGCTCTCTGTCCCCTAAGGCCAAATCATTCTCCAAACTGATATTTCTCTAGGATTGACTATGCCAGGCCATGTGCTAGGGAGGCGGCAGGGAACATGCCAGATATGGTCTCTGCTTTTTTTTTTTTTTTTTTAGAGACAGGGTCTCCCTCTGCTGCCCTGGCTGGAGTGCAGTGGTGCGATCATAGCTCACTGCAGCCTCAACCTCTTGGGCTCAAGCGATCCTCACACCTCAGTCTCCTGAGGAGCTGGGACCACAGGCACGCACCTCCATGCCCAGCTAATTTTTAAATTTGTGGTAGAGACGGAGTCTCATTGTGTTGTCCAGGCTGGTCTCAAACTCCTGACCTCAAGTGAGCCACCCGCCTCAGCCTCCCAAAGTACTGGGATTACAGGCAAGAGCCACCGCGCCCAGCCTCATGCCCTTAAAGTTTCCCGTCTGTCTGCACATCGCCCCCTGCTTCCGGTCCACCTGCCTGTCTGTCCATTCCCGAGACCTGGAGGATCTTGGGTCTCAGCCTGTCTGTCATCCTGCGTCTGTCTGTCTTTCTCTCCCAAGAGGACTTAGGCCACACTGTCTCTCCCCAGAGACAGGGCTTGCCCTTTCTGTCCCTCTCTCCCACCTTTGATTCCTGTCTGTGCCCCTGGAGATTTGGTCCTTCTATGATGCCAATCTCCTTGGCAGTTCAGAAATTGCAAACTGGGCCAGGCACGGTGGCTCACGCCTATAATCCCAGCACTTTGGGAGGCCGAGGCGGGCAGATCACCTGAGGTCAAGAGTTCAAGACCAGCCTGACCAACATGGAGAAATTATATACTATAAAATATATAATAAAATATATATTTTATATATAATATAAAATATAATTTATGTTTTATACTAAAAATATAAAATTAGCCAGGTGTGGTAGACATGCCTGTAATCCCAGTTACTAGGGAGGCTGAGGCAGGAGAATCACTTGAACCTGGGAGGCGGAGGTTGTGGTGAGCCAAGATTGTGCCATTACACTCCAGCCTGGGCAACAAGAGCAAAACTCCGTTTAAAAAAAAAAAAGAAAGAAATTGCAAACTGGCCGCCCACAGGTCACCTGGGTGATGTTTGGCCCCCTCTGTGTTTCAAACAAATAACAACAGGAACTAACGCCGACACAGGAAAACTGCAAGAGTCCACACAGCTCGAATTCCCAGCTTGCCTGGGAAACTCCAAACACTTAGGCCCATGGGGGGCACCCCCCTTCACAGCAGCCATCCCTGCCGAGCTGCATCCAGCCCCAAATTTGCCTCTTCCTGGTCCCAGAGTGGTGGGGACTGTCTTCCCTGATGACAGCTCTGCCATGGAGTTCAGCCAGGGGTGAGGCTGGGACAGACTCCAACCCAATGTGCTTCTCCCGCTTTCATTCAGGACATGGGACCTCGGCGGCTCTTCTCCCACCCACGGGAACCAGCCCTTGGGCCTCACGGACCCAGCCGACACAAGGTAAGAGCCACCTGGTATGGCATGTGTAGCAATCAGCTTTTACTACATGACAGGCTGTGCCATGACTTAGTAGCCTGGAATAGCAGACCTTGTATTTTGTGTGTTCTTTGTGGGTTTTTTTGAGACAGGATCTCACTGTGTTGCCCAGGCTGGAGTGCAGTGGCTCCATGATAGCTCACTGTGGCCTCAAACTCCTGGGCTCAAGCAATCCTCCCACTTTGGCCTCCCAAAGTGCTAGGATCACAGGCATGAGCCACCATACCATGCCAGGCATTGTATTACTTCTTGCCACTCTACGGGGCAGTGGGCGGTCCCCGGCACTCACCTGGGTCTCAGTGAGCTATGTGGCCTCACATATTTGGCGTCCACAGGCTGGAACAGTTTCTCTGTGCCCATTCGTGCAGTGATGATCCCTGGGTTCCTGGAGGAGGAAGAGGAGGCGGGTACCCACGTGCCAGCTCTCCTCAGTCCTATTAGCCAAAGCTAGTCTTTGGAAAGCCCAGAACTGCCGGGCATGGTGGCTCACGCCTGTAATCCCAGCACTTTGGGAGGCCGAGGTGGGCGGATCACCTGAGGTCGTGAGTATGAGATCAGTCTGACCAACATGGAGAAACCCCGTCTCTACTAAAAATAGAAAAAATTAGCTGGGCATGGTGGCGCATGCCTGTAATCCCAGCTACTCAGGAGGCTGAGGCAGGAGAATCGCTTGAACCTGGGAGGCGGAGGGAAGATTGTATACAAAGGGCTGGGTACTACAATTGTCTGCTTCACTCCACCGGCCCTTCTTCTACAGATGTCCCCCCCGCCCAGTGGCTTCGGCGAACGGAGCAGCGGTGGGAGTGGCGGGGGCCCCCTGTCTCACTTCTATTCAGGCTCGCCCACTTCCTACTTCACCAGCGGCCTGCAGGCTGGCCTCAAGCAGAGCCACCTCAGTAAGGTGAGGAACCTCTCTGGCCAAGCACAGGCCCCCTGGGACAGCTAGGATTCGGGGGTGCCTGCCACCGGGGCTCTGTAACCCTCGGTGCCCAGGCCAAAGCTGGGGTGGTGGCAGGGGTTGGTCTTGCTCAGGGTGGAGTAGCAACAGCCTATTGTCCTCCATCCACTCTGCATCAAGCACCTAGCACTGCCAGCATTCTGGGCTTTCTGTCACTTCCTCTCTCTACAGCCCAGGCTGTGGGTGCTACTGGCCCCATTTGACAGATGAGAAAACCGAGGCTCAAATAAAATGGAGCAATTGGCCCCAGGTCTTATAGCTAGAAAGTAGCAGAAGCAAGATTTGAACCTGAAACTGTTCGCTTTCCCTCAGGGCTGGGGGGCAGTGGCAGGGGGGCGGGGTGGGTGCTTCCTCTGGCCCCCAGGGAGTGACCTGTTCCACCTCTCCATTTCTCCCAGGCAATCGGCTCTTCCCCGCTGGGGTCCGGAGAAGGGCTCCTGGGCCTCAGCCCCGGGCCTAATAGTCACAGCCACCTGCTGAAGGTACGGGCAGGGGGTGGGGACATGCAGGGCTGGGAAGCCCCGGCCCCCCAGCGGCCCCTGACCCGCCCCGCCCTGCCCTCTGTCTCCAGACCCCACTGGGCGGCCAGAAACGCAGCTTTGCCCACCTGCTGCCCTCGCCCGAGCCCAGCCCAGAAGGCAGCTATGTGGGCCAGCACTCCCAGGGCCTCGGCGGCCACTACGCGGACTCCTACCTGAAGCGGAAGAGGATTTTCTAAGTGGCTGGCACCAGAGATAACTCAAGGGCCTGCACCAAATCGCTTTTGGGTTTTCTGGTGTTTTGTTTTGTGTTTTTTTAAACCATTTTCTCTCTTTCGGTAATAGAAAAATCTCTGAAAGACTTTACTGACCAATCAGCCGGAGCCCCAGGAGCCCAAGGGGTGTGGGGGAGTCTGGAGGCCTCATTATGTCTCTGGCTTGCTCCCCACGCTGAAACCCTGCAGCCTTAAGAGAGAGGGGCCCCGGCCTGCTCTCCCTCCCTCCCCCCATCTCCTCCTCCGCTGTGCCCGTCTCTCCGGAGCCCTCCTGCCTCATTGCTCCTGTAATTTTGGCCTTTCGAGTGCCTTGGAGGTTTCCCTGACCTCCCGTGAAGATACAGAGACTGTCTCCTTTTTTTTTAACTTTGACAACTGACTTCTGTTTCCTTTTCTAAGTTTTATTTTTCAAACCACCCCGGACAGCCCCCAGCTCTGATTCCTTCCAGGCCCGGCCTGTCCGGGCCACCATTCCACACCTTGCGGTTTGAAACAGCTGTTTTTCCCACATTTGCTGCAGGCATGGCTGTCTCCTGCCCCTGCCTGCCCATCTGGCCTATACCCCAGCCCTGGGGCCCGGGGTCCCTGCCGCAGCCCCCTCCTCTTCTGATGCCTTAAAAGCTGGGCCCCAGGCCCTGCTGGCCAGAGGCACAGATGCCAAGCTCTGGGAGCTTGACTATGGACCAAACAGCTCTGGCCTAGGGATTGGGCCACCCTATCCAGGATCTCCACCCTGGGGACAGTAGAAGGGGAAAGCCTTCATCTTGGCGAACCGGCCCCACCACCCCCTCCTCCCCGGGCCTCCGTGCAGAGATGGGCTTTCTCTGCCAGTCCCCTGCTGTCTGTCTGTGGGAGTCGGACATTGTGCCCATCTCCCGGAGCCTCTGCTGTCACTCGCTTGTTGAAGATGAATTCTTGAATTCTGCCTGCCCACCCCCGGCCAGATCCCTGGAGCTGGCCTCCTTCCAGCCCAGTGCCAGAAACCAGCACTCCATGAAGATAAACTCTGGGCCCGCCCACCAGCAGGACCTGTCGACCTGAGGTGACCCTGGGCCTTGCCCCCAGCCAACTGGGCCACCAGCTTCCCTCCCTTGACTCTGGGGGTCCACATCCACTCCAAGGGGACTATTCCCCCGACCCCACCCCAGTCTCCCCACACGGACCTTTGCTGAATTAAAGTTTGTAAGTAAATGGTTTTAAAGAAATCAGAGTTGGCTGGTTCTTGGGACAAACAGTGGGCTTGAGTGGGAGGTCTGGGATGGCCCCGCGGGTTTACCTGAGATGGATTCCGCCCTGCTCTTCCCACCTGGTCACCGCAGGCCCTAAGCAAACATCTGCGCTTATGTGCCATTAATTATGGGCTTTCCCTCGCCTCCCTGGCGCGGCGCATGCTCAGTCGGTGAGTCACGTGATGCATGTCATGGCCGCCTCCATGGCCCGGGGAGGCGTGAGTGCCAGGGTTCTGCTGCAGGCTGCCAAGGGCACCTGGTGGAAGAGACCTGGGGGCACTTCGGGGTCGGGAGAGGGGGTGGCTCCGGGGACAACCAGAAAGTTTCAAGCGACAGGTACCTGGGGCGCCCGGGGCGGGCAGCGTTAATCCGTCAGATGCCGGCGGGGCGGGGCTCGGCGCAGCCGCTCACCGAACCGTGTTTTCCAGGCTCGCGCCCGGCGGGAGAGGAGGACGCGGGTGGCCCGGAGCGGCCCGGGGACGTGTGAGTGCAGGGGACCAAGTCCCCCATTCCTCATCCCACGGAATTCCTCTGGTCCCCATCTTGCCCTGTAGCTTCATCTCGAGGTCCCCCTTCTGCTTTGCCCTATTCAGTACCTGGGCGTCAAGCCTCAATTCCTACTTCCTAACCCTAGATTCTACCCGGGCCCTGAGCCCATCATCCAGTTCGGCATTCGCACTTCCATCTGTCCCCAGGGTGAACGTGGTGTTCGTAGACCGCTCAGGCCAGCGGATCCCAGTGAGTGGCAGAGTCGGGGACAATGTTCTTCACCTGGCCCAGCGCCACGGGGTGGACCTGGAAGGTAGGAACCGGGCAGAGGGAATTAAGGAGGTCCTTATCCATTTGTCCAAAAAAAAAAAAAAAAACCCACAAATCAGGTGTGTCTGTTCACGTCTTTTTCCCACCAAATATGGACTAAAATCCAAACCCCTCACCACGGCCTCATCTGTTGCCAAGCTCTTATTTATTAAGCATTTATTAGAGATCACTAGGACTCCTGGCTCCCAGGATTTTGTGTTCTCTTCCCCCTTCCTCCCTGTATTCTAGCCACACTGACTTTCTTTTTGTTGTTGTTGTTTTGAGATGGTGTTTCACTCTTGTTGCCCAGGCTGGAGTGCAATGGCTTACTGCACCTCAGCTCACTGCAACCTCCACCTCCCGGGTTCAAGCGTTTCTGCTGCCCCAGCCTCCAGACTAGCTGGGATTACAGGCGCCCACCACCAAGCCCAGCTAATTTTTGTATTTTTAGTATAGACGGGGTTTCACCACATTGGCCAGGCTGGTCTCAAACTCCTGAAAGGTGATCCACCCGCCTCAGCCTCCCAAAATGCTGGGATTACAGGCATGAGCCACCGCGCCCAGCCCACACTGGCTTTCTTGTGGTTCCTCAAACAACCAAGCTCATTCCTGCTTCGGGGCCTTTACATTTGCTGTTCCCTCTGTCTGAAGTGCTTTCCCAGCAAACATTCTGGCTCTTTCTCATCCTTCAGACCTCAGTGTAAATGTCATGTCCCTAACAATCCCATTCCCCTCAGCCCAGCTGAAGTACCCATGCCCTAGTTACTCTTGTCTTATCAGTGTGATATGATATATAGCACTTCTCACTTTTTTTTTTTTTCAAGAGACGGAGCCTTGCTGTGTCGCCAATGCTGGAGTGCCATGATGCAATCATACCTCACTGCAGCCTTGAACTCCTGGGTTCAAGTGATCTTCCCACCTCAGCCTCCCAAGTAGCTGGGATTATAGGCACAAGCCACAATGCCAGGCTGTTTTGTTTCCTACTTTGTCATCTGTCCCCCAGTGAGATTGGTGACCCATGTTCTTATTCATGCTTATCTGTTGCCTGTCAGGATGTAACAGATGTTTGATAATTTGTTGAGAGAAAAATAATAATAGAAATTTCTTGTCCAGGCGCAGTGGCTCATGCCTGTAATCCCAACACTTTGGGAGGCCGAGGCAGGCGACTCACTTGAGGACAGGAGTTTGAGACTAGTCTGGCCAACATGTCGAAACCCTGTCTCTACAAGAAACACAAAAATTAGCTGGGCGTGGTGGCACATGCATATAATTCCAGCTACTTGGGAGGCTGAGGCACAAGAATCACTTGAACTTGGGAGGCAGAGGTTGCAGTGAGCCGAGATTGCGCCACTGCAGTCCAGCCTGGGCAACAGAGCGGGACTCCATCTCTAAGAAAAAAATTACAAAGGAAAACAAAGGAATGAATGAGGGGGATGGGGGAACTGCAAGACTAAGTGAAGGAGTTTGGATTTTATTCTGAGTGTGAAAACCCTTTGGAACGTTTTAGGCCAGGAGGGACATGATCCCCAAGCACCGGTCTCTGTGATCAGAGGATGCGGGGGTGTGACCAAGGGCAGGTGGTCAGCAGAAAACTTCAGGTTCTGTCTCTTTCAACCCTAATTCCTGGTCTGGTGCAGTGGCATATGCCTGTAGTCCCAGCATTTTGGGAAGCCAAGGCAGGCAGATTGCTTGAGCTTAGGAGTTTGAGACCAGCCTGGGCCACATGGTGAACCTCGTCTCTACAAAAAAAAAAAAAAAAAATATGGCCAGGTGCGGTGGCTCACACCTGTAATCCCAGCACTTAGGGAGGCTGAGATAGGTGGATCACCTGAGGTCAGGAGTTCAAGACCAGCCTGGCCAGCATGGCAAAACCCCATCTCTACTAAAAATACAAAATTAGCTGGGCGTGATGGTGGGCGCCTGTAATCCCAGCTACTTGGGAGGCTGAGGCAGGAGAATCACTTGAACCTGGGAGGCAGAGGTTGCATTGAGCCGAGATCATACCATTGCACTCCAGCCTGGGCAAAGAGAGCGAAACTCCACCTCAAAAAAAAAAAAAAAAATTAGCCAGGTGTGGTGGTGTGCACGTGTAGTCCCAGCTACTCGGGAGGCTGGGGTGGGAGGATCGCTTGAGCCGGGAGGTTGAGGCAGTAAGCTATGACTGAGCCACAGCACTCCAGGCTGGGCAACAGAGTGAGACCCTGTCTCAAAAAAAAAAAAAAAAATCCTGGCCGGGTGCAGTGGCTCACGCCTGTAATCCCAGCACTTTGGGAGGCTGAGGCGGGCAGATCATGAGGTCAGGAGATCAAGACCATCCTGGCTAACATGGTGAAACCCCAGCTCTACTAAAAAAATATAAAAAAATTAGCCAGGCGTGGTGGCGGGCACCTGTAGTCCCAGCTACTTGGGAGGCTGAGGCAGGAGAGTGGCATGAACCCGGGAGGCAGAGCTTGCAGTGAGCTGAGATCGCGCCACTGCACTCCAGCGTGGGCAACAGAACAAGACTTCATCTCAAAAAAAAAAAAAAAAAAAAAATCCTAATGCCTGATTCCTTCCCCCACCACACTGACTGCTGAGTCAGCCGGTCCATCCTCCAAGAGCAGCGGAGAGGTGGGGACACATTAGCCCAGCACAGTGATAGGGTCACAGCAAGGGCTCACAGGCTGCGGGGAGCCTGCCTGGCCTTTCCCCTCTCAGCTACCTGGCAGCCAAGTCCATGCTCCTTAATGGTTCTGCATCTCAGCCTGCTAGGGAGTCCCTGGGAAATGGGGCCTCCCGGATGTCCGTTTGTAAACCCTACACACTGGGGAACAGCTAGCTGAGGACATTGAGGACATGACACAGTGCCTGGTACACACAGTGGAGCTGCAGGCCCAGCAGGGAGACGTGAGGCACGTGGTGGAAGAGAGGTCTACTCCTCTACACCGTTCGCATAGCAGCCCCTTCCTGACTCTGCCATTCACTTGCGCCCCCTTCCCTTCCCACCCCTAGGGGCCTGTGAAGCCTCCCTGGCCTGCTCCACCTGCCATGTGTACGTGAGTGAAGACCACCTGGATCTCCTGCCTCCTCCCGAGGAGAGGTGAGTGGGTCAGCCCTGTCTAGCTGGCAGCTTCACCCTGGAGCATTCAGCAGCCCCCACCATCCTCCCCACTTCCAGTTCTTGGAAGGGGAGCTGCCTCCCCCACCACTACTCTCTGCGCTCAGTCAGCTTCCTCCCTCCCCCACCTCTGGCCCCCCACCCACCCAGCTAGCTTGCCCTCGGCTAACACTGCCCGTGTCACCACCCCAGGGAAGACGACATGCTAGACATGGCCCCCCTCCTCCAGGAGAACTCGCGGCTGGGCTGCCAGATTGTGCTGACACCGGAGCTGGAAGGAGCGGAATTCACCCTGCCCAAGATCACCAGGAACTTCTACGTGGATGGCCATGTCCCCAAGCCCCACTGACATGAACACCTGGACCATTCCACATTGCCATGGCCCCAGGGCCCAGATTGAGGGAATAGCCAGGTGCCAGCCCTGCCCAGAGTGCGGACAGGCCCGGGAGAGACGTGGAAGCCCCTGTGAAGGACAACACCCCTGCTTGGGAGAGAGTCCCATGTCCAGGCTCTGGTGGGGACAGGGCCCCTAGTGGGGTGGCCTTCCCCAGGCCCCTGAGAATCAGGGTGTGAGTAGGAGTGGACTCATATTGGAGCTGCAATAAATCGATAACACAGGCCCCAGCATGTTGAGTGTCCTTGGGGGACAGATCTGGGGTCTACAGGTGGCTCACACCTGTAATCCTAGCACTTTGGGAGGCCAAGATGGGAGGATCACTTGAGGCCAGGAGCTTAAGACCATCCTGGGCAACATGGCGAGACCTCGTCTCTATAAAAACAGTAAAAATTAGCGTGGAGTGGTGGTAAGTGCCTGTAGTCCCAGCTACTCGGGAGACTGAGGTGGGAGGATCACTTGAGCCCAGGGGATTTAGGCTGCAGTGGAGCGGTGATCAGGCCATTCCACTCCAGCCTGGGTGACAGAGTGAGGCCCTGTCTCAAAAACAAAAAACAAAACAAAACCACACCTGCATCTGCTGTGCTGGGCCCCCGGTTCTCTTTTCCCTCTGGGATCTAAGATGCCGCTGGGGATCCAAGGCAGAGGCCTGGGAGCCCCCATTTCCGAGGGGGAGGGCTAGCGTGGAAGGCCCCGCCCCGGCAGCTGCGGAGGGATTTGGTGGGGTCCAGGCCGCCCTTGCCACGCAGGGGTGCGCGGATGACCTGAAAAAAGCCAGAAAGAGGAAAGGCGCCGCCGAGGCTGGTCGCTCTCAGCTGGGGCTCATCGCATCCTCTACCAAGAGCGCTCCCACCACACAGGTCCCGCCCCTCCCAGGTGGGTTTCATCGGGTGGGCCCAGCGGGACAGGGTCGGGTGAAATTAGGGAGGGGGCTGGGCTGGGGCGCAATGGAGGCCGAGCCAATCCCGGACTCCTCAATGCCAGCAAAGCTGCTGGCGCCGCCCTGTCTGAACCTGGAGCCGCTGGGAGGATCCCCCTCCCAGGAGAAGCCGAGGACCCCAGGATGCTGCAGAATCAGTGAGAGGTGCGTAAGGCCAAACCCCATTCCCCGGACCCCGCTAGCACTTCACCACCTGGCTCAGTGATCAAGGAAGGGGTCATGACCTCTCTTTGCTGGGGTTATCAAGAAGTGGCAATTTTATAATAGTTACTGAAACTTACAAAGAGGTTCTGGTGCCCAGAGACACTTGGGGTCATCTAGGGATCAGAGGCCATGCAATTCCATGTCTCTGGGGCTGATGTAGGCACTCCCCAGGGATCATCCAGGGGTTATGGAGGGCAACTCAATAATAATGAAAATGATAAAAATCGTAATCATATTATGGCAAGCCAGCGGCGTGGTGGCGCGTGCCCGTAAGTCCCAGCTACTCGGGAGGCTGAGGCGGAAGGATCGCTCGAGCCCAGGAGTTCTAGGCTGCACTGAGTCCTGATCACGCCCCTGCACTCCAGGCGGGGGTACAGAGTGAGGTTCGGTCTCTAAAAGAAACACAAAGAAAAAAAGTAACCTTTTTCTCGATCCTGCAGCCAGAGGCTTGATATCCTGCCTCGGTCACCTAGGGCGGTCCCTGCCTGGGTGATCTACGGGTGCCGTAAGGGGTTGATTGATGTGGAGGGCTGGGCGTGCCTGGGAGGCCCACAGTGGGCGAGGTGAGTTGCAATTACTGCAACTCTTAAACCTTCCACCCAGAGTTAGAAATGACTGAACCTCAGGTGGGGTGTGTAGCCTGTCCAAGGGTACACAAAGAGCCGGCCCAAGTTGGAACCCCCTGGCCAGCTAAACCCAGGAGTCACCCAAGAAAACGTGACCCCACTGCCCTTCTCCCCAGGTCCCTCTGGCCTGCATGCCAGGACCCGGTCACCGCCCTGTGCTTCCTCCAAGAGACAGTGGAGAGGCTGGGTCAGTCCCCTGCCCAGGACACCCCGGTCCTGGGGCCTTGCTGGGACCCAATGGCTCTGGGGACTCAGGGCCGCCTGCTGCTGGACAGGGATTCCAAGGACACACAGACCAGGATCAGCCAAAAGGGCCGCCGTCTGCAGCCCCCGGGGACTCCCTCGGCCCCACCCCAGAGAAGGCCCCGGAAGCAGCTGAACCCCTGCCGGGGCACCGAGAGAGTGGACCCTGGGTTCGAGGGGGTGACTCTGAAGTTTCAGATAAAGCCGGACTCCAGCCTGCAGATCATCCCCACGTACAGGTAGGGGCCGGCTGGGGCCAGGCCACCCTTTCTCCCAGTTACAACGCAAACACCAGTGTGGGAGGTAGGGGTGCTCCCTGGCGTCGGTGTGGACCCTCACCTGTGCTCTACGTTACACATGGCCCAGTCTCTGGTTGACAATTTGAGCTGGTGCCAGATACAGTCCTGCCGCTCCTGACTCAGTGGCTCCCCACTCCCAGTGTGAGACCTGGTCTCTTTAGGAATCAGGCCTGGCCTTGCTTAGGCTGCAGCTGCAGCTGCGGTGATTTTTCCCAATAATGCTAACAGCTACTATTTGTTGGTAGTGACAACAATAAGAGGTTAACAGGCAGTATTTTATGTGTGTGGGCTCATTCAAAAGCCTGGGGAGGCCGGGCACAGTGGCTCACGCCTATAATCCCATCACTTTGGGAGGCCAAGGCGAGCAGATCACCTGAAGTCAGGAGTTTGAGATCAGCCTGGCCAACATAGTGAAACCCCATGTCTACTAAAAATACAAAAAATTAGCTGGGCGTTGTAGTGGGTGCCTGTAATCCCAGCTGCTCAGGAGGCTGAGGCAGGAGAATCGCTTGAACTCAGGAGGTGAAGTCTTCAGTAAGCAGAGATAGCGCCACCTCACTCCAGCCTGAGCCACAGAGCGGGACTCAGTCTCAAAAAAAAAAAAAAAAAAAAAAAACTAGCTGGGAATGGTAATGGGCACCTGTAATCCCAGCTACTTGGGAGGCTGAGGCAGGAGAATCGCTTGAACCCAGGAGGTGGAGGTTGCACTGAGCAGAGATGGCACCACTGCACTCCAGCCTGGGTGATAGAGCAAGACTCCATCCCCTTAAAAAAAAAAAAAAAAAAAGCTTTGGGAAGCTGGGCCTGGTGGCTCACACCTGTAATCCCAGCACTTTGGGAGGCCAAGGTGGGAGGATTGCATGAGCCCAGGAGTTCAAGACCAGCCTGGGCAACATAGTATGACCCCCATCTCTAATTTTTACCTATTTATTGTTATTATAAAAATTATAATTATGACTTTTTTAATCATGCCGCCAAAACAATACTTTTTTTTTTTTTTTTTTTTTTTGAGATGGAGTTGCACTCTGTCATTCAGGCTGGAGTGCAATGACACAATCTCGGCTCACTGCAACCTCTGCCTCCCGGATTCAAACGATTCTCCTGCCTCAGCCTCTGGAGTAGCTGGGATTACAGGCGCCCGCTACCACGCCTGGCTAATTTTTGTATTTTTAGTAGATATGGGGTTTCGCCATGTTGGCCGGGATGGTCTCGATCTCTTGACCTCAGGTGATCCATCTGCCTTGCCCTCCCAAAGTGTTGGGATTACAGGAGTGAGCTGCCACCATGCCTGGCTGCTTTTTTTTGCTTTTGTTTGTTTGTTTTTGAGACAGGGTCTTGCTCTGTCACCCAGGCTGGAGTGCAGTGGCGCAATCATGGCTCACTGCAGCCTGGACCTCCCAGGCCCAAGCCATCCTCCCTCCTCAGCCTCCCAACTAGCTGGGAGTGCAGGCCTGTACCACCACTCCTGGCTATTTTTTTTTGTTTGTAGAGACGGGGTCTCCCTATATTGCCCAGACTCCCATCTCTTTTTAAAAATCAATAAATCAAATTTTCAAAGAAAAAAAAACTGTTGTGTTGGGAAGCCCATTTTACAGATGAGGAAACTGAGGCACAGAGTAGGAGATAATGTGTCCAGGCTCACACAGCAAGGACATGGAGAACTGGGATTGGAACCTGGCAGGCTGTCCCTGTGCTTACTATTTTTCAAATAATAATAATAATAATTAGGTCGGGCACGGTAGCTCATGCCTGTAATCCCTGCACTTTGGGAGGCCGAGGTGGGTGGATCACTTGAGGTCAGGAGTTCGAGACCAGCCTGGCCAACATGGTGAAACCCCATCTGTACTAAAAATATAAAAATTAGCTGGGCGTGGTGTCGCACGCCTGTAGTCCCAGCTGCTCGGGAGGCTGAGGCATAAGAATTGCTTGAACCCGGGAGGTGGAGGTTGTAGTGAGCTGAGATGACACCACTACACTCAAGCCTGGGCAACAGAGCGAGACTCCATTTGCAAAAAATAATAATAATAATAATAATATTACTAATGAGAGGCAAAGCCAGGCCATTCAGATATTAGTTGCCTTCTCAGGGGATGGCTGATACCTTGATACTAAATCTTCATTTCGGAGGGCTGTTGGGGACAAGCTACGGATCCCCCCCAGTGCTAATACCTTGTCTGCCCCACAGCCTGCCCTGCAGTAGCCGTTCTCAGGAATCCCCTGCAGATGCTGTTGGGGGCCCTGCAGCCCACCCAGGAGGCACCGAGGCCCACTCAGCAGGCAGCGAGGCCCTGGGTGAGTCCTGAAAACCCAAGAGCTATAAATATTTTGGGGGCCAATTTCCTGTCTTCCCTGCCTTTCTCCCTGCCCCCCCCTTCTCCATCTTGCTTCCCCATTTAGAGCCCTCAGGGAGGAGTCGCAGCACCCCCCTCCACTTGGGCTGAGTCACCCCCACCCCCAGCTTCCTCCTCTGCGGAATGCTGCCATCTGTCTCCCTTCCTGGCTTTGCTGTGGCTTAGAGCTGGCAACTCCCAGGGCTGATCCAGAGCTAGATGGGGCCTTTACTGAGACCCCCACAAAATGCCCGACTCCGCACAGGCATCCCGAGCTCACATGCGTGGCCTCTGACCCGTGCCCTTTGACCTCTGACCCTTAAGAGCCCCGGCGCTGTGCTTCCTGTCGGACCCAGAGGACCCCGCTCTGGAGAGACGCTGAAGATGGGACCCCTCTCTGCAACGCCTGTGGGATCAGGTCCTTAGAATGGAGGAGGGAGTTGGGGCGGGGGTCCCCAAATCAGTCCACGTGTAACCAGGATGGCCTGTGGGGAAAGCAAAAAGCAAAACACCTATCTCTTGGGAAAAGTGGTTTCCCTGTGGCGGTTTCCGGGCCCCCACTGCATCCTAAATGGCAGTTTCTTGTCCCCCAACCCTAGGTACAAGAAATACGGCACTCGCTGCTCCAGCTGCTGGCTGGTGCCCAGGAAAAATGTCCAGCCCAAGAGGCTATGTGGCAGATGTGGAGTGTCCCTGGACCCCATTCAGGAAGGTTAAACCCAGCTTCACCCTGCTGAGCTGCTGCTTCTGCCTCCGTTTCACCAGTGGGAGAATGGGCAGAAGCAGCTCTCCTAGGAGGATTGGGGAAAGAGCCGGCCTGCCTCCTCTCTGCCATCTCCAGATTCAAGGGTCCCGGGGGAAGACCCAGGCCTCAGGTGGTAGAGCCTGCTAGGGGTCACCAGCCCCTTCTCCAGTCAGCCTTGGCCGAGGCCCCCTCAGGAGACACTCTCAGGAAGGATGAGCATTGTTACAGCAGGGACAATAAAGTACAGAGATATGCCGAGAGAAAAAGCCTGTGATTTGGGATCCCGCCTCCTGTGCCCCTGTGCCAGCCCAGGAAGGTGGACAGGTGTTTTCTCGTTGGGGTTGTGAGGGGCGTGCACACACGTGCGCATGCACAGAGACACAGTCTTATCCACAGGCAGCAGCCCCCACACAGGGAATTAGCCACATTTACCACAATGTCCCATGCAGGGAAACAGCCACTACCCACAGACACACACAACAGACACAGAAAGACACACACAAGCTGGGTGCAGTGGCTCACGCCTGTAATCCCAACACTTTGGGAGGCTGAGGCAGGAGGATTGCTTGAGGCCACGAGTTTGAGACCAGCCTGGGCAACATAGTGAGACCCTGTTATATACAGAAGGGAAAAAAAAAAAGACACATGTCTAGCCAGGCACAGTGGCTCATTTCTGTAATCCCAGCACTTTGGGAGGCTGATGCAGGTGGATCACCTGAGGTCAGGAGTTCAAGACCAGCCTGGCCAACATGATGAAACCCCGTCTCTACTAAATATGCAAAAATTAGCCAGGTGTGGTAGCATGTGCCTGTAATCTGAGCTACTTGGGAGGCTGAGGCAGGAGAATCGCTTGAACCTGGGAGGCAGAGGTTGCAATGAGCCAAGATCGTTGCAATGAGCCAAGATCGTGCCACTGCACTCCAGCCTGGGTGACAGAGCAAGACTCTATCTCAAAAAAGACACATGCAAGACAGCCGTGCATGCTGACAGACACATCAGCAGAGACACACGTCGACAGGGATATGCTGACACGTAGCTGAGTCACACACAGATACAGCCCACACAGGACACACGCACAAGGCACACGTAAAACACACAAGTAGATGGCACACACTGGCAGCATATACCAGTGGATCCTTCATCTGTCACCCAACCCCTGCCTGCAGTGTGTCACTCTCCTTAGCCCCTGCTGTGTCCCCTACCCCCTTTTAAGATCTCCCTAATCCAGCCAAAATGTGTCTCCCAGGCCTGAAGTCAAAAGCCCCAAGTCAGAGGCATCTTTCAGCAGGCGGGACACACAGGCCACCAGCACTCACAGGGAGGGAGGGAGGATGGAGAGTCAAGACTGGTGGCGGGCTGGGCATGGTGGCTCACACCTGTAATCCCAACACTTCAGAAGGCAGAGGTGGGAGGATCGCTTGAGCCCGGGAGTTTGAGACCAGCCTGGGTAACACAGTGAAACCCCGTCTCTACCAAAAAATCAAAAAATGAGCCAGGGGTGGTGGTGCGTGCCTGTAGTGCCAGCTACTCAGGACACTGAGGTGGGAGGATCACTTGAGCCCTGGAGGTCAAGACTGCAGTGAACCGTGATCGTACCACTGTACTCCAGCCTGGGTAATAGAGGGAGACTTGGGGAAAAAAATAAATAAAAAGATGGGTAGGGTGGGCATGGTCCTTGCTGTGGGCGTGAGTGAGCCACAAAGCCACACACCCTTATGAGATCCTCTTTGTCTCTCCTGGGCAGCCCTGAATGGGAGAACTGGAGTCCAGATTCCTCTGCCCTCAGATCCCTGAATTATTTGATCTTACCCTTCCTTGGCCTGAGACACCCTCCCTCCACATCTCCCCATGGCTGACACCTTCTAATCGCTTGAGGAGGCCTGGCCCCAACATCAGCTCTTCAGAGAAGCCTTCCTTGACCACTCAGACTAAAATAGACACCTCCCCCGACTCAGGCCAGGTGTGGTGGCTCACACCTGTAATCCCAGCACTCAGGGAGGCTGAGGTGTGAGGATCACTTAAACTCAGGAGTTTGAGGCTGGACTTGATGGCTCACACCTGTAATTCCAGCACTTTGGGAGGCCAAGGCAGGAGGATCACCTGAGGTCAGGAGTTAGAGACTGGTTAACATGGTGAAACTCCACCTCTGCTAAAACTACAAAAAATAGCCGGGCGTAGTGGCAGGCGCCTGTAGTACCAGCTACTTGGGAGGCTGAGGGAGCACAATTGCTTGTTATCTACAGAATGAAAAAAACAAGACACATGCCCAGCCAGGCACAGTGGCTCATTCCTGTAATCCCAGCACTTTGGGAAACTGAGGCAGGTGGATCACCGGAGGTCAGGAGTTCGAGACCAGCCTGGCCAACATGGGGAAACCCTGTCTCTACTAAAGATAGAAAAATTAGCCAGGCGTGGTGGCATGTGCCTGTAATCCCAGCTACTTGGGAGGTGGAGGTTACAGTGAGCCGAGATCGTGCCACTGCACTCCAGCCTTGGAGACAGAGACTCCATCTCAAAACAAAAACAAAAACAAAAAACTAATTAAAAAATAAAATAGGCCAGATGTGGCTCACAGGCTCACACCTGTAATCCAGGCACTTTGGGAGCCCAAGGCAGCAAGATCACTTGAACCCAGGAGTTCAAGACCAGCCTGGGCAACATGGTGAAACCCCGTTTCTACCAAAAATACAAAAATTAGCCAGATGTGGTGGCATGCACCTATATTCCCAGCTGCTTGGGAGGCTGAGGTGAGAGGATCACTTGAGTCTGGGAAGTTGAAGCTGCAGTGAGCCACGATCGTGCCACTGCACTGCTGCCTGAGCAACAGAGTGAGACCCTGTCTCCAAAAAAAAAATAAAATAGACATTCCCACTCTCACCCTGTGTCAGCCTCCGGTTCAGCTCCTTGCTGGTCTCCCTCTTAGAACCTATCAGAATTTCCATTGTCTGGAAGCCTTCCTTGACCACTCAGTCTAAAATAGAAAGGAAGGCTTATGGTTACATTATCCACATCCATCTCCCCTACTGCCCCAGGAGTTCTCAAGTCTGAGGTCGCCACATCTATGTCCTTGCCCACGACAGGCCTCTCCAGTGCCAAGTATAGAGAAGCTCTCTGCAAGGACACACCTTGAACACATATCTGCAAGCTCGTGGCTGTCATTACCCACTTATTCAACATTTATTGAGCAACTGTGTGTGCTAGGACCCAATGAGGACCCTCAGTGGTGAACAGAACAAAGATCCCTGCTCTACTGGGGCTGATGTTCTAGGAGACAGTAAAAAAAAAAAAAATACTCAGAGGCAGGACGCGGTGCCTCATGCCTGTAATCCCAGCACTTTGGAAGGCTAAGGCAGGCGGATTGTCTGAACTCAGGAGTTTGAGACCAGCCTGGGCAACACGGTGAAACCCTGTCTCTACTAAAAAACAAAAAATTAGCCAGGTGTGGCGGCATGTGTCTGTAGTCCCAGCTACTCGGGAGGCTGAGGCAGGAGAGTTGCTTGAACCTGGGAGGCAGAGATTGCAAGGTTGCAGTGAGCTGAGAGCACACCACTGCATTCCATCCTGGGTGACAGAGAGAGACTCCCTCTCAAAAAACAAACAAACAACAAAAAAAAAAACCTCAGGTGTATGTCTAAGAGGATGTTAAGTTGTGAAGTTGTGAGCTGGGCTACAGAGAAAAAGTGTGCAAGGAAATAAAAGAGTTAAGGAGGTCGGGCGCGGTGGCTCATGCCTGTAATCCCAGCACTTTGGGAGGCTGAGGTGGGCGAATCCCTTGAGGTCAGGAGTTCGAGACCAGCGTGGCCAAAATGGTGAAACCTCCTTTCTATTAAAAATACAAAAATTAGGCAGGTCTGGTGGCACGTGCCTGTAATCTCACCTACTCAGGGGGCTAAGGTGGAAGAATCACTTTAACCCAGGAGGCAGAGGCTGCAGTGAGATCTTGCCTTTGCACTCCAGCCTGGGTGACAAAGTGAGACTCTGTCTCAAAAAAAAAAAAAAAAAAAAAAAAAAAAAAAAGTCGGGCACCATGGCTCATGCCTGCCTGTAATCCCAGCACTTTGGGAAGCTGAGGTGGGTGGATCAGGAGTTCGAGACCAGCCTGGCAAACATGGTGAAACCCCATCTCTGCTAAAGATACAAAAATTAGCCAAGCATAGTGGTGGGTGCCTGTAATCCTATTGGGAGGCTGAGGCAGGAGAGAATCGCTTGAACCTGGGAGGCGGAGGCTGCAGTAAGCCAAGATTGCGCCACTGCACTCCAGCCTGGGCCACACAGTGAGACTCCGTCTCAAAAAAAAAAAAAAACAGAAAGAAAAGGAAAAAGTAATTGCAGTTTTTGCCATTACTTTTTTTTTTTTTTTTCCTCTGAGACAGTCTCACTCTGTGGCCCAGGCTGGAGTGCAGTGGCGTGATTTCAGCTCACTGCAGCCTCCGCTTCAGGGTTCAAGCAGTTCTCCTGCCTCAGCCTCCCAAGTAGCTGAGACTACAGGGGTGTGCCACCATGTCCAGCTAATTTTTTTTGTATTGTTAGTAGAGACAGGGTTTCACCATGTTAGCCAGGCTGGTCTTGAACTCCTGACCTCGTGATCTGCCCACCTCGGCCTCCCAAAGTGCTGGGATTACAGGCGTGAGCCACCATGCCCTGCCTGCCATTACTTTCAATGGCAAAAACAGCAATTACTTTTGCACCAACCTACTAAAATAAATATCTCATCTGAAGGCTCTGAAAGAGACCTTGAGGTCAGTAGGAGCGGAGAGAGATCATTAAGTAGGGAGGGCACAGGCAGAAAAGGTGAGGTGCTGTTAGTGGCAGGGACTGCACCTGGCTGGTGCCTTTTTGGGTGTTATACCTGGCCCCTGGCTCCAGCACCGACCACTGGCCTGCCCTCTTGTGCCATTTCCCTGTCTCATCTTTGCTCATTACACGTTTGCATGGGACTGGCTTCCTTCTCTAGGGCTCCGTGTTCCTGCTTTTGAGGGAGGAGGGGCAGAGGAGGAGGCTGTGGGGAGGAGGCTCAGCTGCTGTGCCTTATGCTGTTGGGGATGAGGGGGGAAGGTGCCGTGTAGTGGGGGTTACAGCGGATACCCTGTGTGTGTCTGTTCTGAATCATGATAGGCTGAGTGGAAAGGCAGGGTGGGGGTAAACTGAAGCACTGTGGGTGGACACAGGACAAAGGAGGCATTGAGGGTGGGGCAGGGGTGCACCCTTTAACAGGGGGGACATGCTAAGGGCTGACACCCATAGCATCAGCCAGTGCCTGCCCAGGAAGGTTTCACCGAAGTCTCAGGGCAGAGGCACAATGGAGAGGGCCTCCACCCACCCTGGCAAGGTGGCCTCAGCTCTGCCGGTAACCAGGCCTGGGGGAAGCACCTAGCTCCCACCTCCAAGAGTGACCCAGATCAGAGGGCAGTGCTGGGTGGAAGAGATAAGTAGGAGGAAGGAGTGAGGCCCCCACCCCTGCCCAAGGGTGTGAAGAGAGCAGAAAACAGGCACTGAGAGAGGACGAGCTCTAGGTCACACTGAGAAAAGCCAGCCGGGCCAGGCACAGTGGCTCAGGCTTGTAATTCCAGCACTTTGGGAGACCGAGGCAGGTGAATCACGACGTCAGGAGTTCGAGACTAGCCTGACCAACATGGTGAAACCCTGTCTTTACTAAAAATACGAAAATTAGCCGGGCATAGTGGTGGCGCGCGCCTGTAATCCCAGCTACTCAGGAGGCTGAGGCAGGAAAATCGCTTGAACCTGGGAGGCAGAGCTTGCAGTGAGCTGAGATTACACCACTGCACTCCAGCCTGGGCGACAGAGAGACCCTGTCTCAAAAAAAAAAAAAAAAAGAAAAAGAAAAAGACAGCTTAGATTGTGCCTGACGCATAGTAGGTGTTCAAAAAAAGTTTTTGGATTTTTTCG
Organism: Gorilla gorilla gorilla; assembly: GCF_029281585.2. NCBI lineage: Eukaryota > Metazoa > Chordata > Mammalia > Primates > Hominidae > Gorilla > Gorilla gorilla. Next base: position 16,336,089 of record NC_073244.2, on the reverse strand, counting down.
TTGTTTGTTTTTAGAGACAGGGTCTTGTTCTATCACCTGGGCTGGAGCACAATGATGATATCATAGCTGGAAGTGGCTTTGACCTCCTAGGCTCAAAGGATCCTCCTGCCTCAGCCTCCCAAGTAGCTGGGACTACAGGCATGCACCACCATGTCTGGCTAATTTTTGAAAAATACGCCAGGCATGGTGGCTTACAGCTGTAATCCCAGCACTTTGGGAGACCGAGGCAGGTGGATCACCTTAGGTCAGGAGTTCGAGACCAGCCTGGCCAACATGGTGAAACCCTGTCTCTACTAAAAATACAAAAATTAGCTGGGTGTGGTGGTGCATGCCTATAGTCCCAGCTATTTGGGAAGCCAAGGCAGGGGAATTGCTTGAACCCAGGAGGCAGAGGTTGCAGTGAGCCGAGATTACACCACAGCACTCCAGCCTGGGTGACAGAGCAAGACTCCATCTCAAAAAAAAAATTTTTTTTTTTGAGGCCGGGCGCAGTGGCTCACGCCTGTAATCCCAGCACTTTGGGAGGCCGAGGCGGGCGGATCTCGAGGTCAGGAGATAGAGACCATCCTGGCGAACACGGTGAAATCCCATCTCTACTAAAAATACAAAAAAAAATTAGCTGGGTGTGGTGGCAGGCACCTGTAATCCCAGCTACTTGGGAGGCTGAGGCAGGAGAATGGCATGAACCTGGGAGACGGAGCTTGCAGTGAGCAGAGATAGTGCCACTGCTGTCCAGCCTGGGCGACAGAGCGAGACTCCATCTCAAAAAAAAAAAAATTTTTTTTGAAGCATGTTTTTTGTAGGGTCTCGCTATGTTGCCCAGGCTGGTCTGAAACTCGTGGGCGCAAGGGATCCTCCCACCTGGGCCTCCCAAAAGTCCTGGGATTACAGGCTTGAGCCACCATGCCCAGCCCCCTCAAAAAACACATTTTTTTTTTTTTTTTGAGACAGGGTCTCGCTCTGTTGCCCAGGCTGGAGTGCAATGGTGCGATCTCGGCTCACTGCAACCTCTGCCTCCGGGGTTAAAGCGATTCTCCTGCCTCAGCCTCCTGAGTAGCTGGGACTACAGGCATGTGCCACCACGCCCGGCTAATTTTTTGTATTTTTAGTAGAGACGGGGTTTCACCATGTTAGCCAGGACAGTCTTGATCTTCTGACCCCATGATCCACCCGCCTCAGCCTCACAAAGTGCTGGGATTACAGACGTGAGCCACTTCGCCCGGCCTTAATTTTTTGTATTTTTAGTAGAGAAGGTGTTTCACCACGTTGGCCAGGGTGGTCTCGAACTCCTGACCTCAAGTGACCCCCCTGCTTTAGCTTCCCAAAGTTCTGGGATTCAAGCGAGAGCACTGTGCTCGGCCCTGGCTAATTTTTTTTTTTTTTTTTTTTGAGACGGAGTCTTGCTGTCTGCCAGGATGGAGTGCAGTGGCGCGATCTCGGCTCACTGCAAGCTCTGCCCCCCCGGGTTCATGCCATTCTCCTGCCTCAGCCTCCTGAGTAGCTGGGACTACAGGCGCCCGCCACCACGCTCGGCTAATTTTTTTTTTTTTTTTTTTTTTTTGTATTTTTAGTAGAGACGGGGTTTCACCGTGTTAGCCAGGATGGTCTCGATCTCCTGACCTCGTGATCCGCCCGCCTCGGCCTCCCAAAGTGCTGGGATTACAGGCGTGAGCCACCGCGCCTGTTTTTTTTTTTTTTTTTTTTTTTTTTTTTTAAGACGGAATCTCGCTCTGTCGCCAGGCTGGAGTTCAGTGGCACGATCTCGGCTCACTGCAACCTCTCCCTCCGGGGTTAAAACGATTCTCCTGCCTCAGCCTCCCGAATAGCTGGGACTACACGCTCGCGCCACCATGCCCAGCTAATTTTTGTATTTTTAGTAGAGACGGGGTTTCACCATATTGGCCAGGATGATCTCGATCTCATGACCTCGACCTCGTGATCTGCCCGCCTCGGCCTTCCAAAGTCCTGGGATTACACGCGTGAGCCACCGCGACCGGCCTTGGCTAATTTTTGAAAAATATTTTTTGTAGGGTCTCCCTATGTTGCCCAGGCTGGTCTGAAACTCTTGGGTGCAAGGGATCCTCCCACCTGGGCCTCCCACAAGTCCTGGGATTACAGGCCTGAGCCACCACCCTCGGCCCTCTCAAAAATCGCTTTTTGAATGAATAACTCGGGAGGTCACGACTGGAACCCTGGGCTTGTTCCACCTTGCAGAAACAGAAGCGGAGACAGGGAGTTCCTTTATAAAAACTTTATTGAGGGGATGGGTAGAAAATGGGGGTGACGCCCTTGGAGTTGAATACATAAATAAATGAATAAGTAAATAAATAAAGCAATAAATAAGCCCCCGTGTGCGTCTGGGGGGCGTCCCCCGGCCCGCGGGGAGAGGGGAGCGGGCTCACGCCGATGTCAGCTGTATGGCGAAGACCTCGCCCTCCGCCGGCGACTCGGCCGCGCCCCCCGCTGCCTCGGGTCCGCCCTCCGCGCCTGCCGCCCCGCCAGCGCCGCCGCCCGCTCCGTTGAGACACACGGCCTCGCCTGAGCTCTCGGCCTCCTGCACGTTGTACTCGCCCTTCTTGCAGGCGGTGGACTGCACGTAGAAGGCCAGGCCGGCCCCCGCGGCCAGCAGCGCCGCGCCCCCCGCCGCGCCGCCCACGGCGACCCATAGCCACGGACCTGCGGGGTGGAGACCCTCGCGGAGGGTGGCCAAGCTCCGGGGGGCTTCTCCCACCGCCCCCCGCACTCCCACAGGCACGAAGTCAGTCCTCATGCCCCGGGGAGCTCACTGTCTGGCCTTGGGAGAAGGGAGACAACCCATGCAATAAGGCCACTCCCAGTGCCAGGGCGACCCAAGACCCGATTTATATCGCACTTCAGCCCATGGGGATATAAACCCGTGACCACACTTAGCCCCCTGGCGACAAGTCAACTCTCCCCATCCCCCAAAAAATGAGGATCGGCAGGACCAGGTCAGGTTCCCCCGACCCCAGAGAGAACCCAGCCCCAGGAGCTTCAGGAAGTGAGAGAAGGCGATCTTGACCCCTCTCTCCATCATCCAATGACTTTGGTCCCTCCCCAATCTTCCCCACAGTGGATTGTGAATTGGGTCAAGTATCCACCACGCAGAATCCATCCCAAGTTTTTAAGTCCTTTCCTGCAGCAGTGACAGCCCCGGAGGGTCCCTCCCCTTGAATTCAGTCCCCCTGCCACCTACATCTCCCACCCCTCAACGTGCGATCAACAGCCCCACCCGCTCAGGCACCTTTGACTTCTACTCTGTTCCACTTCCGTCTAGTCTACCGGGACCGAGAGGGAGGCAGGCGGGGCCGGCCGCCCCAAGACCCAGGTCACGTCCCCTCTCAGATACCTCGCCCCGCCTCTCCCCAGCTGCCACTTACCGGCCACGCGCACCGTGATGCGCCGCGCGTGGCGCCCGTGCGCGTTGGTGGCTGCGCACTCGTACTCGCCGCCGTGGCTTCCCATGGCGCCTGCCACGCTCAGTGTGCTGTTGTTGCTCGACAGGCCGATGTTGAGGGCCCCCGGGGGCGCGCGCCAGCTGATCTGGGCTGGAGGCCAGGCCTCCGCGCGGCAGGTCAACGTGAAGTTTCCGCCTGGGCGCACGCCTCCAGGGGGCGAGGCAGCAAGTTCGGCCACCACTGGCCGGTCTGAAGGGCACAGAAGGTGAAGTGGGGCTTAGCGCCGGCCCAGCCACTGATCAAATGCCCTGCTCCGGCCCACCACGATCGATGGGAGACCACCGCGCCTCTGATGGGCAGAAGAGGATCCTGCCTCCTATCAGAGCCTCCTTCCCCGACAATCAGGCTGCTGTTGCGGCTAAAATTCCTCGCCCTTCTTCACCGAATGGAAGGAGGTGAAGCACAGGTCAGTGTTCTAATCCAGGATTTGAGGAGGGCCGTGCTGCTATTCCCTAGAATTTTCTTTTTTTTTTTTCTAAGAAAGAGTCTCACTCTGTTGCCCAGGCTGGAGTGCAGTGGCGGGATCTCGGCTCCCTGCAACCTCTGCCTCCCAGGCTCAAGCGATTCTCCTGCCTCAGCCTCCCAAGTAGCTGGGACCACAGGCGCCCACCACCACGACCGGCTAATTTTTGTAGAGACGGGTTTTCGCCATGTTGGCCGGGCTGGTCTCGAACTCCTGGCCTCAAGTGATTCATCCGCCTCAACCTTCCAAAGTGTTGGGATTACAGACCTGAGCCACTGCGCCTGGCTAGAATTTTCATTACCCCCTGGTTTAGGCTGGAATTCCCTGTCCCCGAGGAGAATGGGATTGGGAGAGGTGCCCTTGAATGCTCCCACCGCTGCGAGTCATTCTTCCGAGGACCGTGTCCCCTCCATCCGGTGCTGCCCCCACTCACATTCCACGCCCACAGTGACGGTCCGGGAGTCCGTGCCATGCGCATTGGTGGCCACACAGTGGTAAGTGCCCGCGTCCTCTCGGGACACGCGCTGCTGCTCAGGCCATGGGATGCCTTCCCGAGAGCAGCGCACTCCTGGGGAAGGGCGACCCCGGGCGGCGCAGGCCAGCGCGGAAGCCTCAGCCCCTTCCAGCCACGTCTGGTGACTTGGGCAGGTAGATTCATCCATCTCCGGTGGCGCTGCAAAGCAGCCATGGGGGATGTCAGGGAGTGCCTGGACCGTGGGGCACCCCTGCTCCCTACCCGCCTGGGCCTCGCTCACACTCCGCGCTCACGACGACTGTTTTGGCCACGGAGCCGTGGCGGTTGGTGGCGTTGCAGACGTAGATACCGGGTGCCAGGACTCTAGGGATTCTGGGAGCTCTGGGGCTAGGGTCTGGGGGTGCCAGCGGCAGCAGCACCCCCTCAGTGGCGCCCCCGGAGCCCACGCACTTCACGCTTGGCTGTGGCTTCCCATCGACCTCACAGGAAAACAGGCGCCCAGATCCTTCCACCCATGTCCAATTGCTGGGGCAGCTCGGCTCCTCAAACCTGGGGCCATCTGGGAAACAGGATTGCAGGGGCTCACACAGGGGCCAGGAAGTCCAGCCGGGGTTGTCCCACAGATCCTGCCTAACTCCGCGGTGCCCCTACTCACATTCCACCGTGACGGCCACATTTTTGGCCGCAGAGCCCCGAGGGTTGGTGGCTTCGCAGCGGTAAGTGCCCGCATGCTCCCGGGCCACACGCAACAGCCCCTCGATGACGGCCCCGAGCTCTCCAGAGCGCACGCAGATCACATCAGGCGGCGGTACTCCGTGCGCCACACAGCTCAGCGAGGCTTCTGTTCCCTCCAACCAAGTAATGCGTTCTGGGCAGCCCACGCTGTCCAGCGCTGGTGCGTCTGGAGGAGGGAGTGTATTGTTGACTTTGGGGTTTGGGGGCAAATCTGACGTCCCTAGACCCTCCTTGGCGCGGCAAGGCTTCCACGAAGTGTTGTCCCTGCATAACCCTTGGACGCCGATCCAAGGAAGTGTCACGCTAGTCGAGCCATGCACTCTGTCTGGGAGCTTCCTGAGCCACCAGTGGCGCCTTTTTCGGTCTAAAAACTTAAACACTCTGGACTGCCCGCCTTTCCACGACTCCGCCCAAATACCGCGCCCTAGGCTAGGGGCACGCCCACCCGGTCCCTTCCATCCTCCAAGATCTTTCTCCAACCCCACTAATCAGCCTCTTCCCTTTCCCAAAACCTCACCCAAAGGGACACCTCATACCCTACTCCTACTCTTCCCTGGAGGCTGGCCACCCTCCAGACCCTGAACCAGATAGAAATGCACCCTGCGCACCCCCACTCACACTCCACCGTTAGCGTTACGTCCTTGACCGCCTCGCCTTGATCATTGGCCGCCTTGCAGCGGTAAGTGCCTGAGAGCGCCCGAGTGACTGGACCCAGCAGGCCCAGAGCCAGCACGGCCCCGCCGTCGGAGCGCGCACAGTGCACTGAGGGTTCTGGGTTCCCGCGGGCCTCGCAGCGCAGCGTCTGCTCTGGGCCCTCGGGCCACGTCCAACTCCTGGGGCAGTCCGAATCGTCTAGCCGGGGAGCGTCTGCGGGCAGGGCGTGGGGTTACAGAGGCTTAGACGTAAGAAATGGCTCCGCCTCCACGACACGGCGAGGGAGCAGGCGGGTCCTTGGAAGTCACCAGGAGGTGGGGGGCGAGGGGTTATCACCAACTCACATAGGACACGAAGCTCTGCGCTCCTGTTCTTGATCAGGGTCTCCCCGTCCACGTCGAGGGTGGCGTCGCAGAAGAAGCTGCGTCTGTCGTCGTTCTCGGTGGCATTTAGCTGAAGCTGGGCGGGCTGCCCCGGGACCGCGGCTGGAACTCCCTCCAGTGTGACCAGAGCTTGGGCCCCAGCTGCGCAGGTTACTGTCACCATCTGCCCCTCGGAGACGCTGGGTTCGCTCAGGGTCAGGAGTGGTGCAGGGAAGCCTGGGGGCGGAGCATTTGGTCGGAGTATACTGACCATACCCCTCCCTCCGGTCAAGGCCCGCCCCTTATCTGCCTGAATCCTCGGGGTGCTGAGACCGAATTAGGGTACCGCGCCCCGCCTCTCAGGCTGTACAGGCTCCTCCTCCCCAGCGATTACGTCTCCGTCCCCACCTGCCCCGCCCCCTCGGGAAACTCGGGCCACGCCTGTTCCGGTACTGAGGTCCCGCCCACTCTTCGCCCCGCCTTCGCATTCCTCTGGTCCCACCTCGGAGCCGCGGAGACCCCGCCTCCTTCCTTACTGTAGATGGTCACGTTCTCCCGGGTCTCCCGGTTTTCGCCCCCCAGGGTGACGTTGCAGACCAGCTGCCTGGCACCCTCCTGCTCTGCGCTAGCTGTGGCTGTGGCAGTGGCCACGAATGCGTCCCCTTCGAGGGTGACATCAGGACTCAGATTCTGGTCCCCCAGTGCGAGGTAGACCCTGGCCTCTGAGGCTGGAAACAGTCCGTCCAGAGTGCAGCTCACGGGCCTTTCCGAGCCAACTTCCAAGAGCCGGGGAGCAGCGAGGCGCGGGGGATCCGGAGACAGGGCTAGGGGTCGAAGAACCAAGTTTGAACGAACTCCGAGCGCTCAATATGTCCTAAGCACTTGACATGCACTATCTTATCGTATTATCATCCTCAAGGCACGGAGGGGGAAACAGCTCAGCCGGCGAGGGTTGAAGTCGGGATCAGCATTCAGATGTATCTACCTCTAAACCTCCTAAACACCGACCGACCCCACTGGGTCCCCATCTCCTCCCCACACCCACTCACAGAAGGTTCGGAGCTCTCTGGGGGCCGAGCTGTTTTCAAACAGTCCCAGTCCGTGCGGCCGCAGGTCCAGCTCCGCGCGACACGAGAAATTTGCTCCATGGTCCTCCCTCCGAGCCAGTACCGTGGCTGTGAGCACCGCGCCCCGCGCTCGGGGTGGTTCACCGGCGAAGCTGCGGCGGATCAGCTCCTGGGCGCCCCGCAGCAGGGTCAGCGTGAGGCTCGCACGGGGCCCGGCGCCGGGGACCCTACAGCTCAGGGTGAAGTTCTCGCCCACCGGCTGCCAGGGAGGCAGCGGCATCAGCTCTACGCGATCTGGTCGCTCTGCAAGGGGGAAGAGTCCGCAGCTCTTTGAACGCCGGGACTTGGAACAGAAGGTGGGGCCTGAAGGGGAGGACCCTGGGACCCAGAGGGCGGGGCCTGGGAGGGAGGGCGAGTAGTGGAGTACGCGCGTGGCCACCCAGAACTCACGGAAAGTGCGAATGAGCCCACGCGCCTGTAGTGTGCGCCGCGCGCAGCGGAAGAAGCAGACGGGCTGAGTCTCCGGCTCGCGAATGTCCACCAGCTGCCGCGCCAACCAACGCAAACCCCTCTGGGTCCCGTTTCGGCGCAGCGAGGTCTCCAGGCCACCGCGCTCCGGCCGAGGGCAGTTGGTGCTGCAATTCAGCCACAGCGAGCCCCCGCGCTCCACGAACGCCACGCGAGGCTGCAGGTCCGCCCAGAAGGGCTCCTGCGAGACCGCTGCCCAGGGAAACGCGGGCTGAGCCTGGGGAGCCAACTCCCTGACATCTTAGAGCCCCTATGTCGAGTCAAGGGTTCTCAGAGGGCGGGGAGGAGGAGGAGAGGCTGCAGCCTGGGAAAGAACCCAGGCGTCCCGCGTCCTGCCCAGGCCTCCGGTTTAAAGGCGCGTTCCCAGAGTCTAAACCTCGAGGGTGTCTCTGGGACGTGGTAGCAGAGAGCCATGGTCTCCAAAGCGCCGATGGAGCGGCGGGAAAGCATGGGGGGAGGGGGTAGAGGAGAGGAAAGGTGGGTTCTTGGATGAACACAGCAAGTCTGAGAGAAGGGGACCCGGGATGGGGGATGGGGGATGAACCAGTTCTCAGGGTCCTGGCAGAATGCCGGGATACAAGGAGAGTGCGTTTGCGGCAAGGGCAAAGGAGAGACGAGGCTGGGTCAAGGATCAGGAAGGACCCTACACCCGGTGAAGAACACGGAGCCGGGACGCAAGGCTGGGCTCATGGAAGGAACCGCGGGAACAGCTGAGGGACCCGGTTGCCAGGGCTCTGGGTGGAGCGGGAACAGCGCCTCTGAGTCAGGGTAGTTGGAGAGATGGAGTCTTCGCGGACCGCGAGTGGGGAAGATGCCAGTCCGTGGACCATGGTGCACAGCAGAGCGTAAGGAGGTACCCGGGGAGCGGACAGGAGAGACACTGGGTCTCCAGGGCGAAGGGTTGTGTGCGGAAGAACACCTAGGATCTCGAAGCGGGTAGGGGCTATCGAGGAGTCAGGAAGCTGGGGCTCGGGTGTGTGTTGGGGAGGAGGGGGAAGGGGAGAAGACTCAGGCTCGAGGTGGGGGCAGAGGCGTGGGAGCGAGGCGAGGGCGGAGCTGGGAGGGACAGGAGGCCGTTTCTCAGGTCCAGGGACTCCGCCCCCGCCCTGTCCACCCCGAACCAGAGCGGGGCTCTTACCTGAGAGGCCGAAGAGCCCCAGGCCCAGAGCAGCCCAGAGGCCGAGTAGCGCCCGGCGCAGCCCTGGCGAAGGCCCTGGCATCGCCGCGGCGGGGAAAGCACAGGAGGCGAGGAGAGCGCGAGCCGAGGAGCTGGGCTAGAGGACGGCTCCGCGCGGCGCGGCGGGTGGGGTGTGGGGGAGGCAGAGTTGCGCTCGGGGATTGGTTTAACGTTGGTAACTTGGTTTCCAAGGAGGGGGCGGCGGCAGAGGCGGCGGGGGGGCGGGAGGCGAGCGTGCGCTAAGCTCCTGGCCTTGGTGAAGGCGAGCTGGCAGGAGCGAGCGACCCCCGGGGTCTACGTGGAGGCCGGCATGATGGCCCGGGGCCTTCTGGGGGCGACCACGCTCTCTCGCGTCATCCCCGGCCGCGACTCTGGGATCGGGGGATGCTGGGTTGCCCTTCCCAAACCCCTACCCCAGCCCTGGCTGAGATGCTATGATAATGAGCTGTACTCCGAGCTCCGCCCCCACATTTAGCTCCTCCCACCAGCGCCCCTTAGGGCGGGGATACATTTGGGGACTAAGAGAGATTTGGGAGGCACTGGATGGGGAAAGGACAGTGCTAGGGGAGGGTGTGGGGATGCCTCTTTCACTGATCCTTCTCCTTTTGACCCCGCGGAGCCATACCTCTAAGCACCCCTCCGGGTCAGCTCCGGCACGCGACGGAGGGGGCGGGACGAAAGTGCCAGCGAGCCGAGGACACGTGTGCGTGCGCGCAGCGTTCGCGGGCGTCTAAATTAGAATCCGCTCGGCTCCGGGTCTGTATTTACCCAGGGTGCAGCGGGCACGTGTCTACTCAGCGTGTGTGAGCTCGAGCCACCCTGGAGCGCCCGAGTCCGCCTTCTGCTCGGTGGACGGGGGCCCTGACATCCACACGAGAACGAGGGACCGAGGGTGATGCTTTTGACTCCGCTTCCGGGCCCCAAGCTTTGACACCCCCCACCCCCAACTCCATGCGCTCATCTGGCTGGGTGACTACCAGGACATCGTCAGAATTCGAGTTTGTGATATTCCCTGTGGACCATCTGATCACCCCTTCCCGGCTGCCACCACATGGATACCTCTTCTGCGTATCCATGTCCCTCAATATGTCCGTGGGACCCTCCCCTCCCCACCATTCGTGGTCTCACTCCAGCGTGGTAAGTTATTTTGGAGATGAGCTCTCGCTCCACAGTTGTTTGGCCTCCAGGAAAGCACAGGGTCTGAAGGTGGGGCTGGGATAGCAAACTTAACATCCAATCAGAGCTGCCGCGTGGTGGCGGCGGCGCCAATCAGGAAAGCCATACCATGAACCCCACCCCTCCCCTGCCCGTGGCCCTCCCCGGCCGGCGCTGATCCCACTCGATAAGGCCAGCAGAAGGAGAGGTTTCTGTGACACCCGCTAGGGATACACAGAGTCTGGGGCTTCGGGACCCCAGGTGGGCCCTGAGTGAGGAAACCTCAGGTGCCCTCAGAGAGACAAGGAACTTGGAGAAAGTGATCGCAAAAACAAAAACAACAACAACAAAAACAAACCAGTTCCTCTGAAGAAGGGCAGTAATGGGGACCCTTAGGTCACAGGACAGAGGCTGGTTAAGGAAGCCTTTATTGATTCCAGAGGGTTCCCCCGCCAATATTTATTTTTATTTTTATTTATTTTTGGAGACAGGGTCGTGCTCTGTCCCCCAGGCTGGAGTGCAGTGGCACGATCAAGGCTCACTGCAACCTCGACTTTCAGGGCTCAAAGGATCCTCCCAACTCAGCCTCCCGGGTAACTGGGACCACAGGTGCGGGCCACCACACCCGGCTAATTTTTGTATTTTTTGCATAGACGGGGTCTCACTATGTTGTCCAGGCTGGTCTCGAACTCCTGGGCTCAAGCGATTCTCCTGCCTCGGCCTCCCAAAGTGCTGGGATTACAGGCGTCAGCCACCATGTATGGCCATTTCCCCAGATTGTTCCATATTCCTCTTTTGTCTCGCTCAGCCGGCATAGAACATCCCCCTTTACGCCTGGGACTTCATAGCTAGGCACTTGCACAGGTACGCAGCGCCCACAGTGAGGAGGATCCCTACAAGGGCAGCGATGGAACCGGAGGCCAAAGCTGTGGGCGCGGGGCTCCAAGCTGGGAGCAGGAGGCGAGAATTAGGAACGGAACACAGGGAGGTCTGTCGACCCGCGTGGAGCTCACGCTTGGTCTGTGCGCCCTCTTGGGGTCATAACTCTCTCTGCCCCCTTCCTCCTGGTCCCCAGGGTTACAGGGGTGCCTCACCGAGCATCAGTGTAATGGGTGCCGAGCTGTTGCGGACCACCAGGCCGTCGAGATTGAGGCGCGCGTGGCAGATCACGGGCTGCCAGAAGTCGCGGGGTCCAGCAGCAAACTCGTAGGTCAAGGTCACGTTGGCCAGATCCAGGCTGGTGAAGCGCTCCAGGCTTTCCGAATAGATGACCCGGCTTCCGTGCCTCAGGGTCACCACCAAGTAGCCCACCGGGAACACCTGCGTCACGTGGCAGCGCAAAGTGTATTTCCTGCCCTTTAAGACCGGAGGCTCCAAAATCACGCTGTGGGGCGGTTCTAAGGCAAGGGGGAGCCTCTGAGTGAGGTCCGCGGGCGCTCCCTATAGAGCGACTGTCAACTACCCTCCCCCCACCTCTTCCAGCCCCCTCCCCTCACCCCAGCCGGGACCGAGCCCCTGTCCCTCACTGTAGGCGGTGATCCTGGCGGTGGCCCAGCGTGTTTTTCCTGCGCAGGTCACGAGGCAGTGCGCGAGGGAGCTCCAGGCCCTTACGTCGAGCAGCTGGTAAGACACCCAACCCGGCCCTCTGAGCGTCTTGCCCTGCCGCAGCGGGGTGCGGAGGCTGGAATTCTGCGGCTGGGGACAGCTGTTGCTGCAATTGAGCCGCACTGACTTCCCCGGCTGCACAGCCACGAATTCCGGGCTCATGCGCACCCAGAAGGGCACTGAGGTCCCGGAGGGCGCGAGAGGGCTACCCTTGGGGCCTTGCGCCCGCTTAGTCCGGCGTCCCAGCGCGCTCCCAACTCCCGGGTAGGCGGCCGCCAAAAAAAACAGCAGCGACAGAGGGAACAGAGACCCCATGGCAAAAAGCCCGGACTCAGGGGCCCCGCGCCAGAGAGCCAGGGCCGGTTCTAGAGATAAGGAGGCCCACAGCCCCGCCTCCTCAACTCCACCCTGGAGAGGAAGGGGAGGCCCCAACAGAGGGCCCGGGAGTACTGCAAAAAGGGATTCCGCTCCCCAGGTCAAGAATGAGATTCCAGGCCTCATTAGAAACCAAATGTTTTTTTCTGGAGAGGAGTCTTTAGTTTTCACTAGAGACCCAGAAGGTCATAGAAAGTCCCAGATTTGGACCAGAACCTCACGGTATGGCCATCAACCCACAATGTTTTCTTGGGGGAGGAAGTGGGAGGATCAGGCTGTGGCTGCTTAGAAAGGACTCCAGCTGGATGTGACACCTCCCCTCAACTCACACAAGGCTGAGGCAGTTGAGAAAGCTTTATTAACACAAAGGAAGTCTGGGCAATGTTGCGAGACCCCGTCTCTTAAAAAAAAAAAAAATCAAATTTGCCAGGTGTGGTGTTGTGAGCCTATGGTCCCAGCTACTCAGGAGGCTGAGGTGGGAGGATCACTTGAGCCCAGAAGGTCAAGACTGCAGTGAACTATGATTGCACCACTGCACTCCAGCCTGGGTGACAGAGCGAGAGCTTGTCTACACACACACACACACACACACACACACACACACACACACACACACACACGGATGAGGCTTCCAAAGCTGGGAGGGAGTCCTCCAATAAATTGGCCCCCTTCCCCACTGCTTGCAGGACCCTGATCACTGCAAGAAACTGGAGCTGCATAGTGCAAGCTCCCAGTGAAATGCAAACAGGACAAGAGGACAAGGCATAGCTTGGGCATATTCCCTGGGCACTCATGTCCAGACATGACCACTGAGTGTCATTGTGAACACTGGCAGAAATGTATGTGGGTGGGGAGGTGGCTAACAAAGGTGTCAGTTTTGGGGGGAAGGGAGGAATAAGGCCTCACTGGGTAATCTCTGAACCTGTAACCATTACTAGTCCATATAGTGCTTTTGTGCCGATAGAAAAATCACTCCTTCTGGGGAAAGGTAGGTTGGCCAATGAGAAGTCCCAGCCCCATTTGATCTTTTTGCCAGGCACTCTCTTGCAGTGTACAACCTGTACAACTCTACCTGGTGACCTTGAATGTGATTAGGACTGGGAGCTCCGTGAGGCCAGAGACCTATGTTCATTTAGCCTACATAAAAGACACTCAATAAATAGCTGGTAAAATAACAAATGAATAAATACATATCATCAAGGGTTGGGGTCAGTAGACAGCAGTGTCCAAGCTAGCATCCGTCAGGAAGCGTGGGCCTTTGTGTTTTGATGCTACACATGTCTATGGAGGGCCACTTCTTCTGTAAGTCTGTGGGGCCTCAGCATACCCAATAGGCAGCAAGTTTCAGTATTTCCCAGTTGTATGTCCTCATGGTGGGGCTATGTCTCCCCCACCACTTCCCCTCTCGTCAGGCTAGACTTTAACATCCATCAATCATGTCTTGAGTCTTGCTCCTTCCTCTTGGCTTAGTCATGTGACTACAGATCAGATGTGTGGCCTAGTGTTTTAGGTGTGCAGGTACCATGGCCCCAAATGCTGTTGTATCTGACTGAGGACAATGCCCTGTCCTCCGGCATCCCAGGGCCGGTAGGTGTAGCTGCATGGCATATGTCTTCCACTCTGTTCAGTGTGGCACCACTGCCACCAATATGGGAAGGCCGAGGAAGAGGCCCTGTCCCGGGATAGGTTCAGGGAGGCGTGGCTTGTGTGTTCGGTTTCATGGGGGTCCCTTTTTGAGCCTGTTGTAGTCTGTATTTCCTGATCTTCCGCTGGCGGTTATAGAGGTACGTGCTGAGGCCTGCAGTGCCCATTATGACTGCGGCTGCTACCACAGCGATGATGACAAACTCATACCGGGGGGCTGTGGGGAGGATACAACAGGCGGTGAGGATTGCATTGGGTCCATGGCCCCTGCCCCCACCCAGCTGTGCCCGCCGGCTCACTCACAGAGCACATTCACGGTCACCTCGCGGGTGACCTCCCCTTGAGTGCTCCTGGCCCGACAGAGGTAGGTGCCCTCAAGATCTCGAGTGACAGTCACTGATTCCCCGACGGGCAGTGGGAAAGTGCCATCCTTTAGACACTTGAGCTCGGGCAATGGGTTCCCCCAAGCCTGGCACATTGGAGTCTGCTGGGAATTTTCTGGCCACGTCCAGTTTCCCGGACAATCCCTCTCATCCAGTCGGGGGCCATCTGGAAAAACACGACGAGATGACATGGAGGTGGGTGGGGGCAGGACTTGGAGGCAAGACCTTATGGGACTTCAGGGAGATTGGGCCTTGGGGGATAGGGGCCAGCAGCCCCACTCACACAGGACACGAAGCTCCCGGGTCTGGTTCTTGTGTATAAGCTGGCCGGCCACCTCCAGGGTTGCAGAGCAGGAGAAGCTGCGCCCGTTGTCCTCTGGGGTGGCCTTCAGCAGGAACTGGGTCCTCGGGCCCGGTGGCTGGGCTGGAACCCCATTCAGTGTCACCTTGGCTCTAGGGTGGGCCTCACACTTCACTGTCACCTCGGTCCCTTCTGAGACCTCTGGCTTCGTCAGAATCACGTTGGGTGCCGGAAAGCCTGGGATAGGCACACAGTGAGCCCCGCCCCGGGTTCAGGTCACAGCCCCAAGAAGCCCCGCTCCGCCCCTGCCCCTTCTTACTGTAGATGGTCACTGTCTGCAGTGTCTCCTGGCTCTGGGTCCCCAGTATTACTGCACACGTCAGCCACTGGGTGCCCTCGTCCTCTGCGGTCACACTGACTGAGGCCTTGGCTGAGAAGGAGTCGTTGCCATAGGTGACTGTGGGGTTCAACCTCTGGTCCCCCAGTGCCAGGTGGACCTGGGCCTCCGAGACTGGGAACAGCCCGTCCAGGGAACAGACCACAGTCCCCTGCGTGTCCACCTCTAGGACCCGAGGGCTGACAAGTTGTGGGGGAGTCGCTGGCAGGACTAGGGAGAGAGGAAAGGTGTGAGCAGACAGGGATGGACGTCCCGAAGCCCTTCTCTGGGGCATTTCATTCCCCCTCCTGTGAGATCCTCTTCCAGGGCCACTCAGCAGCCTAGGTCACATACGCCTAGAACACATGCACCCCTTAGCCGGGGCCACACCCATCTCAAAAGATCCTGTGGACACAGGCATTGCAGGATACCCCACCCCCACCCTCTCCCTGCTGGCTTCTTCAATCCTCACCAAAGGTTTGGAGCTGGTAGGGGGCCGAGGTGTTCTCAAACAGCTTCAGCCCTTGGGGCCGCAGGTCCAGTTCAGTGCGGCACAAGAAATTGGCTCCATGGTGATCTTTCTCCACCGGCACCGTGGTCGTGACCTCGGCGGGCTCCCCCACAGCTGGCTCCCGTTTCAGCTCCTCCTCCCCACGGAGCAGCACCACGATGAGGTTGGCCCGGGGTGCCCCACCCTCCACCTGGCAGCGTAGGGTAAGGTCCTTGCCCACTGGCTGCCAAGAGGGGAGGGGTGCCAGTTCCACCCGTTCTGGAGTCCCTGCAGGAAAACAGAGGTGGGGGTGTCCGGTGAAGTGGACCTTGCTGCCTGCCTAACAGACGAACTGCACCTGCCTGGGAGCCCTACCTCTTCAGTATCTCCCCCAAACACACCCAGACACCTAAGCAGATAGGAATGTCAAGATCTTCAGTGAAAACTGGTAAGAGGGCCCCGAGTGTTTGTGAAGGGGATCAAAAAATTCCTTATTCATGACAGCAGCATCTTAGAGTGAAAAGTGGAAAAGAACTTCAAAGTCTATTGCTAGGTGTCTGGTCAAATAAATTCAGCAGCCCAGTGCACTAGACTGGGCAAACAGTGGCTCCATCTCGGCTCACTGCAACCTCTGCCTCTGGGATTCAGGGGATTCTCCTGCCTCAGCCTCCTGAGTAGCTTAGATTACAGGCACACACCACCACACCCGGTTAATTTTTGTATTTGTATTTTTAATTAATTAATTAAGTTTTTAGACTGAGTCTCCTTCTGTCACCCAGGCTGGAGGGTGATGGCACGATCTTGGCTCACTGCAACCTCTGCCTCCTGGGTTCAAGCAATTCTCCTGCCTCAACCTCCTGAGTAGCTGGGATTACAGGCACGCGTCACCACACCCAGCTAATTTTTGTATTTTTAGTAGAAACGGGGTTTCAGCATGTTGCCCAGGCTGGTCTCGAATTCCTGACCTCAAGTGATCTGCCCACCCCGGCCTCCCAAAGTGCTGGGATTACAGGTGAAAGTAAATGAGCCTGGCCTAGACATTCTTTAAAAACAAACAAACAAACAAAAAACCTGTTGGCCAGGTGTGATGGCTCAGGCTGTAACCCTAGCACTTTGGGAGGCCAAGGCAAGAGGGTCACTTGAGGCCAGGAGTTCAAGACAAGCCTGGGCAACATAGGGAGACCCCCATCTCTAAGAAAAATAAAAAAAAGGTTGGCAGGGCGTGGTGTCTCACGCCTTTAATCCCAGCACTTTGGGAGGCCAAGGAGGGTGGATCATGAGGTCAGGAGTTCGAGATAAGCCTGACCAACAGAGTGAAACCCCGTCTCTATTAAAAATACAAAAATTAGTCCGGCATGGTGGTTCACGCCTGTAGTCTCAGCTACTCTGGAGGCTGAGGCAGGAGAATCTCTTGAACCTGGGAGGTGGAGGTTGCAGTGAGCCAAGATTGTGCCACTGCACTCCAGCCTAGGTGACAGAGCGAGACTCCATCTCAAAATAAATGAATGAATGAATGAATGGTTAACTGGGTGTGGTGGTGCACACCTGTAGTCCCTGCTACTTGGGAGGCTGAGGCAGGAGGATCACTTGAGCCCAGGAGTTTAAGGCTATAGTGAGCTGTGATCATGCCACTGTACTTTAGCCTGGGAAAGAAAGACCCTGTTTCTATTAAAAAAAAAAAAAAAGTCAGTAATGACAGAGTCTAATAACAACAAAAAGCCTGTGTGTGGTGGCTCACGCCTGTAATCCCAACACTTTGGGAGGCCGAGGCAGGCGGATCACCTGAGGTCAGGAGTTCAAGACCAGCCTGGCCAACATGGTGAAACCCCGTCTCTACTAAAAATACAAAAATTAGCCAGGCGTGGTGTTGTGTGCCTGTAGTCCCAGCTACTTGAGAGGCTGAGGTTTACTTGAGAGGAAAGGATTACTTCAGCCCAGGAGGCAGAGATTGCAGTGAACTGAGATCGCGCGACTGTACTCTAGACTGAGTGACAGAGTGAGAGTCTCTCTCAGAGAAAAAAAAAAAGCATCAGGACCCGGGGGGTCCTGCATTTGATACCCAGCCTTGCTTCTTTGCTGTGGGTAAGTGACTTTGTCTCTCTGAACCTCAGTTTCCTGAACTGTAAAACAGGGCTATTAAAGGTAGGAGAATTCACTTAAGAGGTAGACAGAGTCGCTGTATATAAGCAGGAGGTTTCTTTTTTAGAGTGATTGAAATATTTTAAAATTAGATTGTAGTCATGGTTGTTTGTACAAAAGTCATTGAATTATGTGCTTAAAAGGGATGAATTTTATGGTATTCTAAATCATATCTCAAGAAAGCAAGGCTGGGGCATGGTGGCTCACACCTGTAATCCCAGTACTTTGGGACGCCAAGGCAGGGTCATTTGAGGCCAGGAGTTCAAGGCTAGCTTGGGCAACATGGCAAGACCTCATTTCTCAAAAAAAAAAAAAAAAAAAAATTAAAAACAAGCTGGGCTTCGGCACGGCGTGGTGGCTCATGCCTGTAATCCCAGCACTTTGGGAGGCCGGAACAGATGGATCACCGGAAGTCAGGAGTTCAAGACCAGCCTGGCCAGGCCGGACATGGTGGCTCATGCCTGTAATCCCAGCACTTTGGGAGGCCGGAACAGATGGATCACCGGAAGTCAGGAGTTCAAGACCAGCCTGGCCAGGCCGGACATGGTGGCTCATGCCTGTAATCCCAGCACTTTGGGAGGCCAAGGTGGGTGGATCACGAGGTCAGGAGATCGAGACCATCCTGGCTAACATGGTGAAACCCCGTCTCTACTAAAAATACAAAAAATTAGCCAGGCGTGGTGGTGGGCGCCTGTAGTCCCAGCTACTCAGGAGGCTGAGGCAGGAGGATGGTGTGAACCCAGGAGGCGGAGCTTGCAGTGAGCCCAGATCGCACCACTGTACTCATGCCTGGGCGACAGAGTGAGACTCTGTCTCAAAAAAAAAAAAAAAAAAGGCCAGGCACGGTGGCTCATGCCTGTAATCTCAGCACTTCGGGAGGCCAAGGCAGGTGGATCATCTGAGGTTGGGAGTTTGAGACCAGCCTGACCAACATGGAGAAACCCCGTCTTTACTAAAAATACAAAATTAGCCTTGTGTGGTGGCGCATGCCTGTAATCCCAGCTACTCAGGTGGCTGAGGCAAGAGAATAGCTCGATCCTGGGGGGCGGAGGTTGTGGTGAGCTAAGATCGCGCCATTGCACTTCAGCCTGGGCAATAAGAGCGAAACTCCGTCTCAAACAAACAAACAAACAAACACCAAAAAAAAAAAAAACAAAAAAACCAGCTGGGCTTCCTGCTGGCTCACACCTGTAGTCCCTGCTACTCAGGAGGCTAAGGGTGAGAGGAGGATTTCTTGAGCCTGGGAGTTTGAGGCTGCAGTCAGCTATGATTGTACCACTGCACTCCAGCCTGGGTGACAAAGTGAGACCCTGAGACCCTGTCTCTAAAAATAAAACAGAAAGCTGTTAAGCTGTTAAAAAAAAATATATATATATATATAGTCAAGAAAACTCTGACCTCCAGCCCTTCTCTCTTACTACCTCCTACAGACTCTTGCAGAACTTGAGGTACCCTCAAACCTCAGCCCCTAGAGGAAACCCAGCTCAGCTGCCTGGTGCAGCGGGGAGGAAGTCTGTCCTGCTCTCACCTCTTCTTGACCCTGACCTGCAGTCCTTTACCAAATCCTGGTCACTGAAGTATTCAAATACTTGTCTGTCCTTCCCTTCTTGAATACGGTCACTGACCACAACATGGGCCGTGTGGACAAGGACCATAGCCAACTGCTCATTGGCTTCCAGTAAATCCAGTCTTCAGCTATCTAATCCCTGGCCTGCTCACAAACCCTCCATGACTCCCTATCACCCCAAGAAGGAAAGTCCCAGCTCCTCCGCCTGGCATTCAAGGCTCTGCCAACCTCACCCTTCCTCCCATCAATCAATTTTTTTTTTTTTTTAGGGGCAGTGTCTCTCTCTGTCACCTGGGCTGGAATGCAGTGGTGCAATCATAGCTGACTGTAACCTCAAATTCCTGGGCTTGACCAGGCTCAGTGGCTCACACCTATAATCCCAGCACTTTGGGAAACTGAGGCAGGAGGCTCTCTTGAGGTCAGGCGTTCAAGACCAGCCTGGCTAACATGGTAAACCCTATCTCTACTAAAAATACAAAAAAATTAGCTGGGCATGATGGTGGGCACCTTAATCCCAGCAACTCGGGAGGCTCAGGCAGCAGAATCGGTTGAACCCAGGAGGCGGAGGAGGCTGCAGTGAGCCAAGATGGCACCACTGCACTCCAGCCTGGGCCACAGAGTGAGACTCCATCTCAAAAAAACAAAAACAAAAACAAAAAATTCCTGGGTTCAAGTGATCCTCCCACTTGAGCCTCCAGAGTAGTTGAGAATACAAGCATATGCCACTGTACCCTAATTTTTTTATTTTTTCTTAGAGACAGGGTCTCGCTATGTTGCCCAGGCTGGTCTCGAACTCCTGGGCTCAAACGATCCTCTTGCTTTGGCCTCCCAAAGCGCTGGGATTACAGGTGTGAGCCACTGCGCCTGGCCCACACCAACCTACCTCCTCCTCCTCCTGCCTCCATCAAGATTTCTCCCTGCTCCCAACTTTTCCCAGGCTGTTCCTCCTGCCCAGAATGCCTGTCCTTATGAACTCCTACACATCCTTCAAAGCCCAGCTAGTGGTCGCCTCCTCTAGGAATTACACCTCTAACCTTTTTGGAGAAGATTGAGCCATCCAGGGAGGCTTCTTTACGTTTACACCAGGGGTGGGGCAAGACCAAGCTAGAGTCTCTCTCAGGTAACACCCTCCCACATAACTTTTACTCCTTTGCTACCTGTGCCAGCCATCTGCTCCATTTCACAGAGGTAAAAACTAAGGCAAAGTGGGGCACCCACAGTCATAGAGGGAGAAATGTGGCAGAGCCAGGTCTCAAACCTGGAGTTCTACGCTCTCAGCTATCAGGCAGAGCCAGGCATGGTGGCTCAAGCCTGTAATCCCAGCACTTCGGGAGGCTGAGGCGGGTGAATCACCAGAGGTCTAGAGTTCGAGACCAGCCTGGCCAACTTGGCGAAACCCTGTCTCTACTAAAAATACAAAAATTAGCCAGTCGTGGTGCCGGGTGCCTGTAATCCCAGCTACTGGAGAGGATGAGGCAGGAGAACTGCTTGAACCCGGGAGATGGAGGTTGCAGTGATCCAGCCTGGGCGACAGAGCAAGACTGTGTCTCAAAAAAAAAAAAAAAAAAAAAAAAAAAAAAAAAAGACCTATCAGGCAGAGATGCACAAAAGACCTTCAAAGAGGTTTCCCTGGGGTTTCCAGAAGCTGCTGGGAATGTTCGGGGACTTCCCTCACCTGGGAAGGTCAGCATCTGCTCACCCACCCTCCAAATCAGAAGCAAAGCTGATCATTTGATCATTTACCCAGAGGCTTCCTTGCCCTGACACAATGATACGAGAACATCCTTTGTCGCTCACCGTGTCATTTTCCCCATCAGAGGAGGTCTCACCTGATTGCAAAGTAAATGCAGAAGCCATGTCCCCCAAGCTATTAAAGGCCTTGCTGGGACTGGAACCCAAGGCTAATCCCAAAGCTACTTGGCCAGTTTTTATTTTTCAGAGACAGGGTCTTCCTTCTCTGTCACCCAGGCTGGAGTGCAGTGGTGCCATCACGGCTCACTGCAGCCTGGACCTCCCAGGCTCAGGCGATCCTCCCACCTCAGCCTCCTGAGTAGCTGGGACTACTAGTATGCCACCACGCTTGGTTAGGTTTTTTATTTTTTGTAGATATGGGGTCTTGCTATGTTGCCCAGGCTGGTGTCCAACTCCTGACCTCCAAGCGATCCTTCTACTTCGGCCTTCTAAATCACTGGGATTATAGGCATGAGCCACGTGCCTAGCCTGCCCAGTGCTCTTCTGTTTTTTCTTCTTTGATTTTGTTTTGTTTTCATTTGAATTCCTTATTTTGGCCTTGATAACTCTTTCCCACCATTCGAAGTCCCCAAAGTAGGAAGGACGCAAAGAGAAATTCTCGGCTGGGGGCAGTGGCTCACGCCTGTAATCCCAGCACTTTGGGAGGCCGAGGCGGGCAGATCACAAGGTCAGGAGATCAAGACCAGTCTGGCCAACATGATGAAATCCCGTCTCTACTAAAAATACAAAAATTAGCCAGGCGTGGTGCTGGGCGCCTGTAATTCCAGCTACTTGGGAGGCTGAGGCAGGAGAATCGCTTGAACCGGGGAGGGAGAGGTTGCAGTGAGCTGAGATTACACCATTGCACTCCAGGCTGGGGACACAGCAAAACTCCATCTCAAAAAGACAACAACAAAAAAAGAATTCTCAGCCAGGCAAAGTGGCTCACGTTGTAATCCCAGCACTTTGGGAGGCCGAGGCGGGCGGATCACCTGAGGTCAGAGTTCGAGACCAGCCTGACCAACATGGAGAAACCCTGTCTCTACTAAAAATACAAAATTTGCCAGGCGTAGTGGCCCATGCCTGTAATCCCAGCTAGTCGGGAGGCTGAGGCCAGAGAATCACTTAAACTCAGGAGGTGGAGGTTGCGGTGAGCTGAGATCGTGCCATTGCACTCCAGCCTGGGCAACAAGAGTGAAACTCTGAGGCCGGGCGCGGTGGCTCACGCCTGTAATCCCAGCACTTTGGGAGGCCGAGGCGGGTGGATCACGAGGTCAGGACATCGAGACCATCCTGGCTAACACGGTGAAACCCCGTCTCTACTAAAAATACAAAAAAAATTAGCCGGACGTGGTGGTGGGCGCCTGTAGTCCCAGCTACTCGGGAGGCTGAGGCAGGAGAATGGCATGAACCCAGGGGGCAGAGCTTGCAGTGAGCCGAGATTGCGCCACTGCACTCCAGCCTGGCAACAGAGCAAGACTCCGTCTCAAAAAAAAAAAAAAAAAAAAAGAGTGAAACTCTGTCTCAAAAAAAGGAAAAAAAAAAAAAAGAATTCTCCACACCCAAGTCCTCTCCCACAGCCTCCCAGCCTCTCTTCTCATAGCCAACTAATATTGTCATTTCTCCCACTTCCTTTTAGGGCTATTTTATACATAAATACAGCCTCCCCGAAACTGCCCTTCCCTAATGTGAGGGTGGCATACCACTCATATTCAACATACCTTCTTTCATTTCTTTTCTTTTCTTTTTTTTTTTCAGATGGAGTTTTGCTCTTGTTGTCCAAGCTGGAGTGCAGTGGCGCAATCTCAGCTCACCGCAACCTCTGCCTCCCAGGTTCAAGAGATTCTCCTGCCTCAGCCTCCCGAGTAGCTGGGATTACAGGTATGCGCCACTATGCCTGGCTAGTTTTTTTTGTATTTTTAATAGAGACAGGGTTTCTCCATGGTGGTCAGGCTGGTCTCAAACTCCTGACCTCAAGTGATCCGCCTCCCTCAGCCTCCCAAAGTGCTGGGATTACAGGCGTGAGCCACCGTGCCCAGCCCATGACATTTTGAGAACTGATGCCCAATTTCCCGCCACAGGGTTGGGCTTATTTATGCTCCCAACAGCACTGTCCTAGGACCGCCTACGTTCCAATAGCCTTGGCAGCACAGCTGTTATCAATTTTTTTTTTTTTTTTGAGATGGAGTCTTGCTCTGTCGCCCAGGCTGGAGTGCAGTGGCACGATCTTGGCTCACTGCAAGCTCTGCCTCCCGGGTTCATGCCATTCTCCTGCCTCAGCCTCCTGAGTAGCTGGGACCACAGGCACCCGCCACCATGCCCGGCTAATTTTTTGTAGTTTTAGTAGAGACGGGGTTTCACCATGTTAGCCAGGATGGTCTCGATCTCCTGACCTTGTGATCCGCCCGCCTCGGCTTCCCAAAGTGCTGGGATTACAGGCGTGAACCACCGCGCCCGGCCATCAATTCTTTTGTTTGTTACCAATATGTGAAAAATGCCATCCCAGGGCTAGTTTTAACTCATATCTTTTTTTTTTTTTTTAAATAAAAATGGGGTTTTGCTATGTTGCCTAGGATGGATTCGAACTCCTAGGATTTGAACCCTTGGGTTAAAGCAATCCTCCCATCACAGCCTCAGGAGCAGCTGGGATTACAGGTGCACACCACGATGCCCAGCTAAATTATTTACTTTTTTTTTTTTCTGGTAGAAACAGGGTATTGGATGGGCACAGTGGCTCACGCCTGTAATCCCAGCACTTTGGGAGGCCGAGGCGGGCGGATCACTAGGTCAGGAGATTGAGACCATCCTGGCTAACACAGTGAAACCCCGTCTCTACTAAAAATACAAAAAAATTAGCCGGGCATGGTGGCAGGCACCTGTAGTCCCAGCTACTTGGGAGGCTGAGGCAGGAGAATGGCGTGAACCCGGGAGGCGGAGCTTGCAGTGAGCCGAGATCACACCACTGCACTCCAGCCTGGGCGACAGAGTGAGACTCCGTCTCAAAAAAAAAAAAAAAAAAAAAGAAAAGAAACACAGCCTCACTCTGTTGCCCCCAGGCTGGTCTCAAACTCCTGGGCTCAAACCATCCTTCTGCCTCAGCCTCTGGAGTAGTAGTTGGGATTATAGGTACAAGCCACCACACTTGGCTTAATTTGCATCTTTTATTAAAGTGTCTGAAGCAGGACCTTGTCATATGTTCAAAGAGTGAGGCATAGAGAGATGGCATTCTCGAATGCTCGAATGTGCTGAATTCCTGTTGATACCTTTTTTTTTTTTTTCTTGAGATGGAATCTTGCTCTGTTATCCAGACTGGAGTGCACTGGCGCAATCGCGGCTCACTGCAATCTCTGCCTCTCAGGTTCAAGCATTCTCCTGCCTCAGCCTTCCAAGTAGCTGGGATTACAGGCGCTTGACACCACGCCCGGCTGATTTTTGTATTTTTAGTAGAGACAGGGTTTCGCCACGTTGGCGAAACTTAAACTCCTGATCTCAGGTGATCCGCCAGCCTCAGCCTCTCAAAGTGCTGGGATTACAGGCATGAGCCACCTCACCCAGCCTGTAAATACTTTAATTGTACCCAAAGAAATTCACAAAGGGACTTTCCAAGGATGTCCCCACCTGCCCTGCAAGGAGCCCCTCCTTGACCCTACAAGCAAGTGGCAAAGATTCCCCCAGGCCTCTGCAGGTGCCCCTGCATGTCTCTCCCACCCGGTCTGCCTAGTCCAGCCCTCCGGGCTCAGTTACTCACAGTACACGGTGAGGAAGGTTTTAGCTGTTGACTGCCCATCAGGGCAGTTTGAATAACACATTGGTTGGCTATCTTCTTGCACATTGCTCAGTTCATACACCTTCTGGTTGTTCCCAAGCAGGAGCAACTCCTTTTTAGGCAACGGGGTCTCTATGCCCAACAAGGTGGGCTGGTCACAGGAGGTGCTGCATGTCACCAGCACGGAGCCTCCCCGGGGCAGGATGACTTTTGGGGGGGACACAGATGTCTGGGCATTGCCAGGTCCTAGAAGAAACGAGGGAAGAGGCGACAGGCATTACAAATCAGGTTCATCATGGGAATGTGCGCCCAGCCTGTGCTGGGTGCTGGAGGCACAGC
The DNA here is from genome assembly GCF_029281585.2 of Gorilla gorilla gorilla. Taxonomy (NCBI): domain Eukaryota; kingdom Metazoa; phylum Chordata; class Mammalia; order Primates; family Hominidae; genus Gorilla; species Gorilla gorilla. The sequence goes on along the minus strand of NC_073244.2, from coordinate 16,311,281 downwards.
CTTAATAAGACAATACTTTGCCTTCGATGTGGAAGTTAAAGAGAAAATTCATGAGCAGGCCGGGTGCGGTGGCTCACGCCTGTAATCCCAGCACTTTGGGAGGCCAAGGCGGGCAGATCACTTGAGGTCAGGAATTTGAGATCAGCCTGGCCAACATGACAAAACCCCGTCTCCACTAAAAATACAAAAATTAGCTGGGCGTGGTGGGACGTGCCTGTAGTCCTAGCTATTTGGGAGGCTGAGGCACAAGAATCACTTGAACCCGGGAGGTGGAGGTTACAGTGAGCCAAGATTGTGCCACTGTACTCCAGCCTGAGCAACAGAACGAGACTCTGTCTCCAAAAAAAAAAAAAAAAAAAATTATGAGCAAACAAGATAATTAATAACTGATGTTAATATGAGTTTTGACAAAAACAAAACAGGGTGATAGAATAGACAGTGCTTTGGTGACAGGGTAATGTTTCAGCAGAGATCTAAATGACGAGAAAGGGCTGGCTGTCCGGAGAAAAGGGAAATAAGTTCCAGGCAAGTACAGACGTCCTGGGGCAGGGTGGCTGGAGCTGAGTGAGCAAGGATGAAGAGGGGGAGATTAATTCAGGAAGATCCCGTGAGCACGGAAGGCCATGCTAAAGATGTGTTCTTTTATTTTTTTTTTTTGAGATGGAGTCTCGCTTTGTCACTCAGACTGGAGTGCAGTAGCGCAATCTCAGCTCACTGCAACCTCCGCCTCCCGGGTTCAAGCGATTCTCCTGCCTCAGCCTCCAGAGTATCTGGGATTACAGGCAAGCACCACCACGCCCGGCTAATTTTTGTATTTTTAATAGAGACGGGGTTTCGCCACGTCGGCCAGCCTGCTCTCAAACTCCTGGCCTCAAGTGATCCGCCTGCCTCAGCCTCCCAAAGTGCTGGGATTACAGGCGTGAACCACCACGCCCAGCCACATGTGTTCTTTATACTGAGGGCAATAGGGAGCCATGGAAGGACTTTAGCCATCACTTTTTTTTTTTTTTTTTTAACAGGTCTCCCTCTGTCACCCAGGCTGGAATACAGTGGTACAATCGTAGCTCACTGTAACCTTGAACTCCTGGGCTCAAGTGATCCTCCCATCTCAGCCTCCCAAGTAGCTGGGACTACAGGACACCACCATACCCAGCTAATATTTGAAAAACATTTTTTTTTTTTTTGAGACGGAATTTAGCTCTTGCTGCCCAGGCTGGAGTGCAATGGCACGATCTCAGTTCACCGCAACCTCCGCCTCCCAGGTTCAAGCGATTCTCCTGCCTCAGCCTCCCGAGTAGCTGGGATTACAGGCATGTGCCACCATGCCCGGGTAATTTTGTACTTTTAGTAGAGATGGGGTTTCTCCATGTTGGTCAGGCTGGTCTCAAACTCCTGACCTCAGGTAATCCGCCCGCCTCAGCCTCCCAAAGTGCTGGGATTATAGGTGTGAGCCACTGCGCCTGGCCCTGAAAAACATTTTTGTAGAGATGGGGTCTCACTATGTTGCTAAGGCTGGTCTCAAACTCCTAGCCTCAAGTGATCCTCCCACCTAAGCCTCCCAAAATGCCAGGATTACAGGTGTGAGCCACTGTGTCCAACCAGATTTTAATGTGAAGTTGGTGCCCTCCGCCCTCCTAAGAAGTCAGGTGGAGAGAGTCAGCCCTCTAGGAATCAGACTGGCTCCTCACTCCCTGAGACACGTAGTTTCCCCCTCTTTGGGCCTCAATTTCCCCATCTGTAAGGTGGGTGAGTATAGCCACCCCATCCCTTGCTAATACAAGTAACTCAGCACAGGATGGGTAGCAACTGGCTACCTTGCAGGTAAGTGCAGGTAAGAAAGAAGGGGCTTACGGGGTGGGCACTGTGGCTCACACATGTAATCCCAGCACTTTGGGAGGCAGGGTGGGCGGATCATGAGGTCAGGAAATCGAGACCATCCTGGCTAGCACAGTGATTAGCCGGGTGTGATGGCACATGCCTGTAGTCCCAGCTACTCAGGGAGGCTGAGGCAGGAGAATCGTTTGAACCTGGGAGGCAGAGGTTGCAGTGAGCCGAGATCACGCCACTGCACTCCAGCCTGGGCGACAGAGTGAGACTCCGTCTCAAAAAAAAAAAAAAAAAGAAAAGAAAAGAAAGAAAGAAGGGGCTTATTTGGATCAGGTCCCTCAGATTCTGCTGCCTCCGAAGGTGGGAAAAAATGTCTGAGCCCAGCACTGCCTCACTCAAAGATTCCTGTCTCAGATTTGTTCTATCTTGGATGGGGGTGTGAGGACACTGGCTCCATACATTCTCCAAGGGAGATTCTGGGACCATTCCCATTTCATAGAGAGAAATGGTTACTCAGCTAGAAAGCAGTGCGATCTGGTTCTGAGTCCAGATCAGAACACTTTGTTTTTTGAGACAGAATCTCGCTATGTCTCCCAGGCTGGAGTGCAGTGGCACAATCTTGGTTCACTGCAACCTCAGCCTCGTGGGCTTAAGGGATTTTCCTCCCTCAGCCTCCCGAGTAGCTGGGATCACAGGCACCCACCATCATGCCAGCTAATTTTTGTATTTTTAGTAGAGACGGGGTGTTGCCATGTTGGCCAGGCTGGTCTCAAACTCCTGACCTTAAGTGATTTGCCCGCCTGGGGCTCCTAAAGTGTTGGGATTACTGGCATGAACTACCGTGCTGGCCTGGATCTGAGGCTTTGTTGAGCTGTTAACCAAGCTGTCAATCTCCCACCCTCCTGGTTCCCCAAACTTACACCACCATGAAAGACCCTGTGACCCCTTCCCTCTTCCCTAGCTGGGCTGGAGCTGGGGGAGGGTGTGCTGGGGCGTCCCACTTCTCAGCTTTGGGCCACGGATAAGTCAGCTCTGGAATTCCCCCGAGTAGAAGCAGCCCTGGACTTCCCCAGGGGCAGAGAGGATGAGGAACAGAATATACATCTTGAGGGGGGTGGGGGTCCCTTAAGCCTTGTTGGGTTGGCGCAGAGCCAAGTTCCCAAACCATCATGATCGAGTCCTGGGGCCAGGTGCTGCGCTGGGCCAAGATACCCTGCCAGGTGGCCGCTATAACGTTTCCCGTTTTACAGCTGAGAAACTGAAGTTTAAGAGACCCAATCCAGCCAAGCAAGGCGGTGATTCACACCTCTCATCCCAGCTACTCGGGAGGCTGAGGCAGGAGGTAAGGCTAGACCCCCGGAGTTCAAGACCGGCCTGGGCAACAAAACGAGGCCCGCCCCTCCCCTCCATCTCCAACCCCCTACCCTTTTTTAAAGCTGCAATCTATAGCCCGAGGCCACACGTGGAGGTATGCAGGGTCTGGATTCGAACCTACTGGCTGTTGCCTTTCAATCGCTGTCTCTAGCCCCGCCTTCCCATAAACAGCTACCTAAGCATGCATGACCTGACCCGGGAGCCGGTCCTCCCGGGGCTTCGGAGAACTGGCCCGACGGCAATCCCCACCCCGACTCACCTGGGAACAGAGCCCCGAGCAGGACCAGGAGTGCGGGCAGCGCGGGCCGGGGGCTGCTGGGAGCCATAGCGAGGCTGAGGTTGCAACTCTGAGTAGCAGAGGAGCTCAGCGTCGACTGGGGCGCAGTGGGGCGCGTGATCCTTTATAGCGCTAGCCACCTGGGGGCCAAGGGGCGGTGCTGCTTTCCCGGAAACCTCGCGCCTTCCCCTCCGGAACAAATGCTGCAGTTATTTCCGGACTGACAGGGTGCCCGGGCCGAGAGGGTCATCCTCCCTCGCTGGCCGCTTCAGCTCCGGAATTTCCAAGCTAAAGCAATCGGGCGGCGGTGGCAGGGCGATGACCCCGGGGGCTGCTCCCGGCCTCCACGCCTCCCGTTCCCGGCCAGGCTAAGCTTGAATCACGGTCTACACCGCGCTAAGCGGTTTATTAAGTACTGTTAAATACTGCCAACTTCCCCGGAGAGTGGAGACTGTTATTGTGTCCATTTCACGAAGCGGTAAACTGAGACTCCAGGCTGCGAAGGGATCCGAACTCAAGTCCTCCCTCTCCAGCTTACGCAGGCCTCTTTAATCGAGTGGATGAGCCCCTTGCCTGGGTGGGGGCCCAGGAATCCTCCCTGGGCTCCCTCCACTGAGGGATGCCCCTCCCCCTAGGTCACGTCCACACCTAGCTGACACGGGCATTTCTCGAGAAGCGGCCAGAGCAGAGCCAGGCACCTCCCGGCGACCGCTAACCGTGGGAGTGACGAAGCGCGGTCTCACCACGTCCGGGGAAATCGGCGTCCTCTCTCTACACCCGAGGGCACTCACCCCCGCGGCCTCCTCGCTTCCCCTTTCGGCCTTGGCCGCGGGGGCGTCTTTACAGCTCCCAGAAAAAGGAAGGAAGCTGCGTGATCCCTACGCGCCGAGCCCCTCCGCTGGCGTCCCAGGCTCCGCGGGGAAACTGAGGCAGCTAGCTTGGATCTTGACGAGGGAGGGGAGGGGGACGCTCGAAATCCCTGCCTGTCGCTGGGAAACTGAGGCAGCAGCCCCCAGGCGCCGAGGCGAGGCAGGGAGAAGGGGCGCTCGAACCCCTGCCCTACGCGCGAGGCTCCGGCAACTCGAACCCAGGCTCGTGCACTAAATATGAGCGGGTGTTTGCTTGGGCACCGCCTGTGCGTGTGACCCCAAGACTCGACATCCACCACGTCGAGGCTGGGTACTCTTAAGTCTCCGAGCGCCAAGCCGCGCCGCCTAAGGCTTTCCTGTTGTGGGGCGCGCGCGGCGTCGCCATGGAGATCTCCGAGGGGCCAGGGAGGTCGCGCAGCAGAAGGGGAAGCGAAGGGTCCCCGGACGCGCAGGCCCTTCCTATCGGGGAAGGGGGCTGCGAGTCACTGGCCATCCAGAGACGCATATTTCCCCCGCCTCGGTCATTCCCAAGGAATTTCCACGGGGATATTTTTTTCTTGGGGGGCTGAGGGGTTCTGAATTCCCGCCCCGGAACGGCCTGAGCAAAGTCACAGGGTGGGACGGGGGACGCCCTGGTCCTCAGAAGGCCTGGGAAAAAATTCCTGCGCCACGGGTTCTTCCTCGGGCGGGTTCCACTGAGCTCTTGCCCCGGCCCGAGGTGCGCGGGCTCCCCCGCGCGGCCCAAGTCCCACTTGCAGCCACAATGGCGCCGTTCTTTTCTCAACATGTGGCTCAATGTTTTTTAAGCGCCTACTGTGTGCTTGGCGTCCTTCCAGGTACTGGGTACACAGGAATGAACAGAGTCAGACAAAAATCCAGCTGGGCGCGGCTCCCACCTGTAATCCCAGCCTTTTGGGAGGCCGAGATAGGAGGATCACTTGAGCCCAGGAGTTCAAGACCAGCCTGGGCAACATAGGGAGACCCCCATCTCTATGCAAAATACAAAAATTAGCCGGGTGTGGTGGTGCACACCTGTAATTCCACCTACTTGGGAGGCTGATGCAGGAGAATCTCTTGAACCCGGCAGGCGGAGGTTGCAGTGAGCCAAGATAGAGGCACTGCACTCCAGCCTGGGTGAGAGTGAGACTCAAAAAAAAAAAAAAAAAAAAAAAAAGGAACAGCCAGATAGGTGCAAGTTCCTGTCACCTGAGGAGGACTTTGTTGTTTTGTTTGTTTGTTTCTGAACCCCAGTCTCGTTCTGTCACCCAGGCTGGAGCACAGTGGTGTGATCTCAGCTCACTGCAACCTCTGCCTCCCAGGTTCAAGCGATTCTCCCACCTCAGCCTACCGAGTAGCTGGTACTACAGGGGTGCGTCACCACGCCTAGCTAATTTTTGTATTTTTAGTAGAGACGGGGTTTCACCATGTTGGTCTCTAACTCCTGACCTCTAGTGATCCGCCCACCTTGGCCTCCCAAAGTGCTGGGATAACAGATGTGAGCCACCATGCCTGGCCAGGACTTTGGCTTTTATGCCCAGCGAGGTGGGAGCTATAGAGGGTTCTGAGCAGAGGAAGGACCTTGCCCTAACTCAAGTGTTCACAGGGGCCCAGTTGAGGCTTCAAGAGCTGCAGCCAGGAGATGGGAGAGGAGGTGACTGTTCTAGTCCAGATGAATGATAGTGGGGCCTGGACTGGGCAGTGTCCTTGGAGAAAGGGCTGAATTTGACATCCGTTTTGGAGGCTGGGCCAACTGGAGGTGCTGGGACAAGGGGGATGACTCCTTGATCAGGGTTCGAGCCTTTTGGAGGATGGCGGGTCACTTTCTGAGATGGGAGTGGGATGGCTATGGTAGGGGGCAGGCTGGCAGAGAGAGACGGCACCTCCCAGTCCTCCGTTCCCTTAAGCGTTTTTCAAGGAAAAGGGAAGCAGATATTTCCTAGACCTTTGCTTCTGTCTCCAGGAAGGGCAGGGCTTCCTCCCGGTTGCCAGACAGTCAGGCAGGCCAAAGAATGGCCTCAGACCAGAGGCTGCCCACCAAGGGCAGAAGCCATCCCATAGTGTCCCATGCAACTGCCTTGCAATTCCCTCAGCTTGGAATGCTCTTCCCTTTAACCCCAACAAGGCTGGCTCCTCCTGTCTTGTGGCCTGAGCTTTCTCCTAAATGAGTGTCCCCCTACTCCATCCTGGGCCACATCCTGGGCGTTCCTTGTCACTCGCCTTAATATTCGAATTCCTTAACTCATTACTTGCTGAATTTCTTTTTTAATTTTTTGAGACAGAGTTTCGCTCTGTCACCCTGGCTAGAGTGCAGTGGCACAATCTCGGCTCACTGCAACCCCTGCCTCCCAGGTTTAAGTGATTCTCCTGCCTCAGCCTCCCGAGTAGCTGGGATTACAGACATATGCCACCAGACCCGGCTAATTTTTGTATTTTTAGTAGAGACGGGGTTACACCATGTTGGCCAGCCTGGTCTCAAACTCCTGACCTCAAGTGATCCACCTGCCTTGGCCTCCCAAAGGGCTGGGATTATAGGCATGAGCCACTGCTCCCGGCCTATTTAGTTTTTTTTTTTTTTTTTTTTTTTTGAGACAAAGTCTCGCTCTGTTGTCCAGGCTGGAGTACAGAGGTGTGATCTCGGCTCACTGCAACCTCCGTTTCCTAGGTTCAAGAAATTCTTCTGCCTTAGCCTCCCAGATAGCTGGGATTACAGGCGCCCACCAACCCCCCTGGCTAACTTTTGTATTTTTTTTTTTTTTTTCAAGACGGAGTCTCACTCTGTGGCCCAGGCTGGAGTGCAGTGGCGCGATCTCGGCTCACTGCAACCTCCACCTCCCAGGTTCAAGTGATTCTCTTGCCTCAGCCTCCCAAATAGCTGGGACTACAGGTGCGTGTCACCACGCACAGCTAATTTTTTGTATTTTTAGTAGAGACAGGGTTTCACCGTGTTAGCCAGGATGGTCTCGATCTTCTTACCTCATTGTCTGCCTGCCTCAGCCTCCCAAAGTGCTGGGATTACAGGCGTGAGCAAACGCACCCGGCCAACTTTTGTATTTTTATTTTACTTTTTATTTTATTTATGTAAATTTTTGTGATGTCGTCTCACTCTGTCACCCAGGCTGGAGTGCAGTGGTGCAGTCTCGGCTCACTGCAACCTCCACTTCCCAGGTTCAAGCGATTCTCTTGCCTCAGCCTCCCAGGTAGCTGAGACTACAGGTACCCACCACCACATCTAGCTAATTTTTGTATTTTTAGTAGAGATGAGGTTTTACCATGTTGGCCTGGCAGGTCTAGAACTCCTGACCTCAGGTGATCCGCCCGCCTTGGCCTCCAAAAGGTGTGAGCCACTGTGCCCGGCAGAGCTTATCTTTGATTACAGATTTCTTCTGGGGAATAGCTTAGTTTGTGGTTTTGTTTTTCAAAACTCTGCTTCAGCAAAGATGTGGGGAAAAAAAAAGGGCTATGGAAACTCTTCTGATTCCAGTTATGGTGATGGAAGACAGCCACCAGGAAACCCTGCCGAAAGAATGGGTCAGATCAATAATCTGAGTGGTCCCAGTCCTCCTCCAATGGCTGATGGATGAGGAAGGTAAATATCAGTTCTAAGAAGCAGACAACTGGACATGCACATTCATAGCAGAAGGAAACCGTCAAAAAGTAGAGGGAAGGTGGGGTACAGTGGCTCACCCCTGTAATCCCAGCCCTTTGAGAGACCGAGGTGGGAAGATCACTTGAGGTCAGGAGTTCAAGACCAGCCTGGGCAACACAGTGAGAGCCTGTCTCTACAAAAAACAAAATAAGTAATCCCAGCACTTTGGGAGGCCGAGGCAGGCGGATCACAAGGTCAGGAGATCAAGACCATCCTGGCTAACACAGTGAAACCCCATCTCTACTAAAAATACAAAAATTAGCCGGGAGTTGTGGTGGGCGCCTGTAGTCCCAGCTACTCGGGAGGCTGAGGCAGGAGAATGGCGTGAACCCAGGAGGTGGAGTGCAGTGAGCCGAGACCATGCCACTGCACTCCAGCCTGCGCAACAGAGCGAGACTCCGTCTCTAAATAAATAAATAAATAAATAAATAAATAATAAATAAAATTTAAGGCCATGTGCAGTGGCTCACACCTGTAATCTCAGCACTTTGGGAGGCCAAGGCAGGAGAATCACCTGAGGTCAGGAGTTCGAGACCAGCCTGGCCAACATGGTGAAATCCTGTCTCTACTAAAAATACAAAAATTAGCTAGGTGTGGGGACGCGTACCTGTAATCCCAGCTACTCGGGAAGCTGAGGCAGGAGAATTGCTTGAACCTGGGAAGTAGAGGTTGCAGTGAGCCAAAATCACGCCACTGGACTCCAACCTGGACAACAGAGTGAGACTCTGTCTCAAAAAAATAAATAAAATTTAAAAAGTGGAGGGCTGACCATGCTGGACGAGCAGATAAAATGTGTATGTCCAAACAACAGTTGCTGACCAGGCACCTGTCATCCCAGCACTTCGGGAGGCCGAGGTGGGTGGATCACTTGAGGTCAGGAGTTTGAGACCGGCCTGCCCAAACTGGTGAAACCTCATCTCTAGTAAAAATTAAAAAATTAGCTGGGCATGGAGGCACAAGCCTGTAATCTCAGCTACTCAGGAGGCTGAGGCATGAGAATCTCTTGAACCCAGAAGGTGGAGGTGGCAGAGGGCTGAGATCATGCCACTGCACTCCAGTCTGGGCAACAGAGTGAGATCCATCTTAAAAAAATAAAACACAAGGATTGCTCTGTCTTCACAAGCGAATGAGGTCACGCTGGGAATTCCCTCTGCAGGGACTGGACTGACCAACATGCAGTTCTCTAAATAAATGCATATTTATCTGATTATCATTTTTGTGTAGTTAAGCATTAACACAGTTTTTTTGTGTGTGTGTGTATTTTTTTTTTTTTCGAGACGGATTCTCGCTCTGTCGCCCAGGCTGGAGTGCAATGGCGCGATCTCAGCTCACTACAACCTCTGCCTCCCCGGTTCCTGCCATTCTCCTGCTTCAGCCTCCTGAGTAGCTGGGACTACAGGCACCCACCACCGCGCCCGGCTAATTTTTTGTATTTTTTAGTAGAGACGGGGTTTCACCGTGTTAGCCAGGATGGTCTCAGTCTCCTGACCTCGTGTTCCACCTGCCTCGGCCTCCCAGAGTGCTGGGATTACAGGCGTGAGCCACCGCACCCGGCCAGCATTAACATAGTTTTGATAAATATTTTTTGGGGCCAGGCTTGGTGGCTCACGCCTGTAATCCCAGCACTTTGGGAGGCCGAGGTAGGCAGATCACGAGGTCAGGAGTTTGAGATCAGCCTGACCAACATGGTGAAATCCCATCTCTACTAAAAATACAAAAATTAGCCAGGCATGGGGATGCGCGCCTGTAATCCCAGCTACGCAGGAGGCTGAGGCAGGAGATTTGCTTGAACCGGGAGGCAGAGATTGCAGTGAGCCGAGATTGCACCACTGCACTCCAGCCTGGGTGACAGAGTGAGACTCTGTCTCAAAAAAAAACAAAAAAACAAAAAACTGTGTATTCAGCACTCTCAGTGTCACCTTCTCCAAATTTTGAAATACAGCTCCTTATTTATTTATTTAGAGATGGAGTCTCGCTCTGTCCCCCAGGCTGGAGTGCAGTGGCATGATATCGCCTCACTGCAACCTCCGCCTCCAGGGTTTAAGCGATTCTCCTACCTCAGCCTCCCATAGCTGAGATTACAGGCGCCCGGCACCACACCCGGCTAATTCTTTTGTATTTTTAGTAGAGATGGGGTTCCACTATATTAGTCAGGCTGGTCTCGAACTCTTGACCTCAAATGTTCCACCTGCCTTGGCCCCCCAAAATGCTGGGATTACAGGCATGAGCCACCACACCCAGCCTACGGCTCATTATTAATTCGTTCTCATCTATAAATAAATATCTCACTGTATTTATTTCAGTAGTTTTGCAAAAAACAAAAACAGAAAACTTTTTTTTTTTTTAGATGTGCCGTGATGTGATCTCGGCTCACTGCAACCTCCACCTCCTGGGTTCGAGTGATTCTCCTGCCTCAGCCTCCCAAGTAGTTGCGACTACAGGCTTCTGACACCACGCCTGGCTAAATTTTTTTTCTTTTTTTTTTTTTGAGATGGAGTCTCACTCTGTCACCCAGGCTGGAGTGCAGTGGCGCGATCTCGGCTCACTGCAAGCTCCGCCTCCCGGGTTCACGCCATTCTCCTGCCTCAGCCTCCCGAGTAGCTGGGACTACAGGCACCTGCCACCTCGCCCAGCTAATTTTTTTTTGTATTTTTAGTAGAGACGGGGTTTCACCGTATTAACCAGGATGGTCTCGATCTCCTGACCTCGTGATCGGCCCGCCTCGGCCTCCCAAAGTGCTGGGATTACAGGCGTGAGCCACCGTGCCCGGCCATGCCTGGCTAATTTTTATATTTTTAGTAGAGATGGGGCTTCACTATATTGGCCAGGCTGGTCTCGAGCTCCTGACCTTGTGATCCACCCGCCTCGGCCTCCCAAAGTGCTGGGATTACAGGTGTGAGCCACTGCTGCCGTCCACAAAAAATATTTTAAAAATAAAAAGGAGAGGGCCAGGCTCAGTGGCTCGTGTCTGTAATCTCAGCACTTTGGGAGGCTGAGGTGGGTGGATCACCTGAGGTCGGGAGTTCGAGACCAGCCTGACCAACATGGTGAAACCCCATCTCTGCTAACAAAACAGAATTAGCCAGGCATTGTGGCGCATGCCTGTAATCCCAGCTACTTGGGAGGCTGAGGCAGGAGAATCGCCTGAACCCGGAAGGCGGAGGTTGAGATTAGCCGAGATTGCACCATTGCACTCTAGCCTGGGCAAGAAGAGCAAAACTCCGTCTAAAAATAAATGAAAAAATAGGCCAGGTTCAGTGGCTCACACTTGTAATCCCAGTACTTTGGGAGGCCAAAGCGGGTGGATCACCTGAGGTTACCAGCCTGGCCAATATGGTGAAACTCCTTCTCTACTAAAAACACAAAAATTAGCCAGGCATGGTCGTGGGCGCCTGTAGTCCCAGCTACTCGGGAGGCTGAGGCAGGAGAATCGCTTGAACCCAGGAGGCAGAAGTTGCAGTGAGCCGAGATCGAGCCACTGCACTCCAGCCTGGGCAACAGAGCACGACTCTGTCTAAAAAAAAAGATAAAGAAAAAAGAGAAAAATAAAAAGGAGAAATTTAGACACAGAAACAGACACATACCCACAGGGACAACATCATGTAAAGATGAAGGTGGAGACTGAAGCAGTGTGGCTACAAGCCAAGGAATGTCAAAGATAGTCAGCAAAGCAAACCGCCGGACGCTAGGAGAGGGATCTGGAACAGACTTTCCCTTAGAAGGAGCTAACCCTGTTCTTCACCTTGGACTTCCAGCCTCCAGAAACAGGACAGAATAAATTTCTGTTGACTAACCCCCCAACCCCTGCAGTTTGTGGCACTCCTACGGCAGCCCTAACAAACTCATATACCCCACCTATTTAATTAATGAATTCATTCATTCATTCATTATTTCTTTTTTTCGAGACCGAGTCTTGCTCTGTCACCCAGGTTTGAGGGCAGTGTCATGACCTCAGCTCACTGCAACCTCTGCCTCCCAGGTTCAAGCGATTCTCCTGCCTCAGCCTCCCAAGTAGCTGGGATTATAGGCACCCGCCACCACATCCTGCCAATTTTTGTATTTTTAGTAGAGACGGGGTTTCACCATGTTGGCCAGGCTGGTCTTGAACTCCTGTCCTCTAGTGATCCGCCTGCCTTGGCCTCCCAAAGTGCTGGGATTACCGGCGTGAGCCACTGCTCCCTGCCTATTTTTTATAGAGATGAGGTCTTGCTGTGTTGCCCAGGCTGGTCTCAAACTCCTGGCCACAGCCTTCCAAGTAGGTGAGACTGCAGGTGCATGCCACCATGCCCAACTATGCCAATTATTTTAAAGCACATTCTAGTCAGTGTATCATATTTTTCTTTTCTTTTCTTTTCTTTTTTTTTGAGACAGGGTCTTGATCTGTTGCCCAGGCTGGATTGCAGTGGGGTGATCTCCGCTCACTGCAGCCTCTACCCCTAGGGCTCAAGTGATCCTCCCACCTCAGCCTCCAGAGTAGCTGGGACCACAGCCACACCACCGTGCCTGGCTAATTGTTCTATTTTTACTAGAGATAGGGTCTCACTGTGTTGCCCAGGCTGGTCTCAAACTCCTGTGCTCAAGCGATCCTCCCGCCTCAGCCTCCCAAAGTGCTGGGATTACGGGCATGAGCCACCAGGCCTGCCTGTATCATTTTTTTCTGATGCCTGTTTTTATCCTCAATCTGGCTGAGGGATTCCAGTGTGGGGGAATACGTTCTGACCCATTTCTTTTGAAAATCTGTCTGGGCAGCAGTTGGTCTCACCATGTTTCCTGACAGGTATGACGCAGACTGAACCACATTTATACTTCTGGCTGCAACTCTTCAGGCTGGGCCAGGCACTGTCAGGCCAACAGCTGGGTGTTACTCTAGGCCTTGGTGCCCCCACAAGACTGGCAAGAGGAAGAGTGATGAGGCGGCATTTTCTGCTGAGCTTTGGCACGCCTCTGTGTTTTTTTTGAGACAGTCTAGCTCTGTCGCCAGGCTGGAGTGGAGTGCAGTGGCGTGATCTCGGCTCACTGCAAGCTCCACCTCCTGGGTTCACGCCATTCTCCTGCCTCAGTCTCCTGAGTAGCTGGGACTACAGGCGCCCGCCACCACGCCCGGCTAATTTTTTGTATTTTTAGTAGAGACGGGGTTTCACTGTGTTAGCCAGGATAGTCTCGATCTCCTGACCTCGTGATCCACCTGCCTCGGCCTCGCAAAGTGCTGGGATTACAGGCGTGAGCCACCGCGCCCAGCCAACTGGTTTTAATAGCTTTTTCTTTTTTACTTAGTCAAATCTGCTGCTTCAAGGATCAAAGTCTATGTCTACTGAGGGTGTTTGGAGAATGTGTTGCAATCTCTGAAGGCAATCCCAAGAGAAGCATTCCAGAGAGGTTTTCAGCCAGGGGTGGCCCAGCAGGTAGGGAGGGTTGTGTGGCTGCTTAGCCTGGCCAGGCCCACACAGGCAGAAGGCAGTCCTGATTGACTTTATTTATTTATTTATTTATAGATGGAGTCTTGCTCTGTCACCCAAGCTGGAGCGCAGTGGCGCTATCTTGGCTCACTGCAACCTCTGCCTCCTGGGTTCAAGCGATTCTCCCACCTCAGCCTCCTAAGTAGCTGGGATTACAGGTGCCCGCCACCACTCCCGGCTTGGCTAGGCTGGTCTCGAACTCCTGACTTCCGGTGATCCACCTGGCTCAGCCTCCTAAAGTTCTGGGATTATAGGCATGAGCCACCGCGCCCAGCTGGTTGACTTTAAATAAATCGATCACATTGTCTATATTATAGTCTGTTATGGCTGTTAAGAAAAATTAACTTGGCTGGCAAACAACCTCAGCAAACTCAAAAATTGGGATACTGGGGTTTTAAGACAGTGTCTCACTCTGTCACCCAGGCTGGTGTGTGGTGGCTCAATCTCAGCTCACTGCAACCTCTGCTTCCTGGGCTCAGGTGATCCTCCCACCTCAGCCTCCCAAGTAGCTGGGACCACAGGTGGACGCCAACACGCCCACTTAATTTTTATATTTTTTGCAGACATGGGGTTTCACCATGTTGCCCAGGCTGGTCTGGAAGCTCTGGGCTCAAACAATCCTTCCACCTTGACCTCCCAAAGTGCTAAGGTTACAGGTGCGAGTCACCACGCCCAGCTGGTGTTTTTAAACATGTGCTTATCTGCTCACTCACAGAGAGACATTTACTTTTCTGACTGTGCTTACAGGAAGTCACTCTGAAAACTCAGGTTTACACAACATCTACTTGTACAATCAAGCACACACTCTCAGGCTGCATGAAGTACTGTCGCAGACAGGACTGCAAACCCTCTCAGGGGTGACAATGGCTGGCAGCAGTGCTCAGGAGAGGGATGTGGCAGGAGTCAGCTCCTAGGAAGTGCCAGTGCCCACGCACCTGTGAGCTCCTGGAGTCTGACTCACCGGGTAAGTGAATTCTTGTAATTTCCACAAACAGCCCTGGGGTTCCCCTAAACCAGACTGTGAGCCTCTTGAGACAGCCGATCCCCAGCAGTGCCCAGAACCTGGGAAGGAGCTCATCGTTCCCAATGCAATTATTAAAAATGACACTGAGAAGTTATCTTTATCCTCCTTGATTCAAAAATACAATTTATTTTAAAAACAAAAAGAGGGAATGGATGCAGAAGCCCGTCTGGGCTCTCCGTGGAGTCGCCCCTTCCCAATGGCGATGGCCGCTCCCTGTGGCCTCAGCTTCCTCCGTGGAATGAAGGGGTCCAGGTGACACCTTCCTCGAAGGGTGGGCGCGGGCCTGAGGCTCCCAAGTCGGCCAGGGGCTCGGCCTGGCTCAGAAGAGGTGCTTCACATCAACAGTGGTACGGGGTGGCCGCCGGGCCCTGGGTAGCACGGGGTGGGGGTCAGGGGAAGTCGCTGTAGGGCAGGCTGAAGGGGTAGAGGGGTCTGTAACGTGAGTCCTGCCACAGCAGCTTGTCCTCCAGGAAGGCGACGGTGGGCAGCGTCAGGACCAGCGTCTGGTGCTTGAGCAGGCTGTGCACATTTAGGCCTGGGGGTGGGGGCGGGGCGGGGGACGGTCAGGCCGGGGCTGCCTCTCTCCTCACCCCACCCACATCGGAGTCCCTTTGTGCTTACAGAGATCGTCACTGTGGTCTAGTGTGGCTTTGTGAGCCCAGCAGCCCGGGGCCAGACCCTGCCTGGCCGCTTGTTGCCTGTAAGCCTCTGGCCAAGGAGCTGCTCCCAGCTCATCACCTGCTGACCGAGAGCCAGGCTCGGTCCCGTGCCTGGCTGGGGCTCCTGGCTCCCATTCTGGTGGGGGAGACCCAGGGCAAATGACGGGAGGGCAGGGAAGTGACGGGGCACGTCGTGCAGGGCCTGACGTGCCACCCTGATGACTTGGGCTTTCATCCTGAGAGAGGTGGGGAAGCCAGCAAGGGGCGTGGGTTGAGGGACAGGACTTGACTTAGGCTCATGTCGCCATCTTGTGGCTGTGGAAGGAACAGACTGTGGCTTTGACAGAGGTGACCTTGGAGCTTTTTTTTTTTTTTTTTTTGAGACAAGAGTCTAGCTCTCCCCCCAGGTTTGGGTGCAGTGGTGCGATCATGACTCACTGCAGCCTTGGCCCCCTGAGCTCAAGCTATCCGCCTGGCTCAGCCCCCCGAGTAGCTGGGACTACAGGTGCACATCGCCACGCCTTTTTTATTTTTAGTACAGATGGGAGCCTCACTATATTGCCCAGACTGCCTTGGCCTCCCAAAGTACTGGGATTACAAGCGTGAGCCACCATCCCCAGCCAAGCACTTCTTTAGGAAAGATTATTGCTTTGGGCAAGCTGAGGGTTGGGTCCGGGAGCGTGGTCACTGCCTGAGGCCACTCAGCGACCAGATGCCGGATTTGAACCGCTGTGATTCTAACAGCGGAGCCTGCACGTGCGCACTCTAGGGGCCTGGGCCCTTTGCTCACCAACAGCCGGGATCACGTTGAAGGTCTTGAGCCTAGAGGTGGCCTCCACGATGCTCTGTGGCATCTCCTCGTGTGTTCTGTAAGAGAGGCCAGGGAGCGGGGGTTGAACCCTCGGAGTACGGAGCTCAGGGCCCCCTGCCCCTGCTCTGCCCTGTGCCCTCACAAGTCCACAAGGAGCACGGAGTCCCCCCAGCGGCGGTAGTGCGCCAGCTCTGTCAGGTACTGTGGGTCTCCGGTGGGCAGCTCTAGGGAGTCCATGATGTGCAGGTCATCCTGGTGGAAGGAAAGGATGGTTTGAACCCGGGGTCCAGAGCAGCCCCACTTTTAGCAGCTGTCTGGGCCCCCCCATGGCTGTACCTGGGCCAGCTTGACGGTCAGTGCCACTTTGAGACCCAGCGCCCGCACCTTCATGGGCAGCATGTAGTAGTAACTTGTGGGGCCCCGGGGGCCATGGGCAACACCTCCTGCGGAGACAGAGGCATGTGAGCAGGTAGGGACCACTGCAGAGCCTGGAGGTCAGCAATCTGCTGCAGTGGCTGGCATGGGGTGACGAGAGAGGGGGCGCTGCCAGGAACAAGGCAGAGAGGGTGGGGCCTCAGGGGAGGCTGGATCAGGGACAACATGGGACCAGTGACTTGCTTCACTGGGCTTCAGTTTTCCCAGCTGTCACACTCTGAGACAGGGCTGGCGAAGGTGGCTCACACCAGCATTTTGGGAGGCTGAGGACGGAGGATCACTTGAGCCCAGGAGCTCAAGGCTGCAGTGAGCTATGATTGCGCCACTGCACTACAGCCTGGGCAACAGAGCGAGATCTTGTCTCAAAAGCAAACAATAAAAAAACCAAACCACCTTGAGATCGGACAGTTCCTGCCCCATAGGACACCATGAGTTATGGTGTGGATTCCATAGAGTGGCTAGAGTGTGAACTTAACTCAAGCACGCTGTTAATGCTGAAGTTATCAGGAGGTTCGAACTTTCAGGTCGAGCGGGAGAGGAAGGCATCAGGCACATGCTCCGGTAGAGCAAGCAGTATGATCTGGGAGCAACAACAGTCAGGGAGACCCCTGCAAGCACCATGTGTTGGTGTCTGCCCTCGCCTGGGCCTTGGAAATGCAGCAGAAAAGACAACAGACATGGTCCCTGCCCTCATGCCATTCACATTCCGGCAGGGCAGAAAAGAGGCTCAGCTGTAGAAGAAATCAGGGTAGCTCCGGGGGATGTGGAAGGAAAAGAGATCAAGGGGGCTTCCTGGAGGAGGTGTGGCCCAGAACCCTGAAAGGTGAGGAGAGCTGGCCAGGTAAACAGGTGACGGGGTGGCTGGCACCACCCTGAGTCATCTTGTTACCATTCAAGAAAATAAAAAGTTAAAAACAAACCAACAACTACAACCGAAAAAAAAAGAGTCATCTCTGCCTGGTCAGAGAGGGAAAGGAGGGGATGAGGGGGAAAGGTGTGCAGCCACCAGGGCCCACAATGACAAGGTCCGGAGTTCAGGTTCCACGATTTAGAAGAGCTCTCTGGGTGCTGTGGGAAGTGTGGGTCAGGAGAGGGTGACAGGAGGTGGGGTCAAGAGGGGCTGTGGCGACAGGCTGAAGAGACAGGGCATACGAGAGGGAGGAGTGGATGGCTCCCAGATCTCTGTCCCCTTATATGGGTAGTGAGGTCCAAGGGCCTCAGTTCCGATGTCACCAGCCCAGGTGGTTCCATGAGGTGGAGGGAACAGAGCTGACATAATACCATGCCAGATGTGCGCAGCTGTGTGTGAGTAAACACCCAGGCCCTTCCCTGGCCCCCCCACTCCTCCCCGCCCCCTCCACCCTGTCCCGTTACCTCCTCGCCAGAGCGGAGAGCGGATGCTGCCATGCCGGGCCCGCCCAGTGCCTTTCTGCGGCCAAGGCTTCCGGCCACCGCCCCGCACCTCGGCTCTCGTCTTGGTCTTGGCATAGCTCTGGAGGCACAAAGAGGAGGGGGGTCAGGTCCACGAGGCAGGTGTCAGGGAGCCGGGCAGATCAGTCCTGCCACGGGGAAGTCAGACAGGAGGCACCATGATGAGGGGCTCTCTCTGGCCAAGCACAGAGTACTTGGGGAGCGAGGGGGAGGGTAAAGAAGTTAGAGCTCCTGCCCCATGCCAGCCTCACAAAGGCAGGGGCCCTGCCACCGGGCACGCAGGGGGTGCTCAGTATTTTCTGAACTATTGATTTTTTTTTTTTTGAGACAGTCTTACTCTGTCACCTAGGCTGTGGAGTGCAAGTGGTGTGACCTCGGCTCACTGCAACCTCTGATTCCTAGATTCAAGCGATTCTCCTGCCTCAGCCTCCCTAGTAGCTGAGATTACGGGTGCCTGTCACCATGCCCGGCTAATTTTTTTTTTGAGATGGAGTCTCGCTCTGTCGCCCACGCTGGAGTGCAGTGGCGCGATCTCGGCTCACTGCAACCTCTGCCTCCCAGGTTCAAGCAATTCTCCTGTCTCAGCCTCCAGAGTAGCTGGGACTACAGGCGCCTGCTACCACGCCCAACTAATATTTGTATTTTTAGTAGAGATGGGGTTTCACCATATTGGTCAGGCTGGTCTCGACCTCCTGACCTCGTGATCCATCCGCCTTGGCCTCCCAAAGTACTGGGATTACAGATGTGAGCCACCGCACCTGGCCCCAGCTAATTTTTTGTATTTTCAGTAGAGACGAGGTTTTGCCACGTTGACTAGGCTGGTCTGGAACTCCTGGCCTCAAGTGATCCACCTGCCTTGGCCTCCCAAAGTGCTGGGATTACAGGTGTGAGCCACCGTGCCGGCCTATTTTTTGAACAATTTTAATGTGGTTGTAGCCGCAAGGAGGGAGGGCCATGGGAAATGACACAGACAGGGAGAATCAGGAAAGAGGAGCAGGGCAAGGAAATCAGGAAGAACTCAGAATAGCAGACTGATGACTTTATTCCTAGGGTGATGGGGAGCCAGGGAAGGTGTGAGCAGGGGGAGGACTGGCCGGACCTCTGGGGTGGATGGATAAGACCCTGACTGGTAATGGATTCTTCATTGTTCTTGGCGTAAAACCCAGACTCCTCCCCACTGCTCCCACTGGCCTCTGTGGCAACACTGGCTTCCTTGTGGTCCTTGCCACGGGGCCTTTGCACACCCTGTTCCTGTTATCTCCACACTAGCCCCACTGCCTCCTTGATCTGGTTAGCTTCTACAGTAGACCCAAGGTCGAACGTCCCATTCTCTGGGACATGCTCATAATTACACATTACGTATGACCATCTGACTCACCTTCACTTCTCCCATGACACTGTGACCTTCATTAGAATAGGGACTTTGCCCATCTTTTTCTTGGGGTTGTGGGGGAAGGGGTAGAGACTGGGTCTTGCTGTTTCCCAGGCTGGTCTTTCCTGGCCCCAAGCAACCCACCCACCTCAGCTTCCAGTGCTGGGATTACAGGCCTGAGCCACTTGCACCCAGCCGGACCTTGCCTGTTTTGTCCTTGTGGTCCCTGCTATATCCTCTCACCCACCACAATGCCCACATCAGTGAGTGATCAGAAAACAACTGAAAATGAGCTGGGCACGGTGGCTCACGCCTGTAATCCCAGCACTTTGGGAGGCCAAGGCAGGTAGGTTCCTTGAGGTCAGGAGTTTGAGACCAGCCTGACCAACATGGTGAAACTCCATCTCTACTAAAAATACAAAAATTAGCCTGCATGGTGGTGCACACCTGTAATCCCAGCTACTCAGGAGGCAGAGGCAGGAGAATCGCTTGAATCCAGGAAGCGGAGGTTGCAGTGAACCAAGATTGCGCCACTGTACTCCAGCCTGGGTGACAGAGTGAGACTCCATCTCCATCTCAAAAACAAACAAAAAAAAGAGAACCAAAAATGGATCCATCGGTGAATGGTTCAGGAGACAGATGAGGCCCCAGCCGAGCAGTCCAGAGAAAACCCAGCGATGGGCCTCCTCTGGTTCTATCCCCAACCTCCCCAGGAAACTCCTTCCCACCACCTTGCTCCATTTAGGCACTCACAATTCTCTTGAAGTTCTTCTGCCACATAGCAACCTGGTGCAGTATGTCCAGCCTGCGGGGAGGAAGGACACATGAGAAGCCCAACTCTGCTTCAAACGCTCCCACCCTACTATAGGAAAACCCAGGATTCTCCCTTCTGCCTCCAGGGCCCTGTGTGATTTGCCTCTGCCCCTCACTGACCCCATCTTGAAATTCTGCCTCAGGGCCTTGGCACTTGCTGTTCCCTCTGCCTGAAACACTCTTCTCCTGGATGGTTCCTTCTCAGCCTACAGGTATCAGCTCCAATAACTGCTGAAAGGTACCTCCTAAAGAAAGAGCCACCCTGACCAGGTGCAGTGGCTCATGCCTGGAATCCTGGCACGTTGGGAGGCCAAGGCAGGTGGATCACTTGAGGCAAGGAGTAAGGCCAGCCTGGGCAACATGGCAAAGTGATGTCTCTCCAAAATATACAAAGATTAGCTGGGCATGGTGGTACATGTCTGTCATTCCGGCTACTCGGGAGGATGAGGCATGAGAATTACTAGAACCCAGGAGGCGGAGGTTGAAGTGAGCTGAGAGCGTGCCATTGCACTCCAGCCTGGGCGACAAGAGCAAAACTTTGTCTCAAAAAAAAAAAAAAGCCACCCCTTCTTCCTTGTTTTTCCTACCATTACTTTTTTCCTGCTATTACACTTCACTTATTGCCACCTTCTTCAGGGACTGGTTTCCCTCTCTAGTTCTATACCATTCCATACAGTCACATACTCAACATCTGAAACATGGCCAGTGCCCCATGCTACAATGTGATTTCGACATAGTTTTAAATACAGGTTAAATACATTATTGAAATCAATTTCACCTGTTTTTTTTTTTTTGCGATGGAGTCTGTCTCTGTCGCCCAGGTTGGAGTGCAGTAGTATAATCACGGCTCACTGCAACCTCCATCTCCCCAGGTGCAAGCGATTCTCATGCCTCAGCCTCCTGAGTAGCTGGGACTACAGGCTTGCACTAAGACGTCTGGCTAATTTTTGTATTTTTAGTAGAGACGGGGTTTCACCATGTTGGCCAGGCTGGTCTGCAACTCCTGGTTTCAAGTGATCCGCCCACCTCGGCCTCCCAATGTGCTGGGATTACAGATGTGAGCCACAGTACGTGGCCCCTACATTTTCTTTTCTTTCTTTTTTTTTTTTTTGAGACAGAGTGTTGCCCAGGCTGGAGTGCAGTGGCGCGATCTCGGCTCACTGCAAGCTCCGCCTCCCGGGTTCACGCCATTCTCTTGCCTCAGCCTCCCGAGTACCTGGGACTACAGGCGCTCGCCACCACGCCCAGCTAATTTTTTTTTTGTATTTTTAGTAGAGACGGGGTTTCACCATGTTAGCCAGGATGGTCTCGATCTCCTGACCTCGTGATCCGCCCGCCTTGGCCTCCCAAAGTGCTGGGATTACAGGCGTGAGCCACTGCGCCCAGGGTGGCCCCTACATTTTCTTAGAGATGTTATGAACAGCAGGGTAACTAAAATACAAACAGCCTCTTCCAGGTACCTAGGAATGGTTTAGTCTTTTTAGTGCTCTTATTTGCAAAAACCAGTTAACAAAGATTATCAACATTTCTATAGAACTTATTATGTGCCAGAATTAAGTCATTTATTCATCACAGCAACCTCCCGACCGCTG
The DNA here is from genome assembly GCF_029281585.2 of Gorilla gorilla gorilla. Classification (NCBI taxonomy): domain Eukaryota; kingdom Metazoa; phylum Chordata; class Mammalia; order Primates; family Hominidae; genus Gorilla; species Gorilla gorilla. The sequence goes on along the minus strand of NC_073244.2, from coordinate 16,289,695 downwards.
ACAAAATAGGGACACTGAGGGACAAGAGGGGAAGGCATGATTTGAACCTAATCAGTTGGGCTCCAGAATTCTGTCTCCCTAACCCTTAGATGATGTCACCTCTCAGCCTTCAATCTCACACAGCGCTACAGCAGGGGAAACTGTCATCGTTCCCCTTTGACAGGTGAAGAAACGGAGGCTGTAGAAATTCAGCACTTTCCCAAGGGTACAAGCCCAAAGTCATCGTGACTCCTGAAATCCCGCTCTTCATCCCTCTGCCACTCAGTTCACCATTACAGCCCTCGCTCACCTGGGCGCGGTGGCGAAAACATCGGGGTGCAGGTCGGCCAGGCCCACGCGCTCCTGCTCGAAGCCCCGCAGGGACTCGACCCAGGCCTGCACTGGGCGTCGATGAGTGGGTACCGGGAGCGCGACTTTGCGCAGCACGGGCTCCGGGAGACCTGGAGCGATTGCGGGGGTCAGAGGTTAGGGTCAAGGGTCAGACCTCTCTGTCGCCGCCCCACCTGGAGCCACCCCGGTTGCCTTACCCTCGCTCGCCACCTGCTCCGGGTTCTCGGTCGCACGCGCTGCCTCTTCCGCCAGCGAACTCAGGCCCTGCAAGGGGTGGGCCAAAGTGAGAGACGACACCTGGACACCCCCAAATTTCATCCTTCGACCACGCCTCCAGCCCCTGGCCTCACCTGGCAGCCCGTAGGCCGACGCCAGGCCCGCGCCCCGGCCCGGACCAACTGCAGCATCGCCGCGCAACCTCCCACGCCGCGGGAGGTCAAGGCCACTGGAGCCTCGCGAGGCGCCGCTGGATGACGTCACGCACGCGACGCCGCCCGACCCGCCGCGACTCCGCGCTGGAAAGCGGGGTGTGCAAAACCGAAGATGGAGGGGGTCCGACCCGGCGTGCCCAGACCTCCACCCCAGGACTAACCCCCAGACCCAATTTTCACTCCTGCCTCAAGGACCCTCCGTAACACTGGGGAACGCGACCTCACAGCAAGAAGACCCAGCTTCCGCAGGCCTAGCCTACTTTGGGTCCCGCCTCCGACGAGCCGGTGCAGGAATTCAGCCAATGAGACCTCTCTGGCCCAATTCAGCCAAAGACTGTTAAGCCTGAAAGAGTGACCCCCGCCCATAAGTGGGCAGTTCTGGAGCGAGCAACTAAGGAATACAGCCAATAACGCTTAAACTTTTGCTGTTGGTCACGCCCACCGGGCCACGCCTTCATCCCGCCTCCAAGGCTGTCGGAGATGGTTTTTTCTTTATCCAGTTATGTGGTTTTGTTTGTTTTTTTATTTGTTTGTTGTTGTTGTTGTTGTTGTTTTTCTTTTTTTGAGACGGAGTCTTGCTCTGTCGCCCAGGCTGGAGTGCAGTGGCGCGATCTCGGCTCACTGCAAGCTCCGCCTCCTGGGTTCACGCCATTCTCCTGCCTCAGCCTCCCGAGTAGCTGGGACTGCAGGCGCCCGCCACCACGCCTGGCTAATTTTTTGTATTTTTAGTAGAGACGGGTATCACCGCGTTAGCCAGGATGGTCTCGATCTCCTGACCTCGTGATCCGCCCGCCTCAGCCTTCCAAAGTGCTGGGATTACAGGCGTGAGCCACCGTGCCTGGCGTTTTTTCATTTGTTTAAAGGCAGGGCCTTATTGCCTACAGAAAGCCTTCAGGATTGGGCCTGCCAGACCATGCCTCCCAGTTTAGATTCCCCAGGGCAGGGCCATGTCCCCCCGAAACCCCTCAGATTAGGTATTTGTGTCCCTTACCCCCTAGACCAGGGTCCTATCCCCTACCCCCTTAAACCAGGTCCCGTCCCCTCTCAGACCTTCCAGGGCTCTCCAAGGACAGAACAAAGTGGGGAGTCCACAGATCCTGGACTGCCTCCCTTGTCGCCCCCTAACAAATCCGAATGCTTATTTTTAGTTTCTTTGTTTTGGTTTTTAGAGACAAGGTCTTCCTCTGTCGCCCAGGCTGGAGTGCAATGGGCAAGATCATGGCTTACTGCAGCCTCGACCTCCAGAGCTCAAGGGATCCTCCTGCCTCAGTCTCCTGAGTAGCTGGTCTACAGGTGCGCAAGCCCGGCTCATTTTTGTATTGTATTTTTTTATTTTGTATTTGTATTTTGAGATGGAGTATCGCTCTGTCGCCCAGGCCGGAGTGCAGTGGTGCGAGATCGCACATCTCGGCCTCCCGGGTTCAAGCGATTCCCTGCCTCAGCTTACCGAGTAGCTGGGACTACAGGCGCCCGCCACCACACCCGGCTAACTTTTTGTATTTTTAGTAGAGAGGGGGTTTCACCGTGTTAGCCAGGATGGTCTCAATCTCCTGACCTCGTGATCCGCCCGCCTCGGCTTCCCAAAGTGCTGGGATTACAGGCGTGAGCCACCGAGCCCGGCCCTAATTTTCGTGTTTTTATTAGAGACAGGGTGGCACCACGTTGGCCAGGCTGGTCTTGAACTCCTGACCTCAGGTGATCCACCCGCCTCAGCCTCCCAAAGTGCTGGGATTACAGGCGTGAGCCACCGCGCCCGGCCTAATTTTTTTTTTTTTTTTTTGTAGAGATGGCGAGGGGTGGGTCTCCCAATGTTGCCCAGGCTGGTCTTGAACTCCTGGGCTCAAGCAATTCTCCCGCATTGGTCCCCCAAAGTGCTGGGATTACAGGCATGAGCTACTGTGGCCCACCCATTTTTAGGTTCTTTACCATGTTCCCGATAGACCTCCAGGGGGCGCCACCAGATCATAGCCGGCTTCCCTACGAGTCCAGGGCTGTCTACTTGGAGGCCAGTGCGTTCTGGACAGAGCACAGCTGACAACGTGGTCTGTGAACCAACCTCATTTTCCTCTGCTGGAAAAGGAGGTTATGAGATTTCAGTGACGTAATGGAGGCAAAGCTTCCCATGCCTGGTACAAGGTGAAAAGTCAATAAATAGCATTATTTTTTTTTTTTTTTTGAGACAGAATCTCACTCTGTTGCCCAGGCTGGAGTGCAGTAGCGCGATCTTGCCTCACTGCAACCTCCGCCTCCCGGGTTCAAGCGATTCTCCTGCCTCAGCCTCCCGAGTAGCTGGGATTACAGGCGCCCGCCACTACGCCCAGCTAATTTATTTATTTATTTATTTATTTATTTATTTATTTATTTATTTATTTTTAGTAGAGACAGGGTTTCACCATTTTGGCCAGGCTGGTCTCGAACTCCCGACCTCAGGTGATCCACCCGCCTCGGCCTCCCAAAGTGCTGGGATTACAGGCGTGAACCACCGCGCCTGGCCTCTACCAAAAATTTAAAAATTAGCTAGGTGTGATGGTATATGCCTGTGGTCCCAGCTAATGGGGAGGCTAAGGCAGAAGGATCACCTGAACCCAAGAGAGAGGCTGCAGTGAGCCATGTTCATGCCACTGTACTCCAGCCTGGGTGACAGACTAAGATCCTGTCTCAAAAAAAAAAAAAAAAAAATGTGGCTGGGTGCGGTGGCTCACGCCTGTAATCCCAGCACTTTGGGAGGCCAAGGCGGGCGAATCACGAGTCAGGAGTTCGAGACAGCCTGGCCAACATGGTGAGACCTTATCTCTACTAAAAATACCAAAAAATTAGCTGGGCGTAGTGGCGGGCGCCTGTAATCCCAGCTACTCGGGAGGCTGACGCAGGAGAATCGCTTCAACCCGGGAGGCAGAGGTTGCAGTGAGCCGAGATCCCGCACCGCACTCCAGCCCATGCGACGAGTGAGACTCTGTCTCAAAAGAAAGAAAGAAAAAAAAGTATAGTGTATTTCATTGTGTATTTTATCCCTGCAAGAATAACTGAATGCAGCTGGGCATGGTGGCTCATGCCTATAATCCCAGCACTTTGGGAGTCCAAGGCGGGTGGATCACCTGAGGTCAGGGGTTCGAAACCATCCTGGCCAATATGCCAAAACCCCATCTTTACTAAAAATACAAAATTAGCTGAGCATGGTGGCGCATGCCTGTAATTCCAGCTACTTGGAAGGCTGAGACAGGAGAATTGCTTTAACTTGGGAGGCGGAGGTTGCAGTGAGCTGATACCGCACCATTGCACTCCAGCCTGGGCAACAAGAGTGAAACTCCATCTCTAAATAAATAAATAAATAACCGTGGATGCATGTTTAAGGCTCTATGTATTTTGCAACTTTAAAAGGTCTTTTAATCCTTTATTTTGTTGCTGTTGTTTTTGAGACAGGATCTCACCCTGTTACCAGTCTGTAGTGCAGTGTAACGATTATAGTTCACTGTAGTCTTGAATTCCTGGCCTCAGATGATCCTCTGCTGCAGCCACCTAAGTAGCTGAGGCTTCAGGCATGTTCCACCATGGCCAGCAATTTTTTTTTTTTTTTTTTTTTTGTAGAGGCAGAGGTCTTGCTTTGTTGTCCAGGCTGGTCTTGAACTCCTGTTCTCAAGTGATGCTCCCTACCTGGCTAATGTTTGTATTTTTCGTAGGGACAAGGTTTCACCATGTTGATCAGGCTGGCCTCAGACTCCTGACCTCATGTGATCCACCCACCTCAGCCTCCCAAAGTGCTGGGATTATAGGCATGAGCCACTGTGCCTGGCCTATGGTATATTTTCATTGGTCATTCATACACCTGGTAGAGAAAATTTCAAAAATTACAAAGATTACTAGAGTGAAAATTCTGTCTACTCTTATCTGTGCCCCCTACCCCCAGTTCTTCTCCCAGAAGCCACCACTACAATCAACCTCCTGTGTGTCTACTCCAAAATCCGGTGTATAATTTTACAGGCAGATTTGCAAGTCTGTTCCGCACCAGAGAGTTTAGATTTTATGTGGCAAATGATGGAACAGTATTTCGTTTCTTTCTTTTTTCTTGTTTCATAGAGACAGGGTCTCGCCATGTTGCCCAGGCAGATCTCAAACTTCTGGGCTCAAGCGATCTGCCCGCCTTGGCCTCCCAAAGTGCTGTGATTATGGGTGTGAGTCACCTCGCCTGGCTTTTTTTTTTTTTTTTTTTTTTGAGACGGAGTCTCGCTCTGTCGCCCAGGCTGGAGTGCAGTGGCGTGATCTTGGCTCACTGCAAGCTCTGCCTCCCAGGTTCACGCCATTCTCCCGCCTCAGCCTCCCGAGTAGCTGGGACTACAGGTGCCCGCCACCACGCCTGGCTAATTTTTGTATTTTTAGTAGAGACAGGGTTTCACCATGTTAGCCAGGATGGTCTCGAACTCCTGACCTTGTGATTCTACCCCTCATCCCCCACAACAGATCTGTAACATCCATCCATGCCCTGTACCTTTTTTTTTTTTTTTTTTGAGACACAGTCTCATTCTGTCACCCAGGCTAGAATGCAGTGGTGCGATCCCGGCTCACTGTAACCTCCTCCACCTCCCGGGTTCAAGCAATTCTCCTGCCTCAACCTCCTGAGTAGCTGGGATTACAGGCAGATGCCACCACGCCCAGCTAATTTTTGTATTTTTAGTAGAGACGGGGTTTTGCCATGTTAGCCAGGCTGGTCTCGAACTCCTGACCTCAAGTGATCCGCCTGCCTCAGCCTCCCAAAGTGCTGGGATTACAGGCGTGAGCCACCACACTAGGCCGCCTGGCTTAGTTTCTTAGTGATTTATTAGGCACCTACTGTGCACCACTGGTACACCAGTAAATCCAGCAAACACTTTTGAAATATTCACAGTCCAATGCAGAGGCCTGAAGGATCAGAGTTCAGGAGGGGAGTCTACAGGGTCTGTGGGCGTCCACAGGAGGAATTCCCAACCACAGGGGCAGGGTCTTGGGGTGGTCTTATGAAGCTGTAGCCTGAGAGCTAAGGCTTGAGGACTTTGTCCAGAGGAGAAAGTGTGTTTCAGGTTGAGAGAACAGCAGTCGCAGAGGCCAGGAGTGAGGAAAGACTGACAGGGGGCAGAGGTGGCTGAACCTTTCTGACTACCCACTGCATGCTTCCTTTGTTTTTGTTGTTGTTGTTGTTTGAGACAGGGTCTCACTCTGTCACCCAGGCTGGAGTGCAGTGGTGTGATTTCAGCTCACTGAAACCTCCGAGCTGGTGTGCGACTGTAGTCCCAGCTTCTCAGGAGGCTAAGATGGGAGGATCACTTGAACCCGGGAGGCGGAGGTTGCAGTGAGCTGAGATTGCGCCACTGCACTCCAGCCCAGGTGATAGATCGAGACTTTGTCTCAAAAAAATAAAAAAGCAAATCTTCACCCCTGACCCTTCTGACCCTCTTCTCTTGCCCTGTTTTAATATTTATCTTCTTTTTTTTGAGACAGTGTTCCACTCTGCCACCCAGGCTGGAGTGCAATGTCGAGATCTTGGTTCACTGCAACCTCTGTCTCCGGGGCTCAAGTGATCCTCTCACCTTGGTCTTTTGAGTAGCTGGGACTACATGTGTGTGCTACCACACCTGGCTATTTAAAATATATATATATATTTGTAGACACGAGGTCTCACCACATTGCCCAGGCTAGTCTTAGACTCCTCGGCTCCAGCAGTCCTCCTGCCTTAGCCTCCCAAAGTGCTGGGATTACAGATGTGAGCCACCACATCTGGCCTAATGGTTATCTTCTTTTTCTTCTTCTTTTTTTTGAGACAGAGTTTTGCTCTTGTTGCCCAGGCTAGAGTGCAATGGCACAGTCTCAGCTTACTGCAACCTCCATCTCCCAGGTTCAAGCAATTCTCCTGCCTTAGCCTCCCAAGTAGCTGGGATTACAGGTGCCTGCCACCACACTCGGCTAATTTTTTTGTATTTTGAATAGAGATGGGGTTTCACCATGTTGGCCAGGCTGGTCTCAAACTCCTGACCTTGTGATCTGCCCACCTCGGCCTCCCAAAGTGCTGGGATTACAGGCGTGAGCCACTGCACCTGGCTAAAAATGCTTTTTGTCTGCCTCTCCCATTAGAGTGTAAACTCCCCCAAGGCTGGAATTTTCCTCTATCCTATTACCTGCTGTAGCTTCAGCACTCAGCTTAGTGTCTGGACCACAGTACATGCTCAATAAATGTTTCTTTAGTTCTTTTGTTTTTCTTTTTAGAGACAGAGTCTCACTCTGTCACTTAGGCTGGAGTGCAGTGGCATGATCATAGTTCACTGCATCCTGCAACTCCCGGGCTCAAGTAATCCTCCTGCCTCAGCCTCCCGAGTAGCTGGGACCACAGGCATGCACCACCACACCCAGCTAATAAATGTTTCCTGAGTGAATTCCTTTGTTCATCCTGTTGCAGGGGTACTGCTAACAACAGAGGACTTTCTCCCTATGTCCCTGGGTCTCAAATCTCTGTCCACCTGAGGTCACCGGGCACGTAAGGTGCCCATACATGATTATTCATTCAGTAACACTGGTTTGAATCCAGGCACTGCCGCTAATTGGCTGGATGGCCTTGGGCAAGTGGGAGCTGTGGCCTCCTAATCTGTAAGTGAAATACACACAAACCCTCTCCTACGGGGCTGTGTTGAGAATGAATTCTTCCTTCCACCCTCACTCCTCATCATCTGTTACCCATCCCCTAGAGGTAGGCTGTAAACATCTGAGTCAGGTCACTTCCCTCTTCTGCTTAGAACCCTCAGTGCCTTCATTTCACTTAGCACTAAAACCAAAGTCCTCATGCAACCCTCAAGTCCCCGCAGGACCTGCCCTCACCTTCCATTCTCCTGTTCCCCTTCCTCCATGGCTTTAGCCGCCCCGGCCTCCTCACCAGAACCCAGAACCCACCAATCACATTCCATTTCCCCCTTAATATCTATTTTTGTTTCTTTTATTATTTTATTCTTTTAAAAAACATGGTGAGGGCCAGGCGTGGTGGCTCACACCTGTAATCCCAGCACTTAGAGAGGCCGAGGTGGGCAGATGACTTGAGGTCAGGAGTTCGAGACCAGCCTGGCCAACGTGGTGAAACCCTGTCTCTCTAAAAATACAAAAATTAGCCAGGTGTGGTGGCAGGCGCCTGTAATCCCAGCTACTTGGGAGGCTGAGGCAGGAGAATTGTTTGAACCTGGGAGGCAGAGGTTGTAGTGAGCTGTGATTATGCCACTGCATTCCAGCCTGGGTGACAGTGAGACCCTGTCTCAAACAAAACAAAACAAAACAAAACATGATGGAGTCTCACTATGCTGCCCAGGCTGGTCTCCAACTCCTGGCCTCTAGTGATTCACCACTTTAGCCTCTCAAAGTTCTGGGATTACAAGCTTGAGACACCATGCCCAGCCTCTCCTGAATATCTGTATGTCTCACTCTTTCATCTCCTTTGGCTCTTTACTGAAATGCCACCTTCTTAGGTGACAATGCATCTAAACTTATCCTTCCCTTCCTACTCCAGCTTTTATTTTTTATCTTTTAGAGGCAGAGTCTCCGTCTGTCGCCCAGGCTGGAGTGCAGTGGCAGGATCATAGGTCATTGCAACCTTTACCTCCTGGGCTCAAGCCATCCTCACACTCAGCCTCCTGAGTAGCTGGGACTACAGGCACATGCCACCACACTGGGCTCACTTGTTTTATTTTTGGTAGAGACAGAGACCCACTATGCTGGCCAGGCTGGTCTCAAATTCCTGGCCTCAAGCTGTCCTCCAGCCTCGGCTTCCCAAAGTGCTGGAATTATAGGCATGAGCCACTGCACCTGGTCCCTACCCCAGTTTACACAGCATTCCCCAACTGGCATATTGATTATGAGTCTTTTTTTTTTTTTTGAGACGGAGTTTCACTCTTGTTGTCCAGGCTGGAGTGCAATGGCATGATCTCTGCTCACTGCAACCTCCGCCTCCTGGGTTCAAGTGATTCTCCTACCTCAGTCTCCTGAGCAGCTGGGACTACAGACACATGCCACCACGCCCAGCTAATTTTTGTATTTTTGGTAGAGACGGGGTTTCACCATGTTGGCCAGGATGGTATCGATCTCTTGACCTCGTGATCTGCCTGCCTCAGCCTCCCAAAGTGCTGGGATTACAGGCGTGAGCCACTGCACCCTGCCTTTTTGTATTTTTAGTAGAGACACGGTTTCACCATGTTGTCCAGGCTGGTCTCGAACACCTGGCCTCAAGTGATCTGCCCGCCTTGGCCTCCCAAAGTGCTGGGATTACAAGCGTGAGCCACCGCGTCCGGCCCCCAGTTATGAGTCTTAATAAAAGGGCAGTAATGACCAGGGGATCTTCACACCAAAAGGCTCAAAGTTTGACCATTTTGAGCCAAGCCTGGGGAGAGGTCAAAGGTCAATGCAACCAGCCCTCTCCTGTGGATCAAAGGCTCAATTGCAGGTGACCTCTGTCCTTGGTAGTGTGGGACCAGCATCAACTCTGTAATCCAGAGAGGGTCTTTGCTGGCCATGGGTATCACACCAATTTAGGGGGCACATATCAGATGTGGGAAGGCCCCTCAACATCTGGCCTCAGCTTTTCCTCCATTACTGAACAAGGGTTCTCACAAAGGCCAGGGGTCAGGGCTGCAATACTGGGGGGCAGCCCCCCAAAAAGAAGGTACAGAGCATGAGGTCAGTGGCTAAAGTGATCTGCCCAACTCAGCCTCCCAAAGTGTAGGGATTACAGGCTTGAGCCACCTCACCCGGTCAATTTTCTTCATCTTTAAAATGGGATTGGCTGGGTGTAATGGCTCACGCCTGTAATCAGCACTTTGGGAAGCCAAGGAGGGTGGATCATTTAAGGTCAGGAGTTTGAGACCAACCTGACCAACATGATGAAACCCCGTCTCTACTAAAAATACAAAAATTAGCCCGGCATGGTGGCGGGCGCCTGTAATTCCAGCTACTCAGGAGGCTGAGTGACGAGAATTGCTTGAGCCCGGGAGGCAGAGGTTGCAGTGAGCCAAGATTGCGCCACTGCACTTCAGCCTGGGTGACAGAGCAAGACTCCATCTCAAAAAAAAAAAAAAAAGTACAGGGCATGGATGGATGACACAGATCTGTTGGTGGGGGGTGAGGGGTGGTCTCCTATACTAGGGAGAGCTGCCTAAAGCGCCCCTCCCCCATCAACTGTCCAAACATCTGCTGTTTGTTTTCAGCTCAGCTTGTGTGTAACTGCCAAGCTCCGTGAGGGGGCAAAGCCTCCCACGGAGGGCCTCCCCGCAGTGGGGCTGATTTGCATGGATATTTTCATTCCCTACAGTTCCCTGAGCAACCAGGACAGGCGTGAAGGGTAGAAAAAAAGCCACAGAACTAGCCCTCCAGGCAGGTGTTGGCGAGAACCAGAGAGTCCAATCTCCTTGAGGGCCTGAGACCCTGGGCATGTCACATTGGCTCTCCAGGCCTCAGTTTCCTCCTCTGTAAAATGGGGGTATAGTTGCCCCTACTCACATGGTTCTTGCAGGGCTTAAGCCTGCGAGCCCTGGCATCATCTGGTTCCTGTGCTGTTCTCCCTGCATGTCTCAGGGCTGACCTCTGCACAGGACATCTCCCCTGCCAACTGGCTTCTGGCCACATTTAGCCAATGGGAGGCACTGGGGGCAGATTTTCCGAGAGGAAGGTAGGAGAAGCCAAGATATTTCTTTTCTCTTCTTTTCTTTTTTGAGATGGAGTTTCGCTCTTGTTGCCCAGGCTGGAGTGCAATGGCACGATCTCAGCTCACTGCAACCTCCACCTCCTGGGTTCAAGTGATTCTCCCGCCTCAGCCTCCCAAGTAGCTGGGATTACAGGCACGCACCACCATGCCCGGCTAATTTTGTATTTTTAGTAGAGACTGGGTTTCACCATGTTGGTCAGACTGGTCTTGAACTCCTGACCTCAGGTGATTCACCTGCCTCAGCCGCCCAAAGTGCTGGGATTGCAAGCGTGAGTCAGCACGCCCGGCCTCTTTTTGCTTTTTTTCTAGGGATAGGGTCTTACTCTGTCACCCAGGCTGTAGTGCAGTGGCACAGTCATAGCTCACTGCAGCCTCGACCTCCTGGGCTGACGTGATCCTTCTGCCTCAACCTCCTGAGTAGCTGGAACCATAGGTGCGTGCAACCAGACATGGATTTTTTTTTTTTAAAGATTTTTAAAATAGAGATGGGGGTCTCCTATATTACCCAGGCTGGTCTCAAACCCCTGGCTTCAAGTGATCCTCCCACCTTGGCCTCTCAAAGTGCTGGGATTACAGTTGTGAACCACTGCACCCAGCCCAAGATATTTCTCCCCATATGCCTCTGGTAGCGCCTCCCATTAGATATCATCTTCCTATATGGTAATTTCTATTTAAATTTTTTACATGGTCTGCCATATCCTTTATTTTTATTATATTTTTTAAGAGATGAGGTTTGGCTATGTTGCCCAGGCCAGAGTCCAACTCCTGGACTCAAGTGATCCTCCTGCCTCAGCCTCCCGAGTGGCTGGGACTACAGGCCTACACCACCATGCTTGGTTTATGCTAATTTTTTTTTTTTTTTTTTTTTTGAGATGGAGTTTCGCTCTTGTTGCCCAGGCTGGAGTACAATGGTGCAATCTCGGCTCACCGCAACCTCCGCCTCCTGGGTTCAAGCGATTCTCCTGCCTCAGCCTCCCTAGTAGCTGGCATCACAGGCATGTGCCAGCATGCCCGGCTACTTTTTTTTTTTTTTTTTGAGACTGAGTCTCACTCTGTCACCCAGGCTGGAGGGCAGTGGCATGATCTCGGCTCACTGCAAGCTCCACCTCCCGAGTTCACGCCATTCTCCTGCCTCAGCCTTCCGAGTAGCTGGGACTACAGGTGCCTGCCACCACGCCCGGCTAATTTTTTGTGTTTTTAGTAGAGACGGGTTTCACCATGTTAGCCAGGATGGCCTCGGTTTCCTGACCTCATGATCCACCTGCCTTGGCCTCCCAGAGTGCTGGGATTACAGGCATGAGCCACTGCGCCCAGCCACACCTGGCTAATTTTGTATTTTTAGTAGAGACACGGTTTCTCCATGTTGGTCAGCCTGGTCTCGAATTCCCGACCTCAGGTGACCCACCCGCCTCGGCCTTCCAAAGTGCTGGGATTACAGGCATGAGCCACTGTGCCCGGCCTATGCTAATTTTAAAATAATCTCTCCATCCGTTTTGTTTTGTTTTGTTTTGTTTTAGACAAAGTCTTACTCTTTCACCCAGGCTGGAGTGCAGTGGTGCAATCTCAGCTCACTGCAACCTCCGCCTCCCGGGTTCAAGCGATTCTCCTGCCTCAGCCTCCCAAGTAGCTGGGATTACAGGCTCCTGCCACTATGCCCAGCTAATTTTTTGTATTTTTAGTAGAGACCGGGTTTCACCATGTTGGCCAGGCTGGTCTCGAACTCCTGACCTCGTGATTTGTCCGCCTTAGCCTCCCAAAGTGCTGGGATTACAGGCATGAGACACCACGCCTGGCCATCGTTTGATTTTTTATCTACGTATTAAATTGACCCATATATTAAATCCCCTCTATTGGAGATACTTCTGTTTTCCTGATTAGACCCTCACTGATGTAAAGCTACTGTCAGGAGGCCAGGCAGAGTGGTTCACTCTTGTAATCTCAGTGCCCTTGGGAGACCAAGGTGGGAGGATCGCTTGAGCCCAGGAATTCAAGTCCAGCCTGGGCAACATAGTGAGACCAACCTAACCCTCTACAAAAAATGTAAAAGTTAGCTGGACTTGGTGTCTTGGGCCTGTAGTCCCAGCTACTGGGTAGGCTGAAGTAGGCAGATTGCTTGAACTCACGAGCTTGAGACTACAGTGAGCTATGATTGCGCCACTGCACTCCAGCCTGGGTGACAGAGCAAGACCTTATCTCTAAAAAGATAAAAACTAGGCCGGGCGCGGTGGCTCACGCCTGTAATCCCAGCACTTTGGAAGGCCGAGGCGGGTGGATCACGAGGTCAGGAGATCAAGACCATCCTGGCTAACACGGTGAAACCCCGTCTCTACTAAAAATACAAAAAATTAGCCCGGCGTACTGGCGGGTGCCTGTAGTCCCAGCTACTCGGGAGACTGAGGCAGGAGAATGGCGTGAACCTGGGAGGCGGAGCTTGCAGTGAGCTGAGATTGTGCCACTGCACTCCAGCCTGGGCGACAGAGCCAGACTCCGTCTTGGAAAAAAAAAAAAAAAAAAGATAAAAAATAAAAATAAATAAATCGCTTCTCGGCCTTTTGGCTAAGATCAAGAAAACAAATAAACAAACACACAAATAATAAGGCTGCTGTGAGAATTTTTTAAACAAAAGTATTGCTTTTTTTGCACAATTTAGATACAATAAAAATCTTCCTGGCCGGGCGTGGTGGCTCACGCCTGTAATCCCAGCACTTTAGGAGGCTGAGGCGGGTGGATCACAAGGTCAGGAGTTCGAGACCAGCCTGGCCAAGATGGTAACACCCCATCTCTACTAAAAATACAAAAATTAGCCAGGCGTGGTGGTGGACACCTGTAAGGTGAGGCAGGAGAATCACTTGAACCCAGGAGGCAGAGGTTGCAGTGGATCGCGCCACTGCACACTAGCCTGGGCGACAGAGCAAGACTCTGTCTCAAAAGAAAAAAAAAAAAAAGAAAGAAAATCTTCCCTTTTTTGCATACAGTTGTTCACATTTCAACAAACATATATAGTCACGTAACCAAAACCACAATCAAGACGCAGAATGGTTCCATCACCAAAAAAAAAAAATCCCCCCATGCCCCCCAACTTTTTTTTTTTTTTTTTAAGACATGGTCTTACTCTGTTGCTCAGGCTGGAGTGCAGTGGTGCGATCATAGGTGACAGTAGTGTCAAACTGCTGGGCTCAGGCAATCCTCCTGCCTCAGCCTCTGGAATAGCTAGTACAGGCACGTGCCACTGTACCTGACTCATTTTTTTTTTTTTTTGTAGAGACTGGGTCTCACTCTGTCACTCAGGATGGTGTTGAACTCCTGGGTTCCAGCAATTCTCTCACCTCAGCCTCTGAAAGTGCTGGGATTACAGGCGTGAGCCACTGCACCCGGTCCCACCGTGCCCTTTTGCAGTCAACCTCTCCTGTCCCAATATTTCACCATCCCTATAGTTTTTCTTCTCCTAGAACATTATAGAAATAGAGTCATACAGTATGCAACCTTTGCGTTGAACTTCTTTCCCTCATCCTAATGCATTTGAGAGTTCTCCATGTGGCTAGGTATCACCAGTTCCTTCTTTTTGATTTTTTTTTTTTTGAGATGGAGTTTCATTTGTTCTTGTCACCTAGTCTGGAGTGCAATGGCGCAATCTCGGCTCACTGCAACCTCCACCTCCTGGGTTCAAGCAATTCTCCTGCCTCAGCCTCCTGAGTAGCTGGGATTACAGGTGTGTACCACCAAACTCAGCTAATTTTTTCGTTTTTAGTAGAGATGGGGTTTCGCCATGTTGTCCAGGCTAGTCTCGAACTCCTGACCTCAGGTGATCCGCCATCCTCAGCCTCCCAAAGTGCTGAGATTACAGGCATGGTCTTCCATTGTGAGGATGGACTGCAGTTTATCTCTCCTTTCTCTAGCTGAGGGAGCTGCTGTGAGCTATTGAGAGTGAGTCAATATTTGTAAAACACTTAGGGCAGTAACTGGCACGTTATACACATGTCAGCTGTCATGAGCATGCTGGGGTGGGAGGGGCTTGCTGAGAAGTTAGCCTTTTTGAGGTTCCCCTTTCCCCTAATTGTTCATCCTGCTTTCGGCGGGAAGAGAGCCCACCCCTTCCCCAGCTCGAAGGGCCAAGACTGCTTCTGGTGCAGATGTGGCAGAGGCTGGCCTCCAGTGGGAGCCTCCCCACCCCATCACTGAAGCTGAAAGTGGGCCCTGAGCCCATGGAGGAGATGAGGCTGCCGCAGTTCCCTGATGCCTGCCAAGATCAGCATCTGGGAAGCTTCTCTGTAGCCTGGGGCCCCTTCCCCCAGCGCTGGGGCGATGATGAGAAAGTTGGGATCCATCTCAGACACTTCCCAGGCAGTTCCTCCTGCCAGAGACGAGAGCCAGGGGGGTGGGGGGACAGTGGAGGCCCAGGGAGGATGGAAAACAGGCCTGCGTCTCATGGATTTCAGGGCCATGGTGGGCAACCACAGGATCTGGTGTGAAGGGCCTGGGCCTCCTGGATTTGGGGGAGTTCACAATATCTGGGGTGAAGGTAGGAATGAGGGTCAGAGGGCGTCCCTTCTCCTGGATTATGGAGAACATTCCACATCTCACTGTTGACCAATGTAGTCCTGGCTGGTAACCACTGCCTGTCTGTTCCTACCTGCTGGGGCAGAGATGGGGGTGGTGGCACAGGAATGGGGTGGAGACTCCGAATGAATAAGAAGACAGACAGCCAGGGCTGCTGGATTGAGAGGAGCCGGATGGCTCTAGTTCGAATCTCACCTCTCCTGTATGCCTCAATTTTCCTCCTTTTTTTTTTTTTTTTTTTTTTTTTTTTTTGAGATAGAGTCTCACTCTGTCACCCAGGCTGGAGTGCAATGGCATGATCTTGGCTCACTGCAACCTCCGCCTCCCGGGTTCAAGCAATTCTTGTGCCTCAGCCTCTCGAGTAGCTGGGGTTACAGGCGCGCATCACCATACCTGGCTAATTTTTATCTTTTTAGTAGAGATGGGGTTTCGCCATGTCGGCCAGACTGGTCTCTAACTCCTGATCTCAGGTGATCCGCCTACCTTGGTCTCCCAAAGTGCTGGGATTACAGGCGTGAGCCACCGCGCCTGGTCAATTTTCCTCTTCTTTAAAATGGGATTGGCCGGGCGCAGTGGCTCACACCTGTAAGAGTGTGAGCCACTTTGGGAGGCCAAGATCAAGGTACATGGAATAGATTACTTCAGGTCAGGAGTTTGAGATCAGCCTGGCCAGCATGGTGAAGCCCCGTCTCCACTAAAAATATAAAGATTAGCCAGGCATGGTGGCGCAGGCCTATAATCCCAGCTACTTGGGAGGCTGAGGCAGGAGAATCGCTTGAACCCAGGAGGCGGAGGTTGCAGTGAGCCAAGATCATGCCACTGCCACTCCAGCCTGGGAGACAGAACGAGACTCCATCTCAAAAAAAAAAAAAAAAAAAAAAGACCAGTCACGGTGGCTCACGCCTGTAATCCCAGCACTTTGGGAGGCCGAGGTGGGCAGATCAGCTTAGGTCAGGAGTTCTAGATCAGCCTGGCTAACACAGTGAAACCCCGTTTCTACTAAAAAATACAAAAAATTACCCAGGTGTGGTGGCTCACGCCTGTAATCCCAGCTACTCGGGAGGCTGAGGCAGGGGAATTCCTTGAACCTGGAAGGCGGAGGTTGCAATGAGCTGAGATCGCGCCACTGCCCTCCAGCCTGAGTGACAGAGCGAGACTTCATCTCAAAAAAAAAAAAAAAGATGATGATTATCGTAATACCCACTTCCTCGGGTTGTGAGGACTCACAGCGCCACATCTAGCACACAGTCGGTGGCTGTGAGTGTTAGCCATTATTGTCACTGACCCTATAATTAGTGGAAGTTGGTTCAAGCCTCTTCCTTCTCCTCTATTTCCCCTGCTGGGAGTTCTCCAAGAAAAGGGCCCTGTTTCCTTCCTCCTCCACTGTTCTCTCACTCAGCCCCCCACCCCCCGCCACCGGGGTCGGCCAAGCTCTCCTCCTGACCCCCACCAAGACCATCAGGAAGTCCAGGCCTCCAGCGTTTTCCAGTCCTCTGTAGCGCTCCCTTGGCTGACCTGGCGAAGACATTGTGTTGCCTCAGAAGTGGGAGGGAGGCGGAAGTTGCATGTCGGTGTGTCTGTGTGTCCCCGGGGACATCACCTTTGTCTGGGAGCCACGGTTCCCCTGGCAGACGGCCACATATGTCTGCAGCCTTGACATCACCCCTCTGCCCCAACCCCCCAGGTCCCAGGAGAGACTGCAAATTGCTGAGCCAGCCCAGGCATATGAGGGCGGTCACTTCCTCCCCAGCCTTCAGGTCCCCACACAAGACTGAGATTTCCGCTCTGATAGCTCTCAGACGAGGAGAAAACCTAATTTTCTTCGTGCTTCCTCCTCTGCGGATTAAACACCTGGTTTCTAGAGTGTCCAGGCAACACTTCTCACTTGGTAGAGGAGGCAGTGAGGTTTTGCCAAGGTCCAACTGTGCCCCAAGATCTGGCCCAGAACCCAGCAGACCCTGAAATCGAGCTCAGGAAAAGGGGCAAAGTCTAGAATTGACTAGTCACTTTCTGACTTTCTTTGTATCCCCCTTCAAAGCCCCATCACCCTGTGTTAGAATTGTCTGGTTTCGGCCGGGCACGGTGGCTCACGCCTGTAATCCCAGCACTTTGGGAGGCCGAGGCAGGTGGATCGCCTGAAGTCAGGAGTTCAAGACCAGCCTGGCCAACATGGTGAAACCCCATCTCTACTGAAAATACAAAAATTAGCCGGGTGTGGTGGTGTGTGCCTGTAATCCCAGATACTTGGGAGGCTGAGGCAGGAGAATTGCTTGAACCTGGGAAGCGGAGGTTGCAGCGAGCTGAGATCTTGCCAGTGCACTCCAGCCTGGGCGACAGAGTGAGACTCTGTCTCAAAATAAATAAATAAATAAATAAAAATAATTGTCTGGTTTCTTCTCTGTCTCCTCCATCAGACTGTCAGCTTTGGATGGCAGCAACCAATTAGGCATCACCAGGCTTAGCACAGAGCATTACATGTTGTGTTACATACACACATATATTGCATGCCTATATGTAGCATTAACATGTTGATTTTTTTTTTTTTTTTTTTTTTTTGAGATGGGCTCTTACTATATTGCCTGGGCTGGTCTCAAATTCCTGGCCTCAAGCAATCCTCCTGCCTCTGCCTCCCAAAGTGCTAGGATTACAGTTGTGAGTTACCGTGCTTGGCCTGTTGATTTTTTTTTTTTTTCCAGACAGTGTCTTGCTCTGTCAACTAGGCTGGAGTGCAGCAGTGTGATTTCAGCTAACTTCAGCCTCCACCTCTCAGGCTCAAGTGATCCTCCCACCCCAGCCTCATGAGTAGCTGGAACTACAGGCACACACAACCATGCTTGGCTAATGTTTAATTTTTTGTTTTTTCTTTTGTAGAGACGAAGTCTCACTATATTGCGCAGGCTGATCTCAAGCTCCTGGGCACAACTGGTCTTCCCACCTTGGCCTCTCAAAGTGCTGGGATTACAGACATGAGCCACTATCCATGACCAATTTTTAAAAATTTTTAATATATTTTTTGAGATGGAGTTTCACTCTGTCGCCTAGGCTGGAGTGCAGTGGCACGATCTTGGCTCACTGCAACCTCCACCTCCCGGGTTCAAGCAGTTCTCCTGCCCCAGCCTCCAGAGTGGCTGTGACTACAGGCACCTGCTACCACGCCTGGCTAGTTTTTTGTTTTTGTTTTTTTTTTTTTTTTGAGATGCAGTCTCACTCTGTTGCTCAGGCTGGAATGCAGTGGCGGGATCTCGGCTCACTGCAACCTCCGCCTCCTGGGTTCAAGTGATTCTACTGCCTCAGCCTCCCAAGTAGTTGGGACTACAGGTGTGCACCACTGTGCCCAGCTAATTTTTGTATTTTTAATAGACACCGGATTTCACCATGTTGGCCAGACTGGTCTTGAACTCCTGACCTCGTGATCCGCCTGCCTCAGCCTCCCAATAATTTTGGTGTTTTTAATAGAGATGGGGTTTCACCATATTGGTCAGGCTGGTCTCGAACTGCTGAATTCAGGTGATCCCCTTGCCTCGACCTCTTTGTACATTTTTTTGAATTGGTAATAGAAGCTAAAGATTTCAAACAGCAGGCTGGGCGCAGTGGCTTATGCCTGTAATCCCAGCACTTTGGGAGGTTGAGGCAGGCGGATCACCTGAGGTCAGGAATTCGAGACCAGCCTGGCCAATATGGAGATACCTTGTCTCAAAAAAAAAAAAAAAAAAAAAAAAGATTTCAAACAGCCCTCCAGGGTATACCATGAAAAGCTGTTTCTTCTTACCTCGTTTCCCTGCCCCCTGGTTCCTCTCCCTAAGAGTAACTGTTGTGACTAGGGTCTGGTGCCTTCTCCCAGAGACAGACTGTGTGTCACAGGCAAATGTGTGTGTATTTATATAGTTCTTATAAATACACCCAGAAATGCAATGCATACTGGTCTACACTGTACTTTTTCAACTTAATATGTTGAAGACCATTTCCCATCAGTACACACAAGACTACTCCATTTATTTATTTAGTTTTATTTATTTATTTATTTAAAATGGAGTATTGCTCTGTCGCCCAGGCTGGAGTGCAAAGGCATGATCTCGGCTCACTGGAACCTCTACCTCCAGGGTTCAAGCAATTCTCCTGCCTTAGCCTCCCGAGTAGCTGGGACTCCAGGCACACACTACCATTCCCGGCTAATTTTTGAACTTTTAGTACAGATGGGGTTCGCCATGTTGGCCAGCCTCGTCTTGAACTCCTGACCTCAGGTGATCCACCTGCCTTTGCCTCCCAAAGTGCTGGGGTTATAGGTGTGAGCCATTGCACCCAGCCTCTTTATTTTTATTTTATTTTATTTTTTGAGACGGAGTCTTGCTCTGTCGCCCAGGCTGAAGTCCAATAGCACCATCTTGGCTCACTGCAACCCCCGCCTCCCCGGGTTCAAGCGATTCTCCTAACTCAGCCTCCCGAGTAGCTGGGATTACAGGCGCCCGCCACCACGCCCGGCTAATTTTTTGTATTTTTAGTAAAGAAAGGGTTTTGCCATATTGGCCAGACTGGTCTCGAACTCCTGACCTCAAGTGATCCACCCATCTTGGAGTCCTAGAGTGCTGGGATTACAGGCGTGAGCCACCATGCCCAGCCAATTTTTATATTTTTTGTAGAGATGGGGTTACACCATGTTGCCCAGGCTAATCTAGAACTCCTAGGGTCAAGCAATGCACCCACCTTGGCTTCCCAAACTGTTGGGATTACAGTCGTGAGCCACCGTGCCTGGCCAGATTATGTTTATAACATATAATGTCTACATTTTCACAAATGGTACCCTCATAAAAAGCCATATTTCCCACCTGAACATAAGATCCACTGGGTTGGCCGGGCACGGTTGTTCATGCCTGTAATCCCAACACTTTGGGAGGCCGAGGCGGGCAGATCATGAGGTCAGGAGATCGAAACCATCCTGGCCAACATGGTGAAACCTCCATCTCTACTAAAACTACAAAAATTAGCTGGGCATGGTGGCGCATGCCTGTAATCCCTGCTACTCAGGAGGCTGAGGCAGAAGAATCGCTTGAACCCGGGAGGCAGAGGTTGCAGTGAGCTGAGATAGTGCCACTACATTCCAGCCTGGCGACAGAGCTAGACTCTGTCTCAAAAAAAAAAAAAAAAAAAAAATCCATCTGGTCAAGGAGTTTTTCCTTTTTGTTGTTGTTGTTGTTGTTCACTGCTGTGCCCAGTAGGTGCATAAAAAATATTTGTTGCCAGGTGCTGTGGTTTACATTTGTAATCCCAGCACTTGGGGAGGCCGAGGCAGGCGGATCACTTGAGGTCACGAGTTCGAGACCAGCCTGGGCAACATGGTGAAACCCTGTCTTTACTAAAAATACAAAAAAATCAGCCAGGCGTGGAGGCACGCGCCTGTATTTCCGGCTACTTGTGAAGCTGAGGCACAGGAATAGCTTGAACCTGGGAGGCAGAGGTTGCAGTGAGCTGAGATGGCACCACTGCACCCCAGCCTGGGAGATAAAGGAAGACTCTGTCTCAAACAAAAAAATTTTGTTGATGGAATGAGGGGCTTTCCTATCCTGTTGTCGAACTGCTGGTTACACACACACACACACACACACACACACACACACACACAATCGTTCAGTGAAGGTGTAGTGTCCATCATTTCCGCAGGCAGGCACACAGAAATGCCCAGGAATTAGTGAAAATTGGAAATCTGGATAGAAGACTGGGCCCGACACTGGAAGGCAGGCACAAACTGGGCCTTGCTGGTCCCCCCGCCAGAGGGGACAGTGATCTACAGAGGCAGGAAAGAGGGTGGAGTGTCCCCAATCCCCCAAGGGAGACAGGGCAGCACCTGAATTCTGGAGTCCTATCAAGGGAGAGACTGGTCAGGCACAGTGGCTCACGCCTGTCATTCCAGCACTTTGGGAGGCTGAGGCAGTAGGATTGCTTGAATGCAGCAGTTCAAGACCAGCCTGGGCAACACAGCGAGACCCCATCTCTACAAAAAACTGCAAAAAATTAGCCAGGCATGATGGCGCACCTGTAGTCCCAGCTACTCTGGAGGCTGAGGCAGGAGGTTGAGGCTCCCGTGAGCTATGATTGAGCCACCACACTCTGGCCTGGATGACAGAGCGAGACCATGTCTCAAAAAAAGAAAAAAAAAAAAGAGATCAATTTTGTCTTTGGGCCAGGGCATCGCACTTAGTAGGAATTTCATTATTTGTTGGGTGGACACACAGTAGGCACTTAATGCCTATTTGCTGCGTTGACACCTAATAGGTACTTCCAAGGCTCTTTGTTGAGTCAATAAATGTGACCTCGTGTTTTCTTCCAAGTCCAGGGTCCCAGGGGTAAGCCCAGAGGTAACCTGGGGTTGAAGACAGTTGTTTCAGGTTGAGGCCACCTGGCCAGGAGTACTGTGACGTCACCAGGCTGCGTGACGTTTCGCGCCGGCCGGTTCTCACGGGTGGGGGCTGGGAGCGGCAGAGTGAGAGGTCGGGGGGGGGGGGGCGGACAAAGGGCCCTCCGTGCAGCTCCTGTCGGCCCCCGCGTGCGCCCCGGCCAGCCGGCCGGTCACATCTGGAATTCATTGCAGCCGCCGCCGGAAAGGGGAGGAGAGGAGGGCGGGGCGAGCGGGGGGCAGAGGCGGCGGCTCTCCCCGCCCCACTCTGTCCCTCGTCCCAGCCCCGGGACGTAGCCGAGCCCGGCTGGCAACCCCAGCCCCAGCCGCGGCCGCCCCGGGGACGCAGACGCCAAGGCCCCTCCGGCCAGGGCCGGGAGCCGGGCCGGCCTAGCCAGGTGAGCGCGCGTGGCGACAAGGAGGCAGAAAAGGCGGGCCTGGTCCCCTGAGGTCTCGGGATCCGAGCTGAGGGGCCCCAATCGGGGGGCTGGGGCGCGCACGCGCCGCCTGGGTTCCTGCTGCACGGAGCGGGTGGTCATAGTGCGCCCTTTCCAAGACTCCGGGCGGCCCCCACTGCCTCGGCCGCGAACCCCCAGACTGTGCTCCCCGCCTTTCTCAGCGGCAGGAAGTTGGCGCCGGGGAGAAGGCGGAATCCGAGCGCTTTCGACTGGAGTCTTTGGGAGGCAGGACGCCGTGCTCGGGGACCGGGGTCTTGGGGAGTGTGTTTGGGGGAGGGGTGCAGCACCCCTCCTGGCTGACTCCGGCTGAGCGAGGGCAAAAGGATGTGCGCGCCGTGGAGCCTCCAAGCCAAGGGGCGGCACCTACGGGGAGGGCGGTCGGACGTCGGGCTTTCTGCCTCGGTTTCCCCAAGTTGTTTGCCTCCTCCGGTCCCCCGGCGGGGGGCGTGGCTTTGTTTTGTAAGGAAAGAGAAAGTGACTGCGTGGCTCAGACGCCTCCTCTTTCAACTCCGGCTCAGGGACGGGTCGTGGGTGAAGGCGCGCGTGGCGCGGACCTCGCGTGGCCCCGAGCCGGGCGGAGCGTCGGGAACTCGCCCCCTTCTCAGGCACGGGTTGACTCACCCGGGGATTTCCACCCCCTCCTCTGTCTCTGTCCTTGTCAGATGCTCCGGGCGCCACGCGCTGAGCCCACGGTCCCCCTCGTGGGGCGACACGGCCAGGCGCGGAACTCGCGGTGCAGCTGCTGCTGCGATCTGGTCCCCCACCCCCAGTCTTCCCAGAATCTCGAGGCGGGACCCCTGGCGGGACGGAGAGGAATCCTTCCAGTGCCGCTTGGAGACGTGGGGGCCCCGCGCGTGTGGCGGTCTCGGGGGCAGGGGGGAGAGGAGGCGTGGCTCCCGCGCGAGCGAGCGTGGATACCGCGCATTCCTAAGCCAGATAAGGAGGCCGAGAGTGCGGGCCAGCACGGGGGCGGGTCCTGCTGCCATCTCCATGGAGACACGCTGGGCTTTGCCTGGTTGATGGTGGGCGATGGGGGCGCTGCCCGCGGACCAGAGGTGTCTCTAGGCTCCTTTGTTGCTGTTTGGGTCTGGGCTGAACTTAGGAGTTTCCACCCTTGGGAACCCACTAGGGTCTCCTTTGTTCATTGGTTCATTCATTCATTCATTCATTTGCCCATTCCACATGTTTTCTGAGTGTTTTGTTTGTGCCAGGCATCCCTGTAGGGGCTGATAACTGACTTGCTCCCTGGCCTTAGGCATTGACTGTCTAGGTGGAAGCCAGACAGAAAAGGAAAGATATCATGATAGTTTCCCATAGTGGCAAGCGCTGTGCAGATAATAAAACAAGATTCTGTGATTAGGAAAGGCTTGGAGATGGCTGCTATTGTAGACTGGGGGTCAGAGGAGTCCCCTCTGAGGAAGTGACCTTTAAATAGAAAGGTCACTTTCTATAAGGTAGGGTGGCTACCACGGGCTCCATGGGTGACCAGGGGGAACTGTAACCACAGGGTCTGCCTTTCTGAAAGATGGGGAGACAGTCATTCAAAGATTTGAGGAAAGGCCAGGCGTGGTGGCTCACGCCTGTAATCCCAGCACCTTCCTAGGCTTAGGCAGGTGAATCACCTGAAGTCAGGAGTTCCAGACCAGCCTGGCCAACATGGTGAAACCCCATCTCTACTAAAAATACAAAAATTAGCCAGGTGTGGTGGTAGGCATCTATAATCCCAGCTACTCAGGAGGCTGAGGCAGGAGAATCACTTGAACTCAGGAGGCAGAGGTTGTGGTGAGCCGAGATCACACCACTGCACTCTAGCCTGGGCAACAGAGTGAGACTCTGTCTCAAAAAAAAAAAAAAAAAAAAAAATTGAGAAGAAGAGTGTGCCCCAAGAAGAACAGCAGGGGTAAAGGCTTGGAGGTAGGGGTAGGGGTAGCATGGAGGAGGTTTAGTGTGGTTGGAGTGGAATGGCCCTGGGGGAAGAGTGGGAGGAGGCTTCGTCGGCAGGGGCCATGCTACTTGGGCTATAGGGAGCCATGGAAGAATTTGGAGTTGGGGAGTGACATGGAGTTACAAGTTTAAAAGCTCCCCCTGGCTGCTTGGTAGAGAATGGCAGGGTAGGGGGTCCTGACAACCACAGGGAAACCAAAAGGTAGGGTGGCTACCACGGGCTCCATGGGTGACCAGGGGGAACTGTAACCACAGGGCCTGCCTTTCTGGAACTGGGAGTGGGTGAAGAGGACCTTGGAAACCACTGAGGCTTCCTCCATCCTTCCCCTCTCCTAATCTCCAGCCAAACAGTCGTCTGAGTCTATCTCTCTTCCCTTCCTTCCAAACCCCATCACTTGTCCCTCCTGTTCCATTTCAGGCCTGGACATTCTATGTGAGCCCAGTGGCCTCTTTCTGAGCTTCTGAGAGGGAGTCAGGGTGGACTTGGTGAAGGTGACCGGGAGACAGGCTCTGTGTCCTTCTCAAAACCTGGTAACCTTACACAGGGAGGGGACACGGGCTAGGCCACGCCATCCACCTAGGGGATGACTCTTCTGCCAGCTCCAACCTCAGTGCTCTGCTTCCTCTTTCTGGGAGGCGTCAACCGCCCAAGTGCTCGCCTCAGTAAAGTCCTAGTGGTTAAGATGAGGCTTGGATAGAATGTGGGCCTCAGTTTCCCCTTCTCTAGGAGAGCTGCTTCTCCCTCTGTGAATGCCTTAGCCTCCCCGGGCTGCAGAAGGTGAGAATGCAGCACCCCCAGTCTTCCTCTCAGGGAAGAAGACAGACTGCTTGGTTAGTCCCTGGGGTGCAAGGGCTGAACACATTTCATTTTGTTTTGTTTTGTTTTGAGACAGAGTCTCGCTCTGTCACCCAGGCTGGAGTGCAATGGCTGCGATCTTGGCTCACTGCAACCTCTGCCTCCCGGGTTCAAGCGATTCTCCTGCTTCAGTCTCCCAAGTAGCTGGGATCACAGGCGCACACCACCATGCCCGGCTAATTTTTTTTGTATTTTGAGTAGAGAGGGGGGTTTTACCATGTTGGCCAGGCTGGTCTTGAACTCATGACCTCAGGTGATAGGCCCGCCTCGGCTTCCCAGAGTGCTGGGATTACAGGCATGAGCCACTGCGCCCGGCCTAAACACATTTCTTATTTGTCCAGGAAGCCACAGCAAATCTCTTGGTGAGCAGCAGAGGGGGCGGCTGCACTGCACAGCGTGCTTCCCAGGCCTGGAAAGGGACCTTGATTCTCACTTATGAACCCCAGGAGGGGCCCAGCAGGCCAGGGCAGCCTGGGGGTGTCTGGTCGGGGTGACCCAGAGGTCAGGCTGCGGTTCAAACTCCCCCTAGGGACGTCCACATAGCATTAACTCTATCCTTAGAAAGCCTGAGCTCCCGTCGCCTATAAAGGACCCCATCAGTAGGGCTGGCCGTAGAGCGCCCCCAACTGGACCAATCAGAGGCAGAAGATGGAAAGCCCGGGCCAATAGGCAAATTGCTCAGTGCCCTTGGATTGAAAATGAGCCAATCAGGGCGTGGGCTGTTTCCGGCTCATCAGCTGTGTCTGATCCAGCCGCAGCCCGGGCCCAAGCCTGCCTGGGACTGGCTGCAGCGTGCAGAGGGCATCAAGATGCCCGGGGCTCCGTCCAGCAAGGGAACAAGGGGCCTCTGTGTGGCTATCTGGGAGGGGCAGCAGTCCCCGGGGACGTGCACAAGCCCTTGTCTGTTCCCAAACTAGGACGGATGTCCCTCCGCCCTGGGGGAGCAGCTGCCTCTCTCCAGCCAGGGGCCAGGATGCCCCTTGGAGGGGGCGGCCAGGGACTGAGATGGCTGGGTGACTCCGGAAGCCTCCATCACTCCTGGGCTCAGGAGAACTGGCCTAACCAGACTTTTCTGGAACGGTGCACACAGTCCTTGCCAGACGTGTTTCTAGGGACCTGGGGAGGACTCCCCCTACTCTCCCCCCTCCCTCCCATTTAGCTACGGGCTGGAACTTCCTCTCCCTTCATGAAAGGCATACACTGCACTGGCTCCTCTGACACCCCCCAACCCTACCCCCAAGCTGGGGGAAGGCCATGGTGTCTGCCTCTCATCCTCTCTGCCGAGGAGCGCCTCTCCCCGCCCCCTCCCACCACGGCTCAGTTTTCCTTGGTGGGTGGCGATGGGGGGGGTGGGAGGGGGTAGAGGGAGGGATGGAAGAGGGTGGAGGGGAGGGATGGGAGGGGGTTGGGGGGGTGACTCAGGCTTTCATGGAACAAATGCCTTACCCCCTCCCGGCGGGGCTGCACACCCCTTCACGGCTCACATGACTTCAGCAAAGCTGCCCCATCCTCCCAGCCAGGACCTCCCAGATGGGGTCTCTCCCATCCTGACTCCCCCCACATCCCGCCTTCCTCACACCGGATGTGACTGCAGAGTGAGGACTCCACCCTGTTTGTTCCAGGGGCCTCACATCTGGATTTCATCCTGGCTGGGGAGGGGGTGCCAGCGCCCTGCCCATCCCGGCAGGACCTTCTGTCCCAGGGCAGAGCTAGATGGTGCTGATGAGAACAGGCTGTTGGAGATCTCGTCTGGTTGGCTTACATCCCTTCCCTTCCCAAAGGACTGGAGGAAAGAGGGGAGCTAATAACATTTGGCAGTATTTGTTGAGTGCTTACTATGAGCTAAACGTGCCTCATGCGTCATTTAAAAGGATTTTCCCGTCACCCCCATGAAGTGGGCTTTCTTCTGTCCATTGCACAGATAAGGAGGTTCAGGCTGAGACAGCGTCTAGGGACTTGCCCAGTGTTTCAGAGGTGGAATGGGAGCAAATTCTGGATTGCCTTCAAGGTCTGTGTCCTTGAAGATGGTGTGACCTCTGGGATGTTTGAATCTCAGGGCCGCCCTGGTGTCTCCCCAAGACCTTATCTTGGGAGCACCCGTGGCCTCAAGGCTTAGACCCAGCCTGAAATCCAGCGTTAGTGGGTGGTAATGAATGAGCAGGGCATGGAGCTATCAGTGGTGAGACTCTCCCTGACCCAGGTCAGCATGAGGGCGCAGGCGCCTGTGTGTTCCAGAAAAGAGACAAACCCTCCAGGACCTGCCTAGGGCTTGCTCTCTGGGTAGGTGGGCAAGGTTTCTGGAAGTCCACATTTTTAATGCCATTTGGGGGAGCTTCTTTCCCTTCGAAAGTGTGTAGCTACTCAGGAGACTGAGGCAGGAGGATCACTTGAGCCCAGGAGTTGAGACAACTGTGAGCTATGATCATGCCACTGCACTCCAGCCTGGGTGACAGAGCAAGACCCTATCTCTAGAAAATAATAATGAAAATTAAAAGAGGCAAGATGTCATGGTTCACACCTGTAATCTCGTTGCTTTGAGAGGCCGAGGAGAATTGCTTGAAGCCAGGAGTTCAGGACCAGCCTGGACAACACAGTGAGACCCAATCTCTAAAAAAAAAAAAAAAAAAAAAAACTAGCCAGGCGGCTGGGCCCGGTGGCTCACACTGGTAATTCCAGCGCTTTGAGAGGCCGAGGCAGGTGGATCATGAGGTCAGAAGTTCGAGACCATGCTGGCCAACATGGTGAAACCCCGTCTCTACTAAAAATAAAAAAAAAATTAGCTGGGCTTGGTGGCAGGTGCCTGTAATCCCAGCTACTCACGAAGCTGAGGCAGGAGAATCACTTGAACCCAGGAGGAGGAGGTTGCAGTGAGCCAAGACCATGCCGCAGCACTCCAGCCTGGGCAACAGAGGGAGACTCCATCTCAAAAAAAAAAAAAAAAAAAAAATTAGCCAGGTGTGGTGGCATGTGCTTGTAGCTGAAGCTGAGGTGGGAGGCTGAGGTGGGAGGATCACTTGAGCCCAGGATTTCAAGGCTGCAGGGAGCTATGATTGTGCCACTGCACTCCAGCCTGAATGACAGAGCAAGACCTTGTCTTTAAAATATAGATAAATAAAATAAATAAGAAAGAGTGTAGCCTAGGGCTTATAGAGGCCGCAGAGCCAGTCTCTCTGGCCCTGCTGCTGGTTAAATTTGAGACTTTAGGAAAGTGAATTAATCTCTCTGGGTTTCCTGTCTGTAAGTGGGGATGATGATGATTCTGAATTCATGTGGCCCTTCCTCGA
The DNA here is from genome assembly GCF_029281585.2 of Gorilla gorilla gorilla. Taxonomy (NCBI): domain Eukaryota; kingdom Metazoa; phylum Chordata; class Mammalia; order Primates; family Hominidae; genus Gorilla; species Gorilla gorilla. The sequence continues at coordinate 16,261,747 of NC_073244.2, read as the reverse complement.
AGAGTAACAGAGCAGGAAATTGAATCTCAGCCCATCCGAGGCCAGAGCCCAGGTAGTAGCCACAGCTCTGACCTATTGTCTGTCTGTCTGTCTGTCTTCTCTGCAGTTCTGAGAGCCCCATGGCCCCAGCAGGCCTCTGAGCCCCACCATGGGCAGCTTGTACTCGGAGTACCTGAACCCCAACAAGGTCCAGGAACACTATAATTATACCAAGGAGACGCTGGAAACGCAGGAGACGACCTCCCGCCAGGTGGCCTCGGCCTTCATCGTCATCCTCTGTTGCGCCATTGTGGTGGAAAACCTTCTGGTGCTCATTGCGGTGGCCCGAAACAGCAAGTTCCACTCGGCAATGTACCTGTTTCTGGGCAACCTGGCCGCCTCCGATCTACTGGCAGGCGTGGCCTTCGTAGCCAATACCTTGCTCTCTGGCTCTGTCACGCTGAGGCTGACGCCTGTGCAGTGGTTTGCCCGGGAGGGCTCTGCCTTCATCACGCTCTCGGCCTCTGTCTTCAGCCTCCTGGCCATCGCCATTGAGCGCCACGTGGCCATTGCCAAGGTCAAGCTGTATGGCAGCGACAAGAGCTGCCGCATGCTCCTGCTCATCGGGGCCTCGTGGCTCATCTCGCTGGTCCTTGGTGGCCTGCCCATCCTTGGCTGGAACTGCCTGGGCCACCTCGAGGCCTGCTCCACTGTCCTGCCTCTCTACGCCAAGCATTATGTGCTGTGCGTGGTGACCATCTTCTCCATCATCCTGTTGGCCATCGTGGCGCTGTACGTGCGCATCTACTGCGTGGTCCGCTCAAGCCACGCTGACGTGGCCGCCCCGCAGACGCTAGCCCTGCTCAAGACGGTCACCATCGTGCTAGGCGTCTTTATCGTCTGCTGGCTGCCTGCCTTCAGCATCCTCCTTCTGGACTATGCCTGTCCCGTCCACTCCTGCCCGATCCTCTACAAAGCCCACTACTTTTTCGCCTTCTCCACCCTGAATTCCCTGCTCAACCCCGTCATCTACACGTGGCGCAGCCGGGACCTGCGGCGGGAGGTGCTTCGGCCGCTGCAGTGCTGGCGGCCAGGGGTGGGGGTGCAAGGACGGAGGCTGGGCGGGACCCCGGGCCACCACCTCCTGCCACTCCGCAGCTCCAGCTCCCTGGAGAGGGGCATGCACATGCCCACGTCACCCACGTTTCTGGAGGGCAACACGGTGGTCTGAGGGTGGGGGTGGACCAACAACCAGGCCAGGGCAGAGGGGTTCATGTAGAGGCCACTGGGTGACCCCAGACAGAGACGTGGGGCTGCTGAGCCAGATGCCCCCGCCCCACAGACCTGGGTGATGTTGCAAATATTTCACACCTGGAAAGGCCAGATAAGGCACTGACTAGTCACATAGCAGTGTTGCAGTGGGGTCCTGAGGGCCAGTCCAGTGGCTAGTGTGACCCCTTTAGAACTGGATCCTGGGGAGGCCAGGGCAGGGGACCTGTGAAGAGCCAGGGTGAGGGCAGGCAGCATTTAAGGGGAGCTCAGGGCAGGAGCACTTTACCACCTGGTACAAAGGATTTTTTTTTTTTTTTTTTTTTTGAGATGGAATCTTGCACTGCTGCCCAGGCTGGAGTGCAGTGGCGCAATCTCGGCTCACTGCAAGCTCCGCCTCCTGGGTTCATGTCGTTCTCCTGCCTCAGCCTCCCAAGTAGCTGGGACTACAGGCGCCTGCCACCACACCTGGCTAATTTTTTGTACCTTTAGTAGAGATGGGGTTTCACCGTGTTAGCCAGGATGGTCTTGATCTCCTGACCTCGTGATCCGCCCGCCTCGGCCTCCCAAAGTGCTGGGATTACAGGCGTGAGCCACCGTGCCCGGCCTTTTTTTTTTTTTTGAGATGAAGTCTTGCTCTGTTGCCCAGGCTGGAGAGTGCAGTGGTACGGTCTCAGCTCACTGCAACCTCCGCCTCCCAGGTTCAAGCGATTCTCCAGCCTGAGCCTCCTGAGTAGCTGGGATTACAGGTGCCTACCACCACGCCCAGCTAATTTTTTTTTTTTTTTTTTTTGTATTTTTAGTAGAGACGGGGTTTCACCATGTTGGCCAGGCTGGTCTCGAACTCCTGACCTCATGATCCGCCCGTGTTGGTCTCCCAAAGTGTGGGATTACAGGCATAAGCCACCTCACCTGGCGGTACAAAGAATTTCTGCATTTTCTTCCCTGGCCCCTAGTCCTGCACCGATTTCTCCTTTTCGAATGTATTCCTCCTGCCACCTTCTCTGGGCAACTTCGTGCGACTACAGAACCACTGTCCTGAAGAGCTAGAGGCCTCCTCTCTGACCATCCAGAGCCCAAATCCACAGCTTCCCCAAATTTCATCAGCTGCCACTTGACGACTTCTCCCCTTCTCTCTGAGGCCCGGAAACCACGGCTGGAGGTGGGGAGGGGATGGCGGCTGAGGTCCATTCCTCATTCTCAGACCTCATTGCTCAGTTGCACTATTTGGGGCACAGAATAATCACCAAAAGTGAGAAAAACGAGTTTGGGTGGCTGGGGAGGACTTTGGGACTCTTGATGCAAGGCGCAACTTGAGAAAATTCTGGGTGTGATATTTGCACAGACACCCTCCTTTCAAAAACAGCCACCCCCCAAGCTATTCTCAGCTCCACACCTGCAGCCCCAGCTAAGGTACCAGGTCTCCTGAGCAAGGCAGAGAGAAGCCTTGAGCCTGAACCCCGCTGTGTCTTCTTTCAAGATTTTTTTTTTTGAGACAGTTTCAAGATTTTTGTTTTGTTTTTGAAATGGAGTCTCACTGTGTCACCCAGGCTGAGGTGGCAGTGGTTCAATCTCCGTTCACTGCCACCTCCACCTCCCGGGTTCAAGCGATTCTCCTGCTTCAGCCTCTCGAGTTGCTGGGACTACAGGCACCCGCCACCATGTCTGGCTAATTTTTGTATTTTTAATAGAGACAGGGTTTCACTATGTTGGCCAGGCTGGTCTCAAACTCCTGATCTCAAGTGATCCGCCCTCCTCGGCCTCCCAAATTGCTGGGATTGCAGGCGTGAGCCACTGTGCCCGGCCTTCTTCTTTCAAGTTATATAGAATGGAGCATGGGGGTGGCAGTGGCTAGGGACATTTCCTGGGGACACTCTCCCCTAACCCCCCAGAAGGACTTCACAAAAACCTGTGGATAATGGAAGGGATGTTACGGTACAAACGTATATTTATGTGTGTGTGTGTGTGTGTGTGCGCGTGTGCGCGCACATAGGCGTGATGTCTGTGACCCTCCTCTCCTCGTCACATTTCCCCCAGAATGAATGCTGTCCTGTCTGCTCATGTTTGTGTTGAAGCTGCCAAAGTCGGGGAGCTCTGGTCCTGCCCAGACCCCTTTGGAATTGCTGGCCCATCCTCCCACTGGAGAGCTGGGGTGCAGCTCACCTTGGGGAAGGAAACCTCATGCCTCAGAGTAATTTGTTGTGAATGCAAAGCCTGGGGGAGCGGGTCTTTGGGGGGCAAGGAGCCAGTCAGGGGCTTGTTTCCCCTCATAGAGCTCCCCAGACGTGCCTCCGCAATGCCTGAAACCCAGACCTAGGCTAATAAACGGTTCAATTTCTGTTTCCTGTGGTTGGTGTGTCTTTTCAGGGAGCAGTTTCCCCCAGGAGCACTCCATGGCTGGGCTGGATGGAACAGGAGGGGGGCTGCTGCCTGAGTAACTCATCCTTTGCCAACCTTCCCATTCTGTGCTCCTGACACCCTTAACCCGGCCTGAGCCAGGAGAAAACAGAGGTCAACCGGGATCTTTCCCAGGGGCAACTCTCCTGCACCTCCCAGGGATTAACTCGGCCTGGGATCTCCCTGCTTTCTCTGAAAGAGACAGCCTGGCAGGTGGTGGGAGGCTCCTACATCCTCCCAATTGTATGTGCCTCCCGGGGAGCTGGAGAGATGGTTTGAGGGGGCTACAGAGAACCCAGATACCCACCCTTAGACACGGTGTTCCCAAAAGTAATGGCTGACCTTCACCGAGCACTTTCCAGGCATAGACTTAACTGCTCAGGAGGTGGAAGTTACTATAAACTCTTATGGAGGTGTGAGTTCAGAGAGATCAAGCAAACTGCTCAGAGTCACACAGCACTAGTCGGGGTAGCGCCTGTCTGGATTTGAACCCAAGCAGGCTGACTCCAGACCATACTGGATCCGCCACTGGGCTAGAGAGAGGCCACTCAGCTGAGTGCAGTGGCTCACTCCTATAATTCCAGCACTTTGGGAGGCTGAGGTGGGTGGGTCAATTGAGATCAGGAGTTCGAGACCAGCCTGCCAACATAGGGAAACCCCGTCTCTGCAAAAAATACAAAAATTAGCTGGGTGTGGTGGCGGGTGCCTGTAGTCCCAGCTATTCAGGAAGCTGAGGCAGGAGAATTGCTTGAATCCGGGAGGTGGAGGATGCAGTGAGCCGAGATCACGGCACTGCACTCCAGCCTGGGCGACAGAGCAGAGCAAAAAAAAAAGAGAGAGAGAGAGGCCACTCAGCTCCCTCTTTGCCATGGAAGGAGGAGCCACGAAGTTCATCAAGAACCAGGAGAAGCCAAGACAGGATGCAGCCTCGGGTGGGTCCCTCGGTGGGTTCCCTGGTGATACTCTTCTCTTTTGTCTGCAGGCAGCCGGCTCAGTGGCTCCTTTGAAGAAAAGTCTAGAGTTTTTTTGTTTGTTTGTTTTTTGAGACAGGGTCTTGCTCTGTTGCCTAGGCTGTAGTGCAGTTGGTGCCATCATGGTTCACTTCAGCCTCCCAAGTAGCTGGGACCACAGACATGCACCACCATGCCTGGCTAATTTTTTTTTTTTTGTAGAGAATAGGGGGGGTCTCCCTATGTTGCCCAGGCTGGTCTCGAACTCCTGGACTCAAGCGATCCTCCTGCCTCCACCTTGGCCTCCCAAAGTGCTGGGATTTCAGGCATGAAGCCTTTGATGGGGGACCCTAGGCACCCAAGCTGGAGCCCCAGACAGCAATACCAGCTCAAAGACTAGGACAGCCAGTGGGAGAGAAGGCAGACCGCAGAGGCTGAGGGCCTGCAACCCCCATCGGAATTCCCCTTCTCTAGCAGTTGAGACAACAACCTCTGTTTGGAAACCTGAGCCCTAGATGGGATGGGGGGTGGGGTGGGGGAAAAAGGCACACGCCAGGCTGGAGTCAATAGATTTTCCCCAAGTACCCACAGGGTTCTCTATCTCCCCCTTCAGGACTCTGCTCAAATGCCACCTCCTCAGAAAGGAGTCACTTGCTTATTACCTGGCAGTATATATTATTAAGTTGGTGCAAAAGTCATTGCGGTTTTTGCCATTACCTTTAATAGCAAAAATTGCAATGACTTTTGCTATTTCTTTTAATGGAAAAAACCACAATGACTTTTTTTTTTTTTTTTTGAGATGGAGTCTCGCTCTGTCACCCAGGCTAGAGTGTATGGCCCGATCTCGGCTCACTGCAAACTCCGCCTCCTGGGTTCATGCCATTCTCCTGCCTCAGCCTCCTGAGTAGCTGGGACTACGAGTGCCTGCCACCATGCCAGGCTAATTTTTTGTATTTTTTTTTAGTAGAGACAGGGTTTCACCGTGTTAGCCAGGATGGTCTCAATCTCCTGACCTTGTGATCCACCCACCTCGGCCCCCCAAAGTGCTGGGATTACAGGCGTGAGCCACCGTGCCCGGCCTACAATGACTTTTAATGGCAAAAACCGCAATGACTTTAGCACCAACCTAATATGTATCAATTTATCTGTCTCTACCCCCATTAAAATACAAGCACTGTGAATATAGGACTGCACCTGCCTTATTTACTAATGTATCTCCAGTGTTTTTTTTTTTTTTTTTTTGAGACAAGGTCTTACTCTGTTACCCAGGCTCGAGTGCAGTGGTGCAATCACAGCTCACTGCAGCCTCAACCTCCTGGGCTCACGGGCTCAGGTGATACTTCCACCTCAGCCTTCCTAGTAACTGGGATTATAAGCCTGCTAATTTTCTTTTTTTGTAGAGACATGATTCTGCCATGTTGCCCAGGCTGGTCTTGAACTCCTAGGCTTAAGAGATCTGCCTGCCTCAAACTCCCAAAGTGCTGAGATTACAGGTGTGAGCCAACTTGCCTGGCTATTTATGGCTCTCTAGCATTTTTTTTTTTTTTTGATACAGGGTCTGACTCTGTCACCCAGGCTGGAGTGCAGTGACGTAATCACAGCTCACTGCAGCCTTGACCTCCTGGGCTCAAGCCATCCTCCCACCTCAATCTCCCAAGTAGGTGGAACTACAGGTATGTGCCAGCACACTGGCCTGCTTTTTTGTATTGTTTGTAGAGACAGGGTTTCACCGTGTTGCCCAGGCTGCTCTCAAACTCCTGGGCTCAGTGCTCCTCCCACCTCAGCCTCCCAAAGTGCTGGGATTACAGGCATGAGCCACCATGCCTGGCTATCTCTAACATCTTAAACACTAGTTGGCATGTTCCCACCCCAGGGCCTTTGCACCTGCTGTTCCCTCTGCCTGGAATGCCTACACACAGTAGGTCCTTAATAAATACTTGTTGAATAAATAAAACAAAAGCAAATGGTGGTCATTTCAGTGAGTGTTAAGTGCTAGGAAGAAAATAAAATAGGGCCCGGCCAATGGTGGCTCATGCCTGTAATCCCACCACTTTGGGAGGCCGAGGCGGGCGGATCACCTGAGGTCAGGAGTTTTTTTGTTTTGTTTTGTTTTGTTTTTGAGACGGAGTCTTGTTCTGATGCCCAGGCTGGAGAGCAATGATGTGATCTCGACTCACTACAACCTCCACCTCCTGAGTTCAAGCGATTCTCCTGCCTCAGCCTCCCGAGTAGCTGGCATTACAGGCATGTGCCACCAAGCCTGGCTAATTTTTGTATTTATAGTAGAGACGGGGGTTTCACCATGTTGGTCAGGCTGGTGTCGAACTCCTGGCCTCAAGTGATCTGCTCGCCTTGGCCTCCCAAAGTGCTGGGATTACAGGCGTGAGCCACTGTGCCCAGCCAAGGTCAAGAGTTTGAAACCAGCCTGGCCAGCATGGTGAAACCCTATCTCTACTAAAAATACAAAATTAGGCCATGTGCCTAATTTTGGGATTACACCTGGGATCATGCCTGCAATCCCAGCACTTTGGGAGGCCAAGGAGGGTGGATCATGAAGTCAGGAGTTCAAGACCAGCCTGGCCAACATGGTGAAACCCTGTCTCTACTAAAAATACAAAAGCTAGCTGGGCGTGGTGGCACGCACCTGTAGTCGCAGCTACTCAGGAGGCTGAGGCAGGAGAATTCTTGAACCTGGGGGATGGAGGTTGCAGTGAGCTGAGATCGCGCCACTGCACTCCAGCCTGGGCAACAGAGTGAGACTCTGTCTCAAAAAAAAAAATTAGCCGGGCGTGGTGGCGAGCGCCTGTAATCACAGCTACTGGGGAGGCTGAGGCTGGAGAATTGCTCGAACCCGGGAGGCAGAGGTTGCAATGAGCCAAGATCGCGCCTTTGCACTCCAGCCTGGGCAACAGGAGCGAAACTGCATCTCAAAAAAAAAAAAAAAGGGGGGGGCATTTGTCCCTGCGACAGAACTGCTGCCACCATCGCCGTCTCTAATATCTAATATAATAATATCTAATATCTAATATAATAAGGTCTCACCACAGCCACCAGGCCTTGGGGAAGCCACAGCGTGGCCGACTGGCCAGTCAGACCCCCACCCGTGCTGCCTCCCAGCCCCTACAGATGGGGCCCTGCGCCTACAAGATCAGGCAGTTCCTGGACTGTTCGACCACTGAGAGTGACCTGTCCCTGTGTGAGGGCTTCAATGAGGCCCCAAAGCAGTGCAAGTACAACCATGGTCTGAGCTCCCTGCCTTGAAGACGTCGGTGCAGACTCGAGGGCCAGCCCTGCACCCACCTGTACCCCTTGCCCACAGCCAGACCACAACACCAGATTGTACCTGGATAGCTGGGATTGGAAGTGAGGAAGAGGTTTCTCACCCCACAGATAACCCAAGACACAAATGTGCAATTAAAAAATTTATTTTAGACCACCAAAACAAACAAAACAAAACAGAAACAAAGAAAAAAAAGAAAAGAAAATAGTGCCAGGGGTGGGAGCTCACTCCTGTAATCCCAGCACTTTGGAATGCTGAGGCGAGTGGATCGCCTGAGGTCAGGAGTTTGAAACCAGCCTGGCCAGCATGATGAAACCCCATCTCTACTAAAAATACAAAATTAGCCAGGCATGGTGATGGGCACCTGTAATCCCAGCTACTTGGGAGGCTGAGGCAGGAGAATCGCTTGAACCCGCGAGATGGAGGTTGCAGTGAGCCGAGATCACGCCATTGCACTCTAGCCTGGGCAACAAGAGCGAAACTCCATCTCAAAAAAAAAAGAGAGAAAAAAAAAAGAAAAGAAATGAAAAGAAGGCCGGGCGCGGTGGCTCACGCCTGTAATCCCAGCACTTGGGGAAGCTGAGATGGGAGGATCACGAGGTCAGGAGATCGAGACCATCCTGGCTAACACGGTGAAACCCCGTCTCTACTAAAAATACAAAAAATCAGCCGGGCGTGGTGGTGGGCACCTGTAGTCCCAGCTACTCAGGAGGCTGAGGCAGGAGAATGGCGTGAACCTGGGAGGCGGAGTTTGCAGTGAGCTGAGATCGCGCCACCGCACTCCAGCCTGGGTGACAGAGCAAGGCTCTGTCTCAAAAAAAAAAAAAAAAAAAAAAAAAAAAAGGAAAGAAAAGAAAATAGGGCCAGGCATGGTGGCTCATGCCTGTAATCCCAGCCCTTTGGGAGACCAATGCAGGAGGATCACTTGGGGCCAGGAGTTTGAGATGAGCCTGGGCAACATTGTGCGACCTCATCTGTAAAAATAAGTAAATAAATACATATATACCCTGGTGTGGTGGAATGTGTCTATAGTCCTGGCCACTCTGGAGGCTGAGGTGGGAGGATTCTTTGAGCCTAGGTGACCGAGGCTGCAATGAACTGTGGTCATGCCACTGCATTCCAGCCTGGGCAACAGAGTGAGACCCTGTCTCAAAAAATAAAAAGTCTAATGTGTGCTCGTGTGCTGGGCACTGTGAGAATCATTCGACATCTGCAAACTTCTGGAATCCTCACAATAATCCTATAGAGTAGGTGCTGTTATTGGCTTTTTGACAGATAAAGAAACCGAGGCACAGAGAGGTTAAGTAATTCACCCAAGGTCAAGTAGCATGGGAGTCAAGGGGCCAGGATTGGAACCCAGTGAGTCACTGAAGACCACAGTCATATCTTTTTAAAATGTTTTTCAGCCAGGCGCGGTGGCTCACGTCTGTAATCCCAGCACTTTGGGAGGCCGAGACGGGCGGATCACCTGAGGTTGGGAGTTCAAGACCATCCTGACCAACATAGAGAAATCCTGTCTTTACTAAAAATACAAAATTAGCCGGATGTGGTGGCACATGCCTGTAATCCCAGCTACTCGGGAGGCTGAGGCAGGAGAATTGCCTGAACCCAGGAGGCAGAGGTTGTGGTAAGCCGGAGATCGCACCATTGCACTCCAGCCTGGGCAAGAAGAGCAAAACCCCGTCTCAAAAAAATTATTATTTATTTATTTATTTTTGGAGATAGAGTCTCACTCTGTCGCCCAGGCTGGAGTGCAGTGGCACAGTCTCGGCTCACTGCAACCTCCACCTCCCAGGTTCGAGAGTTTCTTCTGCCTCAGCTTCTCTAGTAGCAGTGATTACAGGCACGCACCACCACGCCTAGCTAATTTTTTTTTTTTTGAGACAGAGTTTCTCTCTTGTTACCCAGGCTGGAGTGCAATGGCGCAGTCTTGGCTCACTGCAACCTCTGCCTCCCAGGTTCAAGTGCTTCTCCCGCCTCAGCCTTCCGAGTAGCTGGGATTACAGGCGTGCACCATCATACCCAGCTAATTTTTTTGAGATGGAGTCTTGCACTGTCGCCCAGGCTGTAGTGCAATGGTGCGATCTCGGCTCACTGCAACCTCCGCCTCCCAGGTTCAAGAGATTCTCCTTGCCTCAGCCTCCCAAGTAGCTGGGATTACAGGTGCCCGCCACCATGCCTGGCTAATTTTTTTGTATTTTTAGTAGAGACAGGGTTTCACCATGTTACCCAGGCTGGTCTTGAACTCCTGACCTCATGATCCACCCACCTTGGCCTCCCAAAGTGCTGGGATTACAGGCATGAGCCACTGCACCGGGCCCACAATCATATCTGATCCTCCTCAATATCTGGATCTGAAGATCCCATTTGTTGATAGCTCTCAAATCTTGGAGCCCAAATTAAAGTGGTCCTTCCAGCAGGAAACACAAGGTGACTTTCACCTCCTTTTTCCCCTAGGGAGGCTGTTGCCTAATAGGGACCAACAAAGGAATGACCTGGAAGAACCTGCTTAAATGCAAGTTCTCAAGCTCTATGGTCAGAGATTCTGACTAAACAGATCTGGAATGAACCTAGAAATGTGTGTTTCTTACCAGGAACCCCTAGTAATTTAAAAATATGTAGTCCTTGGCCGGGGAACAGTGGCTCACGCCTGTAATCCCAGCACTTTGGGAAGCTGAGGCTGGTGGACCACCTGAGGTCAGGAGTTTGAGACCAGCTTGACCAACATGGAGAAACCCTGTCTCTACTAAAAATACAGAATTAGCCGGGCATGGTGGCGCATGCCTGTAATCCCAGCTGCTTGGGAGGTTGAGGCAGGAGAATCGCTTGAACCCTGGAGGCAGAGGATGCGGTGAGTCAAGGCTGCACCATTGCACTCCAGCCTGGGCAACAAGAGCGAAACTCTGTCTCCAAAAAAAAAAAAAAAAAAAAATATATATATATATATATATATAGTATTTGCACTATATTCTGTTTTGTTGTTGTTTTGGAGACAGGGTCTCACTCTGTCACCCAGGCTCGAGTGCAGTGGTGCCAATTCGGCTCACCGCAGCCTCAACCTCCCAGGCTCAAGTGATTCTGTTGCCTCAGCCTCCCGAGAAGCTGGGACTGTAGGTGCTTGCCACCAAGCCTGGCTACTTTTTAAATTTTTTATTTGTAGAGATGGGCTTTTGCCATGTTCCCTAAGCTGGCCTCAAACTCCTGGGCTCAAGTGATCCTCCCATCTCGGCTTCCGAAAGTGCTGGGATTACAGGTGTGAGCCACTGTGCCTGACCCTTGCACCATATTCTAAGAAGCACTCTCGGCTCCATAATTCAGAGCAGCACTGTCATGAGCATTACAAATACGACTAATGTGAGGCAGGCAGGGGCTGAATTTTACATATTATTGAATTTTAATTAACAGAAATCATTAGCTACAATATTGGGCAGCGCAATTCTAGATTTCATATTTCTAGTTTCTGCAGCCTCTGAGTAACTGAGCTCTTTTGATTACTATCTCAACAATTTTTCTTTTCTTTCTTTTTTTTTTTTTTTGAGACAGAGTCTCACACTGTTGCCTGGGCTGGAGTGCAATGGTGGCTCTCGGCTCACTGCAACCTCTGCCTCCCAGGTTCAAGTGATTCTCCTGCCTCAGCCTCCCGAGTAGCTGGGATTACAGGTGCCCACCATGCCCGGCTAATTTTTTTTTTGGTATTTTTTTGTAGAGACAGGGTTTCACTATGTTGGCCAGACTGGTCTCAAACTCCTGACCTTGTGATCCGCCCGTCTCGGCCTCCCAAAGTGCTGGGATTACAGGCATGAGCCACCGTGCCCGGCCCATCTCAACAATTTTTTTTTTTTTTTGAGACAGCGTTTTGCTCTTGTTGCCCAGGCTGGAGTGCAATGGTGCAGCCTTGGCTCACTGCAACCTCCACCTCCCAGGTTCAAGTGATTCTCCTGCCTCAGCCTCCCAAGTAGCTGGGATTATAGGCGCATGCCACCACGCCCGGCTAATTTTTGTATTTCTTGTAGAGACAGGGTTTCACCATGTTGGCTAGACTGGTCTCAAACTCCTGACCTCAGGTGATCCGCCTGCCTCAGCCTCCCAAAGTGCTAGAATTACAGGCGTGAGCCACCGCACCTGGCCAGAACAAAGCGTTCTCTAATATAACCTCAGTAAAAAGATCAAAAGCAGAAAATCTGCAAACCTAATTAGATTTCACCCATTGTCACATCACTGACCTTTATAGCAAAAGAAAATCCCAGATCAGTTGTTGTTTCCAGTTGTCTTTTTAGTTTCTTTCACTGAGATCAATTTCTGAGCCTTTTTGTGTTTTGTGACCTTGACGTTTTAACAAAATGTAGGTTAGTTATTAGGCAGAATGTCTTTCGACTTGGGTTTGTCTGCTGTTTCCTTATGATTAGATTCAGGTTGTGCCTTTTTGGCAGGAAGACCCCAGCATGTCTCTGCTATAAAGTTACTGCTTTCCGGTTTGTAATTATTAAGTTTCTTGTGGGGAGGTATGTGGAGACTCTATAAATATCCTATTATTCATCAGACTTTCACTCTTTCAGCATTCATTCTTGCCTGAATCAATTATTATTCAAAGGATTTTTTTTTTTTTTTGAGATAGTGTCTCACTCTGTCGCCCAGGCTGGAGTGCAATGGTGTGATCACAACTCACTACAGCCTCGGCCTCCCAGGCCCAAGCGATCCTCCTGTCTCAGCCTCTCAAGTAGCTGGGGCTACAGGTGCAAGCCACCATGTCTGGCTAATTTTTGTAAAGAAGGGTTTCGCTATGTTGCCTAGGCTGGTCTCCAACTCTTGGGCTCAAGCAATCCACCCACCTTGGCCTCCCCAAATTATGGGATTACAGGTGTCAGCCACCACACCCAGCCAGCCTCACTGGATATTTTGAAGCAAATCTGAGGCCTCAAATAATTTCATTTGTAAATACTCCATTTTTTTTATCTCTAAAAGGTAGCAACACTTAAAAAAATGCTACAATACCTTTTTTGGGCAGGGTGTGGTGGCTGACTCCTGTAATCCCAGCACTTTGGGTGGCTGAGGTGGGAAAATAGCTTGAGCACAGAGGTTGGAGGCCATCCTGGGCAACATGGTGAAACCCTGTGTCTACAAAAAAAAAAAAAGCTGGGCATGGTGGCATGCACCTGTAGTCCCAGCTACTCTGGAGGCTGAGTGGGGAGGATTGCTTGAGCCCAGGAGGCAGAGGCTGCAGTGAGCAGAGATTGCCCACCTGCGCTCCAGCCTGGGTGACAGAGTGAGACCCCCCATCTCAAAAGCAAAACAAAACAAAAACCGAAAAACCTTTCTGTAGAACCGAGGTCTCACTATGTTGCCCAGGCTGGTCTGGAACTCCTGGGCTCAAGTGATCCTTCTGCCTCAGCCTCCCAAAGTGCTAGGATTACAGGCATAAGCCACTGTGCCTGGCCTTTCTTTCCACTTTTCACTGATAACTAAGAATGATCCAGGAATTCGGATGCCATCCGCCTGACGCTGCCTTTGTAAATTCCCCACTTGGCGTTTCCCTAAAGGTTTGATCATCCATGGATAACCATTGCCTGGAACTGTTGTTTCATTAGCAGTCTTCAAAGGGTTTCTGGCTGGGCGTGGTGTGGCCCACGTCTGTAATTCCAGTGCTCTAGGAGGCTCAGGCGGGAAGATTGCTTGAGGCCAGGAATTTGAGACTAGCCTGGGCAACACAGTGAGACACCCCCAGCTCTACAAAAAATCTTAAAAATTAGTTGGGCATGGTAGCAGGAACCTATAGTCCCAGCTACTCAGGAGGGCAAAGCAGGAGGATCACTTGAACCCAGGAGTTGGAGGATGCAGTGAGCTATGATGGCACCACTGCACTCCAGCCTGGGCAGTAGAGTGAGACTGCCTCTCTAAAAACAAACAAACAAACAAACAAACAAAAAACCTACAAACGGTTTCTAAACCATCTCTCCATCCTTATATCTAGCCATTTTTTCCATTTGTCTACAAAGCTGACATACTTGCCCAAAATTCAGACACCCAATACCACCACCTTCCCCCTTTTTTTGGACATATTTAACTATTCTCGGATAAGAAATTCAAAGAAAGCAATACCACCACCCTTCCTTGAATGTCTTATCCAAGAATAGACAAATCTGTCCAAAAAAAGGGAAATGAAGTGGGTCGGATGTGATCCATTGTTGTCGGCAATTGTGGTGGCATAACTGTTAAAAGTGCATACTATCAAGTTAAGAAAAGCAGATTTGAATCTCGCATCCCACACTCAACAACACAAGTAGCCTTTGGGGATGGCACATGACAACTGTCAGCTGGCCTCATCTATAAAATGAGTATGTTACTTTATTTTTTTTTGAGATGGAGTCTCACTCTGTCTCCCAGGCTGGAGTGCAGTGGCGCGATCTTGGCTCACTGCAACCTCCGCCTCCCAGGTTCAAGCGATTCTCCTGCCTCAGCCTCCCCAGGAGCTGCGATTACAGGTGCCCACCACCACGTCCAGCTAATTTTTGTATTTTTAGTAGAGACGGGGTTTCATCATGTAGCCAGGCTGGTCTCAAACTCCTGGCTTCAAGTGATCTACCTGCCTCGTGATCCACCCGCCTCGGCCTCCCAAAGTGCTGAGATGACAGGCGTGAGCCACTGCACCCAGCTCATTACTTTTAATAGCAAAGATCGCAATTACCTTTGCACCAACTAATGATCCCCAACTTGCAGATTGCTTTTGGAGAATCAGCTGCGGTTAATTGGTGGTCTTTTCCAGGAAGGAGTCTCCTCACGTGACATCCCTCTGGCTTAATTTAAGGCCAGGGCAGGCCTAGCTTTTATTCCTGCTCACTGCAGTGTAGACAGGGAAACTTTCTTTGCAGTTCAGGAGCAGACGCTGTGTATTTTCACGTCATTCTCCAGGAGGTGGGCAAGTCTCTGGCCTGTAACTGGCATTTTTTCTCTAGGGCTTGTGGCTTTCATGGACAATGGCCATGTCATGGACCCTGGCAGGCTGAAGGAGGCTGGGAAGAGTTGAGGGAGGAAGGCAGGCTGTAAGTGGCCTGGAAAGAAAGAAGGAAGCCTAAATTTGAAGTGGGTGAGAAAAATGAAGATAAGTGCCTTGGTAATTTCTATAATCAGAATCACACAGTATGTACCCTCCTATGACTGGTTTCTTTCATACAGTGTAAGGTTTTTGAAATTCACCTTTTTTTGTTTGTCTGTTTGTTTTTTCTAAGATAGGGTCTTGCTCTGTTGCCCAGGCTGGAGTACAGTGGCATAATCATAGCTCACTGCAGTCTTTATCTCCAGGGCTCAAGCAATCCTCCCACCTCAGCTTCCCGAGTAGCTGAGACCACAGGCGTGTGCCACCATGCCCAGCTAACTTAAATTTTGATTTTTTTTATTTTTTGCTGGGCGCAGTGGCTCATGTCTGTAATCTCAACTTGTTGGGATTACAAAAAAAGAAACAAATTAGCTGGGTGTGGTGGTGCATGCCTGTAGTCTCAGCTACTACTTGGGAGCCTGAGGCAGGGGGATTGCTTGAGCCTGGGAGGTTGAGGCTGCAGTGAGCTATGATCACATCACTACACACCAGCCTGGGTGACACAGCAAGACCCTGCCTCTAAAAAAGAAAGTTTATGACCCTTGTGTATAATATTCCATGTGAATAAGTAACTATTTATCTGTTCTATTATTGTTCATGTTGTCTTCAGCTTTTGGCTATTGTGAGTAAACTATTATGAACATTCCTTGTTCATGTCAATTGGTAGATATATACACTCATTCCAGGCATGGGATTGGTGGGTCCTGGGCAGCAGTAGACTTGGCTTTAGCAAATGTTGCCAAATCATTTTCCAAAGCAGCTATACCATTTGAGACTTCCTCCAGCAACATAGAAGAGTTCTGGTTTTGCCAACACTTGAAAAAAATTTTTTTTTCATTTGTGTGTGTGCGTGTGAGGGTGATATTGTATTGCGGATTGAGTTTGCATTTCCCTGATGACTAATGAAGTTGAGCAGCTTCCCACATTAGCCTTGGCCATCTGGGCATCCTCTTTTGTGAAGTGCCTATTTAGCTCTTTTAGCCACTTGGTAAAAAAGTGATTGTCATTAAGTTGAAGGAGTTCTATATGTATTATAGGTATGAATCTTTTGTCAGACGTATGTCTGTGGCTTTTCTTTTTTTGTTTGAGATGGAGTCTCGCTCTCTCACCCAGGCTGGAGTGCAGTGGCGCGATCTCGGCTCACTGCAACCTCCGCCTCCTGGGTTAAGCAATTCTCCTGCCTCAGCCTCCCAAATAGCTGGGATTACTGGTGCCCGCTACTGCGCCTGGCTAACTTTTGTATTTTTAGTAGAGGCAGGGTTTCACCATGTTGGCCAGGCTGGTCTCAAACTCTTGACATCATGATCCACCCACCTCGGCCTCCCAAAGTGCTGTGATTACAGGCGTGAGCCACCATGCCCGGCTGTCTGTGTCTTCCTTTTTAATGGCATCTTTTGATGAACCAAAACTCATTTTCAGCTGGGCGTGGTGGCTCACACTTGTTATCCCAGCACTTTGGAAGGCCAAGGTGGAAGGGTCACTCGAGGCCAGGAGGTCGAGACCTGCCTGGGCAACATAGTAAGACCCTGTGTCGACCAAAAAAAAAAAAAAAATTAGCCAGGTGTGGTGGTGCATACCTATAGCCCCAGCTACTAGCTACTCTGGAGGCTGAGGTGAGAGGATCACTTGAGCCCAGGAGTTCAGCATTGCAGTAAGCTGTGATTGCACCACTACACTCCAACCTGGGAGACAGTGAGACCCTGTCTCAAAAAAAAAAAAAAACAAAACCCAAAAACTCATTTTCATAGAGTCCAGCATATTTTCTTTTATTAATGTGCTTTGTGTCCTGCCGAAGAAACACTTGCCTGTCCACAAGTCACATAGATGTTCTGTGTTTTATTTCAAAAGCTTTCCTGACTTTGCTTTCGTATTTAGATATGTGATGTGTCTGAGTTGTGTCTTTTTTTTTTTTTGAGACAGGGTCTTACTCTGTCACCCAGGTGGGAGCACAGTGGTGTGATCATGGCTCATTGCAGACTCAACCTCTTTGGGCTCAGGTGATCCTCCCACCTCGGCCTCCAGAGTAGCTGGGACTACAGGTGCCTGCCACCATGTCCAACTAATTTTTTTTTTGAGAGGGAGTTTTGCTTTTGTTGCCCAGGCTGGAGTGCAATGGCGTGATCTCAGCTCACTGCAACCTCTGCCTCCCAGGTTCAAGTGATTCTCTTACCTCAGCCTCCCAAGTAGCTGGGATTACAGGCATGTGCCACCATGCCTGGCTGATATTGTATTTTCAGTAGAGAAGGGGTTTCACCATGTTGGTCAGGCTGGTCTTGAACTCCTGACCTCAGGCGATCCACCCAGCCTAATTTTTGTATTTTTTTTTTTTGTAGAGATGGAGTCTTGTCATGTTGCTCAGGCTGGTCTTGAATTCCTGTACTCAAGCAAATCCACCTGCCTCGGCCTCCCAGATTGCTGGGATTACAGGTGTGAGCCACTGCCCAGCCTGTTGGTAATTTTGATGGATATTTGTAAACTGAGCATTTAATGTGGGAAGAACAGGCTTCGTACCCTCTCTCATCTGTGTAGGGCTCCATAACATTTTATTGGGTGCTAACTACATCCTGGGTGCTTTGCTATGCACTGGGCATCGGTGGGGGTATGGCTGACGTAAATCTCAAAATATATGATCAACAGCTGGGGTAAAGGCTCTGAAAGAAAGGGCTTGGCTTCTAAAAGACCATGGAACAAAGACCTGAAAGGGCTAGGGGAGGTCAGGAAAGGCTCCTTGAAGGAGGTCATGGTTGAGCCACAATGGGGAGAATAATTGTAGATTATCGAAGCAGGAGAACTGGGCATGTAGAATAGGACTTTCCAAGCTAAGGAAACAGCACATGCAGAAGCCTTGCAATACATATCTACGGCTGCATTAACAACAAGCCTCAAACCACAGTGGCTCAGAACAACACCCATGCATTATATCCTGTGGTTTCTGTGGGCTGGGAATTTGGGAGCAGCTCTGTTAGGGGTCTCTTATGAGGTTACAGTCAGATATCATCGTGGTTCCACCCATCTGCAGGTCTGATGGGGGCTGGAGTGCAGCTACTTCCAATGTGGCTCACTCACCTGGCTGATAAATTAGTTTCTCTTCCTATGGGCCTCCCTGCAGGGCTGTTTGAGCATCCTTACAATATGGCAGCTGGTTTCCTGGGGAACACAAGGTGGTGCTGGAATGCCTTTTATGATCTAGGCTTGGAAGTCACTCACCTTCTCTTGGCCACATAAACTGGCCCTGACTATGGAAGAAGGCTTGGCAGGGCATGAATACCAAGAGGCAAGAGACATTGAGGGCCTTCTTGGAGGCTGGCCACCACAGGTCTTAGGCAGAAAGAGGCTGGAACTGTCCATGATATGGCTCAAGTGGAGTGGGTTAATAGGTGGGCAGCAGGAGCTGAAAGGACAAGAGACAGCTGGGCACTGAGGCCTTGTGGGCTGCAGTGGAGAAGGTAGGGTTGGGTTTACCCTAAGAGCCCTGAGAAGCCATTCAGGGGCATTCGGTGAGGTAGGGAGGAGCTAACATGATCAGATTTGGGTTCTGATGAACTTCTTCCGTGGTGAATGGATGGTGAGGGGCCCAAGTAGCAGCCCAGGAATGAGGCTGGGCAGGCATCCAGCAGAAAGGTGAGGGTGACCTGGGCCAGGGGCCCAGGAGGGGCAGATCAGCTGACTCAAGGGCTCTTTGAAGGAAAAACCCACAGGGCTTGGCAGCAAGCCTCTTGTGATCCCCAACAGAGAGCTGTCCGCCTGCTCAAAGGCCCCACGAGGAGTAGGCGGCTCTACCCAGCACACGCTATGGGACTTGGGTTTCTGCAGATCTGATTCCTAGCTTGGGCAAGTCGAGCCTGGAGAGAGTGCTTCTGAGGCCCTTCCAGGGTAAGGGTGGTAAAGTGTCCCCATTGTTACTGAGTGCTGCTGTTCCTGCCCAGGGCCTCTGATGGGCCTGGCACTGAGCACGGTGTCTGGGATGACTCACCTTCAGCCTTCTGACTGACCGTAGCTCAGGACACGTGGCCGGCTCTCCACCAGCCCTCATGCTCTGGGCTGCCTGGACCTCGGTTAGACTGGTCTCTGGGCCTCTCCTGGCCTCCCTGGAATGTGGCCTGGGAAGCAAGGAGCTATGGCCTGGCAGATCTTTCCTTTTCATTTACATTTTTTCTTTTTGGTGGGGACAGAGTCTTGTTCTGTCACCCAGGGTGGAGTGCAGTGGCATGATCTTGGCTCACTGCAACCTCCACCTCCCAGGTTCAAGTGATTCTTGTGCCTCACCCTCCCAAGTAGCTGGAATTACAGGTGCCTGCTACCATGCCCAGGTAATTTTTGTATTTTTAGTAGAGATGAGGTTTCGCCATGGTGGCCAGTCTCGGACACCTGACCTCAAGTGATTCACTTGCCTTGGCCTCCCAGTGTGCTGGGATTACAGGCATGAGCCACTGTGCCCAGCCTAAATTTATTTTTTGTTTTTTAGAGATGTGATCTTACTCTGTTGCCCAGGCTAGAGTGCAGTAGCATGATTATAGCTCACTGCAGCCTCAAATTCCTGTCCTTAAGCAATCCTGCCCCAGCTTCCCAAAGCGCTGGGATCACAGGCATGAGCCACCATGCCTGGCCTGGCAAGGCTGTCTTGTGGCATATTAGTAAATGTGACTTTGGAGGCTGAGAGGTGGAGGCAGAGTGAATGCCCATGAAATCTGTACCTGTTTTCTTTTAGAGGCTCCACTTCCTTCTCTCAGGTAAGGCATGAGCCACTGTACTCGACCTTTGTTTGGTCTTTCCTTTCTCCTTTCTTTTTTTTTTTTTTTTTTTTGAGACTGAGTCTCACACTTTCGCCCAGGCTGGAGTGCAGTGGCGCAATCTCGGCTCACTGCAAGCTTGCCTCCCGGGTTCACGCCATTCTCCAGCCTCAGCCTCCCGAGTAGCTGGGATTACAGGCGCCCACCACCACGCCCAGCTAATTTTTTTGTATTTTTAGTAGAGACGGGGTTTCACCGTGTTAGCCAGGATAGTCTCGATCTCCTGACCTTGTGATCCGCCCCCCTTGGCCTCCCAAAGTGCTGGGATTACAGGCGTGAGCCACTGTGCCCGGCCTTCTCCTTTTCTTTTCTCTTTCTCTCTCTCTCTTCCTCTTTTTCTCTCTCTCTTTCTCTCTCTTTTTCTCTTTCTCTCTCTCTTTCTCTCTCTCTTTCTCTCTTTCTCTCTTTCTGTCTCTCTCTCTTTCTGTCTCTCTGTCTTTCTCTCTCTCTGTCTTTCTCTCTCTCTGTCTTTCTCTCTCTTTGTCTCTCTCTCTGTCTCTCTCTGTCTCTTTCTCTCTCTCTTTGTCTCTCTCTCTGTCTCTCTCTTTCTCTCTCTCTCTCTTTCTCTCTCTCTCTGTCTCTCTCTCTGTGTCTTTCTCTCTCTCTCTTTCTTGATGGAGTCTCACTCTGTTGCCCAGGCTGGAGTGCAGTGGCACAATCTCAGCTCACTACAACCTCAAACTCCCGGGTTCAAGCGATTCTCCTGCCTCAGCCTCCCAAGTAGCTGGGATTATAGGTGTGAGCCACCGCACCCAGCTAATTTTCATATTTTTAGCAGAGATGAGGTTTAACCATTTTGGCCAGGCTGGTCTCAAATTCTTGACCTCAAGCGATCCACCTGCCTCGGCCTCCCAAAGTGCTGGGATTACAGGCGTGAGTCACTGTGCCTGGCCCTTTGTTTGAGATTTCTAGTGGTCAAATGAACAAAGCAAATGACCCAGGAACTGGAGACAAAACTAGGTTTGTAACCTGATCTGGTTTGGGTTTCTGTTTGTGAAATGGAAATGACACTGTCGTTGGGGGAAAAACAACTTTACTTTTATTTATTTTGAGACAGGGTCTCGCTCTGTCGCCCAGGTTGGAGTGCAGTGTTGTGATCTTGGCTCACTGCAACCTCCGCCTCCCGGGTTCAAGCAATTCTTCTGTGAGACAGGAGACAGCCTCCTGAGTAGCTGGAACTACAGGTGCACGACACCACACACAGCTAATTTTTGAGAGTGTTTTTTGAGACAGAGTCTTGTTCTGTTGCCCAGGCTTGAGTGCAATGGCACGATCTTGGCTCACTGCAACCTCCGCCTCCTGGGTTCAAGCAATTCTCCTGCCTCAGCCTTCTGGGTAGCTGGGACTACAGGTGCACACCACCATGCCCAGCTAATTTTTGTATTTTTAGTAGAGACATGGTTTCACCATGTTGGCCAGGCTGGTCTTGACTCCTGACCTCAGGTGATCTACCTGCCTCAGCCTCCCAAAGTGCTGGGATTACAGGTGTGAACCATCGTGTCTGGCCTAATTTTTGTGTTTTTAGTGGAGATGGAGTTTCACAATGTTAGCCAGGCTGGTCTCGAACTCCTGACCTCAGGTGATCTACCTGTCTTGGCCTCGCAAAGTGCTGGGATTACAGGTGTGAGCCACCATGCCTGGCCTCATGTCCTATATGTTAATTCAACCTATATTTGCATTCCTCTGGAGCTTGTAGTCTGTGGAGGAGTCAGCACACTAAGGCCTGAAGGCCAAATCTGGCTGGCCATTTGTTTTTTATAAATAAAGTTTTACTGGAACACAGTCATACCTACTCATTTACATATTGGTGATGGCTATTTCTGCACTTTGATGATGGCAGGGTTGAGTAGTTGGGGCATAGAATGTGTGGCTCATGAAACCCGAAATATTTCTCTGGTTCTTTAGAGAAAATGTGTGCCAACCCCTGCTTTGTTCTTGTGGGACAGACAGATTACGATAGATAGTAAATAAAAAAATCTCAGGCTGGGCGCAGTGGCTCACACCTGTAATCCCAGCACTTTGGAGGTGGAGGCAGGCAGATCACCTGAGGTCAGGAGTTCAAGACCAGCCTGGCCAACATGGTGAAACCCCGTCTCTACTAAAAAAAAAATACAAAAAATTAGCCAGGTGTGGTGGTGGGTGCCTGGAATCCCAGCCACTCAGGAAGCTGAGGCAGGATAATTGCTTGAACCTGGAAGATAGAGGTTGCAGTGAGCTGAGATTGCACCACTGCACTCCAGCCTAGGTGACAGAGCAAGACTCTAAGAAAGAAAAAAAAAAAAAAAGAATCTTTGACAGTGGTAAATGCTACGAAAAAACAGTAATAGTAAAGCATGACTAGGTGGGTAAAGGGTTGCTTCCCAGTGGTCTGGGGAAGCCTCTGTTTTGAGGCAACGTTGAGCTGTGTGAATCTTCCAGAAGGCTGATTTGGGCAGAAGTGGCAGCAAAAACAAAGGCTTTGGGGCACTTAAGAACTTGAGAGGCCAGGGGCAGTGGCTCATACTTGTAATCCCAGCACTTTGGGAGGCTGAGGCAGGAGAATCGCTTGAGCCCAGGAGTTCAAGACCAGCCTGGGCAACATAGCAAGACCCTGTCTCTACCAAAACAAAACAAAACAAAACTAGTCAGACGTGGTGATGTGTACCTGTAGTCCCAGCTACTTGGGAGGCTGAGGCAGGGTGATTGCTTGAACCCAGGAGTTGGAGGCTGCAGTGAGCTGTGATTGCACCACTACACTCCAGCCTGGGTGACAGAGTGAGACCCTGTCTCAAAAATACAAAATGTAAATAAAGCTAGGCCGGGTGCAGTGGCTCATGCCTGTAATCCTAGTACTTTGGGAGGCTGAGGTGGGCAGATCACTTGAGGTCAGGAGTTCGAGACTAGCCTGGCTAACATGGTGAAACTCTGTCTCCACTAAAAATACAAAAATTAACCGGGCGTGGTGGTGCGTGCCTATAATCCCAGCTACTCGGGAGGCTGAGGCAGGAGAATCACTGGAACCCAGGAGGCAGAGGCTGCAGTGAGCTGAGATGACACCACTGCATTCCAGCTTGGGGAACAAGAGTAAAACTCCGTCTCAAAAAAAAAAACAAAACAAAAAATACCCCAAAACTGGTGCTCAGTGAAGGGAGGAATAAGACTCACCCAAACAGGACCCTGTAAAAATAGTAAAATGTTTAGATTTTATTTCAAGAACAATGGGAAGTTCTGGAAGGTTTTAGTGGCGAAGAAGGGGATGGCATGTTCCAGTTTATTTTTGTAAACATTTCTCAGGGCCAGGTGCAGTGGCTCATGCCTGTAATCCCAGTGCTTTGGGAGGCTAAGGTAGGAGGATTGCTTGAGCCCAGGAGTTTGAGGCTGTAGTGAGCTATGATCATGTCACTGTACTCCAGCCTGTGGTGACAGTGAGACCCCAGCTGGGTTGCTGTTGTTGTTGTTAAAAAAAGGCCAGACACGTAGCTCACACCTGTAATCCCAGTGCTTTGGGAGGCTGAGGCGAGTGGATCACTTGAGGTCAGGTGTTTGAGACCAGCCTGGCCAACATGGTGAAACCCCATCTCTACTAAAAATACAAAAAATTAGCTGGACATGGTGGCTCGTTCCTGCAGTCCCAGCTACTTGGAAGGCTGAGGCAAGAGAATTGCTTGAACCTGGGAGATGGAGGTAGCAGTGAGCCAAGATCACACCATTGCACTCCAGCCTGGGCATCAGAGTGAGACTCCATCTCAAAAAAAAAAAAAAGGCCTGGTGCGGTGGCTTACACCTGTGATCCCAGCACTTTGAGAGGCCGAGGTGGATGTATCACAGGTCAGGAGTTGGCCTGGCTAACATGGTGAAGCCTTGTATTTACTAAAAATACAAAAATTAGCCAGGCATGGTGGCGAGTGCCGGTAATTCCAGCTACTTGGGAGGCTGAGGCAGGTGAACTGCTTGAATCCGGGAGGCAGAGGTTGCAGTGGGCTGAGATTGTGCCACTGCACTCCAGCCTGGGTGACAGAGTAAGACTCTGTCTCTAAATAAATAAATAAATAAATAAATAAATAAATAAATAAATAAAATAAAGCTTTCTAGCCGAAGGGTTTGGAAGGGACTCTCCAGGGCAGCTGGGAGGTCAGGGAGGAGGCTTCTAGAATGAAGTCCAGGTGAGTGATGATGGCAGTTTGGGCTGGGGTAGCAGGAGCGTGGATAAGTAGAAAGACTTGGCTTGTATTTTAGATGAAGAACCAGCAGAGCTTGCTCATGTTTTGCATCTGAGGCAAGGAGAGGCATGAAAGGAGATGCCTGGATTTTTTGCCCAGACAACTTGGAAGCAAATTCCAACTTGCAGGGTACCCTTAAGGCAAATCGTTTCCATATCTGAGTTTTTTTCCCCATATCTGGAAGATGGGTCAAGCTATCTCTTCCTGACAAGGTTGACAATGCTGTTACAAAGGAAATCTAGCTTAGAGGAAGTCTCCAATAAATGCAGCTGGTCTCCTTGCGTTGAAGTCCCTGAGTAGGAGGTCTGTTCATCTGTCCCGTCTTCCTATTTCCTCCCCTGGCTCTAAGGTGGGTTAGGGGCCCTGATCATGGGTTCTGACAGGTTTATGGGCCTAAGGTTCACTCTGGTGAGACTGTCTTCTGTCATTCCCTTTCTGTTCCTACCCTAGTCCAGCTTACTTCAAGTGCTATCCCTTTGGTCTCCCATGGCCTGGACAACTGGCCGTCCCTGGGGCCACTGTTCTGCCCTCAGGTTCTGGATGAAAGACAGCTGGATTCATGGTTCTTACTGCTGAGTGAGTCTCTGATCTTGGGTAAGTGGCCTCTGAGAGTCCTATGTGTTGAATATTTCAGGCCATGGCAAACAGGGTCCTGCTACCTACCTTTTATGGTTAAGGATTAAATTAAATAATTCCCAGGCTGGGCAACATGGGACACCCTGTCTCTACAAAAATATATAAAAAATTAGTCAAGCCTGGTGGTGTGTGCCTGTGGGTCCCAGCTACTTGGGAGGCTGAGATGGGAGGATTGCTTGAGCCTGGGAGGCTGAGGTTACAGTGAATGGTGATCATGCCACTGCATTCCACCCTGGGTGACAGAGTGAGACCCTGTCTCAAAATAGAAGAAGGCTGGGCACAGTAGCTCAGGCCTGTAATTATAGCACTTTGGGAGGCTGAGGCAGGAGGATCACTTGAGTTCAGGAGTTTGAGACCAGCCTGGGCAACACGGCAAAACCTTGTCTCTACAAAAATTAACCAGGCATGCTGGCGCATGCCTGTATTCCTAGCTATTCGGGAGGCCGAGGCAAGATAATTGCTTGAGCCTGGAAGGTGGAGGTTGCAGTGAGCCGAGATTGCACACCATTCCATTCCAGCCTGAGAGACGGGAGTGAAACCCTGTCTCAAAAAACAAAACAAAACAGCCGGGCGCGGTGGCTCACGCCTGTAATCCCAGCAATTTGGGAGGCCGAGGCAGGCAGATCATGAGGTCAGGAGTTAGAGGCCAGTCTGGCCAACATAGTGAAACCTCGTCTCTACTAAAAATAAACAAAAAATTAGCTGGGCTTGGTGGTGGGCGCCTGTAATCCCAGCTACTCAGGAGACTGAGGCAGGAGAATTGCGTGAACCCGGGAGGCGGAGCTTGCAGTGAGCCGAGATCGCACCACTGCACTCCAGCCTGGGCTACAGAGCGAGACTCAGTCTCAAAAACAAAAAACAAAAAACAAAAAACAAAAACAAAAAGCCCCAGGCACAGTGGCTCATGCCTGTAATTGCTTGAGCTCAAGAGTTCAAGACCAGCCTGGGCAACATAGTAAGACCCTGTCTCTATTAAAAAAAAAAAAATTGAAAAAGAAAAAGTTATCTAAAGAGCCTGGTAGACTACGTAAGTGCTGATTCAATATTAATCGCTGGGAATTTTAGTCTTATTATTCAGTCTTCCTGGGTCCTGCCAAGTGTGAGCAATTCATAGCAAACGGAGGGTCTGTGTGAAGGTTCACTTCTGGCCAGGATGACCCTTCCCTACCAGCTGTTGGGGGAACTGTGTGTGCATGTATATGTACATGCATATAAACACATTCACTTGTGAATTTTATAATACAAATATTTTGCAATACAAAAATGTAAAAGTATGCCCTAATTTTAAACTCCTTTCTGGTGCTTCTTGTTGTTGAAGGTAAAGTGCTTTTTAGGGCTAGGTGCCGTGGCTCATGCCTGTAATCCCAGCCCTTTGGGAGGCCGAGGTGGGCGGATCACTTGAGGTCAGGAGTTCAAGACAAGCCTGGCCAACATGGCAAAACACTGTCTCTGCTAAAAATACAAAAATTAGCTGGGCGTAGTGGCGCGTGCCTGTAATCCCAGCTACTCGGGAGGCTGAGGGAGGAGAATCGCTGGAACCCAGGAGGCAGGGGTTACAGTGAACAGAGATCGTGCCACTGCACTCCAGCTTGGGCAACAGAGTGAGACTCTGTCAAAAAAAAAAAAAAAGAAAAGAAAAAAACTTAGCCCTATTTACTAACAGTATTTTATTTACCATCTTATCAATTTTTCAGTGTACAGTTCAGTATATACACATTGTTGTGCAACAGATCTCTGGAATCATTTTGTAAAACTGAAACTCTTGAACAATAACTCCTTTTCCTCCTTCCCCCCCGGCCTTGGTAACCACTATTCTACTTTCTGTTTCTAAGATTTTGATTACTTTAGATACTTCATAAGTGGAATTGTATGGTATTTGTCTTTGTGTGATTAGGTTCTCTCACTGCACGTAATGTCCTCAAGGTTCATCCATGTTGTAGCATATAATAAGATATTTTTTCTTTTCTTTTGTTTTTTGGAGACGGAGTTTCACTCTTGTCACCCAGGCTGGAGTGCAATGGTGTGATCTCAGCTCACTGCAACCTCCACCTCTCGAGTTCAAGCAGTACTCTTGCCTTAACCTCCTAAATAGCTGGGATTACAGGTGCATGCCACCATACCCAGCTAATTTTGTATTTTTACTTTTATATTATTTATTTATTTATTTTGAGATGGAGTTTCCCTCTTGTTGCCCAGGCTGGAGTGCAGTGGCACAATCTCGGCTCACCTCAACCTCCACCTCCAGGGTTCAAGCAATTCTCCTGCCTCAGCCTCCGGAGTAGCTGGGGTTATAGGCATGAGCCACTATGTCTGGCTAATTTTGTATTTTTAGTAGAGATGGGGTTTCTCCATGTTGGCCAGGCTGGTCTCGAACTCCTGACCTCAGGTGATCCACCTGCCTTGGCTTCCCAAAGTGCTGGGATTACAGGTGTGAGCCACTGCACCTGGCCATTTTTTCTTTTTTAAAGACTGAATTAGGCTGGGTGCAGTGGCTTACACCTGTAATCCCAGCGCTTTGGGAGGCCAAGGCCGGCAGATCGCTTGAGCTCAGGAGTTTGAGACCAGCCTGGGCAACATGGAGAAATCCTGTCTCTACAAAAAATATAAAAAATTAGCCCATTGTGGTGGCACATACCTGTAGTCCCAGCTACTTAAGAAGCTGAGATGGGAGTATGCCTTGAGCCCAGGAGTTTGAGACCTGCCTGGGCAACACAGCAAGACCCCATCTCTTAGCAGCAATAGGATCTTTTTTTTTTTTCTGTCTCTTGGCTGTTGTGACTAATGCTGCAATGAAGATGGGTATGCAAATATCTCTTTAAGATCCTCTTTTCAATTCTTTTGAATTTATATCCAGAAATGGGATTGCTGGATCATATGATAATTCTATTTTTAATTTTTTTGAGGAACTTCCATGCTGTTTCTCATAGCAGCTCCACCATTTTATTCGACTCTCAACCGTGCACAAGGGTTCCAGTTTCTCCACATCTTCACCAACACTTATTATTTGACAGTGGCCATTCTAAGGGGTCTTAGGGATATTTCATTGTGGTTTTGATTTGCATTTCCCCGATGACCAGTGATGTTGAGCATCTTTTCATATGTTTGTTTTCTATTTGCATATCTCCTTTGAGAAAGTATGTATTCAAATCATTTGCTCTTTTTGTTTGTTTTTGAGACGGAGTCTCGCTCTGTTGCCCAGGCTGGATGGAGTGCAGTGGTGCAATCTCGGCTCACTGCAACCTCCGCATCCCAGGTTCAAGTGATTCTCCTGCCTCAGCCTTCTGAGTAGCTGGGATTACAGGCACACCACCATGCCCAGCAAATTTTTATATTTTGAGGAGAGACAGGGTTTCACCATGTTGGCCAGGCTGGTCTCAAACTCCTGACCTCAGGTGATCCACCCGCCTTGGCCTCTCAAAGTGCTGGGATTACAGGTGTGAGCCACCAAGCCTGATGGGTAGTAATTTATTTTTTATATAATTTTTTTCTTTTCTTTTTGGTAGAGATGAGGTTTCGCCATGTTGCTCAGGCTGGTCTAAAACTACCGGGCTCAAGTGATCTGCCTGCCCGGGCCTCCCAAAGTGCAGGGATCACAAGCATGAACCACCATGCCTGGCTGTAATTTTTCATATATTCCGGATATTAACCCTTTACCAGATAATACAGTTTGCAAACTTTTTTTTCCCCATTCTGTAGGTTGCCTTTTCACTGTTGGTCATTTCTTTTGCTGTATAGCTATCCTTAAGTTTGTTGCAAACCCATTTGTCTATCTTTTGTTTTGTTGCCTGTGTTTTGCTGTCATATCCAAGAAATCATTGCCAAATCCAATGTCATGAAGCTTTTCCCCATGTTTTCTTCTAGGAGCACTATAGTTTCAGGTCTTATGTTTAAGTCTTTAATAAATTTTGTGTTTTTGTATATGGTGTAAGGTAAGGGTCCAACTTCATTTTTTGTATGTGGTTATACAGTTTTCTCAGCACCATTTGTTAAAGACACAATCTTTCCCCCATGTTCTGATGCTTTAAAAAAAAAAAAAATTCTGGCTGGTTACGGTGGCTTAGGCCTATAATCCCAGCACTTGGGGAGGCTGAGGCAAGTGGACTGCTTGAGGCTAGGAGTCCCAGACTAGCCTGGCCAACATGGTGAAACCCTGTCTCTACCACCGAAGATACAAAAATTAGCCAGGCGTGGTGGAGTACGCCTGTAATCCCAGCCTACTAGGGAGGCTGAGGCATGAGAATCGCTTGAACCTGGGAGGCAGAGGTTGCAGTGAGCCAAGATCTCACCACTGCACGCCAGCCGGGGTGACAGAGTGAGGCAGGGTCTTACCCTGCCGCCCAGGCAGGAGTCCAGTGGCCCAATCATGGCTCATTGCAGCCTACACTGCCAGGGTTCAAGCCATCCTCCCACCTCAGCCTCCCAAGTAGCTAGGATTACAGGTGTGTGTCACCATGCCCAGCAAATCTTTGTATTTTTTGTAGAGATGGGGTATCCCTATGTTGCTCAGGCTGGTCTTGAACTCCTAACCTCAAGTGATCCTCCCACCTGGGCCTCTCAAAGCACTGGGATTACAGGTGTGAGCCGCTGCGCCTGACATGGTGCTTCTTAATTTATTCTTACTTTTTATTTTTATTTTTTTGAGACAAGGTCTTGCTCTGTCTCCCAGGCTGGAATGTAGTGGTACAATCATGGCTCACTGCAACCTCTGCCTCTCTGGTTCAAGTGATCTTCCTGCCTCAACCTCTGGAGTAGTTTGGACTACGGGCACATGCCACAACGACTAGCTAATTTTTGTTTTTCTTTTTTTCTTTCTTTCTTTTTTTTTTTTTGAGATGCAGTTTCTCTATGTTACCTAGGCTGGTCTAAAACTCCTGGGCTCAAGCGATCCTCCCACCCTGGCCTCCCAAAGTGCTGGGATGACAGGCGTGAGCCACATGGTGCTTAAAAAAGGCAACAAAAAACCCCCCACACACTGGGTATAGAAGTGGCATGGGCCTCTATACACTGTGAGATTCTTGGTACTAGCTACAAATTGGTGTATACTCAAGATTTTCTAGAGTAGGTGCAGTTACCCCGTTTTACAGATGAGGACACAGAGGCTGAGCCGTAGTGACCCACCTAAGGTCGTATAGCCAGCAAATAGATGGAGGTTGGATTAGAACTGAGGACTTTACTCAAGGGCTCTCACAAGCCCTTGGGGGCTTCTCGCTGCTTTATCCCCATCACACCTGAAAGAATGAATGAATGAATGCCTCGGGCACCGTGCCCACCTCCCAGCAAACCGTGGAGCTTGGACGAGCCCACTGCTCCGCGTGGGGGTGTGTGCCCGCCTTGCGCATGCGTGTTCCCTGGGCATGGCCGGCTCCGTTCCATCCTTCTGCACAGGGTATCGCCTCTCTCCGTTTGGTACATCCCCTCCTCCCCCACGCCCGGACTGGGGTGGTAGACGCCGCCTCCGCTCATCGCCCCTCCCCATCGGTTTCCGCGCGAAAAGCCGGGGCGCCTGCGCTGCCGCCGCCGCGTCTGCTGAAGCCTCCGAGATGCCGGCGCGTACCGCCCCAGCCCGGGTGCCCACACTGGCCATCCCGGCCATCTCGCTGCCCGACGATGTCCGCAGGCGGTAGGTACCATGGGGGGGAACACGGACTCAGGGGGACAGGCAGGGCGCTGGGTGGGGGGTCGCTTCCCCTCGGGGTGGCCGGTGGCCGCTGCTGACAGACGGGCGCGCATGCGTGGGGTGGTGCGGCGCGCAGCGGCAGTTGGCGCGGGCAGGGTGGCACTTCCGGTCGCGCGTGCCCGGGCTGTTTGGCGCCAAAATGGGCCGTGGATTCCCCCGTAGCTCCCTGGTGGCTAGAAACTAGGCGGGGTGGGGGTTCTCTTTTGATCCCCAAATACAGCAAGCTTTGGGTTCGTTTCCGGGGTCCCCTTCTTCAAGCAGCGGTGGGCCGGGCTCCTGCCTCCAGCTTGGTCGCACAGGAAGTGGGCAGCCCGCGGCCAACGGACACCCCTCGGGCACCGGCACTTCGGCCTCCACTTCCGGTGTCCGGCCCGGTCCCCGGGGGCGCTTCTGTGGTGGGGGGTCCCTCAGTGCCTTTTCCCCAAAGCTGTGCATCTCGATGGCGGCCTCCAGAGACGGATGTCACCCATCGGGGCCTGGGCTGGGCTGGCTCATGTTCGAGAGCCCAGCCTTCCGTGGGGGTACTCATTCTGTCACTTGGGACTGTGTGGTTCTTGCTCCTTGGGAAAGTCCATGTTTTGGCAGGAACTTTAACCGTGCATTGCAGCGCAGGGCCCGGGAAGCGTGAAGGCTGCATGGTTGGTCTTTTCCTGTAAATCTGTGCCTGTGAGCCGTGGGCATCAGGGAAGTCTTGCTAATGAGAATTGGCTACACTTTCGTGTGTGTCTGTGTGTGTTCATGGGTGTGTTCTTTAGTGTGTGTCTAATGTTGGAGGCCCTGGCTTTAGCAGTTCATGCCTCTGTCCAACTTCCGTGCACAAGGATCAGCGGGAGCACTGGTCCCAGCCCCTTGTTCATGAACGCCATCAGTTCATTCCTGAAAACTTGTTCAAGTGAGGTGTGCGTGAGTCATAGGAACCCTCACCAGGCGTGGACACTTCCAGCTGGATTTGTGAAAGCACTCTGCCATTTTTCTATTTCCTTGGGCTTGTTAACTGACCTGGTTGGGCCAGTCCGGTTCTGATTTGGGTCTTTGGGGAGGGATGGATATTTGGTTCAACCCCCGCTTTTTCTTTTTCTTTCTTTCTTTTTTTTTTTTGAAGGCTGAGTGCTGTGGCTTATGCCTGTAATCCCAGCAATTTGGGAGGCAGTGGCGGACGAATCTCTTGAGCCAGGAGTTTGAGACCAGCCTGGGCAACAAGGCAAAACCCCATGTCTACTAAAAATACAAAAATTAGCCAGGAGTAGTGCCGTGCGCCTGTGGTCCCAACTACTCAACAGACTAAGGTGGGAGTATCACTTGAGCCCCAGAGGTTGAGGCTGTGTGTAGCGAGCTGAGATCGCGCTATTGCACTCCAGCTTGGGTGACAGAGTGGGACCCTGTCTCAAAAAAAAAACCACTTTTTATTTTTAGAGATGGGTCTCACTCTGTTGTCCAGGCTGGAGTGCCCTGGCACAATTATAACTCACTGGAGCCTTGAACTCCTGGGCTTAAGGGATCCTCAGCCTCCTGAGTAGCTGGGACCACAGGCGCCCACCACCATGCCCGGGTGATTTTCTTAGTTTTTGTTTCTGTATACGTGAGGTTTCACCATATTGCCCAGGCTGGTCTTAAACCCCTGCCCTCAAGCAGTCCTCCTGCCTTTGTGTCCCAAAGGTTAGGATTACAAGTATGAGCCATCATGCCTTAACTACTACTTTTTTTTGTTTGTTTGTTTGAGATGGAGTCTCATTCTTTCACCCAGGCTGGAATGCAGTGGCGTGATCTCGGCTCACTGCAACCTCCACTTCCAGGGTTCAAGTGATTCTCCTGCCTCAGCCTCCCAAGTAGCTGGGATTACAGGTGCACACCACCATGCCTGGCTAATTTTTGTGTTTTCAGTGGAGTCGGGGTTTCTCCATGTTGGTCAGGCTGGTCTCGAACTTCTGACCTCGTGATCCACCTGCCTCAGCCTCCCAAAGTGCTGGGATTATAGTCAAACCACTTCTTAACCAGTTAGTGGGTATATATCTTCTTGAATCATCTGTGCCAGTATCCTCCCAAAATAAAACTTGATTTAAAATGGAATGGAAGTGAAATTATGAAAGTGCCTGGCTTCATGATGTTACACCCAATTCAGAGAAGTTTGGGCCCGGCCTTCCTTTTTTATTCCTTTTTTCTTATTTTGTAGAGATGGGGTCTTGCCATGTTGCTCAGGCTGGTCTTCGATTCCTGGCCTCAAGCGATCCTCCTGCCTCAGCTTCCCAAAGTGTTGGGATTACGGGTGTGAGCCACCATGCCCAGCCTGCCCAGCCTTCTTGAAAACATGACCTCCACTGGCTCAATGACCTTAAACAAGCGTATGCCACCTCTATATCCATAGTCTAGGAATAATGACATGGGTTTTCAGCTGGTATTGGGTTAAATCAGAATATGCATGGCACATAAAGGTTCACATGCTAGTGGTTAACTTAGCTTGTTTTTTTTCAGTTTTTTTTAAGAGACAGGATCTCACTGTGTCACCCAGGCTGGAATGCAGTGGCACAATCATGGCTTACTGCAGCCTTGAACCCCTGAGCTCAAGCAATCCTCCTGCCTTAGCCTCCTGAGTGGCTGGCACATGCCACCATGCCCAAGCTAATCCTTAAAAAATTTTTTAGAAGGCTGGGCGTGGTGGCTCACATCTGTAATCCCAGCACTTTGGGAGGCCGAGATGGGCAGATCACCTGAGGTCAGGAGTTTGAGACCAGCCTGGCCAACGTGGCGAAACCCCATCTCTACTAAAAATACAAAAAAATTAGCCAGGTATGGTGGCAGGTGCCTGTAATCGCAGCTACTCGGGAGGCTGAGGCAGGATAATCGCTTGAACCCAGGAGCCAAGATTGCACCGTTGCACTCCAGCCTGGGCAACAGGAGCGAAACTCTGTCTCAGAAAAAAAAAAAAAATTTTTTTTTTTTAGAGATGAGGGTCTTGCTTTGTTGCCCAGGCTGGTCTTGAACTCCTGGACTGAAGCAATCCTCTGCGTTGGCCTCCCAAAGGGCTGAGATTACAGGTGTGAGCCACTGGGCCCGGCCATTATTCCTCAAGAGTTCTTAAAAGTGGATGCGGCAGGAGTTAACTGCCAGGAAGCAGGAATTCCTGTTAAGGTCTGCTGCTTGCCAAAGCCTTTCCCTTCAACAGGGGTTGCCAGTAGGCCACTGGCTCAGGGGCTCTGTTGGCCCTGTGCAAATATTTTGTTTGGCTGAATTGGAATACCATTAGGTGAGCCTTACAATCCACCATTGACCCTGGGTTCCACATTTCTTTACACTCAGATTGCTTCACTGTAGGCATTGGAGTTTTGGAGGACTGCTTTTGACCATGTGGTAGACATTGAAATTGTAGTTTATATGACTCACTCCACAGATTTTTTTTTTTTTTTTACATTTTGAAAATATTTCATTAAATGAAAAATAAACATGGTATCCAACAGTACTTGAAACTTAGATTTTTTTTTTTTTTTTTTTTAATTGAGGCAGGGTCTTGCTCTGTGGCCCAGGCTAGAGTGCAATGGTGTGATCTCAGCTCACTGCAGCCTCCGCTTCCCGGGTTTAAGCAATTCTCCTGTCTCAGCTTCCCAAGTAGCTGGGATTACAGGTGTGCACCACCACGCCCAGCTAATTTTTTTTTTCCCCCTCGAGGCTGAGTCTTGCTCTGTCGCCCAGGCTGGAGTGCAGTGGCCATGATCTCAGCTCACTGCAACCTCTGCCTCCCGAGTTCAAGCAATTCTCCTACTTCAGTGTCCCGAGTAGCTGGGATTACAGGCGCCCGCCACCAAGCCCAGGTAATTTTTGTATTTTTATTAGAGACTGGGTTTTGCCATATTGACCAGGCTGGTTTCAAACTCTTGATCTCAAGTGATCCACTTGTCTTAGCCTCCCAAAATGCTGGGATTACAGGTATGATGGTGTCCAGCCGGTTCATTGTTTTTATTTTATTTTATTTTATTTTATTTTTGAGACAGTCTTGTGCTGTCGCCCAGGCTGGAGTGCAGTGGCGCGAACTTGGCTCACTGCAACCTCCCCCTCCCAGGTTCAAGTGATTCTCCTGCCTTAGCCTCCTGAGTAGCTGGGATTACAGGCATGTGCCACCACGCCCGGCTAACTTTTTCTTATTTTTAGTAGAAACTGGGGTTTACCGTGTTGGCCAGGCTGGTGTTGAACTCCTGGACTCAAGTGATTCGCCTGCCTCATTCCCGCAAAGTGTTGGGATTACAGGCATGAGCCACCGTGCCTGGCCTTTTAATTCATTCTTAAGCCTGCTCTCAGACAGCTAGGCTTGCTTCTCCACAATAAGAGTGTTGAATTTTGTCGGTGTACCCCGCATGGTGCCATTATAACACTGAAATTAGTGATTATTTCAGGGTCTGTTACCAGAGCGTGTCTGCCGTATTCACTGTATCTGCAGCTTGGAGCACAGTAGACTCAAATGCTTGCATGCCAGCTCTTCCCCTGTACAGCCTGGATTAACACTGATGCTAGCAGACTCCTTTGCACAACTGATTAGCTTTCATAACTACCACAGCTTTCTTACTGCTAGTCATTCTGTGATGGGATTAAGCTAGGTCTTGAACTCCTTAATTCCAGTTCCTTGGCTACTACTGAGTACATACTGAATAAGGCAAAATTGACTTACCTCTTTTGTTTTGCTCCCCTGTGGTAGAATTCTAGGGGTACAGACTGCTGGGTTTCAAATGCCGCCCTACTTGCCAGCCGTATGGCTAAGTTATTGAACTTCTTGGTGCCTTGGTGTTTCATCTATAAAAAGGGGGTGGGGCTGCCTGCTTGACAGGGGTGTTAGGAAGACTGAGCTTATCAGTACAGATATGTTGAGAGCAGCACCTGTCCAAAGCCCTTCATCACTGGTTATTACGTGGTCCTGTGTGTACAGTGGGGATGCTGTGGGTTTGGTTCCAGACCACTGCAGTAAAGTGAATCTAGCAAGAAAGTGAGTCACACACACATTTTGGTTTTCTAGTATGTGTAAAAGTTATTAGACTAGGCCGTGTGCAGTGGCTCATGCCTGTAATCCCAGCAGTTTGGGAGGCCAAGGCAGGAGGATCGCTTGAGCCAAGGAGTTCAAGACTAGTCTGGGCAACATAGGAAGACCCCCCCCATCTCAAAAAAATAAAGCCAAAAGTGGTGGCATGCACCTGGGGTCCCAGCTACTCAGGAGGCAGAGGTGGGAGGATCACTTGAACCCATGAGGTCGAGGCTGCAGTTTGCTATGATTGTGCCACTGCACTCCAGCCTGGGTGAAGGAGTGAGACTCTGTCTCAAAAAAAAAAAAAAAATCAGCTGGGCGTGGTGGCTCACGCCTGTAATCCCAGCACTTTGGGAGGCCAAGGCGGGCAGATCACGAGGTCAGGAGATCGAGACCATCCTGGCTAACACGGTGAAACCCCGTCTCTAGTAAAAATACAAAAAAAATTAGCCAGGCATGGTGGCACGCGCCTATAGTCCCAGCTCCATGGGAGGCTGAGGCAGGAAAATTGCTTGAACTTGGGAGGCGGAGGTTGCAGTGAGCCGAGATCATGCCACTGGACTCCAGCCTGGGCAACAGAGCGAGACTCCGTCTCAAAAAAAAAAAAAAAACAAAACATCTGAGTCTTCAGCGATTCATAATCTTTTTGCAGGTGGAGGGTCTTGCCTCAAACTTGCCGGCTTAAAGGACATACATTTATTACCTTATGCAGGTCAGAAATCTGATGTGGGTCTCACCGGATGAAAATCAGGGTGTAAGCAGGCTGCATTCCTTTCTGGGGGCTCCAGGGGAGAATCTGTTTCCTATTTTGGGGTGTTGGCAGAAGGTGGTAGTTGTAAGACTCAGGTCCCGTTTTTTTCACTGGTTCTAAACTGAGGGTTGTTGCCCGCTTCTGGAGGCGGTCTCATCCCTTGGCTCATGCCCCCTTCCTCTACCTTTAAAGTCAGCATTTGCGGGTTGCATCTCTCTCTGACCCATCCTCCAATGTTGCCCGCTCTCTGCAGCTAGAAAGGTTCTGTGCTCTTAAGGGCTGAAGTGATTAGATTGGGCCCACCCCAGATAATCCAGGATAATCTCCCCATCTCAAGGGCTGTATTCTTAGTTACATCTGCAAAATCGCTTTGGCCACGTAAAGTAATATATTCACAGGTTCCAGGGATTAGGGCATGAACATTTTTCGGTGGGTCCACTCTTTTTGAGATGGAGTCTCGCTCTGTCGCCCAGGCTGGAGTGCAGTGGCATGATCTTGGCTCACTGCAACTTCTGCCTCCTGGGTTCAAATGATTCTTGTGCCTCAGCCTCTTGAGTAGCTGGGATTACAGGCGTGAGCCACCAAGCCCGGTTAATTTTTGTATTTTTAGTAGAGATGGGGTTTTGCCATGTTGCCCAGGCTGGTCTTGAACTCCTGAGCTCAGGTGATCTACCCGCTTCAGCCTCCCAAAGTGCTGGGATTACAGGCATGAGCCACTGTGCCCAGTGGGTCTACTCTTTTGCCTACTGCGGATGCCTTCTTGGGCAGCCCTGCTCCAGCTGCCATGCAGCCGGCCTGAAGAGGCTGGTTTGACAGAGACTTGTAAGTTGTCTTGCATGGTCCACTATATTTTATTTTTAGAGACAAGGTCTTGCTGTGTCACACAGGCTGGAATGCAGCGGCACAATTATAGCTCACTGGGCTCTAATGATCCTCCTGCCTCAGTCTCCTGAGTAGCTAGGACCACAGGTGCATGCTACCACACCAAGCTAATTACTATTTTTTGTTTAGGCAGGGTCTCTGCTGTGTTGCCCAGGCTGGTCTCAAATTCCTGAGCTCTATTGATCCTCCCGCCTCAGCTTCCCGAGTAGCTAGGCCTATAGGCACATGCTAGCACACCCAGCTAATTACTAATTACTATTTTTTGTAGAGACAGGGTCTCGCTGTGTCGCTCAGGCTGGTCTTGAATTCCTGGGCTCTAGTGATCCTCCCGCCTCAGCCTCCTGAGTAGCTAAGACTATTGGTGCATGCCACCACACCCAGCTAATTACTATTTTTTGTAGAGATGGGGTCTCGCTGTGTTGCCCAGGCTGGTCTCAAATTCCTGGGCTCTAGTGATCCTTCCGCCTCGGCCTCCTGAGCAGCTAGGAGTACAGGTGCATGCTATCATACCCAGCTAATTACTGTTTTCTTGTAGAGACAGGGTCTCACTGTATTGCCCAGGCTGGTCACAAATTCCTGAGCTCTAGTGATCCTCCCGCCTCTGCCTCCCTAGTAGCTAAGACTATAGGTGCATGCTATCACAGCCAGCTAATTATTCTTTCTTGTAGAGACAGGGTCTCGCTCTGTTGCCCAGGCTAGTCTCGAATTCCTGGGCTCAAGTGATCTTCCTGTCCTGGCTTCCCGAGTGTAGAGATTACAGGCATGAGCCACTGCGCCCAGCCATGGTCTGCTGTATTTCAGACGAGCATTTCTGGCGTAGAGGTGTTAGAGTAATCTAACATTTTATAATTTCTTCCTATCCAATCTATACTAGATACCTCTGCTGGGTTAGTTTTCTTAACATGGCTCTGCTGTCATTGGTTCTACTTCCCCTTGACTGCTTTGGTGGTTTGTTAACTATGGAACAAGATTGATAAGTGTGATGCTTTTGCCCTCCCTCCGACTGTCCCCAGCCACCTCTCTGGAGGTGCCTTTCCCTCCCTGTATGTGGCCAGTCTCGTGTTTGTTTCTTGTGTGTTTCCAGAGCCAGCTGCTTCTCGATGGTGCCCCTGTTTGAGCAGCTTCCTGTGCCCGGTTCACACAGAGCTGTCAACTTCTTCCTGAGGCTGTTATACCCTTTCTCTTGGGAATCCCGCAGGCGTGAGCTGTATTTGCCTTATTCCTCTGCGGTTGTTTATATATATCTTTTTTTTTTTTTTTTTTTTTTTGAGACGGAGTTCCACTCTTGTTGTCCAGGCTGGAGTGCAATGACGTGACCTTGGCTCACCGCAGCCTCCACCTCCCGGGTTCAAGCGATTCTCCTGCCTCAGCCTCCTGAGTAGCTGGGATTATAGGCATGTGCCACCATGCCTGGCTGATTCTGGATTTTTAGTAGAGACGAAGTTTCTTCATGTTGGTCAGGCTGGTCTCGAACTCCTGACCTCAGGTGATCCGCCCGCCTCGGCCTCCCAAAGTGCTGGGATTACAGGCATGAGCCACTGCGCCTGGCCAGCTGTTTGTATATATCTTATCTCCCCTCTGCGGAGGGTTCATCTCTGAGGGAAGCACTAGGAAGGAATCATAGGGTCTCAGGCTGGGCACTAAGCCGGCATTCTGAGTCCTCTGCTCCGTCCTTCACGGCTGTCTGCGACCCTCC
Source organism: Gorilla gorilla gorilla (assembly GCF_029281585.2). NCBI lineage: Eukaryota > Metazoa > Chordata > Mammalia > Primates > Hominidae > Gorilla > Gorilla gorilla. The sequence goes on along the minus strand of NC_073244.2, from coordinate 16,223,149 downwards.
TGGCTTCAGCAGGTGTGATCGGTGTCATCACAGTTTTACCAGGGAAGGGATGTCGCTAAAGTGACCCTCCTGCCAGCTCCTCACTGCCTGCCTGGGATCCCACCTGCCACTCTGGGGCCAGGCAGGTTAAATCCAGTTTCTACTGGATGAGACATTCTAAGGGTTTTGAAGGTTTCTCTATTCTCTTTGCCAGGCTAAATATCCCAGTTCATATGAGGGGTTGAAAGAAAGCAGACCCATTCTGCAAGGACACCTTGGTCTCCACAATCAGTTGAACCTTGTCCTTCACACCCCAGGCAACCTCGGGATCAGGAGACTGGCTGGCTTGGTCGAGGTAGAAGCCATGTCCTTCCAGTTTTCTCAGCGGCGTGACTGAGAAGTCAAGTGTAACGCTATTACCACAGCGTGTGTGCCTCTGGCTGGAAGTACCAGTTTCTGTAGCCCTCCTGACTTAAGGCTCTCCTTGGACCCCAGTTGCTACAAGGGTAGAATGACTTTTGCCTGGAAGAGGTTCCTTGTGCTCCTGGAAATCCTGATGTCAAAGCATCTTTTTTTTTTTTTTTTTTCTTTTGAGACAGGGTCCTGTTCTGTTGCCCAGGCTGAACAGGCTGGATTGCAGTGGTACCATCATAACTCACTGCAGCCTCAACCTTCCAGGCTCAAGCGATCCTCCCACCTCAGCCTCCCAAGTAGCTGGTACCACAGGTGCACACTAACCACACCCAGCTAATTTTTACATTTTTTTTGTAGAGACGGGATCTCTCAGTGTAGCCCAGGCTGGTCTCAAACTCCTGACCTCAAGTGATCCTCCTGCCTTGGCCTCCCAAAGTGCTGGGATTACAGGCATGAGCTACTGCGTCTTGCCTGGCCTTGTAGCACCTTGAGTCCAAGTGATACAGTATATATAATATACAGTCTATATTACCACTGTGTTTGTAGGGTGCTAAGTGTCTTTTCTACAGAGCAGTCTTTTTTTTTTTTTTTTTGAGACAGAGTTTTGCTCTGTTGCCCAGGCTGGAGTGCAGTGGCATGATCTTGGCTCACTGCAAGCTCCACCTCCCGGGTTCACGCCATTCTTCTGCCTCAGCCTCCTGAGTAGCTGGGACTACAGGCGCCCACCACCACGCCTGGCTAATTTTTTGTATTTTTAGTAGAGGCGGGATTTCACCGTGTTAGCCAGGATGGTCTCCATCTCCTGACCTCATGATCCGCCCACCTCAGCCTTCCAAAGTGCTGGGATTACAGGTGTGAGCCACCATGCCCGGCCCTACAGAACGGTCTTTCCTAACCACACAGCAAGTCAGGAAGTCCCTGCCTAGTGACACCTACATCTAATCACTTAGCTCATTGCCTGGAGCAGGGCCTGGCATTCAGCAGGTGCTCATATGTGAGTGGCGCTGGTGGGGAATCAGGGCCTGCATGACCCAGAGCAGCTGTTGTAAGACATGGGTCCAGCAAAGCATTCCTCATGCTGCTGCCTGCACTTACCCTCTAGGAAGGCCAGCCTGGAGGAGCCACTTCTGCCCTTCAGGCAAATGATAACTGAGCACCTGTCTGTGCGGGTGCTAGGTGGAAAGGTCCAGATATGGCAGTGGCCTGGTCCCTGCCTGGGGCACCTTCTCTCCACCAACAGACACTTACCCAGCTGGTTAGACCTGTTCTCACCCCACAGTCTGTAGTTAGCACCCAGGCTGGGAACAACAGCCTGTGTTTCTCTCCCTTTCCTTGGTACCTTCTCTTCTTGTTCCTTTATTTTTTTCTGAAGAGATAGGATCGCCCTATGTTGTCCAGGCTGGACTCGAACTCCTGCCCACAAGCCATCCTCCCACCACAGCCTCCTGAGTAGCTGGGGTTACAGGCACGCAGCACCGCAGCGCTGCACCCGGCTATTGTTCTTTTATTTTTTTCCCTGTTTGTCCCTGAAAGAGTCAAGCCACTAATTGTCAGTAATCAAATCAGACCACGATTTCCCAGGCAAACTCCTGGCAGTTCTGCATTTAGGAATGACTAGCTAGAGACATCCTGAAGAATGAGTAATTCCGGGAGGCGCCAGCCACCTCTTCTAACTTCACCTCTATCTGCCCTCTGTGTGGGTACCCCTTGCTTCCCTGGATGCTTGACTCCCCCATTTCATCCTCATTAAAATGCCACCACCCCCCACCAGGCCTTTAGGAACATCAGCTGGCTGTTCCCCACAGTGTCCTGTGGCCCTGGGCTACTCATTCTGACACTGGCCATACTGTGGCACACCTTGTTATGGGCTGTTGTCAGACCCAACTGGAGAAAGACCAGCTGTAGGTCATTTCCCTTACGGAAGGGCCCCAACTATATGACCTGCCCCCCCTTTCCTGGTATCTTTTTGAGTCAGGGTCTCACTCTGTCTCCTAGATTGGAGTGCAGTGATGCAATCACGGCTCACTGTGGCCTCGACCTCCCGGGCTCAGGTGATCTTCCTTCCTCAGCCTCCCAAGTAACTGGGACCACAAGCACATGCCACCAAACCCAGTTATTTTTATTTTATTTTATTTTATTTTATTTTATTTTATTTTATTTTATTTTATTTTATTATTTTGAGACAGAGTTTCACTCTTGTTGCCCAGGCTAGAGTGCAATGGTGTGACCGGCTCACTGCAACCTCTGCCTCCCGGGTTCAAGTGATTCTCCTGCCTCAGCCTCCCAAGTTGCTGGGATTACAGCCACCCACCACCATGCCTGGCTAATTTTTGTATTTTTAGTAGAGATGGGGTTTCGCCATGTTGGCCAGGCTGGTCTCAAACCCTTGACCTCAGGTAATCCACCCACCTGCTGCTGTGTGTTGGGATTACAGGCATCAGCCACCACGCCCAGCCACTAATTTTTGTATTTTTGTAGAGACGGAGTTTCGCCATGTTGCCCAGGCTGGTCTGAACGCCTGGGCTCAAGTGATCTGCTCGCCTTGGCCTCCCAAAGTGCTGGGATTGTAAGCGTGAGCCACCATGCCTGGTCCCTGGTACCTTTTAAAATATACAGGCTGGGCATGATGGCTCATGCCTGTAATCCCAGCACTTTGGGAGGCTGAGGCAGGTGGATCGCCTGAGGTCGGGAGTTCGAAACCAGCCTGACCAACACGGAGAAACCCTGTATCTGCTAAAAATATAAAATTAGCTGGGTGTGGTGGTGCATGCCTGTAATCCCAGCTACTCGGGAGGCTGAGCCAGGAGAATCGCTTGAACCTGGGAGTCGGAGGTTGAGCTGAGATCACACCATTGCACTCCAGCCTGGGCAACAAGAGCAAAACCCTATCTCAAAAAAAAAAAAAAAAAATATATATATATATATATATATACACATACACACATATATATACGTATATATATACACATATATATACATATATATACGTATATATATACACATATATATACATATATATACGTATATATATACACATATATATACATATATATACGTATATATACACACACATATATATACATATGTATACGTGTATATATATATATGCATGCCAGACATGGTGGCTCATGCCTGTAATCCTAGCACTTCAGGAGACTGAGGCAGGCGGATCACTTGAGGTCAGGAATTTAAGACCAGCTTGACCAACATGGTGAAACCCTGTCTCCAGTCAAAATACAAAAAATTAACGAGGCTGGTGGCGCCTGTAATCCCAGCTACTCGGGAGGCTGAGGTGAGAGAATCACTTGAACCCAGAAGGTGAGGGTTGCAGTGAGCTGAGATCGCACCACTGCACTCCAGCCTGGGCAACAGAGCAAGACTCCATGTCTGTCTGTCTGTCTATCTATCTGTATAATGTATATGTATGTATGTATATATGTGTGTGTAATATATATACACATATATACACACATATATATACACACACATACATATTCTGTTACAGAGCTGCTGTGTGTGTGTATATATACGTATATATGTGTATATATACGTGTATATATACGTATATATGTGTATATATACGTGTATATATACGTATATATATACACGTGTATATACGTGTATATATACGTGTATATATACGTGTATATATACGTGTATATATACACGTATATATACACGTATATACACGTATATATATACGTATATATATACACACACACACACAAACATATACATAATTCTGTTACAGAGCTGCTATGTAATCTCACAATCATCAGAAAAATGACCCCCAAAAGGGGAACCTTGTTCAGATCAGATGACTTCTTAGCATTAGGCATTCCAGTAGGACACTGTAGACTCTTGCGGGGAGACAAAAGCCAGCTTAGTTTTTTCTAACACTCATATGTTATACTTGTTTGTGTCCAAAACTTCTTTAGAACTGTGATATTCTTACAGGCAAATGAAGTTGCTTAACAAGTGTTTGTATTTTCTCCCCTATTTCTTCCTCCCAGGCTCAAAGATTTGGAAAGAGACAGCTTAACAGAAAAGGTAATCTCCACCTTAAAATTTTTCTTATTACCAAATCTGACTGACACACTTTGTGGCTCATAAAAAGAAATTTGTTTTCTTTAAATGGATTTTGCATTTTTTCCCATGAAGTTTCAAAGATAATTTGGATATTCTTGTTAAATGTCAGCACTAATTTGCTGCTAATAGTTGGGTGGTGGTGGTGTTTTTTTTTGTTGTTGTTTTTGTTTTTTGAGACAGAGTCTCACTCTGTCGCCCAGGCTAGAGTGCAATGGCACGATCTCGGCTCACTGTGACCTCTGCCTCCCGGATTCAAGCTGTTCTCCTGCCTCAGCCTCCCAAGTAGCTGGGACTACAGGCACGCACCACCATGCCCAGCTAATTTTTATATTATTAGTAGAGATGGGGTTTCACCATGTCGGCCAGACTGGTCTTGAACGCCTGCTCGTGATCTGCCCACCTTGGCCTCCCAAAGTGCTGGAATTACAAGTGTGAGCCACCATGCCTGGCCCAGGTTTTTTTTTTTTTTTAACCAATCTCAGTTCCTAAACAATCTACTCTGGATTGTAACTTGTCCTGGTAACACTGTTTTATTGTGTTTTTGTTATTGTTTTGAGATAGGGTCTCATTCTGTAGCCCAGGATGGAGTGCAATGGCACAATTTTGGCTCACTGCAACCTTTGCCTCCTAGGCTCAAGTGATTTTCCCACTCAGCCTCCTGAGTAGCTCTAACTACAGGCTCAAGCCACCATGCCCAGCTAATTTTTAAATATTTTTTGTAAAGATGGGATTTTGTCATGTCGCCCCAGGCTGGTCTTGAACTCTGGGGCTCAAAGCAATCCACTTGCCTTGGCCTCCCAAAGTGCTGGGATTACAGGTGTGAGCCACTGTGCCTGGCCGACACTTTACAGAAGCACAGTATTATTCTTATAAACCATGATATGTCTCCATCTCACCTCCAACTTTCCCATTTTTCACCACTTTGGAGACAGGAGTGAAGTGATCCTAATGGAAATTCCCTGAACACATTTCGTGACTGTTTAGTGTTTTGACCGAGACAGCATTGCCTGCCATTCACTCATTGTGATGTGATCAGGCAGCTCAATAATTTGTGTATTAGTCCACTAGTGAATAGCTTGGGAATGTGGGTTCTGCTAAACCTATATCCTTCCCTTAGGAATGTGTGAAGGAGAAATTGAATCTCTTGCACGAATTTCTGCAAACAGAAATAAAGAATCAGTTATGTGACTTGGAAACCAAATTACGTAAAGAAGAATTATCCGAGGTAAGTCAGTTCTCAGCATCCTAGCCTCTAGAAAAATGTCTCCTCCTAGTAACTTGTCTGTGACCAGGGAGGCAGCAAGATCCCCAGCTGTCCTCATTGCCTGATGATGATGATGATGATGATGATGATGAAGATGAAGGAAACACATGTGTTTCCTTGTTCTCTGACACTTGTTTACATTCACTGCTACTTAAATTATCCTTTCCTGCTGTAGGAGGGCTACCTGGCTAAAGTCAAATCCCTTTTAAATAAAGATTTGTCCTTGGAGAACGGTGCTCATGCTTACAACCGGGAAGTGAATGGACGTCTAGAAAACGGGAACCAAGCAAGAAGTGAAGCCCGTAGAGTGGGAATGGCAGATGCCAACAGCCCCCCCAAACCCCTTTCCAAACCTCGCACGCCCAGGAGGAGCAAGTCCGATGGAGAGGCTAAGCGTAAGAGCAGATGATTCCTTTTATTTTTAATTGTTTTTGAGATGGAGTCTCACTGTGTTGCCCAGGCTGGAGCACAGTGGTGTAACCTCGGCTCACTGTAACCTCTGCCTCCCAGGTTCAAGAGATCCTCCTGCCTCAGCCTCCCAAGTAACTGGGATTAGAGGTATGTGCCACCACACCCAGCTAATTTTTGTATTTAGTGGAGATGGGGTCTTACCATGTTGGCCAGGCTGGTCCGGAACTCCTGACCTCAAGTAATCTGCCTGCCTTGGCCTCCCAAAGTGCTGGGATTACAGGCATAAGCCACCACGCCTGGCCCTGCTTAACTCTCTTTCTTTCTTTCTTTTTTTTTTTTTTGATGACAGAGTCTTGCTCTATCGCCCAGGATAGAGTGCAATGGCGCGATCTCGGCTCACTGCAACCTCTGCCTCCCAGTTTCAAGTGATTCTCCTGCCTCAGCCTCCCAAGTAGCTAGTATCACAGGCGGGCACCACCATGCCCAGCTAATCTTTGTATTTTTAGTAGAGATGGGGTTTCACCATGTTGGCCAGACTGGTCTGGAACTCCTGACCTCAAGTGGTCCTCCCACCTTAGCTTCCCAAAGTGCTGGGATTACAGGTGTGAGCCACCGTGCCCGGCCCCACTTGGCTCATTTTCAACCTAGAAGCAGGCTTTGGTAGCATATAAGGGGGCAGTTAAACTTGGACCCCAGGTCAGTGTGTCCAGGTTCCTTTCTTTTGTACGCATCCTCACTAGTAATTACTGGACACTTCCTAACTAGCTTAGATGTGTACGTCTTTAAATTTTGTCTTAGCTGGGGGTGTGGTGGCTCATGCCTGTAATTCCTGCACTTTGGGTGGTCAAGGTGGCTGGATCACCTGAGGTCAGGAGTTCGAGACCACCCTGCCCAACATGGCAAAACCCTGTCTCTACTGAAAATACAAAAAATTTGCCAGACGTGGTGGCGGGTGTCTGTAATTCCAGCCTGGGCAACAAGAGTAAGACACTGTCTCAAAAAAAAAAAAAAAAAATTTTTTTTGTTTTCGACCAAGTTGCAGCATTAGATCCCAAAACATGACTACATGTGTGACAGGTTGCAGATGACAAGTGCTACAAATACTTACTCCTTCTAAGACCTTATATGCCTGGTTAAACATTTATTCTCAGACTCTTGCCCAGTTTTAGGCAAAGGAACTCTTCTGGAATTTTTTTTTTTTTTTTTTTTTTTGAGATGGAGTCTCGTTGTCTCCCAGGCTGAAGTGCAGTGGCGCAATCTCGGCTCACTGCAAGCTCTGCCTCCCAGGTTCATGCCATTCTCCTGCCTCAGCCTCCCAAGTAGCTGGGACTACAGGCGCACACCACCACGCCTGGATAATTTTTTGTATTTTTAGTAGGATGGGGTTTCACTGTGTTAGCCAGGATGGTCTCAATATCCCGACCTCGTGATCCGCCTGCCTCGGCCTCCCAAAGTGTTGGGATTACAGGCGTGAGCCACCATACCCAGCCTTATTTTATTTTCTTTTAATTTTTATTTTATTTTTTGAGATGGAGGCATGCGCCACCACGCCCAGTTAATTTTTGTATTTTTAGTAGAGACAGGGTTTCACCATGTTGTCCAAGGTGGTCTCGAACTCCTGACCTCAGGTGATCCACCTGCCTTGGCCTCCCAAAGTGCTGAGATTACAGGTGTAAGCCACCTCACCCGGCCCTTTATTTTATTTCTTTTTGAGATGGAGTCTCACTCTGTTGCCAGGCTGGAGTGCAGTGGCACAATCTCGGCTCACCACAACCTCCACCTCCTGAGTTCAAGTGATTCTTTTGCCTCAGCCTCCTGAGGAGCTGGGACTACAGGCACGTGCCACCATGCCCAGCTAATTTTTGTATTTTTAATAGAGACGGGGTTTCACCATGTTGGCCAGGATGGTCTCGATCTCTTGACCTTGTGATCTGCCCGTCTTGCCTCCCAAAGTGCTGGGATTACAGGCATGAGCCACTGCACCTGGCCTATTTCTTTTTTCTCTTTCTTTCTTTCTTTTTTTTTTTTTTAAGAGACAGGGTCTTGCTCTGTCGCCAAGGCTGTGTACAGTGGCGTGATCTTGGCTCACGGCAACCCCCATCTCCCGGGTTCAAGTGATTCTTGTGCCTCAGCCTCTTGAATAGCTGGGATTATAGGTGTGTCCCACCATGCCCAGCTAATTTTTTTGTATTTTTAGTAGAGATGGGGTTTTGCCATGTTGTCCAGGCTGTTCTCGAATACCTGAGCTTGGATTATTTTCCCACCTCAGCCTCTCAAAGTTTTGGGATTATAGAGCCACTGTGCCTGGCCCACTTCATCTTTTGATATTTTAACAAGAGGCTCTGTTTCCTGGCCTTCTTTAGCATTTGGCCCCTCAAATAACTGACATGATATGGCTCAACAAACTGGCAGGTGCTAACTGCCAACATTAGCAAGCTGGTTATTGACTAGAATAAAAATGCAAAGATGCTTAGTCCTTAGAACCTGGCTTCCTGCAATAGCTTAGTAATGTTGAACTGCATTATTGCTGTGGGCTTTCTATTCATAGTGGCTTTTTTTTTTTCTTTTTAATGCTTTTTCTTCTTTAAACAGCTGAACCTTCACCTAGCCCCAGGATTACAAGGAAAAGCACCAGGCAAACCACCATCACATCTCATTTTGCAAAGGGGTCAGTATATGATAAATTGGCGGCTGCCTTTTTTAGGGGCCGGCTGTTTTGGGATGGAATTGGTAGGGCGTCACGTGGCAATTCTGTCTTCCGTGTTGTATAGGTTTTCATCTTGTGGTTCTGTTCTCTAGACATTTATGAATAGCATTTCTGAAAATGTTACCTGTTTTTACTCATATAGGAAAGTTCAAATGTACACAAAATCATGAGTTTTGTATAATGAACCCTGAAATACCCATCACCTAGTGCCAACAGTTATCAAGTTACAGCCGTTGTTTCATCTGTACCCCCATATTGTGTGTCCCTGCCCCACCTGGATTACTTTGTCCATAAATAGTTTAGTATATTTCTAGACAATGAGATCTCTTTTGACAACTTTTTAAAAAATTACTCATATTTTACAATAATTGCTAACATTTAGCAGTCTTTTTTTTGAGACAGCATCTGGCTGTCACCCAGGCTGGAGTGCAGTGGCACGATCTCGGCTCACTGCAACCTCCGCCTCCCGGGTTCAAGTGATTCTCCCACCTCAGCCTCCTGAGTAGCTGGGATTACAGGCGCGTGCCACCACGCCTGGCTAATTTTTGTATTTTTAGTAGAGGTGGGGTTTCAATATGTTGGCCAGACTGGTCTCAAACTCCTGACCTCAGGTGATCTGCCCACTTCAACCCCCCAAACTGCTGGGGTTACAGGCGTGAGCCACCGTGCCCAGCCAAAACAGTCTTTTTAACAAACCAAAGTATAATACTGTTCTGATGTCTTTATAAAAATGTAAGAATTCCCTGCTATCAGATATATAGTTGGTATTTACATTTTTCCCTTTGTGGTGAACAAGCCGTGTGGCAAACAGACAGCGTTTGGTTGACTTGTTCCTTAAAGTTATAGATTCCTTCCCTCCTATTTTACTTAAAATTCCTCACAGATTTTAAATTCTTTCATCTCTTATCTTCTTGCCATTTACTTGAAGAAATTCATTTGTCCAATAGTTCCTAGATTGGGCCGATTGCATCCTTGTGGTGTTCCATAGGTCCCCTTGCCTTCTGTTCCCTATAAACTGATAGGATTACAGGACTGATCAGATTCCAGCTTTTTATTTTTTGAGACTGACTTTTTTTTTTTTTTGATACGGAGTCTTGCTCTGTAGCCCAGGCTGGAGAGCAGTGGCGCGATTTCGGCTCACTGCAACCTCCACCTCCCAGGTTCAAGCGATTCTCCTGCCTCAGCCTCCTGAGTAGCTGGGATTACAAGTGCCCGCCACAACCCCTGGCTAATGTTTGTATTTTTGGTAGAGACAGCGTTTTACCACGTTGGCCAGGCTGGTCTGAAACTCCTGAACTCAGGTGATCCTCATGCCTTGGACTCCCAAAGTGCTGAGATTATAGGCGTGAGCCACTGCACCTGGTCTGAGGCTGACTTTATGGATGGTGCTGTGTCCCTCCATCAGAAAGGTGTGTGAGGTCTCTTCTCTGACACTAGCAGCTGTTGATCGGTGTTTAGACCCGTGATTTCTTAGGACTTACAAGATGGCAAGACAACATTCTAAACCCATCATTCAGAGAAACATTAAACTTGAAGCCTCTTTCAACATCCTGGTGAATGAGGGTCCACTTCAGGCCAGCTGGAGGCCTAGGGTCTTGTTCCACTAATGGTTGGCCTCACTGTGTGTGACAGCCCTGCCAAACGGAAACCTCAGGAAGAGTCTGAAAGAGCCAAATTGGATGAGTCCATCAAGGAAGAAGACAAAGACCAGGTAGGGCCAGTGCTTTCATTTCCTGACTCTACCTTAACTTGGTGTATTTGATGATTGTGACTTCATATGTGTTCTGTCCAAGTAAATAAAAACCCTGTCTAGGGCTCTATTTAGGGCTCTCCAGAGAGACAGGACCAATAGAATGTATATGTGTGTATACAGCTATAGGTACATATATACATATGCACATGTATGTATATATATATAATTCGTTTGATTTTTTTCTTGTTTTTATGGGTACATAGTTGGAATATATATTTATGGGTAGAGACTTTATTTTGAGAAATTGGCTCACAAGATTGTGAAAGCCAGCAAATTTGAAATCTGCAGGGCAGGCTGGAGGTCCAGGGGAGAAATGATGTCATAGCTCAAGTGGCAAGGCAGTCTTACATACATACATGTTATATATGTGTGTGTGTGTGTGTATATATATGTATGTATGTATGTATTTAGACTTTTTTCTTTTTGAGACTTTTTTTTTTTTGAGACAGGGTTTTGCTCTTGTGGCACAATCTTGGTTCATTGCAACCTCAGCCTCCCGGGTTCAAGTGATTCTCCTGCCTCAGCCTCCCGAGTAGCTGGGACTACAGGCGCGTGCCACCACGCCCAGCTAATTTTTGTATTTTAGTAGGGATGGGGTTTCACCATGTTGCCCAGGCTGGTCTCGAACTCCTTGAGCTTAGGCGATCCGCCCGCCTCGGCCTCCCAAAGTGCCAGGATTATAGGTGTGAGCCACCGTGCCCAGCCAATTTGTTTTTTTTTTGTTGTTGTTGTTGTTGTTTTTAATTTTTTTTAGATGGAGTCTCACTCTTTCGCTCAGGATGGACGCTCAGGATGGAGTGCAGTGGCACGATCTCAGCTCACTGCAACCTCCGCCTCCTGGGTTCAAGTAACTCTCCATCCTCAGCTTCCTGAGTAGCTGAGACTACAAGGCATGTGCCATCATACCCAGCTAATTTTTATATTTTTAGTAGAGATGGGATTTCACTGTGTTGGCCAGGCTGGTCTTGAACTCCTGACCTCAAGTGATCCACCCGCCTCAGCCTCCCAAAGTGTTGGGATTACAGTTCTGTCTTTTTTCTTTTCTTTTCTTTGAGACAGGTCTCATTCTGTCACCAGGCTGGGGTGCAGTGGCACAGTCATGGCTCACTGCAGCCTCAACCTCCTGGGCTTAAGCAATCCTCCCACCTCACCCTCCCAAGCAGCTGGGACTACAGGCGCATGCCAATGAGCTAATTTTTGTATTTTTTGTAGAGATGAGGTTTCCCATGTTGCCCAGACTGGTCTCTAACAAATAAATTAAACAAATTCCTGACACAAGATGGAGAATCTTTGATTCTCTTACATAGTATCACCAGGCGATCTCTAGTGATGGGCAGTGTGCCTGCCTACTTCTCGGACCTGCCTTTGTTTTGGGGTTGGTGGGGATTAATACCAGAGTAAGAGTTTCTCAGATCTTCTCCCCAAAACCCAGGCCCCTTCTTTTCCCACTCTTGCTCTAACCATGTCAAATGTGTTAATATTTCAACTCACACTTTTGGTGTTGATCTTCCCTTGAAACCAGTATTCTAATCTTTTTTGTTCTTCCTTCCCTCCACACAGGATGAGAAGAGACGTAGAGTTACATCCAGAGAACGGTAAGAATAATTACTATACCTTTCTTTTTGTTCTAGGAGTTGTGTAATCTTGATCACAAAACTTTTTCAGAAAGTTTAAGGCCAGGCACGGTGACTCATGCCTGTAATCTCAGCACTTTGGGAGGCCAAGACGGGCGAATCACTTGAGGTCAGGAGTTCAAGACCAGCCTGACCAACATGGCGAAACCCCGTCTCTACTAAAAATTCAAAACTTAGCTGGGCGTGGTGGAACATGCCTTTAATCCCAGCTACTCAGGAGGCTGAGTCAGAAGGATTGCTTGAACCCAGGAGGTAGAGGCTGCAGTGATCTGAGATCATTCCACTGCACTCCAGCCTGAGTGACAGAGCAAGACTCCGTCTCAAAAAAAAAAAAAAAAAAGTTTAAAAAGAAGAACTTTATCGTGAGTTTCCATGGCAACCATATCGTTATGAAGGATCTGAATTTGGGGTCAGATCATTAGCGTTTAGATTCAAGTAGAATTCTCCTGTTTTCTTGGAAGGAATGAATCGAGGGCAGCTGGCATTCGAACCAGGTGTAAAAGTCATATCAAATACTAAATGTTAAATGAGTATGTGTCTGTCAGGGCTCCTGAGATAATGAAGATTGCTTTTAGGGGAAAGAGGAGCTTTATGAAAACTGCTTCTTTGGGGAAGCTCCTGGCACTCACACTTGGGGTCTGTGTTATTTTGCTTGACAGAGTTGCTAGACCGCTTCCTGCAGAAGAACCTGAAAGAGCAAAATCAGGAACGCGCACTGAAAAGGAAGAAGAAAGAGATGAAAAAGTAAAGCTCTATCACCTCTAAGTTTGTTAATTCTCCCTTAATCCTATATGGTCCCAATTTCCTTCCAGGACGTGGGGACAGGGGGTGGGGAACATGGAAGAACAAGATGGGTTTTGCCAGTGATCAAAATGCCTTTGACTTTGGCTAAACACCTTTCAAACTTGTTTTCTTGTGGTCTCTACATGAAAGGTGGGTTATGAGGTTGTGATTGTGAGGACCCTTGCTACTTATTTGTGATATTTTATTTTATTTTATTTATTTATTTATTTTTGAGACAGTCTCCCACTCTGTCACCCAGGCTGGAATGAGTACAGAGGTGCGATCTCGGCTTGTTGCAACCTCTGCCTCCCAGGTTCAAGTGATTCTCGTGTCCCAGCCTCCTGAGTCACTGGGACTGCCGGCGCCCGCCGCCATACTCGGCTAATTTTAGTGGAGATGGGGTTTCACTGTGTTGGCCAGGCTGATCTTGAACTCCTGACCTCGAATGATCCACCTGCCTCAGCTACCAAAGTGCTAGGATTACAGGCATGAGCCACCACACCGGCCAACCTATGCCACTTAATCAACTAGTCACAGAGCTTCAGTTTGTCACCTCGCCTTCTTGCTTCTCTGGCTGATGAGATCTTTGTGAAGATCTAATTTTCAGACGTAGGAGGTGCTAAAACTTTTTTTTTTTTTTTTTTTTGAGACGGAGTCTTGCTCTGTTGCCCAGGCTGGAATGCAGTGGTGTGATCTTGTCTCACCGCAACCTCTGCCTCCCGGGTTCTTGTGCCTCAGCCTCCTGAGTAGCTGGGATTACAGGTGCCTGCCACCACAGCCAGCTAATTTTGTATTTTTAGTAAAGATGGGGTTTCTCCATGTTGATCAGGCTGGTCTTGAACTCCCAGTCTCAGGTGATCCACCTGCCTTGGCCTCCCAAAGTGCTGGGATTATAGGCGTGAGCCACCACACCCGGCCTAAAATACTTTTCAAACTTATTTTTTTGTAGTTCTCTACATGGAAGGTGGGTTATGAGGTTGTCATAGCGAGGATCTTTGCTACTTATTTGTGGTATTTTTTTAATTTAATTTAATTTTTTTTTTTTTGAGACAGTCTCCCGCTCTGTCACCCAGGCTGGAGTGCAGAGGTGCGATCTTGGCTCATTGCAATCCCCGCCTCCCGGGTTCAAGTAATTCTCATGTCCCAGCCTCCCAAGTAGCTGGGGCTACAGGCGCCTGCCACCACACCTGGCTAATTTTTGTGTATTTATTTATTTATTTATTTATTTATTTATTTGAGACGGAGTCTCGCTCTGTCGCCCAGGCTGAAGTGCAGTGGCTCGATCTCCGCTCACTGCAAGCTCCACCTCCTGGGTTCGCACCATTCTCCTGCCTCAGCCTCCCGAGTAGCTGGGACCACAGGCGCCTGCCACCATGCCCAGCTAATTTTTTGTATTTTTAGTAGAGACGGGGTTTCACCACGTTAGCCAGGATGGTCTTGATCTCCTGACCTCATGATCCTCCCATCTCGGCCTCCCAAAGTGCTGGGATTACAGGCGTGAACCACCGCGCCTAGCCAATTTTTGTGTTTTTAGTAGAGACGGGGTTTCACCATGTTGGCCAGGCTGGTCTGAAACTCCTGATCTCGAACGGTCCACCTGCCTCAGCCATCAAAGTGCTGGGATTACAGGCACGAGCCACCACACCGGCCAACCTATGCTACTTAAATCAACTAGTCAGTTTCAGTCTGTCACCTCAACCACCTTCTCTGGCTGACGAGATCTTGGTGAAGATCTAATTTTCAGATGTAGGAGGTGCTAAAATTCTTTAGCATCATCCAGACATAAAGTTGTATTCTCCTCTCTGAAGTCAGACCAGCTCTTTCCCCAGTCCCTCATCTTCTTTGTAAAATCTAAGGTTCTATGCAATACAGATGTTGGGTCCTGTTTTTTTTCTGTTTGTTTTGTTTTTTAATAAGATGACTGAGGGCCGGGCGTGGTGGCTCATGCCTGTAATTCTAGCATTTTGGGAGGCCGAGGTGGGTGGATCGCTTGAGCTCAGGAGTTCGGGGCCAGCCTGGGCAATGTAGTGAGACCCCATCTCTGCAAAAAATACAAAAATCAGCTGGATGTGGTGGAGCTTACAACAGGCAGTGTGCCTGTAGTTCCAGCTTCTCAGGAGGCTGAGGCAGGAAGATCACTTGAGCTCAGGAGGCTGAGGATACAGTGAGCCATGATTGTCCCACTGCAATCCAGCCTGGATGACAAAGTGAGACTGGTCTTAAAAAAACAAACAAAAAAAAAAAAAAAAACAAAAACAAAAAACAAGATGACTAGAAGTTTCTTACCAACTTAGGTAGGTGACGAGTGCCTTACTTGGGAGCTTAGTAAAGGATGGCTGTCCATTGGGGAATCAACTAAAATGTACAATAATTTTTTTTGTTTTTTGAGACGGAGTTTTGTTCTAGTTGCCCAGGCTGCAGTGCAGTGGTGTGATCTCGGCTCACTGCAACCTCTGTCTCCTGCGTTCAAACAAATTCTCCTGCCTTAGCCTCCCGAGTAGCTGGGATTACAGGCTTCCGCTACCACGCCCAGCTAATTAACTTTTTGTACTTTTAATAGAGACAGGGGTTCACCATGTTGGCTAGGCTGGTCTCGAACTCCTGACCTAAGGTGATCCACCTGCCTCGGCCTCCCAAAGTGCTGGGATTACGGCGTGAGCCACCGCATCTGGCCGCTGTACAATAATTTTTGAACCATTCGGTACTTGAGGTTGGTCTTTCTTGCTTTTTTTCTTTTTTTTTTTATTGAGATGGAATTTTGCTCTTTCGCTCAGGCTGGAGTGAAGTGGCGCAATTTTAGCTCACTACAACCTCCACCCCCTGGGTTCCAGCGATTCTCCTGCCTCAGCCTCTTCAGTAGCTGGGATTATAGGCGCCCGCCACCCTGTCCGCCTAATTTTTGTATTTTTAGTAGAGACAGGGTTTTGCCGTGTTGGCCAGGCTGGTCTGGAACTCCTGACCTCAGGTGATCCACCCACCTCAGCCTCCCAAAGTCCAGGATTACAGGGGTGAAACACCACGCCCGGCCGAGGCTGGTCTTTCATTGATCACCTTTCCTACCCTGATCCTAGTTAAATTAGACAGCAGTTGCAGTCAGTGCATACCTCAAATTTGTTTCAGAACAAGCAGTCCTAACGGGCTAGTTCAACCACCACCTTCCAAAGAAGGAACCTGGGGCAAGATCGAAATCCCTCACCTGTAAGCATACTCTCAGGATTTCTTCTTGTAGTAGGAAGATTTGCAAAGCGTTTTTTTTTTATTTTTATTTGAGACGGAGTCTCACTCTGTCGCCCAGGCTGGAGTGCAGTGGTGCGATCTCCGCTCACTTCAAGCTCCGCTTCCCAGGTTCACGCCATTCTCCTGCCTCAGCCTCCCGAGTAGCTGTGACTACAGGCACCTGCCACCACGCCAGGCTAATTTTTTTTTGTATTTTTAGTAGAGACGGGGTTATTTATTTATTTACTTATTTATTTTTTGAGACGGAATCTCGCTCTTGTCGCCCAGGCTGGAGTGCAGTGGCGCGATCTCGGTTCACTCGGAACACCACCTCCCGAGTTCACGCCATTCTCCTGCCTCCGCCTCCCGAGTAGCTGGGACTGCAGGCGCCCGCCAACACGCCCGGCTAATTTTTTTTTTTTTTTTTTTTTTTTTTTTTTTGTATTTTTAGTAGAGACAGGGTTTCACTGTGTTGGCCAGGATGGTCTCGATCTCCTGACCTCGTGATCCGCCCATCTCGGCCTCCCAAAGTGCTGGGATTACAGTAGTGAGCCACCGTGCCCAGCTGCAAAGTGTTTCTTAATATTCCTGACCTTTGCAATCTCTTCACAGACTACCACGTGTGGAGTTTCTGAGGGTTGGATTTGACTTGCCTGATTCTCTGGCAAGATGTGTCTGGTTCTTTAAATGCAGCCTCAGGCTGGGCATGGTGGCTCACGCCTGTAATGCCAGCACTTTGGGAGACCAAGGCAGATGGATCACTTGAATTCAAGACCAGTCTGGCCAACGTGATGAAACCCCGTCTCTACTAAAAATACAAAAATTAGCTGGTCATGGTGGTGTGTGCCTGTAAACCCAGCTACTTGGGAGGCTGAAGCAGGAGAATTGTTTGAACCTGGGAGTTGGAGGTTACAGTGAGCCAAGAGTACACCACTGCACTCCAGCCTGGGTAACAGAGTGAGACTCCGTCTCATAAATAAATAAATGAATAAATGCAGTCTCAGAGGATGTGTTGTTGTGTCTCAGTTGGAGCTACTTTTCAGATTGGGCCATCCTATTTCATTCCTTTAATATCGGAAGTAGAGATTTATAATAAAGTTACTTTCTGTGAGGCTATCAACACTTATTGATGACAAGTAGTAGAGGAATTTTGAAGTAAAAATACTTAAACTGCAGTGTTGTAGTATCTCCTTTCTAAGAGTTTCATTTCCTGTCTACTTACCCCACTGAAGAAGAAAAGAAAATTGCTGTCTTGAACACCTGGCACAAGTGATCCTCCCACCTCAGCCTTCCAAAGTTCTGAGATTACAGGCGTGAGCTACTGTGCCCACTGGTAGACAGTCTTTACTCCCACCACTGGACTCTAGAATCAGTTCAGGTGTTTTATTTCCGTAGGACACTTTAATAGAAAGATCCAAACCAAATGGAAAAAATTAACTTGTCTTTTTTCCCTGCAACTTAGGAAGAAAAGAGACTCCGAAGTCAAACCAAAGAACTGTAAGTGCAGCGAACCTGCCTTTGTGCTTTGCTGTGAAACTGAATTGCTAACATAAGTATCTTGGTAAAATAACGGGTTGGTGTGGAACAGTGGGCACTAATCATATGTCTCTTATGTGGGCAAGTTCTGCTTGTGAAAGGTGAGACCACCCTGAAGTGAAGGCTGAAGTAGACTTTTTGAACTTTAATTTAATTTAATTTAATTTTGAGACGGAGTCTTGCTGTGTCACCCAGGCTGGAGTACAGTGGTGCAATCCCGGCTCACTGCAACCCCCACCTCCCGGGCTCAAGCAATTCTCCTGTCTCAGCCTCCTGAGTAGCTGGGAGTATGGGCCTGTACCACCATGCCCAACTAGTTTTTGTATTTTTAGTAGAGACAGGGTTTCACCATATTGGTCAGGCTGGTCTTGAACTCCTGACCTCACGTGACCCACCTGCCTCAGCCTCCCAAAGTGCTGGGATTACGGGGTGAAGTTAGCTTCGATTTCTCCTCCCAACCCCAGGGCCCTTCTCAGGGTTGGTCACACAGCTGTGTGTCATGTGGTAGTGAAAGGCCATCAAGTGAGCAGCTGTGTCACTTACCTTTCACTGTGAAAATGCTGTGTGACAAATGGCTCCAAGGCCAGAGGCCTAGAACAGTGAGCATTTTTCAAGCTCACTTGTCTACAGCTTGGTGGCTGTCAGCTGATCTTGAGCTGGCTTAGTGGGGATGGCTGGGCTGACCCAGCTCTGCCTCCGCAATTTGGCCAGGCTGGGTACACGCTTGTGGCTGTGCCAGACCACAAGGGCAGAAATGAAAAGTAGCACTTTTTCAAACCTCTGTTGAAAAAAGTTGGGCCAGGTGCAGTAGCTCGCGCCTATAATCTCAGCACTTTGAGAGGCTGAGGCGGGTGGATCACTTGAGGTCAGGAGTTCAAGATCAGCCTGGCCAACATGGTGAAACCCTGTCTCTAATAAAAATACAAAAAATTAGCTGGGTGTGGTGGTGCATGCCAGTGGTCCCAGCTACTTGGGAGACTGAGGCAGGAGAATCACTTGAACCCAGGAGGCGGTGGTTGCAGTGAGCCGAGATCACATCACTGCACTCCAGGCTAGGTGATAGAGCGAGACTCTGCCTCAAGAAAAAAAAAAAAGGAAAAAAGAAAAAGAAAACAATTAGCTGAAGCAAATTTTGAGACTGAGCCTGAATCCAGAGGTGGGCAGAATACCCCACCTGAGCGGCAGGGCCCTGGCAGAGTGGGAGGTGAAGACTTGGACCCCTGTGTGCAGTCAGCTGTCCATGGTCACTGACTGACGCTGATCGCACATCAGCCCAACTCTCAACCTAGGCAGGCCAGACATGGGTCTTCCTCCACCGCAGGCTGGATTCCTATCAGGCCACGGAAATCATGACATCCCTTTGTCTGCTTTTTGTATTAAACCACTGGCATCTCTGACCAACATTCAGATGGGGTATTGTTGATGTTCCTGAAGACCTTGAGTCCTGGAGTAGTAAATGCCCTCTGGGCTTCCTGCAGTGAAGACAGGAGAGGCAGCCTGTCCTCTGAACCTGGGGAGGAGCTTGTGTCAGCCCTTAGGAGCTGTTGGCCCCGGTGCAGGGCCCCCCCCGAGCTGACCAGCCTGTGTGTGTTGTCTTCTGTGACAGAACACCCAAACAGAAACTGAAGGAGGAGCCGGACAGAGAAGCCAGGGCAGGCGTGCAGGCTGACGAGGACGAAGATGGAGACGAGAAAGTAAAGGCGGGTTATTTGTTTCTGAACTCCCCCTCATTCTTCTGCTCCTGTTTGCTTGGGCGGGAGTGCGCAGGGTGGGGCTCTGGGTTCAAGTCCAGCCCCATCCACCCAGGCTCCATGGGGCCATCCAGACTCTGGGAAGGTCACCTTTTCCTCCTTTTGGGGGCCGGGATTTGTGGCTGGATGCCTGTGCTGGATGCCTAGTGAACACTCAGTTGTCCTCTGTCTTTCACACTAGAGAGAGTCTGTGTGCGCCTGGGCTGAGATGTGCGTGAAGCATCCTCTCCTGAGGCCTCACTGCTGAGAAGCCTTGACACACAGTCAGCTCCGACGCACATGTCAGCCACACCTTGATTCTTTCCCAGCCTCCTACGTTCTGAGTCTAGCTCTCCCCGTGCCAGCCTCCCCAGTCTAGTTTAGCCAAGTGCATGCGTTTAAACCCTAAAGCATCATGTGGAACACCGCTGGGCCTCTGTCAAAGTACAGGATGGCCAGGTTGCCTGCAGGCCCTCCTGCATGAACTCCAGGGAAGGGAGCTAGGTCATCGGTGGGGGGCAGCGGGTCCCTATCTAAGAGACGCCGAAGACCCCAAGAGGGTCTCTGGGTTTCCGCCTGTTACGATCTAGAAAGTGGAGCCCAAGGTCACGGGCTTGCTGGGTGACAAGCACCCTCACTTCTGACCCGGTCGCCAATGGGCTTCCATCCTCACCCCATAGCAGGGGAGCCTTTGGTATTGCCTCCAGCCTCCCATCCCTCACCTCTTCTGTCCAAATGTTGGTCACCTTACTGTCAGCACTCCTTCAGACTGGAGTAGTCACATTACTCCCTGCCCTCTATTGGAAACTGGCAGGGGCCTGAGCTCACACTGCCAGCACTTTTGCCTCATGGTAGAAAGGGATGTGAGGGCTGGGCATGGTGGCTCACTACTGTAATCCCAGCACTTTGGGAGGCTGAGGTGGGTGGATCACTTGAGGTCAGGAGTTTGAGACCAGCCAGGCCAACATGGTGAAATCCGGTGTCACCTAAAAATATAAAAATTAGCCAGGCATGGTGGCATGTGCCTCTAATCCCAGCTACTTGGGAGGCTGAGGTAGGAGAATCACTTGAACCCAGGAGGCAGAGGTTGCAGTGAGCCAAGATTATGCTGCTGCACTCCAGCCTGGGCAACAAAGCGAGACTCTGTCTCAAAAAAATAATATAGTAATAATAATAAAAGCAGTGCCCAGAGAACAAGGATTGTTGGCTGCTCCACCCCAGGGGGCCCCTTGCACAGGAGGTGCTGTCTCTGCCTCCCAAAGCTCTAAGAGCTACTGTCCCCCATCCCAAGAGACAGGGTCTTGCTTTGTCACCCAGGCTGGAATGCAATGGTGCAATCACGGTTCACTGTAGACTCGACCTCCCAGGCTCAGGTGATCTTCCCACCTCAGCCTCCCAAGTAGCTGGGACTATAGGCAGGCACCACCATGTCCAGCTAATTTTTTTTTTAAATTTTTTTGTAGAGATAGGGTTTTGCCATGTTGCCCAGGCTGGTCTCAGTCAAACTCCTGGACTCGAGTTATCCACCTATCTCAGTCCCCCAAAGTGGCGGAGTGGTAGGATTACAGGCACGAACCATTGCATTCAGTCTGTTTGGTTTGTTGTTGTTGTTTTTTTTTGTTGTTGTTGTTTTTGTTTTTTGTTTTTTTTAAGACAGTCTCTCTCTGTCATGCAATGGTGTGATCTCAAGTCACTGCAACCTCCACCTCCCAGGTTCAAGTGATTCTCCTGTCTCAACCTCCTGAGTAGCTGGGATTACAGGCGTGTGCTACTATGCCTAGCTAATTTTTATATTTTTAGTAGAGACAGGGATTCATCATGTTGGCCAGGCTCGTCTCTAACTCCTGATCTCAAACAATCCACCTGCCTCAGCCTCCCAAGGTGCTGGGATTATGTGTGTGAGGCACCACGCCCGGCGTGTTTGTTTGTTTGTTTTTTTTTTTTGAGACAGGATCTTGCTCTGTTTCCCAGGCTAGAGTGCAGGAATGCAGTGGTGCTATCATAGCTCACTGTAGTCTCCTGGGTTCAAGTGATCCTCCCACCTCAGCCTCCCAAGTAGCTGGCACTACAGGCATGCACCACCATGGATGTCTACTTTTTAAACTTATTTTTTGTAAGACAGGCGCAGTGTCTCACGCCTATAATCCCAGCATTTTGGGACGCTGAGGTGGGCGGATCACCTGAAGTCAGGAGTTTGAAATCAGCCTGACCAACATGGTAAAACCCCAGCTCTACTAAAAATACAAAATTAGCTGGGTGTGGTGGCGAATGCCTGTAATCCCAGCTACTAGAGAGGCCGAGGCAGGAGAATCGTTTGAACCTGAGAGGCAGAGGTGAGCCAAGATCATACCATTGCACTCCAGCCCGGGCAACAAGAGTGAATCAATCTCTCTCTCTCTCTCCATATATATATATATATTAACCATATATATATGCTGCTTTTTGTATTAAACCACTAGCATCTCTGACCAACATTCAGATGGGGTATTGATGGTGTTCCTGAAGACCTTGAGTCCTGGAGTAGTAAATGCCCTCTGGGCTTCCTGCAGTGAAGACAGGAGAGGCAGCCTGTCCTCTGAACCTGGGGAGGAGCTTGTGTCAGCCCTTAGGAGCTGTTGGCCCCGGTGCAGGGCCCCCCGAGCTGACCAGCCTGTGTCATATATATATATAGTATATTTTGCAGAGATGGGGTCTCAGCATGTTGCCCAGGCTGGCCTCGAACTCCTGGCATCAAGCCTCCTGCCTTAGCCTCCCAAAGTGCTGGGTTTACAGGCACATGCCACTGCACACAGCCTGTAAATAAAGTTTTATTGGAACAGAGCCACACTTTCTCATTTACATTTTGCCTGTGGGTGCTTTTGTGCTACCACAGCAGAGATGATCATCCTGACACAGACCACGTGGTCAGCAAAGCTGAAAATACTGATCCTCTGGCTCTTACAAAAACAGTTTGCCAAGCCCTGGTCTAGGAGGTTCTTTAGTGCCCTCTTGTTAGTTTCAGGTGGGGAATTAAGTGAGGGAAAGTGAAGCCTCGTGTCTACCCGGTAGATCTGCCCAGGCCTGCCTGTCTTCCAGCTCCACAGTGCTGGGATCCCTAACCTGTAACTTCAGTGTTTGCATTTTATCTCACTCTGGCTCAGAAACTAATTTTTTCCCTTCTTTATCTCTCTACCTCCCCCTTATTTTTCTGTCAGGATGAGAAGAAGCACAGAAGTCAACCCAAAGATCTGTAAGTGTTTAAAATGCTTGTGCTTTTGTGTCATCTGGATCAGTAGAAAGCCTGTTCTAGGCCAGGTGTGGTGGCTTGCACCTGTAATCCCAGCACTTTGGGAGGCTGAGGTGGGTGAATCACCTGAGGTCAGGAGTTCGAGACCAGCCTGGCCAACATGGTGGAACCCTGTCTGTACTAAAAATACAAAAATTAGCTGGGTGTGGTGGCGGGTGCCTATAATCCCAGCTACTCGGAAGGCTGAGGCAGAACTGCTAGAAGCCAGGAGGTGGAGGTTGCAGTGAGCCAAGATTGCGCCACTGCACTCCAGCCTGGACAACAAGAGTGAAACTCTGTCTCAAAAAAAAAAAAAAAAAAAGCCTGTTCTAGAAACCTGTGGTGATGTAGATGTGTGGGGACCCTGGGGCCTCTGAAGGCCTCGCCTCAGGATGACAAGCTGGCAGTGTGCCTATAGAGCTCCCATGGGTATCTTGCTTTCCCATGGGGAGGCATTAGTTTGTCACTTTCCGTGCGAGTTGGCGATGTGGTTAGTGTTTCTAAGCTGCTACTTGCTGTGTATCTGTTCACGCTGCAGAGCTGCCAAACGGAGGCCCGAAGAAAAAGAACCTGAAAAAGTAAATCCACAGATTTCTGATGAAAAAGACGAGGATGAAAAGGTAAAGGTCTCACTTTTCTTTCTTTTTTTTTTTTCCCAAGATGGGGTTTCGCCATGTTGCCCAGGCTGGTCTTAGGAAAAAGAAGACTGGGCGTGGTGGCTCACGCCTGTAATCCCAGCACTTTGAGAGGCTGAGGCGGGTGAATCACATGAGGTCAGGAGTTCAAGACCAGCCTGACCAATATGGTGAAACCCTGTCTCTACTAAAAATATAAAAATTAGCTGGGCACGGTGGTGCACGCCCGTAGTGCCAGCTACTCGAGAGGCTGAGATAGGAGAATCGCTTGAGCCTGGGAGGTGGAGGTTGTAGTGAGCCAAGATCACACTCCAGGCTGGGGACACAGCAAAATTAGCTGGGCGTGGTGGCATATGCCTGTAGTCCCAGCTGCTTGGAAGCCTGAGGCACGAGAATTGCTTGAACCCAGGAGGCGGAGGTTGCTGTGAGCTGAGATCGTGCCACTGTACTCCTGCCTGGACAACAGAGCAAGACTCTGTCTCAAAAAAAAAAAAAAAAAAAAATTGCTGGGCACAGTGGCTCACGCCTGTCTTCCCAGCACTTTGGGAGGCCAAGGCAGGTGCATCACCTGAGGTCAGGAGTTTGAAACCAGCCTGGACAACATGGTGAAACCCTGTCTCTACTAAAAATACAAAAATTAGCCAGTTGTGGTGATAGGGGCCTGTAATCCCAGCTGCTTGGGAAGCTGAGGCAGGAGAGTTACTTGAACCCAGGAGGTAGAGGTTGCAGTGAGCCGAGATCACACCATTGCTCTCCAGGCTGGGGACACAGCAAGACTCTGTCTCAAAACCAACAACAAAAAATACAAGGACATTGGTCTTATTGGATGGGGCCCCACCTTTATTACCTCATTTAACCATAATTGTCTCCTTAAAGACTCTACATCCAAATACAGTCACATAGCAGGTTAGTCTTAACATATGAATTTTGCAGGGGACATGACTCGGTCTGTATACCCCCTCAATTGTTTGCTTACCTTTACATTTTAGTATTTATTTTTGAGACAGGGTCTCACTCTTGTCGAGGCTGGAGTGCAGTGGTACAGTCATAGCTACCATAGCCTCAAACTCCTGGGCTGAAGCAATCCTCCCACCTGGGCCTTCAAGGTAGCTGGGACTACAGGCAGATGGCACTACACCCAGTTAACTTTCTATTTTTGTAGAGACAGGGTTTTACTGTGTTGCCCAGGCTGGTCTTGAGCTCCTGTGCTCAAGCAGTCCTCCCACCTGGGCTTCTTCAAGTGCTGGGATTACAGGCATGGGCCACTGTGCCTGGCCAGTTATTTATTTATTTATTTATTTACTTATTTATTTATTTTTTGAGACAGAGTGTCGCTCTGCCGCCAGGCTGGAGTGCAGTGGTGCGACATTGGCTCACTGCAACCTCTTGTCTCCCTGGTTCAAGCTATTCTCCTGCCTCAGCCTCCTGAGTAGCTGGGACTACAGGCATGCGCCACTGCGCCCAACTAATTTTTGTATTTTTAGTAGAGACAGGGTTTCACCATCTTGGCGAGGATGGTCTCAATCTCTTGACCTCGTGATCCATCCGCCTCGGTCTCCCAAAGTGCTGGGATTACAGGCGTGAGCCATCGCGCCCGGCCCTGTGCCTGGCCAATTATTTGTTTACCTTGAGGTGTCCACTTACACAGGAAAGCTAAGGTTTTAAAAAATTGCCTTCTCCTCTAAATCTTTTCAGGAAGTCTTTGGTTATGAGATTTATTTATTCATTTATTTTGAGATGGAGTCTCACTCACTCTGTCGCCCAGGCTGGAATGCAGTGGCATGATCTCTGCTTACTGCAACCTCTACATCCCGGGTTCAAGCAATTCTTCTGCCTCAGCCTTCTGAGTATCTGAGATTACAAGTGCCCGCCTGGCTAATCTTTGTATTTTTGGTAGAGACGTGATTTCGCCATGTTGGCCAGGCTGGTCTGGAACTCCTGACCTCCAGTCATCTGTGTGCCTTGGCCTCCCAAAGTGCTGGGATTACAGGCATGAGCCACTGTGCTGGGCCTGACTATAAGATTTTGTATTCTATGACTTTAGATGGTAGAGTGAGTCAGAGTTCACCTGCTGGCCCTCTCACTGCCTCCCTCCCCTTCTCTCTGTTTTATGATAATCACTTATACAAAGTTCCTAACACCGAAGCACTATCTGGGTGTAAAACACTCTCTTAGCCTTTAATCCTCTTTTGTTTTCCCTGTGTAGGAGGAGAAGAGACGCAAAACGATCCCCAAAGAACCGTAAGAATTTATTCTTGACATTATCCAAAGCAGATGGTAATGTTAAAATGATGGTTCTAGAACAAAAGGGAAGGGGTTTTAGTAATTGCCAGAGCAACCTTAGGCTCATTTTGGATCGGGTTGGTGAACATAGGACCAAGGTGCGTCAGGCAGGATGCCCCTGCGGTGAAGAGCCACTGTGACCACGCGCCTGGGCCTCACTGCCACAGCCGGTGCCTCCCTGTGCCACAGGCACCTCAGGCAGAAACCTCACAGGGGCGATTTTGATATTTTCTGAAACAATTAAACAAACGATCTTGTGATTTTTTTTTTCCCCCAGAACGGAGAAAAAAATGGCTCGCGCCAAAACAGTCGTGAACTCCAAGGTAAACATCTGCCGGGAATAAAGCTGGTGGCGGCGCTCACGAGGCGGCTGGGAGCTGCTCTCTGAGTGCCATCATCTGTGTTCCTGCTCCCACAGACCCACCCTCCCAAGTGCATTCAGTGCGGGCAGTACCTGGACGACCCCGACCTCAAATATGGGCAGCACCCACCAGACGCGGTACGTACAGCTCTCTTCCCAGCCTTCCTCTGCCCGTCCCTTGTCCCACTGCTCACCAGCCCCGTGTCCTTCAGGTGGATGAGCCACAGATGCTGACAAATGAGAAGCTGTCCATCTTTGACGCCAACGAGTCTGGCTTTGAGAGTTATGAGGCGCTTCCCCAGCACAAACTGACCTGCTTCAGGTAAGTGCACTTTCGTGTGCATGATTGCTTCGTGGAAGGAGGCACATCCCCAGAGGTGCCTGCGGGCTCACGATTCTGGTGATGTTTTTTAGTGCCTGACCTGCAACATGTCTTAAGCTAACACTTCGTGGATAAGAGCCACCGTGGAGGGCTGGGCGCGGTGGCTCATGCCTGTAATCCTAGCACTTTGGGAGGCCGAGGTGAGCAGATCACTTCAGGTCAGGAGTTCGAGACCAGCCTGGCCAACATGGCGAAACCTACTGAAAATACAAAAAGTAGCCAGGTGTGGTGGTACGCAACTGTAATCCCAACTACTCGAGAGGCTTAGGCAGGAGAATTTCTTGAACTCTGGAGGCGGAGGCTGCAGTGAGCCGAGGTGGTGCCACTGCATTCCAGCCTGGGCGACAGAGCAAGACTCCATCTCAAAGAGCCACCGTGGAAAGCTGGTGAAGGGACAATAGAGCTTTGCTGATTTTTGGTTTGGTTTTTGGGTTTTTACACTACACGTATTACCCCTCCATTCTGCCCACATCCTGAGGGTCACACGCTCAGATGAAGGCCTGCTCTGTGCTAGGTACCAGTGATCTAGGTGTCCTGCCTTCATGGAGCCAGAAATGGGTGATACCTGTCGGGTAGTGACAGCCATGACAGATTTTAAAAGCCTGGTGACATGCAGAGAGAATAAGTGGGAGGAGGAAGTTCTGTGAAAACGGGAGAGGCAATGATTTTCAGTAAAGACCTTGGTGGCCTGTGAGAGAAGAGGCCGAGGGGATGGCCGGGGTGGGGCACCCTAGGTAGAAGGGGACACCATTACTAGGGCTCGGAGGGGCCTGTGCCAGCTGTGGAAGGTGAATGGTGAGTCTGGTGTGGTGGTTGCTGGGTTGGGGCTGGGCCACACAGGGCCTTGCGGGCCTCAGCACTGACTCTCCTGTCCTCTGAGGGAAGGTGCCTGGCGTCCGGCCCGTACCTTCACCGAGGCTCACGTCAGCTCTTGAGTGGGCAGAGGCCCCGTGCTCTCAGGTATCCCCAGCCCCATTTTGCTCCCTCTCCCTGCGGGTGCAGTTACCCTCCAGGGCTTCACCTTGTTCTTCGTGGGAAATGCCTCAGCTCCAGGAACGGCCCTGCCTCCTTTTAGGCCTGGGTGGTATTTTCCCTCTCTGTGAAGAGGAGGGGGAAGTGCCTTGGGGACCCCTGTTGGAAGCACCCCCAGGCAGCGGTTCCTGCACCCACTGGGAGGGCACCCACACGTTCCCCGTGCTTGGCTGATGGTTGTTCCCCTCCCTCTCCTTCTATGGGATCCTTCTATCTAGATCAAGATGCTGTTGCGTCCACCAGCAACCGCTAGCACCCCCAGGCCTGGCCCAAAGCAGGGCCACACACCTCTGCCTGCTGGTGTGAGTGAGGTGTGCTGTGGTGGGCAGAGCTGGCAACCATGCCCGAGGGCCTCACTCTGGCCTTCACCAGGACAAAGGCTTGGGGGAGCCTGGGGCTGGGGCTGCCAGAGTCCTGAGTGTCTCAGCTTCCTCCCTAAGTTGAGATCTATCATAGATTCGTTCCTGGAGGGTGGATGGTGGTCTGGAGGACACTATCCAGAAGTCACATGCCTTCTGTCCACTGGAGCTGGACTGCCTGAGTTATTTAGGTACTCTCCATACTGCTGTACTTGGCTTGAAACTGGCGATAGAAGCCAGTCATGGGTGGGGTCTGGCCTACCAACCAGTGGGTCCTGCCCCTGCCTGAGGCTTAGAGCTTCTCTCCCATGTCTCCCCTATGGAGAGAGCCTCCAGCCCACCTGTGCAGCGGGGAGCGGGACCCCCTCTTCTGTAGGCCCTCCCTTGATCCACACTGTCTTCATCTCTCTGTCTCTTCTTCTGGGCCTTACATCCTGAGGCAGGGCTGCAACCTATTCTGTCTGCCATGCCTGGCACGCAGTAGGGGAGCTCCGCAGGAGGTATGCAGTGTTTTGTTTGAGCCTTTCTGGCTTCCAAGGCACTAAGCTGGGTGAGTGTGGTGGAGGGTGCTCTCCAGAGACCTGTGCAGACTTCATATGGGGGCTCTGAGGATAGCCCAGCATCTTTGGCCAGGAAAGGGTGGTCCTTGTCTAGATGAGCAGGTTTGTAAGCAGAACACCCAGTTCATGTCGTTTTCCTTGAGTTTGACATCTTGCCTCTCTGTCTTCACTAAAGAACGTGCTCCCGAATGTCAAGGGGCATCTGGACAGTGGGGCCGTGGGTGTTTGAGATTTATGCCCAAAAGGAGGCAGAAGTCCTTCCTTCCCACATCCCTTTTCACACTGTTCTATAACCTGCTTTATTTTCTAAATTGAGGTCTAACTCGTATAATATAAAATTAACCATATGAGGTATCTTGAATAGGTGACTTCATAGGTATAGAAAGCAGATTGGTGGTTGCCGGGGGCTGGGGGCTGAGGGCCGGTTGGGAGGAGACTGGAGAGTGACTGCTACTTGATGGGAATGAGGCTTTATTAACATTTGAGTGACAGAAATGTTCTGCAGCTGAATAGAGCTAGTGGCTGCACTGCATAGTGGAAGGTGTTCTAGAAACCGGTATTTCCCGCACTGTAAGTCTGACTGATCTTTTGGTGTTGCTGTTGCAGACACACATACACTTGATGCTTAGGTGGGAGAATAAGGTAGAAACTCTGGGTGATAGAACACTGTCTTAATCCAGTGTTCCCGCAACCAAAAAATGAGTGTCGGGGCCAGGCATGGTGGTTCAGCCTGTAATCCCAGCACTTTGGGAGGCTGAGGTGGGTAGATCACTGGAGATAAAGAGTTTGAGACCAGCCTGCTACACATAGTGAAACCCCGTCCCTACTAAAAATACAACAATTAGCCGGGCGTGGTGGTTCAGGCCTGTAATCCCAGCTACTCGGGAGGCTGAGGCAGGAGAATTACTTGAACCCGGGAGGTGGAGGCTGCAGTGAGCCAAGATTATGCCATTGCGCTCCAGCCTGAGGGATAGAGCAAGACTCTGTCTCAAAAACAAACAAAAAAAGAGTGTCAGACTTGTACATTCTCTCATTGCCTCATGCCTGATCTGAAGTCTGCACGAAGACCCGCCTTCACGGCTTAGCTGGTAAGCATGTGCTTTGTTTCCTGTCTAGTGTGTACTGTAAGCACGGTCACCTGTGTCCCATCGACACCGGCCTCATTGAGAAGAATATCGAACTCTTCTTTTCTGGTTCAGCAAAACCAATCTATGATGATGACCCGTCTCTTGAAGGTAAGGAATAGTCTGGGATTATGTTTGGGGCACACTTTAAAAACAGCCAGGCAGGGTGGCTCACATCTGTAATCCTAGCACTTTGGGGGTCTGAGGCCAGAGGATCACTCGAGCCCGGGAGTTTGAGATGAGCCTGGACAACATAGCAAGAGCCCGCCTCTATTAAAAAAAAAATATATAGCATATATATATAGTATACATATATACTTATATATATAGTATACATGTATACTTATATATATAGTATACATGTATACTATATATATATGTATAAATAAAAAACATACTTATGAAGCAATAGTCAGCTGGAGTTGCTGCTGCCTCTTAAAGTTAGGGTGTGAGACTTTGTGCCAGGAGCAGCTGTAGGCCAAGTCATTGTGGTGACTGAGGAGCACCCGACCTGGCTGATGGGATGTCTGCTGAGTGGGCGCTTGGAGCGCCTCCTGGGTTTGGGATGTGAGTCAGAGCCTTTAGTCCATTTCCTTTTTCTGCTCTAGGTGGTGTTAATGGCAAAAATCTTGGCCCCATAAATGAATGGTGGATCACTGGCTTTGATGGAGGTGAAAAGGCCCTCATCGGCTTCAGCACCTGTAAGTGTGTGGCCCATCATAGGCTGGCCGGGGTCTGAAAGGGGCCTTCATGTTCTTCTTCCTGGGGGCTGACGGGGCTCTGGTGGGAATTCTCAGCAGGCTTGCAGAAGGCCATGTGACTGTGGGAACCTTAGCAGGTTCAGTTGGGGTAGCCTCTTGTGTTAGTTATGACTGGCTCTGGAACCGACTCTCCAGTTGTAAGAGCAGGTCTTGGCCGGATATGGTGGCTCACACCTGTAATCCCAGCACTTTGGGAGGCTGAGTTGGGGGGATCATTTGAGGCCAGGAATTCGAGACCAGCCTAGCCTGGCCAAGATGGTGAAACCCCCTCTCTACCAAAAATACAAAAATTAGCCACGCATGGTGGTGCATACCTGTAATCCCAGCTACTTGGGAGGCTATGGCAGGAGAATCACGTGAACCCAGGAGACAGAGGTTGCAGTGAGCCGAGATCACGCCACTGCCCTCCAGCCTGGGTGACGGAGCAAGACTGTGTCCTCCCCTGCAAAAAAAAAAAAGAGCAGGTCTTATTCTTGCAACCCAAACCCAGACTGAATTCCAAACACCAGAGATGAGCTCAATGAAGGCCTACTCAGCTAGTCTTTGCTCTCTGGCTGGCTCAGACAGGCTTCTTCAGAACAAGCCAGCTATGATGTGTTGTGCCCTATGTTTCTGACATTTGGGTACGGGATGACTTTTAGACTGTTGGGTGAGTTTGGTAGACTCCTCCATGCCCTGTGGCCACTGTAGGCGCCATCGGATTCCAGCCCCTTTTCCACACCTCCTCTGTTCACCCCAGCATTTGCCGAATACATTCTGATGGATCCCAGTCCCGAGTATGCGCCCATATTTGGGCTGATGCAGGAGAAGATCTACATCAGCAAGATTGTGGTGGAGTTCCTGCAGAGCAATTCCGACTCGACCTATGAGGACCTGATCAACAAGATCGAGGTAAGAGATCGAGGGTCCTCAGCATCCGGGATTCCCACTGGAAACTTGCCTTCAGAACCAGCAGACACTGTTCTTCAGTTGGATTTAGGCCAGTTTGGCTTAAGCATGAGAGAAACCTGTTCTCTTTCAAGACCACGGTGCCTCCTTCTGGCCTCAACTTGAACCGCTTCACAGAGGACTCCCTCCTGCGACACGCGCAGTTTGTGGTGGAGCAGGTGGAGAGTTATGACGAGGCCGGAGACAGTGACGAGCAGCCCATCTTCCTGACGCCCTGCATGCGGGACCTGATCAAGCTGGCTGGGGTCACGCTGGGACAGAGGTAAGGATGCGGCGGGGACCAGAGTGAAGACTGGAGACCGGGGAGGGTAGAGCATGGCCCACATCCTCTGTCCCAGTCCTCTGAGATGCTGGAACCTCTCCCGTAGGCGAGCCCAGGCGAGGCGGCAGACCATCAGGCATTCTACCAGGGAGAAGGACAGGGGACCCACGAAAGCCACCACCACCAAGTTGGTCTACCAGATCTTCGATACTTTCTTCGCAGAGCAAATTGAAAAGGATGACAGAGAAGACAAGGAGAACGCCTTTAAGCGCCGGCGATGTGGCGTCTGTGAGGTAACCTCACCTGTGGGGGCTCCCGCTCCCCTAAGGTGGCCCAGCCTCTGGCCTGATCTGAGGACTGCTCCATCTTTCTCTCTGTGGCTTGAGATTCTGGCTGCTCAAATGTGACCCCTGAGACAGAAATTAGTTAGTGGTCTGGGAGGACCCTGCATGCTTCATTGAACGTCAGTAGGACAGATGTCCACAGAGGCATGCTTGGGTGCTTTGCTGATAATGCCACTGTCCTTAATTGAAGAGCCTGGCTTCTGGGTGGCTCTGCTGTGCTTGCATCTCACTGTCTGAAGGCCCCTGCTGGACTGCTAAGGGGGTATTCACATCTAAGTGGGCACTTTGTCCAGCTTAGATTTGAGGCCCTCAGGAGGCGTTCCTTTCTGTGAGTTTTTAAAATATATGTTTACTTCACTCAGGAGGAACTAACTTCCTAGTCCTATGACCCAAAGACCAGGACTATTTTGATACCTATTACCTGACTTTCTTTTGGATAAAGACTGGCTTCAGGGCTTCGCTTTTGATCCCCGCTGGCATCTCTTAACAGGAGCCTGCATGTCCTCACCATTGTTATTTTGGTTTTATTTTATTTTTCTTGGTTAACACACGTGTGTCCAATGTTTTATAACTTCTAAAATCTTTTTTTTTTTTTTAATTTTTTTGAGACAGTCTCTCTGTGTCACCCAGGCTAGAGTGCAGTGGCACCATCTCAGCTCACCGTAACCTCCGCCTCCCGGGTTCAATCAGTTCTCCCACCTCAGCCTCCTGAGTGGCTGGGATTATAGGCACCCGCCACCATACCCGGCTAATTTTTTTTGTATTTTTAGTAGAGATGGGGTTTCACCATGTTGGCCAGGCTGGTCTTAAACTCCTGACCTTAAGTGATCTACCTACCTCGGCCTCCCAAAGTGCTGGGATTACAGGTGTGAGCCACTGTGCCCAGCCCTAAAATCATTTGTTTTTATTTGTGTAACTGTTATGTGTTGATACTGGTAGATCTAGTTATTTCGTTTTAAATATTCTGTAGTATTTTGTTAAATGAATATCGTAACTTACTCCTCAATGACAGGCACCTCTTCAGTATTGTAAATATGTGGCAGCATCCTTGAGCAAAGCTTCTCGCGAGCGTATCTGCTTAGAAGTAGCGTTGCTGGGTTGTGGGTGTGTATTCTTAACTTTGATCTAGAAGATTGCTCTCCAAAATGGTTCTACCAACTTATCATTTGAGCAGTGTGCGTTCTTGTTTCCTCACACCACCTATCTGGCTTCTTAACCTTTGCCCATCTGGAGAATGGGAAGGGAATTTTATTTCTCTCACTTACCATATTTCTAATAAGGTTGAATATTGCTTTTTTTTTTTTTATTTTTTTATTTTTTTTTGTAGAGACAGGGTCCTGCTGTGTTGCCTTGCCTGGTCTCAAACTCCTGGCTTCAAGTGGTGCTCCTGTCTTGGCCTCCCAAACTGCCGGGATTAGAGGCATGAGGCACTGCACCCAGCCAAATAGGCACATTTTTAAAAGTCTTGGTTTTGTTGTTGTTGTTGTTGTTGTTGTTGAGATGGGTCTCGCTCTGTCACCCAGTCTGGAATGCAGTGGCATGATTGTAGCTCACTGCATTCTCAACCTACTGGGCTCAAGTGATCTTCCCACCTTAGCCTCCCAAGTAGCTGGGACCACAGGTGCACGCCACCATGCCCAGCTAATTAAAAAAAAACATTTTGTAGATGGGATTTTGCCATGTTGCCTAGGCTGGTCTTGAATGCCTGAACTCAAGCAGTCCTCCCGCCTTAGCATCCTGAGTTGCTGGGACTGCAGGAATTTGTCACACGCCTGGCTAATTTTAATTTTTTGTAGAGTTGGGGGTCTTAATATGTTGCCCAGGCTGGTCTTGAACTCTTGGACTCAAGTGATCCATCTACCTCTGCTTCAGCCTCCCAATGTACTGGTTCAGGCATGAGCCACCATGCCCAGCCTAAAAGTCTTAATTTACCGTTTGTTTCATTGTTGCTAATAAGGGCTGTGTGACTCACTTTTTTTTTTTTTTTTTTTAATTTTTTGAGACCTAAAAGTCTTAATGCATCATTTGTCTCATTGTTAGTAAGGGCTGTGTGATTTGCCCCTTTTTTTTCCTTTTTTTTTTTTTTTTTTGAGATGGAGTTTTACTCTTGTCGTCCAGGCTGGAATGTGGTGGTGTGATCTTGGCTCACTGTAATCTCCACCTCCCAGGTTCAAGCAATTCTCCTGCCTCAGCCTCCCAAGTAGCTGGGATTACAGGCACACCCTACCATGCCTGGCTAATCTTTGTATTTTTAGTAGAGATGGGGTTTCACCACGTTGGCCAGGCTGGTCTGGAATTCCTGACCTTAAGTGATCTGCCTGCCTCGGCCTTCTGAAATACTGGGATTACAGGCATGAGCTACTGTGCCCAGCCCTGATTTGCCTTTTTAATGCCATTTTTTAGGTGTGTCAGCAGCCTGAGTGTGGCAAATGTAAAGCCTGCAAGGACATGGTTAAATTTGGTGGCAGTGGACGGAGCAAGCAGGCTTGCCAAGAGCGGAGGTAGGTCAGGCCGAGTCTTCCTCCTGTGGCAGAGGACTTGCCAGCTGGTGGCGGATGCACTGTGGAGAAGGGCCCGCATGTGTGGGACAGCACCAGGATTCCTTCGTTAGGCATTGTCTCAGGGCCTGTCCCTGTTATGAAGAAAACAGCCCCGGTTGGTCTTACTTAGAAAAGGGGCCTTAGGTATAACCAGTGACATTGCAGGTGTCCCAATATGGCCATGAAGGAGGCAGATGACGATGAGGAAGTCGATGATAACATCCCAGAGATGCCGTCACCCAAAAAAATGCACCAGGGGAAGAAGAAGAAACAGAACAAGAATCGCATCTCTTGGGTCGGAGAAGCCGTCAAGGTAACCCTTGGGGCCCCTCGGTCAGCTCACTGCCATGTTCCCAATAAGCAGGTTGCCCTCTAGTATCTCGCCAACCTGACCTCTCAGGCAGCCTGAGCCCCGGCACTAAGAAACCTGTCTGTTTGCCCCTGAGAAGAGCGGGACTGGCCAAGAGACCATGTTCCATGGCTCAGTACCAGCAAGGCATTTTTGTGTGGCCACAAGGTTCAGTTCTCCTAATGTCCCAAAATGGGCATTTGACACAGTTCTAGGGGCGTCAGGCAGGTGAGCCCTCATAGCTTGTTTTTCTGTTTCGTTTTGTTTAAGATGGAGTCTTGCTCTATCACCCAGGCTGGAGTGCAGTGGCACGATCTCAGCTCGCTGCAACCTCTGCCTCCCAGGTTCAAGCGATTCTCCTGCCCCAGCCTCCTGAGTAGCTGAGATTACAGGCGTGCACCACCATGCCAGGCTAACTTTTTTTGTATTTTTAGTAGAGACGGGGTTTCATCATGTTGTCCAGGCCATTCTCGAACTCCTGGCCTCCAGTGATCCACCCACCTCAGCCTCCCAAAGTGCTGGGATTACAGGCAGGAGCCACTGCGCCTGGCCCCTCGTAGCTTGTTTCCAAGAGAGCCGTCACAGCCCCCTCTGGTGTGGGGTGGGTCTTTTTGGGGCACCAATAGATGGCCTCCCATCCGTTCTGTGGTCATTGGCTTCACTGAAGGTCAGTTCCTTTACCACAGTGTGAGAGAGAGGAGTGAGTATCCTCTGTGTTGCTTCTCTGACGTCCATAAATTAAAGATGCAATCAGTTCACTTAATTATGAGGCTTGCCACCTGCTGGCTGCCTGGGCCGTGGCTGAGCCCCTGCAGGAGGACAGACATGGGTACTGCTGCATGGCATGAGTGCCTCTGCAGGGTAGGGGGCTGGGAGGAGGCTGGGGCCACGAGGGCTTGCAGAGGTGACACCTGGGCTGAGATGGAGAAGGTCAGGTAGGACCTAGCCACACGACCTGGGGGAGAGCTGCACTGAGGTGGCAGTCAGCTTACTTTGTTGGAGAAAAGGAAGGAGGCCCCTGCAGCTGGAGTGGCTTGAGCCAGGGGATGATGGGCAGGACAGGGGTCAGGGTTCAGGCTGTGGCCTTACAGACCATGGTGAGGTATTGTGGGCTGTGCTGTTAAAATCGAATCCTGGGACCCGAGTGGCAGAGCAGAAGTGGGAGGGACGCGGATGCCCTTGGCCACAGCATCTGGCCAAGGAAGGTGGATGTTCTCTTCTTTTTTCTTATTATTGAAGCCCTTGTAGAACAGGATGTTCTCTTTAGCAGCAACTCTTCATTGACTTCTTAATGAAATCGAGTCATGTCTTACTTTAAGTAACAGAGGACCATGCAAGTCAAGGCCAGCAAAGACCCTCAGAATGATCCTCCATGAACTTATGCTCTCATTTTCAGACTGATGGGAAGAAGAGTTACTATAAGAAGGTGTGCATTGATGCGGAAACCCTGGAAGTGGGAGACTGTGTCTCTGTTATTCCAGATGATTCCTCAAAACCGCTGTATCTAGCAAGGTTTGCATCTTTCTTTTTGCTTGACTTCTGCATGCACTTTCTCATCAAGTAGGAGATGCCTGTTTTGCCAAACTAGCACCAGCAGCTTTTTGCCCTAGATGAGAACTGAAAAGGACGAGTGCCCCTGCATAGACTTGGTCACATATCTGCTGGCCAAGTCAGAACTTTCTCCCCATGCCTGTCTTCTGATTCCAGGGTCACAGCACTGTGGGAGGACAGCAGCAACGGGCAGATGTTTCACGCCCACTGGTTCTGCGCTGGGACAGACACAGTCCTCGGGGCCACGTCGGACCCTCTGGAGCTGTTCTTGGTGGATGAATGTGAGGACATGCAGCTTTCATATATCCACAGCAAAGTGAAAGTCATCTACAAAGCCCCCTCCGAAAACTGGGCCATGGAGGTGAGTGCCTGGTGTCCCTCTTGAGCCCCTGCCTTACCGTGGAGGGTCACTGCTGACGTGCGTTCTGTTTTGTTTTGATTTGTATTTCTTTTGTTTTTATTTGTGTTTTTTTTTTTTTTTTTTTTTTTTTGAGACTGAGTTTCGCTCTTGTTGCCCAGGCTGGAGTGCAATGGCATGATCTCAGCTCACTGCACCCTCCACCTCCTGGGTTCAAGTGATTCTCCTGCCTCAGCCTCCCGAGTAGTTGGGATTACAGGCACCCACCATCACGTCCAGCTAATTTTTTGTATTTTTAGTAGAGACGGGGTTTCACCATGTTGGCCAGGCTGGTCTCAAACTCCTGACCTTAGGTGATCCACCCGCCTCGGCCTCCCATAGTGCTGGGAATACAGGCATGAGCCATTGCGCCTGGCCTGACATGCATTCTTATCTCCCAAGGGAGGCATGGATCCTGAGTCCCTGCTGGAGGAGGGCGACGGGAAGACCTACTTCTACCAGCTGTGGTACGATCAAGACTACGCGAGATTCGAGTCCCCTCCAAAAACCCAGCCAACAGAGGACAACAAGTTCAAGTGAGCACTGGGGCTGGACTCGGGGTCAGCAGGCACTTTCAGCCCACATCGCTCCCTTTTCCCGTGTGCTTCTGTCTGGTTGGCTTCCGCCAATGGCCCCCCAGTTTGTGTCTCTTGCTCGTCAAAGGCCAGCCTGACTATGAATGATGCTCAAGTGTGTAGATGGCCTGGAGATGCTTTAAGTGTGTGGATGACCTGGCGTTGTCTTTGTAAGAGGGTTCCCTACCCAGGAACAGGGTTCGTCTTCCCATTTCAAGACTTCCCGTGTGTTCTTCAGTGTGTGCCCAGCTCTTGCATGTTTTTGGCTGTTTCTTAGATATTTTCTCCTGTAAATGAGACCTTTTATTTGATTCTTTTCTTTCCTTTTTTCTTTTTTTTTTTGAGACGGAGTCTCGCTCTGTTGCCCAGGCTGGAGTGCAGTGGTGCGATCTTGGCTTACTGCAAACTCCGCCTCCCGGGTTCATGCCATTCTCCTGCCTCAGCCTCCTGAGTAGCTGGGACTACAGGCGCCCGCCACCACACCCGGCTAGTTTTTTGTGTTTTTCGTAGAGACGAGGTTTCACTGTGTTAGCCAGGATGGTCTCAATCTCCTGACCTTGTGATCTGCCCGCCTTGGCCTCCCAAAGTGCTGGGATTACAGGCATGAGTCACCGCACCTGTCCTCGATTCTTTTGTAACTGGGTGACTGCTTTGAGGGAAGCTTTTATTTATTTATTTTTTTTATTATTTTTTTTTTTAATTTTTTTTTTTTTTTTTTTTTTTTTGAGACAGAGTTTCGCTTTTGTTGCCCAGGCTGGAGTGCAGTGGCTCAATCTTGGCCCACCTCAACTTCTACCTCCTGGGTTCAAGCGATTCTCCTGCCTCAGCCTCCTGAGTAGCTGGGATTACAAGCATGGGCCACCATGCCCGACTACTTTTTTTGTATTTTTAGTAGAGACGGGGTTTCTCCATGTTGGTCAGGCTGGTCTCGAACTCCCGACCTCAGGTGATCTACCCGCTTCGGCTTCCCAAAGTGCTGGGATTACAGGTGTGAGCCACCGCGCCCGGCGAGCTTTTATTTTTTAATGTCAAATGCCCCATGCCTTCTTTTTAACCTCTGTACCTCACTTGTTTCAACTAAAAGCAGCAGCCAGCACTCCCAGAGGAGCAGTTGGCAACCAGGGAAACCCAGGAGGCCAAGAGGGCTCCCCGGGGGCATCTGTGCTTCTCCCATAAGTCTCGTGCTAGCTTTGGCTTGATCTCTATTTTCATTTTATTTTTTACTTTTTTGAGATGGAGTTTCACTCTTGTCACCCAGGCTGGAGTGCAGTGGCACGATCTCGGCTCACTGCAACCTCCACCTCCTGGGTTCAAGCGATTCTCCTGCCTCAGCTTCCCAAGTAGCTGGGACTACAGGCGCCTGCCACCATGCCCGGCTAATTTTTGTATTTTTAGTAGAGACAGGGTTTCACCGTGTTGGCCAGGCTGGTCTGGAACTCCTGACCTTGGGTCATCTGCTCCCTTCAGGCTCCTAAAGTGCTGGGATTACAGGCATGAGCTACTGCACCCAACCTCATTTATTTATTTATTTATTACCTAACCTCTTTTATTTATTTATTTATTTATCTGAGACAGGGTCTCGCTCTGTCACCCAGGCTGGAATGCAGTGGTGTGGTCACAGCTCGCTGTAGCCTCGACCTGCTGGGCCCAAGTGATCTTCCTGCCTCAGCCTCCTGAGTAGCTGGGACTGCAGGCATGCACCACCCTGCCTGGTTAATGTTTTAAAAATTTTTTGTAGAGACGGGGTCTCACTGTGTTGGCCAGGCTAGTCTCAAACTTCTGGACTCAAGCGACCCTCCTGCCTTGGCCTCCCAAAGGGCTGGGATTACAGACATGAGCCACCATGCTGGGCCTTGATCTCTATTTTTAAGGCCATCTTCAAGTCTCCTTTAAGGGCTTACTAGTCAAGAATAATGTTGAATTTCCTCAAATACCTGTTGAGCCTTTATAGAGAGAACAGTAGGAGTCTCTGCTGGATTGAGTTCCTCACTGAGGCACTCGGGACTGTTGCTCGTGGTGTGTTCTTAACCATATTCTAGACCCTGTTCATTGATATCTTAGGGTTTTTGTATCAATGACTCAAAAGTTGCCTGATTTTCTTGCTATGTTCTCTCTGG
The DNA here is from genome assembly GCF_029281585.2 of Gorilla gorilla gorilla. Taxonomy (NCBI): domain Eukaryota; kingdom Metazoa; phylum Chordata; class Mammalia; order Primates; family Hominidae; genus Gorilla; species Gorilla gorilla. Next base: position 16,183,788 of record NC_073244.2, on the reverse strand, counting down.
GCTTTGGTCTCAAATAAGTGCCTTCAAAATGTCAACACAAAGCACAAGAAAGCCACCTCTTCCTTCTAGCATCTGCAAATGTTTTTTCCTCTTGGTTGCCAGAGTCTCTGGATTAAGCTGGCAGTAGCTGCTGCGGCCACTGCCGGCCACCTCAGGGCCTTATGTTTCTGTCCCTTTGTTTCCTTCAGATTCTGTGTGAGCTGTGCCCGTCTGGCTGAGATGAGGCAAAAAGAAATCCCCAGGGTCCTGGAGCAGCTCGAGGACCTGGATAGCCGGGTCCTCTACTACTCAGCCACCAAGAACGGCATCCTGTACCGAGTTGGTGATGGCGTGTACCTGCCCCCTGAGGCCTTCACGTTCAAGTAAGTGCCCCCTCGGAGCAGCCGGGGCCAGGGCGCTCCAGGCCGAGCCAGGCTGGCTTTGTGGTGTCCCCCTCCTTACAGACATTGCCAATCCCTCCGCACCAGCTGTTGTCCTAGCCGTCACGTTGGCATAGGTGGCAAACAGACAACATAAATCGTGTAGACTGACCATGATGCTATTGCAGAGCAAAGCTGAGCATAAAAGTCAACTCGCTGGTTTGGCTGGGTGTGGTTTCTCACGCCTGTAATCCCAGCGCTTTGGGAGGCCGAGGCAGTGGGGAATCATCTGAGGTCAGGAGTCTGAGACCAGCCTGGCCAACATGGTGAAACCTCGTCTCTACTAAAAATACAAAAATTAGCCGGGTGTGGTGGTGCGCGCCTGTAGTCCCAGCTACTTGAGAGGCAGAGACAGGAGAATCACTTGAACCTGGGAGGCAGAGGTTGCAGTGAGCCAAGATCATGCCACTGCACTCCAGCCTGGGCAACAGAGTGTGACTCCGTCTCAAAATTAAAAAAGAAAAAAAAAGAACTTACTGGCTAAAGCGCGAGGGACAGCTGGGGGCCCACCCCCAAGTTCTGCCTCTGCCCAAGGACACCTCCTCTCCGTCCCCTGCTGTGAAGTGGGAGAGTGGGATCTTGCCTGCTGGGGCTCGAAGGGTTGAGTGAGTTGAAAGTGCTCCATACAGTACCTGGCTTAAAGTAAAGGTTTAATGGACATGAGTTACTTCTTGGTTAGAGGGAATCACATCAGATGACTTCTCTGTGTCAGAGGATCGAGGCTCTTCCAGGAAAAACCTAAAGCCACAGATCGTTTCCACACTGATCCATTCTGTGTTTTTTCTAAGAATCAGCGTGTGGTTGGAATTACAGCCAACGTTTTCCAGATGCCTTCCCGGCTCACAATTCCATTTCCTTAGAGCCCCAGCTCCCTTGCCTTAGTTCAGTTACTGTGAATTATGAGAACTGGAGAAGCAGGGTCCCTCCAGCCTTGGCACAGTTGGGGCGCGTTACCCCCTCTGGTTGTCCTTGGTGGGAAGGGGACACCTCCCCGTAGTGTTTTCTGCCAGTTGCTCCTGGCAAAGTGGGAGAGTCAGCACAGAGATGCCTTTGGGGCCCGTCAGACTCCTGGGGGGCCTAGTGGGGAGAACGTGACAGCCGCCTTCCCTAACGGCAGGCCTTCTTCAAAGAACAGCTTTTCCACACTAGTCAGACCACACTCCCATGGTCCCAGGCCCTGTGTCGCCTTACACTGGCCTCCAGTGTCACTTCTAGATCAGAGCCTTAGTCAGGGTAGCGTAGGTTGTATCATAGCAACAACCCCAAATCACAGTGACTTAAAACCACAGAAGCTGGACTGGGTGCGGTGGCTCATGCCTGTCAGGAGTTCAAGACCAAGACCAGCCTGGCCAACATACCTGTCTCTACTAAAAATAAATTAGCCAGGGTTAGCTGGGTGTGGTGGTGGGCACCTGTAATCCCAGCTACCTGGGAGGCCGAGGCACGAGAATCGCTTGAACCTGGGAGGAGGAGTTGCAGTGAGCCGAGATCGTGCCACTGCACTCTAACCTGGGTGACAGAGTGAAACTGTCTCAACAAAAACCACGGTAGCCGCTGTCGCTCATACGAGGTGCCCATCACAGGTCAGCAGAGGACTCCGCCTGTTGTGTCCCTTGGATATCTGGGCCGCTGGAGTCAGAAGTTGCCAGTGTTTGAGCCCAAGGGAAAGCACACAGGACATTCCCCAGGCAGTGACATCCTCTTTGGTCACTTCTGCCCACGTCACATGCCAGGAAACACAAGATGCCAAGTGGTCGGGAGGCAGGAGCCTGGGGTATTTGAGCAGTGTCAGCCACCACCGTAGCCAGTAATGCGCAGAGGGTGAATGCGTGCTTCAAACTGTGAGACTGAATCTCCGGCTAAATCTTTTTTTTTTTTTTCTGTGAGATGGAATCTTGCTCTGTCACACAGGCTGGAGTGCAGTGGCACAATCTCAGCTCACTGCAACCTCTGCCTCCTGGGTTCAAGCAATTCTCCTGCCTCAGCCTCCCAAATAGCTGGAATTATAGGCATGTACCACCACACCCGGCTAATTTTTGTATTTTTGGTAGAGACGGGGTTTCACCATGTTGGCCAGGGTGGTCTCGAACTTCTGACCTTGTGGTCCACCTGCCTTGGTCTCCCAAAGTGCTGGGATTACAGGCGTGAGCCACAATGCCCAGCCTAAATCATTTCTTAGGGTACACACCTACCTTAATTCATCAGGTGCTTGACTTTAAATGGTTATTTTCACTGGTCAGTCATACCTGACTGACCACTGCAAGGTGGAAGGTTCATTGATGTCAAGTGGGTGCTTCTCTGCAGCATCAAGCTGTCCAGTCCCGTGAAACGCCCACGGAAGGAGCCTGTGGACGAGGACCTGTACCCAGAGCACTACCGGAAATACTCCGACTACATCAAAGGCAGCAACCTGGATGCCCCTGAGCCCTACCGAATTGGCCGGATCAAAGAGATCTTCTGTCCCAAGAAGAGCAACGGCAGGCCCAATGAGACTGACATCAAAATCCGGGTCAACAAGTTCTACAGGTCAGCAGAGGCCTCTGTTCTTCCACGAGGCCACAGACTCTTCTAGAAGGCTCTGCCTGAAACAAGGTTGTGGCATAGCACCCACAGTTGTTCTAAGAGTTAGGTTGAAGTAGCTGTTTTTCCAAGTGTTTCTGATTATCGGTGGGCACAGATAATGACTAGAATTCTAGTTCCCAGCCCTCACTTTTAGGTCCTTATTTTAATGTTGCAGAGCCCTTTTTCCAAAAGAAATCCTTAAGCTGGCTGGGCACTGTAGCTCACGCCTCTAATCCTAGCACTTTGGGAGGCTGAGGCAGGAAGATCACTTGAGTCCAGGAGTTCAAGACCAGCTTGAGGAAACGTAGTGAGACCCCGGCCCTACCAAAAAAAAAAAAAAAAAAGACTAGCTGGGCGTGGTGGCACACGCCTGTAATCCCAGCTACTTGGGAGGCTGAGGCTGAAGGGATCACTCAAACCCAGGAATTTGAGGCTGTAGTGAGCCATGATCCCACCACTGCACTCCGGCCTGGGTGACAACCAGACCCCGTCTCAAAAGAAAAAACGGGTAGAGTGCCTGGGCACCCCCAGAGAACCTCCCAAGCTCCATCTATGACTGTCCAGGTTCTGTCCCGCTGTCCCCACCTCTTCCCAGGTCCTCCTTTCTGTCTCTGGGATTTTTTCTCTTTCCTAAGCTTTTGGCTTATTACGTTTTCTTTTTCTAAGACCCGAGTAACTTGCGGTGATTAGGCATTAACCTGAAACTAGCCTGTACAGGAAGCTATACACTTGCCTCACCTCTTAGCTAACATAGATCAAAGATTTCCTGAAGCCTTTGTAATAACAGGAAATAAAACAAGGGCTCTGAGTGGTACAGGTGAGAGAAACACACTCGAGAGGCTGCTACCGGCAGGCGGACACAGCAGGGCAGGGCCAGGCGTGCAGAGCAAGCAGCCAAGCTGACCTAATGGTTGGGGGGTCTCTACCCAGTGGTTCCCTAATTGGGGGCGAATCTACCTTGCAGTTCCCTCATTTGGGGAGGGGATATCTTTACCTGCGGTTCCCTAAGTAGGGGGGTCTTTACCCTATGACTCCCTAACTGGGGGGGTCTTTACCCTGCGGTTCCATAACTGGGGGGTCTTTACCCTGCAGTTCCCAACTGGGTCGGGGGTCATTACCTGGAGGTTCCCTAATTGTGGGGGAATCTACCTTGCAGTTCCCTAAGGTGAGGAGGGGATATCTTTACCCTGTGATTCCCTTACTGGGAGGGGTCTTTACCCTGTGATTCCCTAACTTGGGGGATCTTTACCCTGCGGTTCCCTAACTGGGGGGGGGGGGTCTTTACCTGGTGTCTCCCTAACTGGGGGTGTCTTTACCTGGTGGTTCCCTAACTGAGGAGGGGGTCTTTACCCAGCAGTTCCCTGAGCACCCCAGGAACATGGTACTGTTTAATTCAGCATAAGCTCACCACAAAGGAGAGCTCCTAACGAGGCCTCTCCCGCTCGCAGGCCTGAGAACACCCACAAGTCCACTCCAGCGAGCTACCACGCAGACATCAACCTGCTCTACTGGAGCGACGAGGAGGCCGTGGTGGACTTCAAGGCTGTGCAGGGCCGCTGCACCGTGGAGTATGGGGAGGACCTGCCCGAGTGCGTCCAGGTGTACTCCATGGGCGGCCCCAACCGCTTCTACTTCCTCGAGGTGGTGCCCCTGCTTGCTAGAGGGAAGGCTTCGGGGTCAAAGTTGGCCAGAAGGAGTCTGATGTCGGGTTATACACAAGGCGGCTTGGCTGCAGGGTTTCAGCTTTTGTAAGAAGTGGGTGGTTGGCTGACGTGAAGCTGTTCTGCAGGAGCTTTACAGGGGTCTGAGCAGGGTTCTCCAGAGCACAAGTTGTATGAGATTCAAGTGGTCCCGGAGTTTAACACTCCTGGTTTTTAAAAAGTACGTCATTAGAGAACCTAACGTTTTAGTGTCTTGGTGCAACTGAACGTTGAGGACCATGAGGCAGCTTCCACCAGCCTGACTGGTGTCTTAGTATGAGTTGGAGAAGGTGCCCCTGCTCCTGGGTCCCTTGGGCCAGGCGCCTACGTCCAGGCCCAGCCCACATGCCTGTGCGGGTGGCCCTGGTTATGGAGAGGGCCCACGAGTCAGCTGATCAAGCTCATGACTTGTAAATTGTTGGGGCTTGGACTTTCCGTGTTGTTATCTTAAAACGATACATCCACGTTCTCCCAGGCTTGGATGAGGATAGCCCAATTGGACAGCAGATTCTGCGTAGCACTTTTTCCTGTTCTAGAAGGTACTCTCAAGTGCTTGTAATAGGCATTTCAGTGTCAGCCAGATCAAATGTTAGTATTAATAAAATGGATTGTTTTAAGTTTCTATTGTAGCAAAGTCAAACTACTCTTATTGGTGGCTAATTGGTCATGGCCCCACTGAGGGAGAAATTAAGTGACTATCAAATTGCCTTCTTACTAGTCTGCGTTAGAGAGGGGACAGTGCGTTTCTCTCCCAAACGATTGCAGTTCTCTCCTTTTCAGGCCTATAATGCAAAGAGCAAAAGCTTTGAAGATCCTCCCAACCATGCCCGTAGCCCTGGAAACAAAGGGAAGGGCAAGGGAAAAGGTACGTCATTGTATGGGTTTCTTTTCAAGTTATTCTTCTGTAACTTGGAGGCTGCCTGTGAATCCCTCAGTGTAAAACCACCTCTGGTGTTACTGACTCTGGGTTGGCGAGGCCGCCTGAGTTAACAAGGCGCTTGAGAGCAAGGTGGACTTGGACTCTGAGGATCGGGTTTAGCCTCTGGCCTCTCTCCCCCAGGGAAGGGCAAGCCCAAGTCCCAAGCCTGTGAGCCAAGCGAGCCAGAGATAGAGATCAAGCTGCCCAAGCTGCGGACCCTGGACGTGTTTTCTGGCTGCGGGGGGTTGTCGGAGGGATTCCACCAAGCAGGTGAGCGCCCGTAGGCTCCATCTCTGAATACCTGGTGAGCCCAGACCGGGCAGGTGCTACCTGAAACGACTTCCAACCCCAGTCACCTTCCTGACTCAAGAATCTCCTTCCGAGAACAGGCACGGTGGCGCACGCCTGTAATCCCAGCACTTTGGGAGGCCGAGGTGGGTGGATCATGAGGTCAGGAGTTTGAGACCATCCTGGCCAACATGGTGAAACCCCGTCTCTAATAAGAATACAAAAATTAGCTGGGCGTGGTGGTGTGTGCCTGTAGTCCCAGCTACTCAGGAGGCTGAGGTGGGAGAATCGCTTGAACCTGGGAGGCAGAGCTTGCAGTGAGCCAAGATCACACCACTGCACTCCAGCCTGGGTGACAGAGCGAGACTCCATCTCAAAAAAAAAAAAAAAATCTTCTGGAGAGTTGAAAGCATGGCTTCGTGCTTGATCTGCCAGGCATCTCTGACACGCTGTGGGCCATCGAGATGTGGGACCCCGCGGCCCAGGCGTTCCGGCTGAACAACCCCGGCTCCACAGTGTTCACAGAGGACTGCAACATCCTGCTGAAGCTGGTCATGGCTGGGGAGACCACCAACTCCCGCGGCCAGCGGCTGCCCCAGAAGGGAGACGTGGAGATGCTGTGCGGCGGGCCGCCCTGCCAGGGCTTCAGCGGCATGAACCGCTTCAATTCGCGCACCTACTCCAAGTTCAAAAACTCTCTGGTGGTTTCCTTCCTCAGGTAAACGGGTAGAAGCCCCCCAGTGTTGCCAGACGGCCCGGGGCTGTGCCGCATGTCAGCAGTGGTCATTTTCGCCCTGCACTGAGGCCTCTGCCCCCCGGAAGCTCACAGCTCAGCTCTCACCAGGGAGAGACTTTGATAACATTCGTGAGGGGCTTCCGGCACAGTGGGTCGTTTCTTCCCTCTGTCTGTGGAGGTGACTCCTGCAGTCTCTCCTGCCCCCTACAGCTACTGCGACTACTACCGGCCCCGGTTCTTCCTCCTGGAGAATGTCAGGAACTTTGTCTCCTTCAAGCGCTCCATGGTCCTGAAGCTCACCCTCCGCTGCTTGGTCCGCATGGGCTATCAGTGCACCTTCGGCGTGCTGCAGGTGGGCCCCGGGGCTGGGGCGGGCAGACAGATGTGGCCAGCACGTGACCCGGCCAGCAGCCAGCCATCCCTTACTGAAGGCAGGGTTCAATGGCACAGGCCTGCCATCCAGGCAGCAGAGGCTGGCATGGTGCTCTGTCCCACTGGCGGAGTCAGGGGAGATGCGTGCTCAGCCGGCCCCCAGCGAGTCCACCGCTAGTGTCTCTTGAGCTGTGTTCTCGAACATGCCTGGGAGGGCTGGCTACAATGGGCTTCTCGCCATGCACCTCCTGGCTCCTTTCCCTCGATGGGGAAGGGTGAGCAGCCCACCATGGAGCACTGTGGAATGGCTGAGTCTGCACAGAGGGGGAGGGGAAGTGAGGTGCACAGAGCCATGTGTAGGCGGCAGCTGTTCGATTGGTTTAAAAGACAGTTTTGCTCTGGGTAACTGCGCACACAAACCCCCACAGATGGCCGAGGGTTGCACTCCAGGTGGCTGTGTCTGCAGGGACAGGGATGGACATAGTCTGTGGGGCCCAGGCCTTATCTGAAAAGCATCCCCCATCCTCTCTGTATCAGCTCAGCAATTGAGGGCATAATTAAAAATGAAATAGCTATCCAGATGCTAGCACAGGATGTCTGCCTAAGCGGGCAAGCACTTGGCTACCCGGTCCCCTAGCTCAGCCTCAGGGCGACTCAGGCTCACCAGACAAGACTTGTTGCAGCCACGTTCTCTGTCCTTGTGACCACAGCCATCAGGGAAGCGACAGGGCTCTTGGTCTCCAGTGTTCTCCCCGAGTGCTAAGACCTTGGGGCCCTTGCAGTGTTTTCAGAGCTGGCCGGACTTCCCCGCAGGGTTCGCTCCCACATTCCCCAGTGGCTGCCCCCTGGGCTCAGCTGCTTTTGTTCTTTATCTGCTCCAAACTCCTCTGACCAGGAGCACGCCTGCTGAGGTAACTGGGGATTTCTGCAAGTGCGCTCCGCATTGGCCAGCCACTCCCGACTCAGGCTGCTGACCCTGGGCCTGCGTCTGGCCAGTCCAGTTGGGAGTGTCCCACTGATGGTGGGGTTGTCTGTCCTTCTCCCCCACAGGCCGGTCAGTACGGCGTGGCCCAGACACGGAGGCGGGCCATCATCCTGGCCGCGGCCCCTGGAGAGAAGCTCCCTCTGTTCCCGGAGCCACTGCACGTGTTTGCTCCCCGGGCCTGCCAGCTGAGTGTGGTGGTGGATGACAAGAAGTTTGTGAGCAACATAACCAGGTAGGTGGCCCCCGTCGCTCCTCCACACACTGCCGAGCAGGCCTCAGTAGCTCATGGGGCCTGTGAGTGCTCCCTGGTGAGGCTTGGGGAGGAGAGGATGGTACAGCATCTGCCCTGCCACACGGTGCTCTGCCACATGGCACTCTGCCACCTGTGGTCTCCAGTTCTGACCCTGCATCATCTGCTTCCCTAGTAGATAGCATGTGCAGAGCGGTCGGCCACATGCTTGGCTGTGGTCATCCACAAAGCCCACGCCATAGCCCCATCCCCCCTTCCAGATGGCATCCAGGCACACTGCCACCCATGTGACCTCGGGCAGTGCTGTGATCTCGGGAGAAGGCCATCTGAGCAGGCAGGGGGTGGCACCTGTGACGAGGGGACAGCTGCTGCGTGCATCTCCAGAGGTGTTGACCTCCTCCTCTGTTGCAGGTTGAGCTCGGGTCCTTTCCGGACCATCACGGTGCGAGACACGATGTCCGACCTGCCGGAGGTGCGGAATGGAGCCTCGGCACTGGAGATCTCCTACAACGGGGAGCCTCAGTCCTGGTTCCAGAGGCAGCTCCGGGGCGCACAGTACCAGCCCATCCTCAGGGACCACATCTGTAAGGTAATGGCACCCCGACAGAGCGGCTCCTCCTCGAGGCCCAGCCCAGCAGCCTCGTGGGAACAGTCAGCCTGCCCAAGACTCAGGGGAGACATGGAATCTGATCCCAGGCTCCTCCTCCCGAGTCCTCAGCCTTTGTGTGACCCCTGGCCTTTCTTGCATGGTCATGGGAAGTGTCAGAGCTCCCGCAGTCCTGGACTCGGTCTGGAATGGTGTCAAGCCACTGCCCACCCACCTCTGCCTTCCCCCTTGCTGCCTCTTCCCACATGTTTTCCCAAGATGCCAAGACCAGCCCTTTCACCATCCCCTGGCATCACTCCCCTTCCCCCACCCTAAAGGCTCCGCTTAGATTCCCACGCTCTCCTACACCTGCGCTGCCTCAGGTCCCTGCCGTGGCCTCGAGCCAAGTGTGATATCCCTGACTGTCTCTTTCCCGATGGGCGTGAGCCCCAGGGGGCTTCCTGGTCACCATGGTGTTCCCAGCACCCAGCCCACCATGGATGCTCGGATGCTGCTCACATGAGGTGACAGCTGGGCCCCCCACACTCTTTCAGGACATGAGTGCATTGGTGGCCGCCCGCATGCGGCACATCCCCTTGGCCCCAGGGTCAGACTGGCGCGATCTGCCCAACATCGAGGTGCGGCTCTCGGACGGCACCATGGCCAGGAAGCTGCGGTATACCCACCATGACAGGAAGAACGGCCGCAGCAGCTCTGGGGCCCTCCGTGGGGTCTGCTCCTGCGTGGAAGGTGGGGCCTGTAGGTTGTGGTTCCCGGTGGGCTGAGGGGAAGGAAGGCAGAGCCCTGGGCCTTTGGCCTGTGAACCTGGAGGCCAGGGCAGGGCACAGACACACCAAGCCTGGGTGTCCCAGAGAAGGTAGCTGCTGACCATGTTGAGTAGTAAAAGCAGGCTGGGTTCATGGCCCACACCTATAATCCCAACACTTTGGGAAACCAAGGTGGGAGGATCACTTGAGCCTGGAAGGTTGAGGAGGCTACAGTGAGCTGTGATTGTGCCATTGCACTCCAGCCTGGGAGACAGAGTGAGACCCTGTCTCTAAAAAGAAAAAAAAAAAACAATAAATAAATAATAAAAGCAGGTCAGGCACGATGGCTCACCTCTCTAATCCCAGCACTTTGGGAGGCCAAGGCAGGCAGATCACTTGAGATCAGGAGCTCGAGATCAGCCTGCCCAACATGGTGAAACCCCATCTCTATTAAAACTACAAAAATTAGCCAGGCGTGGTGTCGCACGCCTATAATCCCAGCTATTTGGGAGGCTGAGGCAGGAGAATCGCTTGAACCCCATAGGCAGAGGTTGCAGTGAGCCAAGATCATGCCATTGCACTCCAGCCTGGGCAACAGAGCGAGACATATAGTACTAATAATAAAAACAGTGCCCAGAGAATGAGGATTGTTGGCTGCTCCACCCCAGGGGGCCCCTTGCGCAGGAGGTGCCATCTCTGCCTCCCAAAGCTCTAAGAGCCACTGTCCCAAGCCTATACCCCATCCCACAACTGCAGCCTCATCACTGTCCTGTCTTCCAGCCGGCAAAGCCTGCGACCCCGCAGCCAGGCAGTTCAACACCCTCATCCCCTGGTGCCTGCCCCACACCGGGAACCGGCACAACCACTGGGCTGGCCTCTATGGAAGGCTCGAGTGGGACGGCTTCTTCAGCACAACCGTCACCAACCCCGAGCCCATGGGCAAGCAGGTAGGTGGGGAGGGGGCATCCGAGGGCCTGGGTCAGGCCCTGTACTTGGCGGCCTAACTAGGTGGAAGTGTGGGTTTAGCCAAGTGGGGGCCAGCACCCCAGGACCCCAGGCACCTGGCCTCTGCCTCCTGCCCCTCCATGTCCACGGGACAAGCTCATAGGCCAAGGCCATGGCCGGATGCTGCCACAGTGCCATTTCCCTCCCTGTCCCCGACGGTGACCCGGCCTGGGTGCTACTGCCCTCGCCCACCGCGCCTCTTTCCCCCAGGGCCGCGTGCTCCACCCAGAGCAGCACCGTGTGGTGAGCGTGCGGGAGTGTGCCCGCTCCCAGGGCTTCCCTGACACCTACCGGCTCTTCGGCAACATCCTGGACAAGCACCGGCAGGTCAGTGGGGTGGCGCCCGCTGGGTCTGGACAGGAAGGAGGCTTCTGTGCCTGTCACCAGGTGGGGCTGGGGCCAGCGCAGTCACTTCTGGGAGGACGCCTGCTGGCTGCCGGGTAGCCCCAGCACTCTCAGTGGGAAGACGGCCCACGGGAGGGACAGTGCTGAGACATCCGAGTCAGGCTGCGTCCCTATGCTGGTTCCTTACTGTTTGTTTTTGAGGCAGAGATTGAGCCAGAAGGACAGTCCATCGCGCTAAAGGAGCAGGCTAAAACCCATGGTGGCGACAGCTCACTCGCTGTAGGTTCAAATGAACTAGCACCTTAATTCCTACCTGCTTCTCAGGTGTCGGGTTGTCTTAACGAGTTAGTCTATGAGTTAGTCTTAGTTAACTGTATTTTCATCAACATAGGGCACGCGCATTGCTTAAAAACCAGTGTCCACGGTTCCTGTGAAAACCACATTTCACCCCTCCCCCCGAATCTGGTTCTCGGGAAGCAGCCACTCTCTCTTTTTTTTTTTGAGATGGAGCTTTGTTCTTTCGCCCAGGCTGGAGTGAAGTGGCGTGATCTCAGCTCACCGCAACTTCCACCCCCCTGGTTTTAAGTGATTCTCCTGCCTCAGCCTCTTTAGTAGCTGGGATTACAGTCATGTGCTACCACACCCAGCCAATTTTTGTATTTTTAGTAGAGATGGGGTTTCACCATGTTGGCCAGGCTGGTCCCGAACTCTTGACCTCAGGTGATCCGCCTGCCTCGGCCTCCCAAAGTGCTGGGATTACAGGCATGAGCCACTGCGCCGGCCAGGGAAGCAGCCACTCTTAACTGGGAGCGAAACGTGTCTAGGTGGTCCATTTGTCTTTTTTTTTTTTTTTTTTTTTTTTTTCTGAGACAGGGTCTCACTCTGTCCCCTAGAGGCTGGAGTGCAGTGACATGATCTCTGCCCACTGCAACCTCCACCTCCAGGGTTCAAGTGATTCTCCTGCCTCAGCCTCCTGAGTAGCTGGGATTACAGGCATGTGCCACCATGCCCAGCTAATTAGTTTTTGTACTTTTAGTAGAGACGGGGTTTCACCATGTTGGCGAGGCTGCTCTCGAACTCCTGGCCTCAACTAATCCACCTGCCTTGGCCTCCCAAAGTGCTGGGATTACAGGCATGAGCCACTGCTCCCAGCCCCACGTGTCTTTGTCTCAAGTCTTTCTGAAGCTCTTCAAAGGCCCAGTGACTTGTGGCTGTGGGGCGGGATGATGGACCAGTTGGAGGGTCCAAGGATCTTGTGCTGGAAGGGTTTTCGGCCCATGTGAGCAGGACCAGAACCCTTCCCCAAGGGGTGCAATGCCCAGGTTGTCCTCCATCTGAGCAGGGGCTGGCAGTACACCTGCCCCCGGGCCTTGGGCCTGGGTGTCCACATCAGGCATTGCCCTTCTCCCCTCCCGCAGGTGGGCAACGCCGTGCCACCGCCCCTGGCCAAAGCCATTGGCTTGGAGATCAAGCTTTGTATGTTGGCCAAAGCCCGAGAGAGTGCCTCAGGTATGGTGGGGTGGGCCAGGCTTCCTCTGGGGCCTGACTGCCCTCTGGGGGTACATGTGGGGGCAGTTGCTGGCCACTGCTTTGGGCTCTGGGACTCAGGCGGGTCACCTACCCACGTTCGTGGCCCCATCTTTCTCAAGGGGCTGCTGTGAGGATTGAGTGAGTTGCACGTGTCGAGTGCTTAGAGCAGGCGGGCTGCACACAGCAGGCCTTTGGTCAGGTTGGCTGCTGGGCTGGCCCTGGGGCCGTTTCCCTCACTCCTGCTCGGTGAATTTGGCTCAGCAGGCACCTGCCTCAGCTGCTCACTTGAGCCTCTGGGTCTAGAACCCTCTGGGGACCGTTTGAGGAGTGTTCAGTCTCCGTGAACGTTCCCTTAGCACTCTGCCACTTATTGGGTCGGCTGTTAACATCAGTACGTTAATGTTTCCTGATGGTCCATGTCTGTTACTCGCCTGTCAAGTGGCGTGACACCGGGCGTGTTCCCCAGAGTGACTTTTCCTTTTATTTCCCTTCAGCTAAAATAAAGGAGGAGGAAGCTGCTAAGGACTAGTTCTGCCCTCCCGTCACCCCTGTTTCTGGCACCAGGAATCCCCAACATGCACTGATGTTGTGTTTTTAACATGTCAATCTGTCCGTTCACATGTGTGGTACATGGTGTTTGTGGCCTTGGCTGACATGAAGCTGTTGTGTGAGGTTCGCTTATCAACTAATGATTTAGTGATCAAATTGTGCAGTACTTTGTGCATTCTGGATTTTAAAAGTTTTTTATTATGCATTATATCAAATCTACCACTGTATGAGTGGAAATTAAGACTTTATGTAGTTTTTATATGTTGTAATATTTCTTCAAATAAATCTCTCCTATAAACCACCCTGGGTGGGTATTCGTGATTTGCACGGGACTTCTGGCTGAGGTCAGACAGGAACAAGCTCTTCCATGCTGAAGGCGACCCACATGGAGTTTGAAGCTAGCACGTTTGAAGCTAGACACTCCGTGTGTCTGTCTGTGTTTGTTCAGAACTGAGTCACGTGAGTTGATCCCCATGACATGCAAATGGAACTTGCTAGTGTAGCTTCCAGGAAAGCCTTTTAAAGGAAGTCTTGGCTGGCCTTCCCCATGGCTGGTAGGCCTTCTTTGGTCTGAAGTGGGTTGTGATGCCTGGCAGTGGAGCAGCCATCCTGTGACCATGAGGCAGAGCTCTGTGCTGCAACTGGTGGAATAAGGAGAGAGAAGTCACCACTGAGCTGCCCTTGGAGCCCCGGCCACCCTATCCCCAAGCAAAACCTCTTCTTTAGTTGGGTTTTTTTTCTTTCCAAAGATTTTTTTTTTTTTTTTTTTTGAGACAGTCTTGCTCTGTTGCTCAGGCTGTAGTGCAGTGGGGCAGTCTCCGTTCAACGCAGCCTCTGCCTCCTGGGTTCAAGAAATTCTCCTGCCTCAGCCTCCCGAGTAGCTGGGATTGTAGGCGCCCATCACCACGCCCAGCTAATTTTTGTATTTTTAGTAGAGACGATGTTTCACCATGTTGGCCAGGCTGGTCTTGAAATCCTGACATGATCCGCCCATCTGGGCCTCCCAAAGTGCTGGGTTACAGGTGTGATCCACTGCACCCAGCCTCCCATTAGCTTTTTTTTTTTTTTTTTTTTGAGACAGTTTCGTTCTTGTTGCCCAGGCTGGAGTGCGGTGGCACGATCTCTGCTCACTGCAACCTCTGCCTCCCAGGTTCAAGTGATTCTCCTGCCTCAGCCTGCCAAGTAGCTGGGATTACAGGCATGCGCCATCACACCCAACTAACTTTGTATTTTTAGTAGAGACGGGGTTTCTCCATGTTGGTCAGGGTGGTCTCAAACTCCCGACCTCAGGTGATCTGCCTGCCTCGGCCTCCCAAAGTGCTGGGATTATAGGTGTGAGCCACCATGCCTGGCCAGCATTTTTTAATAGTGACATAACACTTCTGTGTGTCCTGTGGCCACTGGATGTACCCTTTCTCTGTGATGGCCACATGACTGTCTTTGCTGGGAGCTCCCTGGGCATTTGGGATGACTGCCCCTGCTCAGTCATCCTGGCTCATCATGTCTGTGCCATACAGAGACCTCCCATTTTTAGGAAGTCAATTTATATTTGTCACTCTTAGTTTTTCGTAGCCTGTTTATTTTTGAGACAGATTCTCACTCTGTCGCCCAGGCTGGAGTGCAGTGGTGTGATCTCTGCTCACCACAACCTCCGCCTCCCGGGTTTAAGCAATTCTCCTGCCTCAGCCTCCCAAGTAGCAGGGATTGAGTAGCTGGGATTACAGGCGCCTGCCACTACATCTGGCTAATTTTTGTTAATTTAGTAGAGACAGGGTTTTGCCATGTTGGCCAGGATGGTCTTGAACTCCTGACCTCAAATGATCCTCTTGCCTTGGCCTCCCAAAGTGCTGGCATTACAAGCATGAGTCACCGTGCCCGGCCTTTGTAGCCTATTTAGAAACGCCTTCCCTCCCCCCACCAAGAGATCTTAAACATGTATCTTCTTCCACATTTCTGACATTCCCATTTTAACACATGAATCACTTTTGTAAGGACTAAAAATGGGGATCTCAGCTTATTTTTTGAATAAGACTGATAGCAAATGCACACAGCAAAGTACAACAGCTCAGCTTGACATATGGTAAAGTTCCCCCATCCGAGATTTTTTTTAAAATATACTTTCTGCTGCTATTTTAAGCTAAAAAATTCATTTTAAAGTATATAATGAGTATAATGAGTTTTCTTTTTCTGGATTCCAAGGCACCTTGATCAAGACAACTGAATCTTTGTACTAATGCATAGTGTGACCTTGTGAGAAAACAATCACCCATGTACCTATTATCTTTTTTTATTTTCTATTTTTTTGAGACAGGGTCTCAGTCTGTCACCCAGGCTGGAGTGCAGTGGCCTGATCTCGGCTCATGGCAGCCTCCACCTCCTGGGTTCAAGTGATCCCCTGCCTCCGTGTAACTGGGACTACAGGAGTGTACCATCATATGTAGCTAATTCTTGTTTTGTTTTTTGAGATGGAGTTTCACTCTTGTTGCCCAGGCTGGAGTGCAATGGCGCAATCTCGGCTCACTGCAGCCTCTACCTCCCGGGTTCAAGGGATCCTCCTGCCCCAGCCTCCCAAGTAGCTGGGATTACAGGCGTGTGCCTGGTGAATTTTTGTATTTTTGGTAGAGACGGGCTTTCACCATGTTGCCCAGGCTGTTCTCGAGCTCCTGACCCCAAGTGATCAGCCCACCTCAGCCTCCCAAAGCGTTGGGATTACAGGCATGAGCCACCACACCAGGCCTAATTTTTACTTATGTAGAGATGCAGTCTCACTATATTGCCTAGGCTGGTCTCAAACTCCTGGCCTCAAGCGATCCTCCCGCTTGGCTTCCTAAAGTGCTAGATTACAGGTATCTGCCACCATACCCAGCCGATAGTGTCAATTTTTTTTTTTTTTTATGAGATGGAGTTGTGGTCTTGTTGCCCAGGCTGGAGTGCAATGGCATGATCTTGGCTCACTGCAACCTCCACCTCCTGGGTTCAAGCGATTCTCCTGCCTCAGCCTCCCGAGTAGCTGAGATTACAGGCGCCTACCACCACGCCCAGCTAATTTTAGTAGAGATGGGGTTTCACCATGTTGGCCAGGCTGGTCTCAAACTCCTGACAACAGGTGATCCACCCACCTTGGCCTCCAAAAGTGCTGGGATTACAGGCATGAGCCACCGCGCCCGGTGATAGTGTCTATTAAGACTGCTTTTACAAAACTTAGTGGGACATGGTGGCACGTGCCTGTAGTCCCAGCTACTCAGGAGCATGAAGTGGGAGAATCGCTTGAGCCCAGGAGGTGGAGGTTGCAGTAGCAATCTCGGCTCACTGCAACCGAGATTGTGCCACTGCACTCCAGCCTGGGTAACACAGCGAGACCCTGTCTCAAAAATAAACCACTTTGGGCCGGGCACAGTGGCTCACGCCTGTAATTCCAACACTTTGGGAGGCCCAGGCAGGTGGGTCACCTGAGGTCAGGAGTTTAAGACCACCCTGGCCAACAGGGTGAAACCCCATCTCTAGTATAAATACAAAAATCAGCCAGGTGTGGTGGTACATGCCTGTAATCCCAGCTACTTGGGAGATTGAGGCAGAATTGCTTGAACCTGGGAGGCGGCGGCTGCAGTGAGCCACGATCGTGCCACCACACTCCAGCCTGGGCGACAAAGCGAGACTGTCTCGAAAAAAATAAATAAACTGTCTTGCACCTCGAAGGTTGTCTTACCTAGGAATCTCTCTTGTTCCTCTATTTTTGAAAATTGGGGTAGAATATGAAATATGCGAGTCCTAAATGTTCAGCTTAAATTTCGAGAAGTGAACATAGCACTGTAGCCTATATCCTTATCAAGATAGAGAATGTCTCTGTCACCTCAGGTCACCTTGTGCCTCCTCCCACTTGATCTCCCCCTTCCCAGTCCCTGGGCAGCCTCCCATCCAGTTTTGTCTGCATAGATGACATCTGCCTGTTCAGGCCAGCATGGGCTCTTGTGTTTCAGATCTTTCAGCATAAATGCCTTTGGGATTCATCCATGCCATTAATATGTGTATCAGTTTTGTCCTTTTTAAAATATATATATATATATTTTAGAGGCAGGATCTTGCTCTGTTGCCCAGGCTGGAGTACAGCGATGTTCTACTGCAGCCTTGATCTCCTGGGCTTAAGTGATCCTCCTGCCTCAGCCTCCTGAGTAGCTGGAACTACAGGCGCATGCCACCATGCCCAGCTAAGTTTTACATTTTTTTTGTGGAGATGGGGTCTCACTGTGTTGCTCAGGGTGGTCTCAAACTCCTGGCCTCACGTGATCCTCCCACCTCAGCTTCTGCAGTAGCTGGGACCACAGGCATGTGCCGCCATACCCAGCTAATCATTATTTTTATTTTTATTTATTTTTGAGACGGAATCTCACTGTCACCAGGCTGGAGTGCGGTGGTGCGATCTCGGTTCACTGCAACCTCTGCCTCCCGGGTTCAAGCTATTCTCATGCCTCAGTCTCCCGAGTAGCTGGGATTACAGGCCTGCCACCAGGCCTGGCTAATTTCTATGTTTTTAGTAGAGATGGGGTTTCGCCATGTTGGCCAGGCTGGTCTCAGACTCCCGGGCTCAAGCGATCTGCCTGCCTCGGCCTCCCAAAGTGCTGGGATTACAGACATGAGCTACCATGCCTGGTAGCTGATTTTTATATTTTTTGTAGACAGGATCTCGCTTTGTTGCCCAGGCTGGTCTCAGACTCCTGGGCTCAAGCGATCTACCTGCCTTGGCATCCCCAAATGCTGGGATTATAGGCATGAACCACTGCACCTGGACAAGAATATATTAACTATACTCACTATGTTATACAATAAATCTCTTAGAAAGCCTTTATTTGAACTTTTT
The DNA here is from genome assembly GCF_029281585.2 of Gorilla gorilla gorilla. Lineage (NCBI taxonomy): Eukaryota > Metazoa > Chordata > Mammalia > Primates > Hominidae > Gorilla > Gorilla gorilla. Next base: position 16,165,920 of record NC_073244.2, on the reverse strand, counting down.
TTCTTTATATTGTTTGGAAACAACTACAGTCTCAAGAGCAGTAGATTGAATTGTGATGCAGGTCAGGCCTTTGTATCCAAGGGTTCCACCTCTGGCATTCAACCAACCACAGATTTAAAATATTCAGAAAAATTCCACAAAGTTCCAAAAAGCAAAACTTGTATTTGCCACTTACCAAGTACTACGTGGAATCCATGAGAATAAAGCAACGTGTAGACGTTATGTCAGGTATTACAAATAATCTAGAAACGACATAAAGTACACAGGAGAGGCCGGGCGCAGTGGGTCACGCCTGTAATCCCAGCACTTTGGGAGGCCAAGGTAGGAGGAACACTTGAGGCCAGGAGTTCAAGACCAGCCTGGCCAACATGGCGAAATGCCCTCTCTACAAAAAATAACAAAAATTTGCTGAGCATGGTGGCACACACCTGTAGTCCCAGCTACTCCAGAGGCTGAGATGGGAGGATCACTTGAGCCCAGCAGGTGGAGGTTGCATTAAGCCGAGATTGCGCTAGCCTGGGTGACAAAGCAAGACTCTGTCAAAAAGTAATGTACACAGAATATGTGTAGCGTATGTGCAAATACTATGCCATTTTATTTTATTTTATTTTATATTTGAGACAGAGTCTCACTCTGTCGCCCAGGCTGGAGTGCAGTAGCACAGTCTTGGCTCACTGCAACCTCTGCTTCCCGGGTTCAAGCGATTCTCCTGCCTCAGCCTCCCAAGTAACTGAGATTACAGGCATGTGCCGCCACGCCCGGCTAATTTTTTTGTATTTTTAGTAGAGACGGGGTTTCACCATGTTGGTCAAGCTGGTCTTGAACTCCTGACCTCAAATGATCCACCCGCCTCAGCCTCCCAAAGTGCTGGAACTACAGGTGTGAGCCACCATGCCCGGCCTATGACATTTTATATTAGGGATTTGAGCACATTCTGATTTTGGTACCACATGGGGTCCTAGAACCAATCCCCTGGGGATACCGAGGGATGGCTGGACATAGATTTGTATACACATGTGTATCCACATCTAGGCTACTTTTCTAGGAGTTGAATGACTGGATTGAAACTTTAGAACTGGCACATCCACTAAAAATCAAGCAGGTGTTTTATAGGGATTTCATTAACTTTGCAGACTTCTGGAAGAATTGACATGTTAATGACAAGCCTTCCTTTCTAAGAACAGGGTTTGTCCTGTTTGTTCAGGAATTCCTTTGTGTCCACAGCTTTTCATCCAGATCTTGCAGACTTCATAACTTGATTCCTAAGTATTTAGTCCCTTCATTACTAATATAAATGGGATGTTTTCTTGATTTCTAAACCATGGTCCTTTGCCTATGGAGAGATGCTCCATTTGTATTGGCTGTGATTTTGTAAACTGTGTTCTTTGAATCTAACCAACTTGTTGAATTCCTTTTTTTTTTTTTTTGGAGATGGAGTCTCACTCTGTCACCCAAGCTGCAGTGCAGTGGTGTGATCTCTGCTCACTGCAACCTCCATCTTGGGGTTCAAGGGATTCTCTTGCCTCAGCCTCCTGAGTAGCTGGGATTACAGGCATGGGCCATCACACCCAGCTAATGTTTGTATTTTTAGTAGAGATGGGGTTTCACCATGTTGGCCAGGCTGGTCTTGAACTCCTGACCTCGGGTGATCCGCCTACCTCAGCCTCCCAAAGTGCTAGGATTACAGGTGTGAACCACTGCGCCTGGCCTGAATTTTCTTGTTTTTAATCCCACTTTTTCACTGGTCACAGTTTCAGGTATACGATCCTTCACCAAGAACAACAACTTGAGGATGTACTTTGGTGTAAGAATTAGAAACCATTGTCTTTTCTTTTTAGAGACAGGGTCTTGTTCTTTCACCCAGACTGGACTGCAGTGATGCGATCATAGCTCACTGCAGCCTCGAACTCCTTCGCTCCAGAGATCCCCCCACCTCAGTCTCTGGAGTAGCTGGGACTACAGGTATGTACCATCACGCCTAACTAATTTTTATTTTTATTTTTAGTAAAGATGAGTTCTTGCTATGTTGCCCAGGCTGGTCTCAAACTCCTGGGCTCCAATGATCGTCCCTCCTCATCCTTCCAAAGTGCTGGGATTACAGGTGTAAGCCACCGTGCCTGGCTTCTTTTTTTTTCCTTTTAATATATGATTATTTTTTGTAAAGATGGCATCTCACTCTGTTGCCCAGACTGGTCTCCAGTGATTTCAATTCTTGTAAGTATAAAGCAGATGTGGAAGTTCTGGGTCATTTGGTGGTTCTATTTTTAATTTTTTGAGGAACCGCCATACCATAGTTCATAGTGGAAGGCTGTTTTTTTAATGAAATAAGCATGTAAGGCTGAGGTGCCCGTCTACTTCCCTAGAAAAACCACAGTAAGGACATTGCCACGTCTCCTTTCTGCCCCTGTTTTTTGGCTGTTACCACATCTGCATGTCCATCAATTTAGTATTTCTTTTTTTTTATCTCTATTTACTTTTTTTTTTTTTTGAGATGGAGTCTCTGTCACCTAGGCTGGAGTGCAATGGCGCAATCTTGGTTCGCTGCAACCTTCGCCTCCTGGGTTCAAGTGATTCTCCTGCCTCAGCCTCCTTAGTAGCTGGGATTACAGGCACACACCACCACGCCCAGCTGTTTTTTTTTTTTTTTTCTTTTGAAACAGAGTCACCTTCTCGTTGCCCAGGCTGGACTGCAACGGCAGGATCTCGGCTCACCACAACCTCCGCCTCCTGGGTTCAAGCGATTCTCCTGCCTCAGCCTCCTGAGTAGCTGGGATTACAGGCATGTGCCACCACGCCCAGCTAATTTTGTATTTTTAGGAGAGACAGGGTTTCTCCATGTTGGTCAGGCTGGTCTCGAACTCCCAACCTCAGGTGATCCACCTACCTTGGCCTCCCAAAGTGCTGGGATTACAGGCGTGAGCCACCATGCCTGGCCACACCCAGCTGATTTTTGTATTTTTAGTAGAGATGGGGTATCATCATGTTGGCCAGGCTCGTCTCGAACTCCTGACCTCAAGTGATCCTCCCACCTCGGCCTCCCAAAGTGCTGGGATTACAAGTGTGAGCCACCGCGCATGGCCTATTTTTATTTTTTTTTTACAAAGTCTTGGCCGGGCGCGGCGGCTCACACCTATAATCCTAGCACTTTGGGAGGCCAAGGCAGGCGAATCACCTGAGTTTGGAGTTCAAGACTAGCCTGGCCAACATGGAGAAACCCCATCTCTACTAAAAATACAAAATTAGCTGGGCATGGTGGCGCATGCCTGTAATTCCAGCTACTAGGGAAGCTGAGGCAGGAGAATCACTTGAACCCGGGAGGTGGAGGTTGCGGTGAGCTGAGATCATGCCACTGCACTCCAGCCTGGGCAACAAGAGCAAAACTCCATCTCAAAAAAAAAAGAGTCTCACTCCATCGCCCAGGCTGGAGTGCAGTGGCGCAGTATTGGTTCATGGCAACCTCTGCCTCCCGGGTTCAAGGGATTGCCATGCCTCAGCCTCCCGAGCAGCTGGGATTACAGATGCCTGCCACCACACCTGGCTAATTTTTGTATTTGTAGTAGACAACGGGGGTTTCGCTATGTTGGCCAGGCTGGTCTCGAACTCCTGACCTCAGGGGATCCGCCCACCTTGGCCTCCCAACGTGCTGGGATTACAGACATGAGCCACTGTGCCCGGCAGAAACAGGACCTTTAGAGAGAAAATTAAACCCAGGTGTGGTGGCTCATGCCTGTAATCCCAGCATGTTGGGAGGCCGTGGCAGGCAAACCACTTGAGATCAGGAGTTTGAGACCAGCCTGGCCAACTTGGTGAAACCCCGTCTCTACTAGAAATACAAAAATACAAAAATTAGCCAGGTGTGGTGGCACATGCCTGTAGACCCAGCTACTCGGGAGGCTGAGGCAGGAGAATCACTGGAACCCAGGAGGTGGAGGTTGCCATTAGCTGAGATTGCACCACTGCACTCCAGCCTGGACTACAGAGTGAGACTTCACCTTTAAAAAAAATAATTAAAAAAAAAAAGTTTAAATGAGGTCATTAGGGTGGGCCCTAATCCAATGTGACTGATGTCCTTAGAAGAAGAGATTGGGACATAGACACACACAGAGGAGGCCACGTGAGGACAGAGGGAGAAGGTGCCCCCACCTCAGAAGAAACCAACCCTGCCGACACTGTGATCTTGGACTTCCAGCCTCCAGAACTGAGAAAATAAATGTGTGCTGTTTAAGCCTCCTAGTCTGTGATATTTTGTTGTGAAAATGTGAGAGAAAGTAACTAATGTTAAGCTGGGTTTGCTCAATTCTGTTTTCCAGCGTAATTTCACAAAGCCCCTGACTCTGAGACACGTGAGACACGTCTGCACAGCTCTACAGAACGAGGCTTTGAAGACAAAACAGGACAGAGCACAGGGCACACCATGTCCCTTGCCCGAGTCATTATATTCCTTAAATGAGTCTGGGCACGGTGATTCATGCCTGTGATCCCAGCATTTTGGGAGACCAGGGCAAGGGCATCACCTTAGCCTGGGGAGGTCGAGGCTGCAGTGAGCTGTGATCGTGCCACTGCACTCCAGCCTGGGTGACAGAGAAAGACCCTGTCTCAAAAAAAAAAAAAGAAAAAAAAAAAAAAAAAAGGCATGCCGGGTGCGGTGGCTCATGCCTGTAATCCCAGCACTTTGGGAGGCCCAGGCAGGCGGATCACCTGAGGTCGGGAGTTCGAGACTACCCTGACCAATATAGAGAAACCCCGTCTCTACTAAAAATACAAAATTAGCCGGGTGTGGTGGTGGCGCATGCCTGTAATCCCAGCTACTCAGGAGGCTGAGGCGGGAGAACCGCTTGAACCCAGGAGGCAGAGGTTGCAGTGAGCTGAGATCACACCACTGCACTCCAGCCTGGGCAATAGAGCAAGACTCTGTCTCAAAAAAAAAGAATAAAAGGACCTGGGCTGGGCACGGGTGGGTCACGCCTGTAATCCCAGCACTTTGGGAGGCCAAGGCGGGCGGATCACAAGGTCAGGAGATCAAGACCATCCTGGCTAACAAGGTGAAACCCCATCTCGACTAAACATACAAAAATTAGCTGGGCGTGGTGGCGGGCGCCTGTAGTCCCAGTTACTCAGGAGGCTGAGGCAGGAGAATGGCATGAACCCAGGAGGCGGAGCTTGCAGTGAGCCGAGATTGTGCCACTGCCCTCCAGCCTGGGCAATAGAGCGAGACACCATCTCAAAAAAAAAAAAGAAAAAGGACCTGGTTCAAACCTTTTCCTACACATAAAATAACATCTAATGGGGTTAGGGTATTATGCTTCTGTAATCTATAACCAGATGTACTCTTGCACCCAAACCTTGATGTGGCTCACACCTGTGTAATCCCAGCACTTGGCTCACGGCAGCCTCACCTCCTGGGCTCCAGCGATTCTCCTGCCTCAGCCTCCTGAGTAGCTGGGATTACAGACATGCACCAACATGCTCAGGTAATTTTTGTATTTTTAATAGAGATGGGTTTTCACCACGTTTTCCAGGCTGGTCTTGAACTCCTGACCTCAGGTCATCTGCCCGCAAAAGTGCTGGGATTACAGACATGAGCCACTGTGCTCAGCCTCTTTCTTTTTTAGAGACAGGGTTTTTGCTCTGTCACCCAGGCCAGAGTGTAATGGCACAATCATAGCTCACTGCAGCCTTGACCTCCTGGGCTCAAGCAATCCTCCTACCTCAGCCTCCCAGGTAGCTGGGACTACAGGCGTGCATTACCACACCCAGCAATTTTGTGTGTGTAGTGATGGGGTCTCAATGATGTTGCCTAGTCTGGTCTTGAACTCCTGGGCTCAAGAAATCTTTCTGCCTTGGCCTCCCAAACTGCTGGGATTATAGGCACGAACCACAGTGCCCAGCCAAGAAATATATTTATATGTTACATTTCACATATGTTACATAAATGCATATTATATATTAATACATGTCCAAAAATAATCTTTCCTTTCTTGGTGCCTTCTTTCCAAAGCATTCCTCATTAACAGGTTCTGATTCTTTCTTTCCAGGAAATGATTTGCATATATCTGCATATCTATGTGCTGTTGAAGATTTACACAAATTGGTTCCTGTAATATATGCCATTTTATATATCGCTTCCTCTTTTTTTTTTTTTTTTGAGATGGAGTCTTGCTCTGTCGCCCAGGCTGGAGTGCAATGGCGATTCTCCTGCCTCAGCCTCCCAAGTAGCTGGGATTACAGGCACCCACCACCATGGCCAGATTTTTTTTTTTTTTTTTTTTTTTGTATTTTTAGTAGAGACGGCATCTCACCATGTTGGCCAGGGGCTGGTCTTGAACTCCTGACCTCAGGTGATCCACCCACCTCGGCCTCCCGATTACAGGTGCCCAGCCTGTTTCCCTATAACATCTTTACTACCACGGGGTGATATCGAATTTTTGAAGCTTTGCCCAATCTGCTAGGTTGTTTGGATTTTGTGTTGCTCAGAGTACATTTGAGTAAGCTTGTAAAAATGTTTATCAGTCCTTTGGACCAGCTTCGTATTTTCACCAATATAGCCAGGCCACCCTCCTGAAAGGCCACAGCGGCGTGCCTCTCTTTCCTGCTCTCCAGCTAATGTTTTCCCTTCCACTTGGCTCTCTACAGGCTTCTAGAATAATTTTTTCCACAAGAAAAGTTGGTGATATTCCAAACACTTGAGTGGCCTCCTCACTCACACCTCAGAGGATAAAAAAGCATAAACTTTTTTTTCCTGTCTTCTTATTTATTTTTCTCAGGGCATTCTCCCTTACAAGTTATTTTTTGTTTTGTTGCATGTGTGTGTGTGTGCGTGTGTGTTTTTGAGACAGGGTCTCATCTGTTACCCAGGCTGAAGTACAGTCACATGATCATGGCTCAACCTCCTGGGCTGAAGCTATTCTCCCACCTCAGCCTCCTGAGTATCTGGGACTACAGGCACACAGAACTATGCCCAGCTGATTAAAAAAAAAATTTTTTTTTAAGGGCCGGGCGCAGTGGCTCGCACCTGTAATCCCAGCACCTTGGGAGGCCGAGGTGGGCCCCCGTCTCTACTAAACCGTCTACTAAAAACACAAAAATTAGCACGGCGTGGTGGTGGTCGTCTGTAATCCCAGCTACTTGGGAGGCTGAGGCAGGAGAATCACTAGAACCCGGAAGGCAGAGGTTGCAGTGAGCCGAGATTGCGCCGCTGCACTCCAGCCTGGGCGACAGAGTGAGACTCCATCTCAAAAAAAAAAAAAAAAAAAGTTGTTTTTTAGAGATGGGGGGTCTCACTATGTGTTGCCCAGGCTGGTCGAACTCCAAGGCTGAAGTGATCCTTCTGCCTCAGTCACCCAAAGTTCTGGGATTACAGGCGCGGGCCACCACACCCAGCTAATTTTTGTATTTTTAGTAAAGACGGGGTTTCCCCATATTGCCCAGGCTGGTCTCGAACTCCTGACTTCAAGAGATCTGCCCATCTTGGCCTCTCAAAGTGCTGGGATTACAGGCGTGAGCCACTGCGTCCGGCATTGTCAAACGTTTTTTGTTCATTATCACCCTTCTTAGGAGAAAACCCGAATTATCCTAAAATTGAATTTACATCAACTAAATTAATTTCAATTTAATTACATTTAATATCTCCCTAAAGGCAGAAACTAAATACTTAGGGATAAATGCTGTCTGATAGAGCTGGCTTTGGAAGACCACAATATCTAAGATTTTTTTCCTCCCTGAGGACCAGTTTTTTCCCCTGGGGAGTCATCATGAATCACTTCGACTGAGGACGGTTGTGCTTAGAGCAAGGAGCTGAGCAATAAACAAGTAAATGCACAAAATTATACCGGAAAGCCAAGAATGCTACAAAGAAAAGAAGAGGGAGTGGCTGAGGGGAGGCCACTTGGCATCTGAATCATTGGGATCGGGAAAGAAGACAAGGAACAGTTTAAGCAAAAGGATTGTTTTCCCCGAACTTTGGTTTCTTTTTTCTTTCTTTTTTTTTCTTTTTTAGAGACAGGGGTCTCACTATGTTGCCCAGGCTTGTCTCAAACTCCTGGCCTCAAGCCATCCCCACGCCTCGGTCTCCCAAAGTGCGGGATTACAGGCAGGCGCCACTGCACCCAGTCTGAGCCTCAGTTTCTTCAGCTGTAAAATGGAAGTAATATCCTCCTCACCATGCTTCATATACGATAAGCACTCAATAAGTGAGCTTTATGATTATTATTATTTATTTTAATTTTACTTATTTTTCTGAGACTGAGTCTCACTCTGCAGCCCCAGGCTGGAGTGCAGTGGTGCGATCTCGGCTCACTGCAGCCTCCGCCTCCTGGGTTCAAGCGATTCTCCCGCCTCAGCCTCCCGAGTAGCTGGGATTACAGGTGCCCACCACCATGCCTGGCTAATTTTTTTTTTTTTTTTTTTTTTTTTGAGACGGTGTCTCTCTCTGTCGCCAGGCTGGAGTGCAGTGGCGCGATCTCGGCTCACTGCAACCTCCGCCTCCCGGGTTCAAGCGATTCTCCTGCCTCAGCCTCCCGAGTAGCTGGAACTGCAGGCACGCACTACCACTCCCAGCTAATTTTTGTGTTTTTAGTAGTGACGGGGTTTCGCCACGTTGGCCAAGCTGGTCTCGAACTCCTTACCTCAGGTGATCCGCCCGCCTCGACCTCCCAAAGTGCGAGGATTACAGGCTTGAGCCACCTCGCCTGGCCTATTTTAATTTTAAAGGTTAATAGGACCAGCCCTGAAATCAGCCTCTGCCCCGCTGGCCCTACTCTGGTACCAGCAGCGCCCAGTAGCATACACAGCCGCGTGAGCCTCCACCTCCGTCCGCAGGTGTCGCTGTGGGTGCCGCGGCTGGGCCCCTCTAGGCGGCGACGGCGGCACCGGAAGTCTCGTTTTTGCCCGCTTCCGCTCTCTGGCCGGGCTTGGGCTGCGTGGAGAATACTTTTTGCGATGCCTACTGGAGACTTTGAGTGAGTCGGTGATCGCGGAAAGGGGCACGGGAAGCGGTTGGGGTGCTCTGGGAAGTATTATGGGGCCTGGGTGCGCCGAGGCTGCGGGAGCCGGGCCTGGCTGACTTAATCTTCGTTCCCCACACATTTGTTTCCGCAGTTCGAAGCCCAGTTGGGCCGACCAGGTGGAGGAGGAGGGGGAGGACGGTAAGTGTACACGGTCGCCCGGGGTATTCGCGGCCAGGCCCAAGCCGTGTGACTGCCGCCTGCTTCCATCTCCCAGTCTGGCACCGTGTACCCCGTCACGGTCTGCCCCTGCCCCGCGCCATCCTCCTTGGGACCCGCCTGTTGCCAACTCCAGGTGTTCCCCGGCGGGTCCTTCTTCCTCCCATGCCACTGCCTCCCAGCTGTTCTCCTCCAGGGAGGAAGTTGTAATCTCCCGTCTCCTGTTTCTCTACTGGCGCCTGGTTGGCTTCATGGCCTGGCACCCACCTTCCTACGAGGGATCCCCCATCCTTGCCACTCCGAGTCCCCACAGGCCCATCCCAGTGCGTTGCCTGGCCAGCCCTCTGCCCTTGGCCTGCCTTTCTCCGCTTTTGCTGTAGGCGTCATCCCAAAAGCCCTTCCATCGCAGCTGGGGAGCTCCTGCCCCTGGAACTGACTCCTCCTCCCTACGCTGCCTTTTGCAGACAAATGTGTCACCAGCGAGCTCCTCAAGGGGATCCCTCTGGCCACAGGTGACACCAGCCCAGAACCAGAGCTACTGCCGGGAGGTGAGTGAGGACTGCCACTCGGTGTCCGGGCTGCCTCTCCCTCTAGCCCTGCCGCTCCTGATCCCCATGACCCAGGGCTCAGTCCTTCTCTGTTTTTCCCCTTCTGCCAGCTCCACTGCCGCCTCCCAAGGAGGTCATCAACGGAAACATAAAGACAGTGACAGAGTACAAGATAGATGAGGATGGCAAGAAGTTCAAGGTGAGGGTGGGGGTGCAGGGGGTGGGGACCCTTGTGCTTGGGGGCCCATAGACCGGAATGGGGTGGGGTGTGTTGAGGAGGTTGATAAAGGAGATCCCTTGGTCCCAGGAGCCTGACCCTTCTCTCCTCCCATCCTCAGATTGTCCGCACCTTCAGGATTGAGACCCGGAAGGCTTCAAAGGCTGTCGCAAGGAGGAAGGTGAGGCTCTTCTTCCCCAGGGCTAACCTAGAGGAATTGGAAAACCGTGCTCCCGGACGTGTTTAGAGATGGGGCTTAACTCTTTTTTTTTTTTTTTTTTTTTTTTTGAGACAGAGTGTTGCTCTGTCCCCCAGGCTGAAGTGCAGTGGCACGATCTCAACTCACTGCAACCTCCGCCTCCTGGGTTCAAGTGATTCTCCTGCCTCAGCCTCCCGAGTAGCTGGGGTTACAGGCATGTGCCACCACACCCAGCTAATTTTTGTACTTTTAGTAAAGACGGGGTTTTGCCATGTTGGCCAGGCTGGTCTCGAACTCCTGACCTCACATGCTCTGTGCACCTAGGCCTCCCAAAGTGTTGGGATTACAGGTGTGAGCCATCGCACCCAGCCGGGCTTACCTCTTTGTACCTATTTTGTTGAAGCTGAACTGAGGCCTGGGGTGCTTGCACTGTCTTGGGGCCCTGAAAAGTCCAAGGCACAGCAGTCGATAAATAGCAACTAAATAAATGATAAATATCTAATCAAAGTTTGATGATAGATATCATATTAAATATCAAATAACATCCATTGTAAATATCGAATAAAAATTAGATTCTTTTAATTTTTTTAAAGACACAGTGTCCAGTTCTGTTGCCCAGGCTGGAGTACAGTGGCACAATCATAGCTTACTGCAGCCTCGAACTCCCAGGCTCAAGCCATCCTCCCACCCCACCCTCCTGAGTAGCTGAGATTACAGGTGTGCACTGCCACACCGGCTAATTTTAATTGTTTGTAGAGATGGGGTTTCACTATGTTGCCCAGGCTGGTCTCCAGCTCCTGGGCTTGAGAGATCCTCCCACCTTCGCCTCTCAAAGTGCTGGGATTACAGGAGGGAGCCACTGCGCCCAGCCACGGTTAGATTCTTATTCCTCTTGGCCTGTCAACCTGCAGGAACGGAGGCAGGAGGTGGTCGCAGCAGTTTTTGGAAGAAGCGTTAGCAATAAGTATACTTAGAACAGCTTGCTGTGCACTTAATTGTAACATACCCCATGCCAAGCACCTTGCACAAAGTGTTTCTCATTCAGTCTCCTTAGGAGCCCAGGGAGGCAGGAAGCTTTTGTGGTTCCCGTTTTATAAGGGAGGAAGCTGAGGCTCAGGTTGTCTAGCTCAAGGGCCCGGAGGTCTAGGTGGACCCCTGCACATCCCTGAGTATTGCGCCCTGGTGGGAGCTGGTCCGCCAGGCTGCACAGGCCCCACGCTGTGTAGCTGTCACCTGGACCCCGAGAGGCTGACAGCTGCCTTGCCTCCTGGAGCTCAGGCCTGGCGTGTACTCAGGAAACAACTGTCGCCAGGACTGTTCAGGGAGTGCTTGAGGAGGATGAAAATGGGGTTTGAGGCCCAGACACTCTGGGGGTGGCTGTTGTAGGTCTAGGGTACCCCACTGTGGAACCCAGCCTGCCCCTGTCCTCAACTGTCCCCCATCCCTCCCTGAGCCCAGAACTGGAAGAAGTTCGGGAACTCAGAGTTTGACCCCCCGGGACCCAATGTGGCCACCACCACTGTCAGTGACGATGTCTCTATGACGTTCATCACCAGCAAAGAGGTAAGCGGGGCAATCAGGTGGGGCTGGCATCCTGGGGTGGGGCAAAGGGGGTGCCTCAGCCGCCTCTGAGCTCCCCCCAACCCGCCTCTGCCAGGACCTGAACTGCCAGGAGGAGGAGGACCCCATGAACAAACTCAAGGGCCAGAAGATCGTGTCCTGCCGCATCTGCAAGGGCGACCACTGGACCACCCGCTGCCCCTACAAGGATACGCTGGGGCCCATGCAGAAGGAGCTGGCCGAGCAGCTGGGCCTGTCTACTGGCGAGAAGGAGAAGCTGCCGGGAGGTGCGGGGGTGGGAGGGTCCTGCTGTCAGCGCACGGGTTCTGTCCCCACTGCTGCCTTTGTGCTGTCATCTCCCGCACGACAGTGCAGCGGGTTTGATGGTGCCGGACTCTCCTCGGGGCGTCTGTGCCTTCCTAATTGGCTGCACCTATGGTTGGGAGACAGGCGTCTCCCATATATGTGCGACTTGGCAGCTGTGACTTTGCTGGTGGCCCTGTGACTGTCCTGGTGAGCTGCTGTCTGTCGGCCCCAGGGTGCTGATCACCCCACATTGTGTGTGCGCACTGTGTGTATAGTGTCTCCGTTGCATGCCTGTGGCTGTACCGTCCGAATTCTTTGGTGGGATTTGCTGGTGGCGATTGTGAGAGTGGAGACGTGCACTTGTCGCCTGCCATGCGAGGGGGACCTGGGCACTGTTCCTGTCGTGTGTCCCATGTCTGCCGTCGCTGTGCATGTGAGGCTGCCGTCCCTGTTGTCCTCCCGCCCTCTCTGGGGTGGGGTCGGGGCTCCTCCTCCTCCGCCAGTGTCGCTGGCCGGGAGCTCAAATGGTGTCAGCTTCTCAGGTGTCACCTTGGTGTCCTCGTGGCCAACTGGCTGCCTGTGGTTTGACACATAGTGCCTGCGCTGGCTCAACACTGAAGCCCGAGCTTCCTGGGGCGGCTCTGTCCCCACGCCTGCGCCACAGTGAGGTTGAACTTGACTGTCTTTTGGTCCTCAGAGCTAGAGCCGGTGCAGGCCACGCAGAACAAGACAGGGAAGTATGTGCCGCCAAGCCTGCGCGACGGGGCCAGCCGCCGCGGGGAGTCCATGCAGCCCAACCGCAGAGGTGAGGGGCACCCCGACGCCAGGCTGGTGGGTGGGCACCTCTCGGCACCTCGTAATTATCCCCGAAGCGTGCAGACGAGGGCTGGGCAGTGTCCTCCCCCTCACAGCCACCTCCCCTCTCCCACACAGCCGACGACAACGCCACCATCCGTGTCACCAACTTGTCAGAGGACACGCGTGAGACCGACCTGCAGGAGCTCTTCCGGCCTTTCGGCTCCATCTCCCGCATCTACCTGGCTAAGGACAAGACCACTGGCCAATCCAAGGTGGGCAGGCAGGCAGGCAGGCGTGGTGGGGCTGTGTGAGGGTCACTTGTCCTAGGGTCGCCTGTCCTAGCTTGTGCCCCTGACCCCATCCCGCCCCTCCACAGGGCTTTGCCTTCATCAGCTTCCACCGCCGCGAGGATGCCGCCCGTGCCATTGCCGGGGTGTCCGGCTTTGGCTACGACCACCTCATCCTCAACGTCGAGTGGGCCAAGTAAGACTCCACCCCTGCCCCGCCCCACCCCACCTCTCCCTGCCTTGTCCCAGCACCTTCACGGAGTGTTGGGCCAACCAATAGCCCTGAGCCAATTTAACAGTCCCCCAGCTGGTTTTGAGGGGACAGTCCTTTATTGTCTTTTTCCAAAACCTGGCAGAGGGGCAGAGGGGTGGCAGCTCCTGTGCCTGGGGTCCCTGCCAGTCCGTGGACCAGGCCTGGAGACTGGCCATCTGGCTCCGTGCCCGCTTCGTCCTCACATTACCCCATCCTCTGCCCACCTACCCCCAAGATGCCACTTGGGTGTCTGGGGTCTTGGGGTGCCCCCAGAAGTCTCATACCTGCAACCCTCCCCTACCCCAGGCCGTCCACCAACTAAGCCAGCTGCCACTGTGTACTCGGCCCGGGACCCTTGGCGACAGAAGACAGCCTCCGAGAGCGCGGGCTCCAAGGGCAATAAAGCAGCTCCACTCTACTTGGTTCTTTTTGTTCTTGCGTCTCCAGTCCTGTGGTGGGGGCCAGTGCCTCCCCTCCCCTGGGCGTGGTCTGGTCCCTGACCCTGCAGGGAGCCCTGTGGCCAGCGCTATGGGTGGGAAAGGCGACTGCTTCTGCCTGGGCTGCAGCTGGGCCTGACCTGGCCGCAACCACAGGTGTTGCTTTTTGGGGGAAGGGATGCGTCGGGGCTCGGGCCCTGCCCTCAGGGTTCTCCAGCAACACCTAGGGTGAGGAGGTGGCTTCCGCTAGGCCACGTCATTGGCTCAGCTCATGGGACTGGGGCTCTGACGGTTTAGAGGCGGCTGTGGCATTGAGGGGCAGCGCTTGGCCAGTGCTCTTGGCGTCCTCTGGGTTCCAGCTGTCCCTGTAGCCAGGGCAGTGTCGGCAGCAGCAGCCCAGGCTGGGCACTGCGGCCATGTAGAGTAGCGGGTGGACACAGAAGGCCAGGGGCATGAGGCCCCGCATCACCTGGTAGCCCACGTAGGGCCCCAGCTCCAGGGCTGCTGTGGCCTGGGCTATGTCTGCAAAGCTCGGGCAGCGGGTGCTCCAGCGCCGCCGAGCATCCACGTTGAGCACCCGCATGATGTGGTAGGGCACATAGGAGCTGGCGTAGAGGGCCACACCACTGGCCACCAACGCTGCCACACGCAGCTTCTCGGCCACAGTCATGCCTGGGCTGCGTAGCACGGCCCGCCCAAGGGCACCGTAGGCTGCCAGCGTGAGCAGCAGCGGCAGGCCGCAGCCCAACCCCGCCAGCACCAGGCTATACGCTCTGTAGGCCGCCAGCCTGTGGTCTGCTGTCCCCAGACACTTGATGCAGGCCTCGGGCCTGGCCACGCTGCAGTTGCCCGCCCCCTGCTGCGGCCTCTTCAGGTGGGAGAAGCTGAGTGTGGGCATGGCCAGCAGGGCGGCCAGGACCCAGCCGGCAGCGCTCACGGCCCAGGCGTGCTTGGGTCGCAGGTGGCTTCGGGCGAAGAAGGGGTGCACAATGCCCAGGTAGCGGTTGAGGCTGATGCAGGTGATGAAGATGACGCTGCCCAGCAGGTTGCAGGTGAAAAGGAAGCGCTCCAGGCGGCACGCGGCCTCCCCATAGCGCCAGTGCTTGGGGGGATAGAGATAGGCGGCCAGCGGGGGCAGCGTCAGGGCGCAGAGCAGGTCGCTGACTGCCAGCTGGACCGAGAAGACCACGGCGGGGTGCCACGGGCGCTGCTTCCGGATGCTGAAGCGGTACAGGGCCAGGCCATTGCTGGCCACGGCCACCAGGAACTCAACCACCAGTATGGGCCACAGGAAGTCCCCCTGGAACCCACTGAGGATGTCGTCGGCAGCTGCCAAGAAGTTGGCAGGGCAGGACTTGGCACCTGTGGGCAGAAGGTGTCACCAGCTGAGCCCTATTCCCCCATAAGGCGGCTCCTGCTACCCTGAGAGCCCACGTCTGCCATGGCGTGGATCCCTGGACACGAGTTCTTTCCCCTCCCTGGAAGGGGACCGGGCTCCACTCCTTTATGTGGACAGGACTGGGGCTCAGAACCAGAGTTCTGCATTGGGCCCCGATGGACCAGCTTAGGCAGGCCAGGCAGTCTTGGAGCTCAAGGTCCACTGGTAACACGGACAGCGGCCACCCTACTCCCCCACCACACCTGGCCCCACTAGAGGCCTCCTCCCCAAAGTCCAGCCCCAGCAAGGCCTGCCGGCTCCACTTCAGATCTGTGCCGTCCGAAGCCCCGTGGGGTCCAGCCCCCACCCTGCCCTGACCTTGGCACCCGCCGCTGCCCACAGCCTCTTCTCCTCATGGCCACCAGAGGGCACCCGCGAGCGCTGGGGTCTTGCCCCATCCTTTTGCTTCCAGGTGCTCACACTTGCCCAGGGAGTTGCCGCCAAAAAGCCAAACTCACCCCACAAGGTCCCACAAGAGCGCTCCCGCCCGCCATACCCCCCAGAGCCACCCTCTGTGCTCCGCGACTCACTCCCTCGCACCAGCCCACCCAGGCTTCCTGGCAGCTCTTGCAGACTTGTGCCTTGGTACCTTTGCACCCAGACTTTTTTTCTTGAGACAGAATCTCACTCTCATCACCCAGGCTGGAGTGCAATGTGACCTCAGCTCACTGCAACCTCTGCCTCCCGGGTTCAAGTGATTCTCCTGCCTCAGCTTCCTGAGTATTTGGGACTACAGGCACCCACCACCACACCTGGTTTAATTTTAAATTTTGTATTTTTAGTAGAGATGGGGTTTCCCCCTGTTGGCCAAGAGGTCTCGAATTCCTGACCTCAGATCTGCCCGCCTCAGCCTCCCAAAGTGCTGAGATTACAGGTGTGAGCCACTGCGCCCAGCCACACCCAGACATTCTTGAGGCTCCTCTTCCCACGTCCGTGGTCTTGCCTGCGAGAGGCCCCAAGGCCACCCTAACCACTGTGACAGCAGCCCTCGTGCCTCCACTCTCCCTTCCCTGTGTTATTTTCCCCCATACCCTGTGCCACCTGATGACGGTGAGAAAAATCTCCCTCCTTCGGGAGGATGGGGGGGCCTGCTTACCCATTACTGGTGCCAGTGCTCACCACAGTGCCCAGGGCACAGCAGCACAGGGGCACTCACTCCTTGTGCACCCCACCCCTGCCTCTGCAGGCTGGGGACAGGCTTCTCCGGAGGTGCCTCCCCGCTCCCAACGCCAGCCTGCTTAGGGAGGAAGTGTCGTCTAGACGTGGCTTTTTTTTGGAGAAAGGATTTCACTGTCACCGAGGCTGAGGTGCAGTGGTGCAATCACAGCTCAGTGCAGTCTCGACCTCCTGGGGTCAAGTGATCCTCCTGCCTCAGCCTCCCGAGTAGCTGGAATCACAGGCTCGCACCACCACACCCAGCCTTGACCTAGGCTTTTTTTTGAGATGGAGTTTCACTCATTGCCCAAGCTGGAGCGCAATGGTGCAATCTCGGCTCATGGCAACCTCCGCCTCCCGGGTTTAAGTGATTCTCCTGTCTCAGCCTCCCGAGTAGCTGGGATTACAGGCATGTGCCACCAGGCCCAGCTAATTTTTTTATTTTTAGTAGAGACGGGGTTTCTCCTTGTTGGTCAGGGTGGTCTCGAACCCCTGACCTCGTGTTCCACCCACCTCGACCTCCCAAAGTGCTGGGATTACAGGCGTGAGCCACCGTGCCCAGTCCCAGACCTAGGTGTTTTACCAATACCCACTACCCCCACCTCCTGACAATCTGCAGACCCCCAGAGACAGCCAACATGCCTTCTCCTTACCTGAGACGTTGGCTGCCATGGTCCCGTGCCGAGCCTCAGCCTGTGTCTGCTACCCAGTTCCCCAGCCCCTCCCCCAGTCACCAGTGGCTTAGCGGGCCCTGCCCCAGCCCCATCCCCAGTTCCTGGCCCAGCCAGCAGAGCAGGCCAGCGTGCCTTTCCACCCACGTTTCCTTCCTCATTGTGCCACAGCCCTCCTGAGGTTCAAGCTCATCTGCTGAAAGCATGACCTGCCTGCTTACACGGCTCTTTGGTGGGACTGGGGGGAGGGGCCACTCATGGCTGCTGCTGCCACCAATGAAACCAACCCCATGCAAAGTAGGGGAGAGACCCAGCTTCCAGGAAGAAACCAGGCGGGAGGGACTCGGGTGTGGCCGGCCCAGGACTCTCTGGGTTGCTTTGTATGGCTCCAGTATCCCCCATCCCAAACGCTGACGTGGACCCCTGACCAATTCAGTTCTTTACTGGAGTGGAAGGGGTGGGGACACAACTCCTTTATGAAAGGAAACCGAGGGCCACATCTCGGGCCCCAATCTGGGGCGTTCAATCCAGCCGCTGCTCCGGTGCGGCTTGGGCTCAGGCCACTCTCTTCCCTGGGCGGCCCCGGCCCTGGCCTCGCCCACCATCCCGGGAAGCCCCTCTGGGCCCCCGCCTGGCCTGGGCTCCCTGGGACTTGTCCTTGGTCTTGGGAAACTTCTGGTCACAAAGGCGACCCCTGCCTCGATCCATTTCCCACCGCTTCCGCTTCCGCCCTGGAGACTTGGCGAGCCGTTTCCGCTTGGCCTCAGGGAACAGGTCTGTGGGGAGAGACAGTGTCAGGGCCCCCAGAGACAAAGACAGGCTCTGGGTGCCCTGCTGCAGACCCCACTCCATACCCTCACTGGGCGCCTCGCCCACCGCCTGGCAGAAATACTCGATGTCATCATCTTCCTGTTCATCGTCGTCCTCACCCAACTCCAGGCTCGCCGTCCTTGAAGGGATCCCAGAGGCCTCTTCATCACTACCCCCGACCCGTGCCTTCTTCATGCCCTCCAGGCTCTTCTTTCTGGAGGAGGGCGTGGGGGTCAACATGGCCGCCCATCCCAGGGACCCCCCATTGGCCCTGCCCTTCCCAGCCCTGCCTGGACCTGTGGGCCTCCCGCTGCTCCTGCTTGCGCTGCACATTCTGGGCCTGCTGGGCCTGCCTCTGCGCCTTCAGCCGCAGCTTCTTCTCCTTGGCTTCCAGGATGGCCTGCAGCTCCTCCTCCGTCTTGCGCACTGAGCCAAGATACGCGGGTCACCGAGATCCGGGTGCAGCTCCACACCCATGACCCCCCACCCCTGGCGGCCCCGGCCTCACCAAAACTGTGGAACATCACTTTGCCCTCCCCGACGCCCTCCTGGACCTTGATGAGCTGCAGTGTCATCCGCGGGCCGATCTGGGGGGATGAGGAAGAAGCGTCAGCTCACCGTTGGGACTGGTGGAGCCCGGGGGTCCCCCTGCCCTGGGCCTCACCTCAGTGAGCCGCACTGCACTCTGCTGGGCCCGCATGTTGCCACGGCCAGCGACAGCCTGAGGCAGCTCTGTGATGTTGTGGTCGCCGTCAGGCTCTGCCTCGCTCTCCGACAGCCCCGCGCCCCTGTGTGTAGGACATAACAGGGCTCAGTGGGGGAGCTCAGGCTCCCGGTCCTGTTCTGGGGTCCCCGGGCCGCGGTGGCCTCCCGCCCTATGCCCTCCTCACGTGGCCAGCAGCTCGCTGATGTCCTGCAGGCGGCTCATGTTGGGGAACTTCTCCTGGAGCAGCTTCTTCATCCCGCGACTCGCGCCCACAGGAACAACTTTGATGCTACTGCAGGAACATGAGTGGACGGCAAGGGGGTGGTCAGGGGGCACGTGATAGGGCTGGCGGTGCCCATCTCACCCTTCCCACAGTGCGTCAGGGCGTTTACTTTGGACAGAGCAATCACAGCGTCTCAGCAGGAGTGCTGTCATCAGCCGCATGTGGAAGCCCCCACCCGGCACCCCCTCATCTCCCATCCTGCTGGGACACTCACTAGTGGCGGAAGTCCAGCTCCTGGGAGTCGGGGTTGTAGTCGATGAGGAGGCAGCGCTTGATGGTGTTCAGGTTCACCTGGAAGGGGAGGAAGAGAGCATAGTCCAGTAGACTCATGGCAAAGTTTGGGGAAGTGGGGGCTTTGGGGGATACACACACAGTTCGTGGACTGTGGCACTGGCTAGAAATGCTGCTTCCAGCTCGCACCTGCCAGTTTTAGCTACTCCAGAGGCTGAAGTGGTGGGACTGCCTGAGCCCAGGAGTTCAAAACCAGCCTGGGCAACACGGCGAGTCTCCATGTCTACAAAAAGTAGATGGAAAAATGAGTTGGATGTGGTGGTGCACGCCTGTAGTCTCAGCTACTCGGGAAGCGGAGGCTGAAGGATTACTTGTGCCCAGGAGTTCAAGACCAATGTACGGAGACCCCGTCTCTTAAAAAAAAAGTAAAGAAGGCCGGGCACGGTGGCTCACGTCTGTAATCCCAGCACTTTGGGAGGCCGAGGCGGGCGGCTCACGAGGTCAGATCAAGACCACCCTGGCTAACACGGTGAAATCCCGTCTCTACTAAAAATACAAAAAATTAGCCGGGGCATGGTGGTGGGCACCTGTAGTCCCAGCTACTCGGGAGGCTGAGGCAGGAGAATGGCGTGAACCCGGGAGGCGGAGCTTGCAGTGAGATGAGATTGTGCCACCGCACTCCAGCCTGGGCGACAGAGCAAGACTCCATCACAAAAAAAAAAAAAAAAGGTAAACAAGAAATTCTGGTCCCAGAGCCGTATTAGCCTCCCTGATGACTGATATATATAATTTATAAGTCCCATCTGAGAGTCACTAGTGACAAGGATTAGGAGCTAGGACTCAGGAGCCAAATGAAATTAAAAATCCAGTCCTGCCCCCTGGAATCTAAACTTAGCATCTCTGCCAGCCTCAGATTTGCTTTTTTTTTTTTTTTTTTTTTTTTTGAGACAGTGTCTCGCTTTGTCACCCAGGATGGAGTAGAGTGGCGTGAACACAACTCACTGCAGCCTCGACCTCCTGGGCTCAGGTGATCCTCCCACCTCAGCCTCCCCAGTAGCTGGTACTACAGGCATGCACCGCCACACCGGGCTTTTTAAAAATCTACTTTTTGTAGACGTGGGGTCTCGCTATGTTGCACAGGCTGATCTCAAAGTCTTGGCTTCAAGCGATCCTCCCACCTCACCCTCCTAAAGTACTGGGATTACAGGCTGAAGCCATAGCACTGGGCCCGCAGCTTCCCTCTGTAAAACAGGGCCCTAAGAAGAGATGCTACGATCCTACTCAGCCCAGCACTCAACACACGTGGGAAATAGAGCTCCATCAGTATTTCTTTCCACTGGCTGGAAAAGGTGCAGCTCATGGGGGTGTGGAGCGTTGGGGGAATCTCTGGACACTTTTGCCCAGCATCATCAGACACGGGCGCTCTCAGTCTCAGCGCTGGGAGGAGTGAGCAATCCATCTGAGGGTCTGTGGCACCTCTATCCGCTGCACGCCCCCATACCTGCCACCTCGCCAGGCCAGACCCACCTTGTGCACGTTGATGGAGGGGAACAGGTTCTGGAACATGGTGGCCATGAGCTTCACATGCATACCATGGGGGCCAAAGCTGTTGAGTACCAGGAGGGGTGGGTGGGCAAACTGCTGCTCGTGCATGCGGTGCCGGCGCAGTGAGGAGACCACATCACGCACCAGCGAGTACTGTAGGGCAGGAGAGAGGAGGGGGTGACCACCAACCACACATGGCTGCGGACACCCCGAAGTCCAGCTCCCACCCCACATGGCTTTGTACCACCTCCACCCCTCTCACCTTCTTGACCTGGAAGGTCAAGGTGGGGCCTCCTGGGAGGCGCATCAGCTTCTGCAGGAGAAGAAAAGATCAGTGACTCTGGAGGGGTCTAGCAGAGGTGCCTGGAGTAGGCACCTTTGCCCCATCTCTTCTTCAGAGCGTTTACTTTGAAGCCAGAAATCACAGCAGCTCAGAGGCATATGTGTTCATCATGAGAGACAGGGGAAGGGGGGGTCTGGGGGAGATGAAGGGTGAGGGCGACTACTCACAAAGTAGACATTGGTCTCTGTTTTGCTCAGGATCAGAAAGTGTGTGACCCCGAGGGGCCCAGCCACTGCCACGCAGTCCTTCAGCGAGTTCTTCTTACGAACCTGGAAATGACAAAAAGAAAAAAAGAAAACATAGCTTATCCCTTGTTGCGACGACTATAAGCTGACGGTGCAGATCCTGTTATGGTCTGTCTTGCATCTGACCCTTTCAACAAGCCCAGAGGAGCAAAAGGATCTTAGCCTTTAGAGTCAATCGGACGCGGATTTGAGTTCTAACTCTGTCTCTTGCTCACAGCGCATCTTCCCATTGACAAATGAGCGAACTCAGGCCCAGCGAGTTTAAGTAACTTGCTTCAGACACTGGGGAGAAGTCAGTTTCCAACCCTGCTTTGCTGCCTCCAGATTCTAGTCTTTTTTTTCCTAACACGGTCTCCTCCGGTCGCCCAGACTGGAGTGAAGTGGCACGATCCCGATTCACTGCAGCCTTAATTTCCTGGGCTCAAGGAATCCTCCCACCTCAGCCTCCCGAGTAGCCGGGACTACAGGCACGCACCACCATATCCGACTAATTTTTCTATTTTTTGTAAAGACGGGGTTTCACCATGCTGCTCAGGCTGGTCTCGAATTCCTGGGCTCAAGTGATCCTCCCGCATCAGCATCCCCAAATGCTGGGAATACAGGCATGAGCCACCACGCCCGGCTCCAAATTCCAGTCTTAACTGTCAGGCTTAGGCGACTATCTCCCAAGCTGCGCGCCCTCACTCCAGCCCAGCAAAAGCCCTGAAAGGCAGAGATGATGCTCCCCATGAGGGTCCCTTTTTCCAGCTGGGGAAACTAAGTCCTCCCACAGTTTTACAGCGGGAGCCATTACTGCAGCTACGAAGACTAGGCCGAGGGTGGGTGGAAGCGGGCTGGGGGTGGGGTACAGACCTGCAGACGGCTGGCAGTGAGCGGCTCCATGACCCGCCGCACGTCCAGGCTGAGCTGCCGGATGTTGCGACCCGTGCAGCCTCGCGTGAACACGAACGAGTGCGGGTTCGCGGCATAGGCCTCGAGGTTGCGGAGCTGCGCCTGGGCGCGGGCGCGCTTCTGGTGCCGGGACTGCGGCGGCGAGAGACAAAGGGTCAGCGCCGCGACCTCGGCCGGGACCCCACCTGCGCCACCTGCCTCCCAAGCTGCCGGGCCTTACCCTCCCTGACTGTCCCATGCTGCTGTGTCCTCCACGAGGCCTCCTGCGTCCGCCGCTTCCGGGCTGCGCAGCTCACTTCCGGCGCCTGAGAGCCGGCACGGCGTGGGACGTCATCAGGCGGGCCTGCGCACTAGGTGGCCTCTGGGAGCGGGGAGGGGCAATCAGATGGAGCGGTTGCTATGGAGACACGGGTGCCTGTTTCTAGGGAGACCGGGGCGGGGCTACGCGGCTCCGGGCTGCAGAGAAACGAATCCGCCGGTTCGAATCCCGCTTCGGCCCATTTCCTCCAGCTGGGCTAAAACCACTTTCTGCATTCCGAGGCTCCTAAAATATACCAAAGTAAGGCTGATAATGTCCCCCGGGCCCACGAATTAGGAGCGACCATGTATGCACAATGTTGGGCGCTCTGGCGCCAAGTACTTGGGGAGAAGCCACCGGAGGGAATGACTGTGGCAATCATTCACTTTCGTCTCGCAACTCCTCTGGGCCAGCTGTCCTCCCCGGGTACCCCTGTCTGCAGACAGGCTGAGGGATGGAAACTCCACATCACCTTCTGGAAACTCTGGGCAAGGCGGGCGTTTCGTGAATAACTCGCCCCCTCCTTCTTTCCGCTCAAAGCCTCAGTCTTGGCCTCAGGCCTCTGGCTTCTTCCCCAAAACCTTGCAGTGGGGGAAAGGGACACCCCCTCACTGGGCTGAACATTACTCTCTCCTCCCCCATCGGCCTCCTCTCCCTCCTTGCTCTCTCTGGCACCCCAATTCTTCCTCCTCTCCCCCAGATGTGTCTCCCCTCCCCCTCGTCTTCCCCCTGTCTCTTTCTCCCTCTTGTAACTTTGTCTCTGTCATCAGTTGTCTCTTTCATCATTTATAACTGAAGATGGAAACTAAAGAAGTTTCCTTTCTCTGTGTCTGGCCCCATCCCTGTTTCTTTCTTCTCATCTGCCTCCCTGTGTCTCTCCCCATCTTCCCATCTCTCTCTGTCTCTCCCCAACTCCCCGTCTCTCCCTTTCTCTGCCATCTCCCTATGCCTCTCCCATCTCCATCTGTCTGACTCTCTGTATTCTTCAGCCCCTCTCTGTGACTTACGAAGTTCCCTCCCTCTCTACTGCCAATGGGGAAGCCAGAGGGGGCTGAGGGTGGGGGGCCGAGGGGCCCAGTGTGGGGGCCCCAACCCAGGCCCAGAGCCCAGCCTGGCAGCCTCTCTTAGATCTGGGACGACCATTTCCTTTTTCAACCCTGGAGTCCACTCGAGTTACTCAGGAGCTCAGGACGGTGCAGACCAGGGGAAGGTGGTGACTCTCCCGGCGTGTGGCTGGTCGTCGGTGGGGCCTTTGGACAGGTCTCAGACCCTGGGCCTGTGCTCTGTGGGGCTCTACGTGAGTTTCTTTGTACCCCTGGGAAATGACTGCATGGTTACTTCCCCCAGTTCCGTCCTCGTGTGATTTGACTTGTGTGAAAATGTGACCGAGTGTGTGGGAGACAGACGGTGACCTCTGTGGTGCGGTGGATAGGTTTCCGGGTGTCACCTGTGTGTACCTGTTTTGCATCTGTGCACTACTGTGTGATCACAAGAACCAGGATGTGGACAAGCCTGACACACAGATAAAGACCCACTCAGCCCACCCCATTTCCCTTTAAGTTGTGATGTGTGTGTGACCATATTTGGAACATACAGTTGTTGCCTGAAACTGTTATGTTTCCAGCTGTGTCTTTTTTTTAATTTTTTTTAATCAATGAGATATCCTTTATTTATGAAAGCATAGTTCCAATGCAGAAGTCAAGCTTTATGGTTATATATTAGGATAGGTTCAGATCCAACATGACAATGTTTAGCACTAACTTTAACATGTTAATGCTCTGATTCCTGAATGTTTTTCTCACTTAATATATTCTCTCCAATGACAAGCTGGTGTGCTTGGCTTCTTATGCTGAAAAATATATGCCTGAATTCTATAACAAGCTATTAACAAAATCATGAATAGTTAATTAAATAAGTGCCAACACTACATGGAACTTACTGGCCACCAACTCAGAACCATAAAACTACACACACACACACACAAACAAAACAAAAAAAACACCAAAGAGAGATAGCTATCACTCTACATATGAATACTGTCCAGAATATCAGATCAATTATCAAATCCAAGGTCTCTGGTGTTTTGTCTCGCAGTGTTGAATATATGAATGCTTCTCTATTATACTGACTTGTATTATTTTCAACAAATAATTATGTGGACTCAAAATCTTACATTTTTATTTCTTTTCTTTCTTTCTTTTTTTTTTTTTTTTTTTTGAGACAGAGTCTTACTCTGTCACCCAGGCTGGAGTGCTCACTGCAACCTCCGCCCCCCGGGTTCAAGCGATTCTCCTGCCTCAGCCTCCCGAGTAGCTGGGATTACAGGCATGGGCAACCACACCTGGCAAATTTTTGTATTTTTAGTAGAGACGGGGTTTCACCATCTTGGCCAGGCTGGTCTTGAATTGCTGACCTCGTGATCTGCCCGCCTTGGCTTCCCAAAGTGCTGGGATTACAGGCGTGAGCCACTGAGCCCAGCCTTACATTTTTATTTCTAATTATAAAATCCAGATTAATCCAGAAAACATAAGTCACATGTAACTGAGGTAGGGTTTTCACTTTAAGAATATATTGTTTTATCACAATTTAAAAATTTACAGCTGTGTCTTTTATATTTATTTTTTATTTTAATTAATTAATTCCTCAATTTATTATTTATTTATTTATTTATTTATTTATTTATTTATTTATTTATTTTTGAGATGGAGTTTCAGTCTTGTCGCCCAGGCTGGAGTGCATGCGGTTGCTCGATCGCGGCTCACTGCAACCTCCACCTCCTGGCTTCAAGTGATTCTCCTGCCTCAGCCTCCCGAGTAGTTGGGATTACTGGCGCATGCCACCATGCCCAGCTAATTTTTGTATTGTTAGTAGAGACGGGGTTTTAGCATGTTGGCAAGGATGGTTTCGAACTCCTGACCTCAGGTAATCCACCTGCCTCGGCCTCCCAAAGTGCTGGCTTTCAGGCATGAGCCACTGCACCCAGACTTTCTCTGGGTGTTAATGTGTGCGTGCGTGCGAATGTGTGTGTGTGTCTTTGTGTCCACTCTGTTATGTGCCCATATGTGTGTGACTGCTGTAGTGTACATGTGTGAGTTTCTGAGTCAAGCTACCTCGGCTGGCTCCCGTCCTGGTCTCTTTTTGGCTGTGTGACCGCAGGCAAGTCGCTTACCCTCTCTGAGCCTCAGTTTTCCCTGCTGTAAAATGAGGGTACATACAGAATCCAGCTCAGGTTGTAAGGATCAAATACATAAAAGGTGTGGAGAGTTTAGAGCCAAGCCCTACACACGGTGAGTCCCCAGTGATGTTCCTCGTTCTATGTGTGGTGTGTGTGTGTCTGGGGCTGGGATCACGCCTGGCTGCCCCAGGGCCTGCAGCCTCCCACGCTCTGGGCTCTGCAGTGGAGGGTGTGGGAGAAAGGGAGGGATGTCCAGGACACTGACCTGTGTTATCAGGCTCTGGTGGCCTGGGCAGGGGGGTCTGGCAATTCTGTCTCATTTCTCATTCGGGAAATGCTAAATATTTATAGTTTGGGCTCCTGGGCCCAGCATCCCAGCTCCACTCCCAGGCTCTGGGGGCTGGGGAGTGGTTACCAAGCCTCCTCTCTCCTTCTGTCCCACTGCCCTCTCCCCGTCTCTAGCTCAGAGGCCCCACTGGACCCCCGGCTCTTCCTTGGACTTCTTGTGTGTTCTGTGAGCTTCGCTGGATTCAGGGTCTGGGGCATCAGAGGTGAGAGGGTGGGAAGGTAGGTGGAGGTTGATTCTCACTGTGGGGAAACTCCGACCACAGCTTGGCTTGGGGGCCCCCAGGCCACCCCGCCACCCCAGGCTGAGAGTGTGAAAGGCAGTGGGTGTTATACACACGTCCCAGTGCTGGGGGGTTGGTCAATCTCTGTTGTGGGGGGTGGGGCATGTCAGTGATCAGGGGACGAAGAGAGGACCGTACCCCCGGATCCTTGTGAGCCCCTGCTTGGTGTCTGAGTCCAGAAGTAAACGTGGCCATCTCCAGCCCAGAACCCTCCATGGCTCCTGCCTGACTCAGAATAAAACCCAAGTCCTCCTCCGGGCCCACAGGACCCTTCACACTTTGCCCTGTCACGTCTTACCTCCTCCTGCTTCCCCATTCTCTGTTCCGGCCTCATAGACATTTCTGCCATTTCCTTTTTTTTTTTTTTTGAGACGGAGTCTCGCTCTGTCACCCAGGCTGGAGTGCAGTGGCGCGATCTCAGCTCACTGCAAGCTCCGCCTTCTGGGTTCACGCCATTCTCCTGCCTCAGTCTCTGGAGTGGCTGGGGCTACAGGCGCTCGCCACCATGCCCGGCTAATTTTTTTTTTTCTTTGTATTTTTAGTAGAGACGGAATTTCACTGTGTTAGCCAGGATGGTCTCGATCACCTGACCCCATGATACACCCGCCTCAGCCTCCCAAGTGCTGGGATTACAGGCGTGAGCCACGGTGCCTGGCCTTTTCTTTTTTTTTTTTTTTTTTGAGCCTTGCTCTGTCGCCCAGGTTGGAGTGCAATGGCGCAATCTCGGCTCACTGCAACATCGGCCTCCTGAGTTCAAGTGACTCTACCACCTCAGCCTCCTGAGTAGTAGCTGGGATTACAGGCATGCATTACCATGCCCAGCTAATTTTTGTATTTTTAGTAGAGACGGGGTTTCACCATGTTGGCCAGGCTGGTCTTGAACTCCCGACCTCAGGTGATCCTCCCGCCTCGGCCTCCCAAAGTGCTGGGATTACAGGCGTGAGCCACCGTGCCTGTCCCCTTTCTGCCATTTCTTGGGTGCAATCTCCGGGCTTTTGCACCTGCTGTTCCCTCTGCCTGGAATGCTCTTCCTCTTCTCTCTCTTCCGTCAGGTCTTTGTGAAAGTGTCACTTATTCTTTATTTTATTTTTATTTTTATATTTAGTAGAAATGGACTTTCACCATATTGGCCAGGCTGGTCTCAAACTCCTAGGCTCAAGCAATCCTCCTGCCTTGGCCTCCCAAAGTGCTGAAATTACAGGCATGAGGCATTGTTCCAGTCAAGTGTCACTTCTTCTGTGAGGCCTTTCCTGACTCCTCTATTTTATTTTTTTTGAGACAGAGTCTCGCTCTATTGCCCAGGCTGGAGTGCAGTGGTGCAATCATGGCTCACTGCAACCTCTGCCTTCCGGGTTCAAGTTATTCTTGTGCCTCAGCCTCCTAAGTAGCTGAGACTACAGGCACGTGCCACTACGCCTGGCTGATTTTTGTATTTTCAGTAGAGACAGGGTTTCGCCACGTTAGCCAAGCTGGTCTCAAACTCCTGGCCTCAAGTGATCCTCCCACCTCAGCCTCCCAAAGTGCTGGGATTACAGGCACTTCAGCCTCCCAAAGTGCTGGGATTACAGGCGTGAGTCAGCACACCCAGTCCTG
Source organism: Gorilla gorilla gorilla (assembly GCF_029281585.2). Classification (NCBI taxonomy): domain Eukaryota; kingdom Metazoa; phylum Chordata; class Mammalia; order Primates; family Hominidae; genus Gorilla; species Gorilla gorilla. The sequence continues at coordinate 16,138,141 of NC_073244.2, read as the reverse complement.
ACTCCTCTATTAAATGTCCCCCACCTCCAGGACTGTCACCCCCTTGCCTGTTCCATTTTTCTCCTAAGCACGATTACCCTCTGACCTACCTAGCGGCTGTTTGACTTATTTCTCTGTTCTCCCAACTTGAATGTCAGCTCTTCAAGGGCAGGAATTTTGTCTGTTTGGGTTAAGGCTGTGTCCTCATTGCCTAAAACAGCATCCCTGGCACACAATAGGCACTCAAGGCATCTGTGGTTGAATGCATGAATGAGGCAATGTGTGTGTGAGATGGAGACCCTCGGGATATGTGCTTGTACAGGCATCAGGAAGTGTAGGTTTAGGGCCGGTGTGGTCGCTCACATCTGTAATTTCAGCACTTTGGGAGTCCAAGGTGGGAGGATCACTTGAGCCTAGGAGTTTGAGACTAGCCCGGGCAACACAGTGAGACCCCCTCCCTACAAAAAAGTAGCTGGGCATGGTGGTGCGCTCCTGTAGTTCCAACCACTCAGGAGGCTGAGGCAGGAGGACCACTTGAGCGCAGGAATTGGAGGCTACAGTGAGCTATGATTGCTCCACTGCACTCCAGCCTGGGCAACAGAGCACGACTCTCTCTTTTTTTTCTTTTTTTTGAGATGGAGTCTCACCCAGGTTGCCTAGGCTAGAAGGCAGTGTGGTCTCAGCTCACTGCAACCTCTGCCAGGTTCAAGCCATTCTTCTGCCTCAGCCTCCTGAGTAGCTGGGATTACAGGCATGCGCCACCACGCCCAGCTAATTTTTTGTACTTTTAGTAGAGACGGGATTTCACCTGTTGATCAGGCACCCCTGTCTCTACTAAAAATACAAAAATTAGCTGGGTGTGGTGGCACATGCCTGTAGTCCCAGCTACTTCGGAGGCTGAGGCACAAGAATCACTTGAACCCGGGAGGTGGAGGTTGCAGTGAGCTGAGATTGCAGAGCGAGACTCCGTCTTAAAAAAAAAAAAAAAAAGAGGGCGTGGGGGAGAGAGAGAGAGAGAAAGAGAGAAAGAGAGAGAGAGGGAGAGACAGAGAGAGAGAGCTTGTATATGGAGGTACAACCCTAAATCTGCTGTTCAAGGAGCGTTGCTGAGACTTGAATAAGGATAGGAAGGGAATGATGTTAAATTGTGAACAATGTTCCAGGCTGCAAAAACAGCAGGTACAAAGGACCTGAGGCTGGAACTTGCTTCGTGTGAGGAAGGGCCTGGGAGGAGGGCAGAAGGGGATATGGCAGATAGCACAAGTTTTGTTTTTTTTTTTTTGAGATGGAGTCTTGCTCTGTTGCCCAGGCTAGAGTGCAGTGGCACAGTCTCGGCTCACTGCAAGCTCTGCCTCCTGGGTTCACGTCATTCTCCTGCCTCAGCCTCCCGAGTAGCTAGGACTACAGGCACCCGCCACCACGCCTGGCTAATTTTTTTGTATTTTCAGTAGAGACGGGGTTTCACCGTGTTAGCCAGGATGGTCTCGATCTCCTGACCTCGTGATCCGCCCGCCTCCGCCTCCCAAAGTGCTGGGATTACAGGCGTGAGTCACCAAGATAGCGCAACTTTTTATGGACCATGGGTGGATTTAGGCTTTTCCTCTAAAGGAGGTGGGAGCCAAGAAGGATTCAGGGCAGAGGAGGGAGGGAGGGAGGGATGTGAACTGACTCAGATGTTCACAGGCGCCCTCTGGCTGCTGTCGGGGAGACTAGACCTGGGGTTGAGGATGGAAATCCAGAGAGCAGGGAGGCAGCTGCTGTCATCCAGATGGTGTCTTGAGCTGGGAATTCAGGGAGGGTCTGGGGGCAGTGGGGAGTAGCGGAGACGTGGAGGAATTCAGGATCTAAACAGAAGAGCAGACGGGTCCGGCTGATGGATTAGATCTGCTGAGATGGGTTGGATCTGCTGGGGTTTTGGTCTGAGGACGTGGAAGATGGGGTTTCCAATATCCGACGGATGGGAAGGCAGTTAGTGAGACGTTTCCCTCACCCCACCTCACCTCCTTGCACCCTGCTCCCTTTGCTTTTTTTTTTTTTTTTTTTTGAGACAGTGTTTTGCTTTTGTTGCCCAGGCTGGAGTGCGGTGGTGTGATCTCGGCTCACTGCAACCTCCACCTCCCAGGTTCGAGTGATTCTCCTGCCTCAGCCTCCCAAGTAGCTGAGATTTCAGGCCTGTACCATCACACCCGGCTAATTTTGTACTTTCAGTAGAGATGGGGTTTCACTATGTTGGTCACGCTGGTCTCGAATTCCTGACCTCAGGTGATCCACCCACCTTGGCCTCCCAAACTGCTGGGATTACAGACATGAGCCACAGCACCCAGCCTCCCTTCGCTTTTGCTTTAACCTCTCCCGGGTTACTTTAATACATCAGGCAGGGTCCAGTCTCAGAGCTTTTGCACTTAGATCTCCTCCTCCACCAGGCCTTCCCTTTAGGCAACCCCCTCTCCAGCTGCCCCTGCACAGACCTGCGTATTCTTTACCTAGTTTGCTGTTTTTTGTTATTGTTTTAAGAGACAGGGTTTGCTCTCGTCCCCAGGCTGGAGTGCAATGCTGCGATCATAGCTCACTGCAGCTTCAAACTCCTGGCCTCAATCGATCCTCCCGCCTCTGCCTCCCAAACAGCTGGGATTACAGGTGTGAGCCACTGAGCCCAGATTTACAAAATAGTTTAAAAATTAGCAGGGCATGGTGGGTCACACCTGTAATCTCAGCATTTTGGGAGGCAGAGGTGGATTACTTGAGGCCAGGGGAGACCAGCCTAGGCAACATAGCAAGACCCTGACTATACAGAAAATTTAAACATTAGCCAGATGTGGTTCTGTGCACTTGCAGTTCCTTTTTTTTTTTTTTTTTTTGGTAGAGACAGGGTCTGGATATGTTACCCAGTCTGGAGTCTGGTCTTGAATTCCTGGCCTCAAGCAGTCTTCCCGCCTTAACACAGGCCTGAGCCGCCTCACCAGTCCTACTGTTATTTTTATATTTATTATTTTATTTTATTTTATTTTTTTGAGATGGAGTCTCGCTCTGTCACCCAGGCTGGACTGCAGTGGCACAATCTCGGCTCACTGCAAGCTCTGCCTCCCAGGTTCACGCCATTCTCCTGCCTCAGCCTCCCAAGTAGCTGGGACTACAAGTGCCCGCCACCACGCCCAGCTAACTTTTTGTATTTTTAGTAGAGACGGGGTTTCACCGTGTTAGCCAGGATGGTCTCGATCTCCTGACCTCGTGATCCACCCGCCTCAGCCTCCCAAAGTGCTGGGATTACAGGAGTGAGCCACCGCGCCTGGCCCTACTGCTATTTTTAGCATTTAACATTGTCTAATATGCTCTATTTATTCATCCTATACAGTACATATTTATTTTTTTGCCCACTAGGGGAGGGATTTTTGTCTGTTTTGTTCCTAAATGTATTCCCAGTGCCTAGAAAGGGGGCTGGCACACATGTGTGCCTAGTGACTGCTTTTTTTTTTTTTTTTCTTTTGAGACAGAGTCTTGCTCTGTCGCCCAGGCTTGAGTGCAGTGGCGTGATCACAGCTCACTGCAGCCTGGAACTGCTGGGCTCAGGCGATCTTGGGATGACAAGCCCTTGCCACCATGCCCAGCTAATTTTTGTATTTTTTGTATAGACAGGGTCTCTCTGTGTTGTCTAGGCTGGTCTCCAACTCCTAGGCTCAAGTGATCAGCCCACCTCGGCCTCCCAAAGTGCTGGAATTACCGGCCTGAACAGCCCCATAAGCCTTGTTTTTATTTATTTATTTATTTTTGAGATGGGGTATCACTTTGTTGCCCGGGCTGGAGTGCAGGGGAGCGATCATGGCTCACTGAAGCCTTGAACTCCTGGGCTCAAGTGATCCTCCTGCCTCAGCCTCCCGAATAGCTGGGACCAGAGGTGTGCACCACGTCTGGCTAATTTTTTTTTTTTTTTTGTAGAGACAGGGGTCTCCCCATGTTGCCCAGGCTGGTCTCGAACTCCTGGTCTCAAGCGATCCTCTCGCCTCGGCCTCCCAAAGTGCTGAGCTTGCAGGCGTGAGCTACGGCGCCCGGCCTCGCTTGTCGAATGAATGAATGCTTGAGATGCGTTATCCGGCCTGGCGCCAGGAGCTCGGTGTTGAAGCCAGAGTGGGATCACCCTGGGGCCCTCCAGCCGCGAGGGGAATGAGATGGGGACTGAAATTATGGGCCCGGGACATCGCGGGTGTAGACGCGCGCATCCCCGCGTGGAAGCGGAGGGGTCTCGCTGGGCCCCAGCATCCCGTCTTCTTTCCGTTCCTCCTCTGCCTGCAGGTCCGCCGCGATGGGGAAGCCCTGGCTGCGTGCGCTACAGCTGCTGCTCCTGCTGGGCACGTCGTGGGCGCGGGCGGGCGCCCCGCGCTGCACCTACACCTTCGTGCTGCCCCCGCAGAAGTTCACGGGCGCCGTGTGCTGGAGCGGCCCCGCATCCACGCGGGCGGCGCCCGAGGCCGCCAACGCCAGCGAGCTGGCGGCGCTGCGCATGCGCGTCGGCCGCCACGAGGAGCTGTTACGCGAGCTGCAGAGGCTGGCGGCGGCCGACGGCGCCGTGGCCGGCGAGGTGCGCGCGCTACGCAAGGAGAGCCGCGGCCTGAGCGCGCGCCTGGGCCAGTTGCGCGCGCAGCTGCAGCACGAGGCGGGGCCCGGGGCGGGCCCGGGGGCGGATCTGGGGGCGGAGCCTGCCGCGGCGCTGGCGCTGCTCGGGGAGCGCGTGCTCAACGCGTCCGCCGAGGCTCAGCGCGCCGCCGCCCGGTTCCACCAGCTGGACGTCAAGTTCCGCGAGCTGGCGCAGCTCGTCACCCAGCAGAGCAGTCTCATCGCCCGCCTGGAGCGCCTGTGCCCGGGAGGCGCGGGCGGGCAGCAGCAGGTAACCTCGCAGCCTCCCCGGAGAGCAGCATCGTCTGTGAAATGGGGGTTTTGCAACCCCACGATCTCTTATCCACAGTTCTGAAATCCGCAAAACCCTGAAAACCGGATTCCTACTCGCCCCTTCTGGTAACTTATTTGGGTCAAAAAGTGACTGGTGGCTATTTATAGCCTTCACTTAACCACTTAATGTGAATAGTCATAGGATCCTATAATTAAGCATATCATTATCACGTAAAGACCAAAAACCCCTTTAGGAGTGTTATGTATATTCTATACACACATGCATATACATAACCCTCCCTGTGTCACTGTGTCTAAATCCAGCCGTGTTATTCTGAATTCTGGAACGTGTCCTGGTCTGGGTTTGGGATAAGAGAATGTTGCTCTGTGACAGTCCCTACATTACAGGGTTGGTGAGAGGAGTCAGTAAGTTAGATACTGTTGGATGTGTTCTTATTATCCCTACTCTACAGAGGAGGCTGGGGCACAGATCAGTTAAACCATGAGCACCAAGAGCCGGTATTTAAGCCCAGCTCTGTCTGCACTTTATTTTTTTAATTTTATTTTTGAGATGGAGTCTCGCTCTGTCTCCCAGGCTGGAGTGCAGCGGTGCGATCTTGGCTCACTGCAACCTCCACCTTCCAGGTTCAAGCGATCCTCCTACCTCAACCTTCCGAGTAGCTGGCATTACAGGCGTGAGCCACCACACTCAGTTAATTTTTTTCGTATTTTTAGTAGAGACCGAGGTTTCACCATGTTGGTCAGGCTGGTCTCGAACTCCTGACCTCAGGTGATCCGCCCGCCTTGGCCTCCCAAAGTGCTGGGATTACAGGCACGGGCCATAGCGCCCAGCCTGTCTGCACTTTAAAGCCAAGTTGTTTAGCTTTTGGGGAGGATCATTCCTAGGGCTGGGACACCCCCACTGCCAGATGTCCAGGTCATTTGGGAGCTGGGAGATTTATCCACCATTTCTGCCCCTGAGACCAGGCCTCCTGGCCTGAGGGTTAGTGCAATTACACCTGACTTTCTCCGTCACCCCAGGTCCTGCCCCCACCCCCACTGGTGCCTGTGGTTCCGGTCCGTCTTGTGGGTAGCACCAATGACACCAGTAGGATGCTGGACCCAGCCCCAGAGCCCCAGAGAGACCAGACCCAGAGACAGCAGGAGCCCTTGGCTTCTCCCATGCCTGCAGGTCACCCTGCGGTCCCCACCAAGCCTGTGGGTAAGTCGACATTAGGGCTGAGGAATTGTGGGTAGAGGAAAATTGAGGAGTCAGGATTTTAGTGGCAGATTTCTCTCATTGTGAGAAGACCGGAAGAAATGATACTCTTATTCTGATTAAAAATAAGACCAAACTTCTAAGGTGTGAAAATAGGATAAACAAGAAATAGAAGAGGAGGGACTCTTACTTTAGTGAGGCGATGGTTGGGACTGCTACTTTGGTAAGAGTTTGAACTGGTTCAGAGTACCATATTCAGGACTTATATTATGGTGAGGAGACCATAAAAAACCAGGGTTTAAGAACCCCAGAGTTGGCCGGGCGCGATGGCTCATGCCTGTAATCCCAGCACTTTGGGAGGCCGAGGTGGGTGGATCACGAGGTCAGGAGATCAAGACCATCCTGGCTAACACAGTGAAACCCCATCTCTACTAAAAATACAAAAAATTAGCTGGGTGTGGTGGCGGGTGCCTGTAGTCCCAGCTGCTCGGGAGGCTGAGGCAGGAGAAAGGCGTGAACCCGGGAGGCGGAGCTTGCAGTGAGCCGAGATCGCGCCACTGCACTCCAGCCTGAGCGACAGAGCGAGACTCCATCTCAAAAAAAAAAAAAAGAACCCCAGACTTGACATTTCCTTTGATTAGAGACAAGTGACCCAGATTCTTAGGTAAGGAAATGGCTATTGGAGCTCGGATTCTGGTGAGGAAATGGGAGAGGCAGGCCTCTTATTCTGGTGAGGAAATGGGAGAGGCAGGACTCTTTGGTAGAAAAGTGGGAGAGGCAGAACTCTTATTCTGGTGAGAGGACCTGTGAGAATCTTGACTCTTGCTCCAGTAAGGGATTGGTCAGCCCAGGCTGTGCCTCCCCCATATCCCTGTGCCCACAGGCCCATGGCAGGATTGTGCAGAGGCCCGCCAGGCAGGCCATGAACAGAGTGGAGTGTATGAACTGCGAGTGGGCCGTCACGTAGTGTCAGTATGGTGTGAGCAGCAACTGGAGGGTGGAGGCTGGACTGTGATCCAGCGGAGGCAAGATGGTTCAGTCAACTTCTTCACTACCTGGCAGCACTATAAGGTGGGCACAGGTGGGCAGAGGCAGGGAAGGGGAGGGAGCCTGTTCTGGCTTCCTGACTTTCCTGCCCTGCCAGGCGGGCTTTGGGCGGCCAGACGGAGAATACTGGCTGGGCCTTGAACACGTGTATCAGCTGACCAGCCGTGGGGACCATGAGCTGCTGGTTCTCCTGGAGGACTGGGGGGGCCGTGGAGCATGTGCCCACTATGATGGCTTCTCCCTGGAACCCGAGAGCGACCACTACCGCCTGCGGCTTGGCCAGTACCATGGTGATGCTGGAGACTCTCTTTCCTGGCACAATGACAAGCCCTTCAGCACCGTGGATAGGGACCGAGACTCCTATTCTGGTAAGGAGAACTCCTATTCTGGTGAGAGGATAGGGGAGGCGGGACTCCTGTTCTGGTGAGGGAATGAAAGGAGGTAGGGTAGGTAAGACGCCCCTCTGGTAAGTATAAGGATAAGCAAGCTTTTATTCTGTCAAGAGAACAAAGGTCAGGACTTTTATCCTGGTGGGGGGATGGGGAGTCCAGATTCCTTCTCTGATGAGGCAAAAAAAGAATCAAGACTCCTGTTCAAGTAAAGGGCAGAGGGTGAGAGCTAGTACTCTTATTCTAGAAAGGAAGTAGATACTTTTCTTTGATAAAGGAATGAACGGTAGACTCCTAGTTTGCAGAAAAGGTGGGAAAGGTGTGACTTGTACTTTGGTAAGGAGATAGGGAAGGAATTAAGGCTATTACTCTGAAGAAAGTTGGGGGGCCAGGGCTCCTATTTTTTTGCTGAGGAGATGGAAGATCAGGGCTTGTATTCAATAAGAATGGGAGGGGCCAGGGGATGCCTGGCAAAAGCCTTGCACTGTGAGGTGCAGGTAGAGGCTTTTATTCTGGTGAGAGGACATGGACTCTCTCTCTCCCCTCAGGTAACTGTGCCCTGTACCAGCGGGGAGGCTGGTGGTACCATGCCTGTGCCCACTCCAACCTCAACGGTGTGTGGCACCACGGCGGCCACTACCGAAGCCGCTACCAGGATGGTGTCTACTGGGCTGAGTTTCGTGGTGGGGCATACTCTCTCAGGAAGGCCGCCATGCTCATTCGGCCCCTGAAGCTGTGACTCTGTGTTCCTCTGTCCCCTAGGCCCCAGGGGACATTGGTCAGCAGGAGCCCAAGTTGTTCTGGCCACACCTTCTTTGTGGCTCAGTGCCAATGTGTCCCACAGAACTTCCCACTGTGGATCTGTGACCCTGGGCGCTGAAAATGGGACCCAGGAATCCCCCCCGTCAATATCTTGGCCCCAGATGGCTCCCCAAGGTCATTCATATCTCGGTTTGAGCTCATATCTTATAATAACACAAAGTAGCCACAGACCGTGTCTGGTTTGTATCTGCACCTGGCAGGGGTCACTCCCTGGGCCCGCCCTCCTCGTCCTCCACCTCCTCCTCTTCCTCCTCCTCCTCCTTCAGGTCCTCCAGGATGAGGTTGTCCAGGTCTTCCAGGAGGCCGCCCTGGCTCAAGCAGGTGGCCACAGTGGAGCCACTGCTAATGTGAGGGTTGCTGGGGTGGAGCACTTTGGGCAGGTGGTTCTGCTTCCGGCTCTTGGGGTGAGCACAGGATGTCCCAGGCACGTGGGGCTCTAGGGAGGGAGAGGTGCTGCAGACATGGGGCTGGAGGTCCCATGAGAGTCTGGGGAGGAGGGGACTTAGGCCACGCGGGGCTCTAGGGAGGAGCTGAGACCACCAGATACGGGGACCAGCGCAACTGGACATTCAGGGGTGTTGAAGATACAGGAGACCTGGGGACATGGGGGTCACCTGAGATTACAGGGGACAAAACAGGGGCCCCAAACCCAGAGACCATGGGGGCAGAGGCCATGGGGACCCTCAGGCACGGGCCACTGGGCTGAAACCTCAGAGCCTCGTGGGCAAGACCACGGAGACTGGGGGGTCATGGAGGCCATGTGGAAGCAGTGGCTGCTGCTGTGGGAGACAAAGTGGACTGAGTGGAGATTTGGGGACTTAAAGGCACAGAAGGGGACAAAGACTGTCCAGGCTTTTGGGGGAGAAGAGCCTCACCTCGCCGGTTGTAGCAGTCGGCAGCTGAGCAGGAGTGAGTGTGGGTGCTGCGGCGATCCGGGTCCCGGTCCCAGCGCGGGGGGAGGATCCGTGTTGGATACACGGGGAAGCCGCACCCGTAGCAGGGGGACGGGGACCCCATCTGTGCCCAGCCCCTGGGGGCGGGCAGGGCTGTGAGGGTCCGAGGGCGAGGCTGGGCCAGGGTGGGGCCAGGGCAGGGAGGGGCAGGGCTGGGGTAGGGCAGGGCTGAAGGGGAGCTGGGGGTCAGCGCCCTCACCGGAAGTTGTGCCGACACTTCGGGCAGTGGAACTCAGCCAGGCCCCACATCTTGTCAGCTGGCACTGGCTCGTAGCGCTTCCGGCATTTCCGGCACCGGGATACCTGGTGGTGGTGGGCAGGGAGGTACAGAGAGGAGACCAAGGATTGTCAGAGGTGTCTGAGGTTGGGGTCAGGGCTAGCAGTGTGCTGCAGCGGCTGGCCTCAGCTTGAGCAACCCAACTCAATCAGTGACTTCACGTGGGTAGCCTGATATTGACCATGGTGGGAATATTTACACCACAGAAATTGGCAAACACTACACATCTTGGCTTCCTGCCTCTTTTGCAAGAACTAGTTAAGCATTGACCTGAAGTGAACTACTAGTCAGGAGGTTCAGAAGCCAGATTTGGGGCTGTGCTTCTGAGGTCAGATTTGGTTTCTTTTCTTTCTCTTTTTTTTTTTTAGAGACAGAGTCTCACTCTGTCACCCAGGCTGGAATGCAGTGTTGTGATCATGGCTTACTGCAGCCTCGACCTCCCAGGCTCAAACGATCCTCCCACCTCAGCCTCCTGAGTAGTTGGGACCACAGGCACACACCACCACTCCCAGCTAATTAAAATTTTTTTTTAATTAAAATAATTTTTTTTTGCCAGGCACAGTGGCTCATGCCTGTAATCTCAGCACTTTGGGAGGCTGAGGTGGTAGATTGCTTGAGCCCAGGAGTTTGAGACCAGCTTGGGCAACATGGCAAAACCCCATCTCCACACACACACACAAAATACAAAAATTAGCCAAGTGTGGTGGTGCAGGCCTGTAGTCCCAGCTGCTTGGGAGGTTGAGGTGGGAGGATCACCTGAGCCCAGGAGGTGGAGGCTGCAGTGAGCTATGATCCCGCCACTGTACTCCAGCCTGGGTGACAGGGCGAGACCCCATGTCTTCAAAACATATTTTTTTGGAGACAGGGTCTCACCCTGTCACCCAGGCTGGTCTCAAACTCCTAAGTTCAAGCGATCCTCCCTACTTAGCCTCCCAAAACACTGAGATTGCGGCCATGAGCCACTGCGCCTGGCCAGGTTTGATTTCTGTAGTAGCTGTTCAATTGTGGGTCAAGGGTCAGGTTCTGGGGTAAGGAGGTATTGGGCTTCTCACATTTAAGGTCAGAAGTCCAGTCCTGGGTCAGGGGTTGGGATCAGAGATCAAGGCTGAGCTCTGAGTTTGGAGGTCAGGGATTGGACTCTCAGTGATTGAAATCCTTAGGTCAGAGGTACAGTCACTGAGGATGGGAGTCAGGAGTGGAGTTCGGGACAGTCAAAGTCGAGGTTAAGTTTTAGGTCATCACCTCCTTCCGCTGGGGCACGCGGCGCCACCAGACGTGGTCGCAGGAGGAGCAGGCAAACTGCCGGTCCACAGCAGGGATAAGGTCGTCCTGGGCACGTTGAAACATGCGTAGGTTGGCTTCTGTCAGTGGCAGGAGGGAGGTCGCCACTGCCTGTGGAATGGGGCAGGTGGGGATGAGGTGGGGGGGTGTCACCCCTTCTGCACCAACATAAGCATCAGCCCTCCTCTCCCTACAGACGAGTCCTCTTCCTGCCCCAGTGAATATCTCCCCTCCTGCCCTAATGGACATCCTTCTGTGCCTGCAGATGTCCCCCTCCCCACTTCCCCATCCCAAGCCCTAGCCACCAACTCACCTGAATGTCCCGGTCCTGCTTCATATCTTCTGGTGGATCCTGGGTGGAGATAGCAGGGGCAGAAACTGGGGATGGGGCTCAGGCCTCTTTCCACCCGTTTGCTGGGGGAGGCCCCCAGCCGCAATGAGTAGGGTGCCCCTAACTCGCCAGAAGCTCACAGAGCACCACTCACTTATTGAGAGCCAGGTGTGTGGCCTCAGTTGTCCTCATAGCAGCCCTGAGAGGTGGGCACACCTGTTACCTTATTGCTCAGATGGGGAAACTGAGGCTTAGGGGAGGGCTTGCCTGAGTGAGGCTAGCCTGACCCCCATACTCACTTCCTGCCTGCAAATGCCACATGCTTGTTGGTGTTGTGACATATCGCCCCTTTGAGGCCACGTTGTGCTCGGCTAAGTGGGAGAGAGATGTGGGTTCAAATCCCAGCTGTATCACTTCCAGCTGTGGGGACTTGGGCAAGCCACTCCCTGCCCCCTGGGTTCCCACTGACAGGCATGTTAGAGCCCAGGCTCTGACTCCAGGTGGCCAGGGTTCAAATCGCAGCTGCCCCTGCTTGCTGGCAAGCGACTTCGGCCTCAGTTTCTTTGTCTGTGAAATGGGGATAAATAATAGGACCTGTCTCCTGGGGTCACTGCGGTGATGAAATAAATAAATTCCTGGAGTCTTGCCATGTGGGAAGTACTCAATGAATGCTACCCTCTGCTAATATTATTATTATTATTATTATTATTTTATTTTTGAGACGGAGTTTCGCTCTTGTCGCCCAGGCTGGAGTGCAATGGCACAATCTCGGCTGACTGCAACCTCTGCCTCCCAGGTTCAAGTGATTCTTCTGCCTTAGCCTCCCAAGTAGCTGGGATTACAAGCATGCACCACCACGCCCAGCTAATTTTTTGTATTTTTAATAGAGAAGGGGTTTCACCGTGTTGGCCAGGCTAATCTTGAACTCCTGACCTCAAGTGATCTGCCCGCCTCAACCTCCCAAAGTGCTGGAATTACAGGCGTGAGCCACCACACCTGGCCCCTCTGCTATCATTTTTATCATACTTTTATATGTATAAATGTAGACTATGATACATGTTTTGTTATACTCTGGTTTTGTTTGTTTTTGTTTGAGACGGAGAATCGCTCTGTTGCCCAGGCTGGAGTGCAGTGGTGCGATCTCGGCTCACTGCAAGCTCCGCCTCCCGGGTTCACGCCATTCTCCTGCCTCAGCCTCCTGAGTAGCTGGGACTACAGCACACCCGGCTAATTTTTTTTTTCGTATTTTTAGTATAGACGGGGTTTCACCATGTTAGCCAGGATGGTCTCGATCTCCTGACCTCATGATCCACCTGCCTTGGCCTCCCAAAGTGCTGGGATTACAGGCATGAGCCACCGCGCCCGGCATTTTTTTTTTTTTTTTTTTGAGACAGAGTTTCACTCTTGTTGCCCAGGCTGGAGTGCAATGGTGTGATCTCAGCTCACTGCAACCTCCGCCTCCTGGGTTCAAGTGATTCTCCTGCCTCAGCCTCCCGAGTAGCTGGATTACAGGCATGCGCCACCATGCCCAGCTAATTTTGTATTTTTTAGTAGAGACGGGTTTCTCCATGTTGGTCAGGCTGGTCTCAAACTCCCGACCTCAGGTGATCCGCCTGCCTCGGCCTCCCAAAGTGTTGGGATCGCAGGCGTGAGCCACCGCGCCCGGCCTATTATACTCTTTAACAGCCCTACACTGAGCCTTTCAGGCAGGCTAAATCCACAGCGTTCCCATCACCAAAGCTGTCAAAGAAGCAAAGTAGCCATGATGCACCTGTGCTTCAAAGCCATTCATTCATTCATTCATTCATTCATTCAACACAAGGGTTCCATTCCCCTGCCTCTCTCTCCTCCCCAATCCTCTGCTCATCCCAGCCTTTCTAGAGACTGCCACTAACAACCCTTCCCCACCTCCCAGCCTTTGCTTATGCCATTCCCTCCCCCACCCCAAGACCCCTGCCTTTCTTTCCCTTTCCCCTCCCAGGGCTCACTCCTCCCCATCCTTTAAGGCTTGGTGCCTCCTCCTCCAGTAAGCCTTCTCTGACCTCTGCGCCCCCGCTATGATGGCAATAATCCTGGCTCCTTTCATTGCTTAGTTTCATGGCTCTCTCCCCCATTGAATACAATCAGCACATAATGAGCGCCTACTGTTTGCAGGCTCCCTGGCCGGACAAATGATGGAGAGGTGAAAAAGTGAGATTGGGTGATGAGTTATGGACCGACAATGCCTGGTCCCTCCTGTTTCAGAGAGGGGTCAGTCACCATGAACGGGTCGGGTCCCCCCTCTTGCTCTCCCTCCCGTGACCCGGTTCTTTGCGAGGGGAGGGGACAGGTTACCTGGGCATCCAGATCGTTACTTAGTTCTTGGCCATCTTTTTGCTTTACCCCTGCGGGGGAGAGTGCATATAAGGGAAGGGCCCTTGAAGGGTCTGTGGGAGTTCCAGGCCACCCAGAGCCGCGACGCAGAGCCTCCCCAAGGCTGGGACCTCCGGGGGAGGTGATCTCAACGCCTCTCCCTAGACCACGCCCCCTTGGCGCTCCCACGCGCGGTCCCCGCACCAGGCCCGGGACCCCCGCAGCCTCACCGTACACGATGGAGCGCCCCACTCCCGTGTGGTCGCTGCCGAATTTCCTCATCAGAGCCCCCGCCTTCTTGGAGGATACCTTCCCATGAAACTTCTCCCGGAGGCGCCGGACGCTCTTCTCCAGCTGGGATGGAGACAGGGGGGTTCCGGTGGGGGAAGGGGAAACGGGATCATCCCTCCCCCATCTCTAGGCACCGTTCTCCCGGCCCGAACTTGACCCTTGGTTTTGGCCTCCGCCGCCCCCCCCCTTCATCCCTTTACGGCATTTCCTGGAAAAAGCCAAAGTCCCCACAGGGCGTTGGGGGAAGGCGCGGACTGGGGCGAGCGTCCCAGCCTAAGGTGGGGGGGGCGGCCAGGTTATCTCTGGCCTCTGACCTTTGACCCTGCAGCCCCCGCTTTTCCTCGGGGAGGCCTCATTTCGCTCTGGGGAAACGTGGGAGTCACTTTCCTTTTCAAGGGGGGCGAGCGCCAGGCAGGGGTAAGGATCTGGGGTTCTAGAATGGGGGTCCCCAGGAACTGCGAAGCCCCCTCCGCGCCTCCCGGCCGCTCCTCGGGGTCTGTCGCGGCTGACCCCGGCCCAGCCGTAGCCATCGCTTACCTCCACACCTTCCTGAGACATGGTGGCGGCGGCGCAGTTCCCCGCGAGGGTCCGCACTGCGCGGCTCAGCCGCCCCCCTACCTGGGTGCGCCCGTCGGTCCAGCAGCCGCGCAGGGCAGGGGGCGGTGCCTCGGGGCCGGCTCCGCCCTTCCTCCCCGGCCCCTGTTTCGCTTTCGATTCAGGGGGGACCCGGCGCGCTGGCTCCGCCCTGGCTCCGCCTCTGCTATTGCGCCCCAAACCCAGGCGGGCGCCCCGGGTCTGCACCCTGCGGCGGAGCGCGCAGATCTCGGACGGGGGAGGCGGCGCGGCCTCTGCAGTCGGTCACATGTCCCCACGCTGCGCGGGGTCCGCGTCTTCACGTCCCTCGTGGGGGCGGGGCCGCATCAGAAGGCCGCGGCGAGGCCCCGCGCCCCCCCACCCAGCGCGCGCTCCCCAAGTTCATCACCCTCCTTCCCCGGGAGTTTGGCGCTCATGAGGACCTGGGCCCTTTTCCTGCCCTGAGTCTCTGTCCTAGCTACGGTCACCTCTCTGAACCTCAGTTTACCCCTCTGTGAAATGGGGAGAATCCTGGTGTCTACACCATGGAGTGGAGTATGTGCCAAGATTCCCGAGTGGATCGCGTAATAGCGCCTGGCTTGCAGTAGGCGTTCAACTAGTCACTGGGCCACCTGCTGTGTGCCCTTGATAGGGGTAGGCAGTGTGTGTGTGGTTGGGGGGAGCGGTGCTTGAGAAAAATACAGATTCTTGGTCTCTAGTAGCCCGGTAGAATCCGGCTGTCTCAGGGATCCAGGGAATCTGCAATGGTTAAGAACCCCGTGGGACGGACAACTCTAACCCAGTACAGGGCACATCGGGGAGCCCTTAGGTGGTGGGGCTCTGGCCCAGCCTGGGGACACAGAGATGGCAACTTCATTGGAGGAGGGGATGCTTTGTAGAGTCACTGAAATTGGAGGTCTTAGCTAGGGGAGGAATAGAGTGGGGAGATGAGGCAGCCGTGCAGAGCCCCCAAAGCAAGACTAAGTCTGGGGTTTTTGGGCAAGGGCTTCTCAAGCCCAGCACTCTTGACACTTTGGGCGACCTAGTTCTTTGTGTGGGGGACTGTCCTGTGTATTGGGGGACATTTAACATCATCCCTGGCCTCCACCCACTAGATGCCAGTGGTTCCCTACTCTCCCCGTTGTGACTACCAAAAACGTCTCCAGAGACTGCCAGATACTCTCTGAGGGGCAAAATAGCATTGTGTTCAACGACTCCAAATTTTTTTCTCCATTGCACACCCCTATAGGTAAAAGTGTTAAAGTTACACCCCCAGATGGATATTTATTCATTTATTTATTTTTTGAGACAAGATCTTGCTCTGTTGCCCAGGCTGGAGTGCAGTGGTTTGATCGTGGCTCACTGCAGCCTCTAACTCCTGGGCTCAAACGATCCTCCTGCCTCAGCCTGCTAAATAGCTGGGACTACTGGCATATGCCACTATGCCTGGTTAATTTTCTATTTTTTTTGTAGAGACGGGGGTCTCACTATGTTGCCCAGGCTGGTCTCAAACTCCTGGCCTCAAAGATGGATATTATTTATAAATTATATACAAATACAATTATGTCAATATATTCTGTTAACTGTTATATAAAACATTGATAGATAAATGAAGCTGGGCATGATGGTTCACACCTGTAATGCTAGCTAGCACTTTGGGAGGTCAAGGTGGGAGAATCACTTGAGGTCAGGAGTTCAAAACCAGCCTGGGCAACATAGCAAGACCTTGTCTTTAAAAAAAGAAAAAAGAAAAGGATAAAGTTATTTTTAAAAAACTAAAAAACAAACAATAAAACCCCCCAAATCTAGATATTCTAATGTTTTTCCAGTTGAACCCCAAAGCTTTGTTTATAGGGTGTATGTACTCCACTCTGGAGACTACTGTATTTGCAAACTACAAGCAGTTCATGATTCTTCGTGGCTGAATGGTGGAATCCTAGGCAGGATGGGGGTTGGAAACTGCACAGAAGACCTGGGATTTTATCCTGAGGGAAGTGGCGAGGTTTGGAGGGGATCACCTGTCATAGTTGCCAGTTACTAATCTATTTGCCCAGTGCAGAGGGAGGTCATAGCTATGTCCCATTCACTGGCCGAGATGGGCACTGAGTGAGCAGGAAACAGGTAAGAGTCTGAGCTAGCCCTGACATAAATCAGATCTGGTAGGTTTTTTGTTTTTTGATTTTTTTTTTTTAGCACAGAATATGCAGAGCAAAGGTCTGTTAGGTTATCATCACCGTGGCAACCACATAGAGCGTGTACTCTGTTCCCAATGCTGTTCCAGGCACTGTGGACATGACAGCAAACAAAACAAAGATCCCTGCCCTCGTAGAGCTAGCATTTTTTAAAATTTGTTTTAAGAGACGGGGTCTCACTCTGTCACCCAGGCTGGAGTGCAGTGGCACAATCATAGCTCCGCTGCAGCCTTAACCTCCTGAGCTCAAGCAATCCTCCCACCTTGGCCTTCTGAGTAGCTGGGACTGCAGGTATGTGCCACCACATCCGGCTAATTTGTTTGTTATTTTGTTGTTGTTTTGTTTGTGTTTTGTTTTTGTTTTGAGACAGAGTCTTGCTCTGTCACCCAGGTTGCAGTGCAGTGGCATGATCTCGGCTCGCTGCAACCTCTGCCTCCCGGGTTCAGGCAATTCTCCTGCCTCAGCCTCCCGAGTAGTTGGGACTACATGTATGTGCCACCACTCCCGGCTAATTTTTATACTTTTTTGTAGAGCTGGGGGCGGGGAGGGGTCTCACTATGTTGCCCAGGCTGGTCTTGAACCCCTGGGCTCAAGTGATCCTGTTGCCTTGGCCTCCCAAAGTGCTGGGATTTCAGGCGTGAGTCACTGCACCTGGTCCATCCTTATGATTTCATGTGGTCTTTGTAGCTTAGGACTTGAGAAATGGCTTTGCTGCTGGGCTGCTCTGGCTCAGGGCCTCTCAGAAGGTTGCAGTTACGGAGTTGGCCAGGGCTTCAGTCATCTGAAGGTTTGACGGGGGCTGGTGAATCTGCTTCCAAGGTGGCTCACTCCCAGGGCATGCAGATGGGTGCTATGATTGGCGGGATGCCTTGATTCCTCCCAGTATACTTGAGTGGCATGAGTGTACTCCCAGCATGGGAGCTGGCCTCCCGAGCACCTTCCAAGAGCTGAGAGCCAGGTGGAAGTTGTATCTTTTTATGATCTAGCCTGAAAGTCCCACATCACTTCAGCCACATTGTGTACATTAAAAGCTCATTGGCTGGGCACAGTGGCTCATGCCTGTAATCTCGGCACTTGGGAAGCCAAGGCAGGAGGATCACTTGAGGCCAGGATTTCGAGGCCATGCTGGGCAACATAGTGAGACCCCATCAGCCAGGTGCGGTGGCTCACTCTTGTAACCCCAGCACTTTACGAGGCCAAAGTAGGTGGATCACCTGAGGTCAGGAATTCGAGACCAGTCTGGCTAACATGGTGAAACCTCATCTCTACTAAAAATACAAAAATTAGCTGGGCGTGGTGGCGGGTACCTGTAATCCCAGCTATTTGAGAGGCTGAGGCAGGAAAATCACTTGAACCCAGGAGGCAGAGGTTGCAGTGAGCCAAGATTATGCCACTGCACTCCAGCCTGGGTGACAGAGCAAGACTCTGTCTCAAAACCAAAACGAAACAAAACAAAACAAAACAAAAAAAGCAGCAAATCTTGACCTGGAACTGGACCCTTGGAGGCTTAAGCTGGGCGACTGTGTTCAATTATGGAGGAAGGCCGGGTGTAGTGGCTCACACCTGTAATCCCAGCACTTTGGGAGGCCCAGGAGGGCAGATCACTTGAGGCCAAGAGTTCGAAACCAGCCTGGCCAACATGGCAAAATCCTGTCTACTAAAAATACAAAAAATAGCTAGGCATGGTGGTGCGTGCCTGTAGTCCCAGCTACTTGGGAGGCTGAGGTGGGGGAATCACTTGAACCCGGGAGGCAGAGGTTGCAGTGAGCCGAGATCGCACAACTACACTCCAGCCTGGGCAACAGAGTGAGACTCCATCTCAAAAAAAAAAAAAATGCTGGGCACGGTGGCTCACGCCTGTAATCCCAGCACCTTGGGAGGCCGAGAACCCAAGGTGGGCGGATCATCTGAGGTCGGGAGTTCCAGACCAGCCTGACCAACATGGAGAAATCCTGTCTCTACTAAAAACACAAAATTAGCCGGGCATGGTGGCACATGCCTGTAATCCTAGCTACTCGGGAGGCTGAGGCAGGAGGATTGCTTGAACCTAGGAGGCGGAGGTTGCAGTGAGCCGAGATCGTGCCATTGTACGCCAGCCTGGGCAACAAGAGCAAAACTCCATCTCAAAAAAAAAAAAAAAAAGAAAAGAAAAAAAATATTGTGGAGGAGATGGAGACCATTGGAGCATGTGCATGCTTTTCACAATCTAGTAAATTTCCCACTCCAGTTGAGTCAAATGAAAAATTGATCGGGAATGCTCAGAGCTGGAGAAGCTGTAGGGAAACGAGAAATCTCCCAAATCATTAGAGACAGCATCCGTTGGTGAAACCTTTTGGGAAGGACACCATGGAAAAATCTGCTACTAAACTATTAAGCATGCTGGATTAATCATGTCTCTCATTTTCTGTTGCTGTCTTCTTCTTCTCCTTGTCCTTCTCCTTCCCTCTCCTCCTTCCTCCTCCTCCTTCCTCCTCCTCCTTCCTCCTCCTCCTTCCTCCTCCTCCTTCCTCCTCCTCCTTCCTCCTCCTCCTTCTCTTCCTCCTCCTCCTCCTCCTCTTATTCTTCTTCCTTTTTTTGTTTTTGAGATGGAGTCTCGCTCCGTTGCCCAGGCTGGAGTGCAGTGGTGCGATCTCGGCTCACTGTAAGCTCCGCCTCCCGGGTTCACGCCATTCTCCTGCCTCAGCCTCCCAAGTAGCTGGAACTACAGGCGCCCGCCACCACGCCCAGTTAATTTTTTGTATTTTTAGTAGAGATGGGGTTTCACCATGTTAGCCAGGATGGTCTTGATCTCCTGACCTCGTGATCTGCCCGCCTCAGCCTCCCAAAGTGCTGGGATTACAAGCGTGAGCCACCGCACCTGGCCTTTTTTTTTTTTTTTTTTGAGACAAGAGTCTTGCTCTGCCACCCAGACTGGAGTGCCGTGTCATCATCATAGCTCACTGCAGCCTTGAATTCCTGGGCTTGAGTGATCCTCCTGCCTCAGCCTCCCAAGTAGCTGTGACGATAGATGTGCGCCATCATGTCAGCTAATTTTATTATTTGTGTAGAGACGGGGTCTCACTATGTTGCCTGGGCTGATCTTGACCTCCTGGGCTCAAGTGACCCTCCCTCCTCGGCCCCCCAAAGCCCTGAGATTACAGGCATGAGCCACTGCACCTGGTTTGAATTTTTCTTGCAACAAGCATCTAATCTATCATTTTTGTAGTGAGAAAAAAAAATACCCAATAAGATAAATCCAATTAATTTTCTTTTCTTTTTTCTTTTTTTCTTTTTTTAAGACAGTGTCTTGCTCTGTCGCCCAGGCTGGAGTGCAATGGCGTGCTCTCTGCTCACTGCAACCTCGACCTCCCAGGTTCAAGCAAGTCTCCTGGCTCAGCCCCTGGTGTAGCTGGGATTACAGGCACGTGCTGCCACGCCTGGCTAATATTTTGTATCTTTAGTAGAGACAGAGTTTCACCATGTTGGCCAGGCTGGTCTCGAACTCCTGACCTCGTGATCTGCCCACCTCAGCCTCCCAAAGTGCTGGGATTACAGGTATGAGCCATCGCGCCCAGCCAATCCAATTAATTTTTAAAAATAACATGTATGAAACCCTGGACACTATCTTTGACAATGATGCCTAACAGGTGAGAAGTAATTTGGGATTTTATAATTTGAGTAGTTCTCAGTAAATGGAACATCCTTTGTAGCACAGAAATCTGTTGTTCGAGTTTTGTGAAATCAGTTTCATACATTTTTCCAGGAATACATTATGTGCAAAAGTTGAGGAAGCTGTTTGATGGGGCTCTGCTCAAATGAATTTGGTGAGTGGTGAGTGGAGAAATTATAATGGCTAAAATAAATTCCCTGAGTGTATCTGGAGCTCACTGAGTGTCAGGCTGTCTGCAGGTTATGCCCTAGGCCTTAGGATCTTCTGGCTTAGGCATGATTGGCCCTTACAGATGAAGAAACTGAGCCTCCAAGAGATTAAGCAAATCACGTGGATACCCAGTTTATAAGTGGTATAGCCAGGATTTGAACTCAGGCCAACTGACTGCAAACTCCTTCAAGCTGGAATTTAGGTTAAGAATTGTAGAGATGAAGGGGGCATGCTTTGGAACCAGACAGTCCTTAACCAACCTTCCTTCCTTCTCTCCTTCCTTCTTTCCTTCCTTCCTTCTCCCCTTCCTTCCTTCCTTCCTCCCTCCCTCCTTCCCTCCCTCCCCCCTCCTTTCCTCCCTCCCTCCCTTCCTTCTTTCCTTCTTTTCTTTCTTTCTTTCTTTCTTTTTTTTTTTGAGACAGAGTCTTGCTCGTCACCCAGGCTGGAGTGCAGTGGTGCAATCTTGGCTCACTGCAACCCCCACCCCATTGGTTCAAGCAATTCCCTGCCCCAGCCTCCTGAGTAGCTGGGATTATAGGCACCCGCCACCATGCCTGGCTAATTTTTTATATTTTTAATAGAGATAGGGTTTCACCATGTTGGCCAGACTGGTCTCAAACTCCTGATTTCAGGTAATCCTCCCACCTTGGCCTCCCAAAGTGCTGGGATTACAGACGTGAGCCACTGAGCGCAGCCTCTTTTCTTTCCGGTGTTTTTTTTTTTGTTTGTTTTTGTTTTTTTCTTTTTTTTTTGACACAGAGTCTTGCTCTGTCGCCTAGGCTGGAGCACAATGGCGTGATCTCACATCACTGCTACTTCCGCCTCCTGGATTCAAGGGATTCTCGTACCTCAGCCTCCCAGGTAGTAGCTGGGATTACAGGCGTGTGCCTCCATGCCCAGCTAATTTTATGTCTTTAGTAGAGACAGGGTTTTGCCATGTTGGCCAGGCTGATCTCGAACTCCTGGCCTCAAGGGATCTGCGTGCCTTGGCCTCCCAAAGTGCTGGGATTATAGGCATGAGCCATCACGTCTAGCTGCTTTCTTCTTTTTTTGGGGGTGGGGACTTGCCACATCACCCAGGCTGGAGTGCAGTTGTGTGATCATAGCTCACTGCAGCCTTGACCTCCTGGACTCAAGTGATCCTCCCATGTCAGCCTCCCAAAGTGCTGGGACTACAGGTGTGAGCCACCACGCCCACCACTTTGGTTTATCTTGCTTTTCCGAGGGCGTGGCCTGTGGGAAACAGTTCCTCACTCCACTCCAGGGACTGCTGCCACATCTCAGCTCCTGACAGCAGAAACATCTATCATTAATCATTGATCCTACATTCTGGAGGAGAACCAAGGCCAGAAGGCCCCGAGGGAAAGTACTGAGAAAAAGCCAGTTGGGGCCAGGTGTGATGGCTCACGCCTGTAATCCCAGCACTTTGGGAGGCCGAGGCAGGCAGATCACGAGGTCAGGAGTGTTTGAGACCAGCCTGGCCAATATGGCAAAACCCCGTTTCTACTAAAAATATAAAAATTAGCCGGGTATGGTGGTGCAGGCCTTTAGTCCCAGCTACTCAGGAGGCTGAGGCAGAAGAATCGCTTGAACCCAGGAGGCGGAGGTTGCAGTGAGCCAAGATCAAGCCACTGTACTCCAGCCTGGGCGACAGAGCGAGACTCCATCTCAAAAAAAAAAAAAAAAAAAAAAAGCCAGTCGGTGCAGACACCAGACCTGTAATTCTGGGATGTGGGATGGACAGACAATGTCCTCTTTCCACTTTACATTTTGGAATTTTAAATTTGCCGATAGCATTCCCTCCCCTCTAAGCATGATACTCTCCCTTTTTTCCTTTTCTGATTGCAAAAGCAAAGCGTGTTGGACTCCTCCTCCAAAAAGTTACACATTAAGAAGTGTTTCATCCAGAAGGAGGAAGTCCCTGTGTACACACAGTAAGAAACGTTACATATTTTTGTCCTTGGCTACTCAAGTGTTTTCCATGTTGAATAGGGGATGCAGGATGTGCACGTTCTGGTTCTGCGGGGAGGAGCGTACGATAAAGGCTTGTGATGGAGTTTCCCACTTTCTTTTCTTCTCTTTCTTTTCTTCCTTTCCTTTCCTTTCCTCCCCTCTCCTCCCCTCCTCTCCCCTCCCCTCCCCTCCCCTCCCCTCTCCTCCCCTCTCCTCTCCTTTCCTTTCCTTTCTCACAGAGTCTGGCTTTATTGTCCAGGCTGGAGTGTAGTGGTACAATCTTGGCTCATTGCAACCTCCGCCTCCCAGGTTCAAGGAATTCTCCCATCTCAGCCTCCCGAGTAGCTAGGATTACAGGCGCCTGTCACCACGCCTGGCTAATTATTTTGTATTTTTAGTAGAGTCAGTGTTTCGCCAAGTTGGTCAGGCTGGTCTCGAACTCCTGACCTCAGATGATCCACCTGCCTTGGCTTCCCAAAGTGCTGGGATTAGAGGCGTGAGCCACCGCGCCCAGTCCCCATTTTCTTTTCTACATGTCTGCCTTTGGGGGAATCTTTTTGTTTTCGTGTATCCTAAAAAGATAATAAGGACAGGCCAGGTGTGGCGGCTTCTACCTGTAGTCCCAGCTCCTTGGGGGGCCAAGGCAGGAGGATCACTTGAGCGCAGGAGTTCAGGCTGCAGTGAGCCATGATCATGCCACTGCACTCCAGCTTAGGTGACAGAGTGAGACCCTGTCTGTGAAAATGAATAAAAACTAAAATTAAAAAAGTAATCAGTATAGCTGGGCGTAGTGGCTCATGCTTGTAATCTCAGCAGTTTGGGAGGCTGAGGAGTGGGGAATCACTTGAGTCCAGGAATTCAAGACCAGCAGCTTGGGCAACATAGCAAGAATCCATCTTAAAAAAAAAAAAAAGGAAGAAAGAAATAAAAAGGAGAAACAGTGGAGAAATTTGAAGACTCAATGGGCCAGGCATGGTGGCTCACGCCTGTAATCCCAACACTTTGGGAGACCGAGACAGGCAGGGATCACGAGGTCAGGAGATTGAGACCATCCTGTCTAACATGGTGAAACCCCATCTCTACTAAAAATACAAAAAATTAGTCGGGTGTGGTGGCACGCTTCTGTAGTCCCAGCTACTCTGGAGGCTGAGACAGGAGAATTGCTTGAACCTGGGAGGCAGAGGTTGCAGTGAGCTGAGATTGCGCCACTGCACTCCAGCCTGGGTGACAGAGAGAGACTCCATCTCAAAATAATAATAATAATAAATAAATAAACAAAGACTCAAGGAAACCAAAAGTTGGTTCTTCAAAAAGATAAAGAAAATTGACAAACCTTTAGCAATACTGACAAAGGAAAAAAAAGGTGCAAATAACTAAAATTAGAAATGAAAATAGAGGCATTACTACTGACCTTACAGAAATTTAAAGGATTATAAGAGAATGCTATGAACAATTATTCACCAACAAATCAGGTAATCTATCTAGATGAACAAATTTCTAGAAATACATAAAACTAACTCAAGAAGAAATAGAAAATCTCAACAGATCTGTAATAAGAACTAGAATTATTAATCAAAAACCTCCAAACAAGAAAAGGTCATGACTGAATGATTTCAGTGATGAAGTCTACCATTAAGTTAAGTACACATTCTTTTCAAATGCTTCCAACAAATAGAAGAGGAAGGAACATTCCTTCCTTCCTTCCCTCCCTCCTTCCTTCCTTCCCTCCCTCCTTCCCTCCCTCCTTCTTTCCTTCCTTCCTTCCTTCCTTCCTCTCTTCCTCCTTCTTCTCTTCTCTTCTCTTTTCTCTTCTCTCTCCTTCTCCTTCTCCTTCTTCTTCTTCTTCTCCCCTTCCCTTCCCTTCCCTTCCTGTCCCGTCCCGTCCCGTCCTGTCCCATCTTGTCCCATCCCTTTCCTTTTCGACAGGGTCTCAGTCTGCTGCCCAGGCTGGAGTGCAGTGGTGTGAATGATTTACTGCAGCCTTGACCTTCTGGGCTCAAGCAATCCTCCTGCCTCTCATGTAGCTGGGACTACAGGCACACACCACCACATCCAGCTAATTTCTTGATTTTTTTGTAGAGACAGGGTCTCACTTTGTTGCCCAGGCTAGTCTCGAATTCCTGGACTCAAGTTGTCCTCCTGCCTCAGCCTCCCAAAATGTTGGGATTACAGGAGTGAGCCACTCCACCTGGTCTCTCTCTCTCTCTCTCTCTCTGTCTCTCTCCTTTTCTTGGATACAGGGCTTTTCTCTGTTGCACAAGCTGGAGTGCAGTGGCCTGGTCATAGCTCATTGCAGCTGCCTGTGTCTCCTGGGCTCAAGGAATCCATGCACCTCAGCCTCCTGAGTAGCTGGAACTACTGGTGTATGCTATCATGCCCAGCTTTTTTCTTTTTCTTTCTTTCTTTCTTTCTTTTTTTTTTTTTTTGAGACGGGGTTTCACTCTTGTTGCCTAGGCTGGAGTGCAATGGTGCGATCTCGGCTCACCGCAACCTCCGCCTCCCGGGTTCAAGAGATTCTCCTGCCTCAGCCTCCCTAGTAGGTGGGATTACAGGCATGTGCCACCATGCCTGGCTAGTTTTTTATTTTTAGTAGAGACGGGGTCTCTCCATGTTGGTCAGGCTGGTCTCCAACTCCTGACCTCAGGTGATCCCGCCTGCCTCAGCCTCCCAAAGTGCTGGGATTACAGGTGTAAGCCACTATGCCCGGCCAATATTTTTTAAATCTTTAATTTGAGACGGGGTCATGTTGTGTTGCCCAGACTGGAAGAGGGATTTTTTTTTTTTTTTTTTGAGACAGGGTCTCATTGTCACTGAAGCTGGAATGCAGTGGTGTGATCAGAGTTCACTGCAGCCTCAACCTTCCAGGGTCAATCCATCCTCCCACCTCAGCCTGCAAAGTAGCTGGGACTATAGGCACATACCACCAAGCCTGGCTAATTGTTGTATTTTTTGGTAGACACAGGGTTTTTCCATGTTGCCCAGGCTGGTTTGGAACTCTTGGACTCAAGCGATCTGCCTGACTCAGCCTCCCAAAGTGCTGTGACTACAGGTGTGAACCATCATGCTCAGGAAGAGGAGAAAATTCTTTCTTTCTTTCTTTCTTTTCTTTTTCTTTTTTTTTTTTGAGACGGAGTCTCGCTCTGTCACCCAGGCTGGAGTGCAGTGGTGTAATCTCGGCTCGCTGCAAGCTCTGCCTCCTGGGTTCACACCATTCTCCTGCCTCAGCCTCCCGAGTAGTTGGGACTATAGGCACCCGCCACCACGTCTGGCTAATTTTTTTGTATTTTTAGTAGAGACGGGGTTTCACCATGTTAGACAGGATGGTCTCGATCTCCTGACCTTGTGATCTGCCTGCCTTGGCCTCCCAAATGCTGGGATTACAAGCGTGAGCCAGTGAGCCACTGTGCTGGGCCTTTTGTTTTGAGACAGAATTTCGCCCTTGTTGCCCAGGCTGGAGTGCAATGGCACAATCTTGGCTCGCTCCAACCTCTGCCTTCGGGGTTCAAGTGATTCTCCTGCCTCAGCCTCTCAAGTAGCTGGGATTACAGGCAAATCACCACACCTGGCTTATTTTTTTGTATTTTAAGTAGAGACAGGGTTTCTCCATGTTGGTCAGCTTGGTCTCGAATTCCCAACCTCAGGTGATCTGCCTGCCTCAGCCTCCCAAAGTGTTGGGATTACAGGCGTGAGCCACTGTGCTGGCTAATTTTTTTATTGTTGTTGTTATATAGACGAGAGGTTTTTATATTGCCCAGGTTGGCCTCAAACTTCTAGCCTTGCCTCCTTATGCACCAGGACAACAGGCCTGAGCCACCATGGCTCCCAAGAATATTTCTTAATTTCTTTTACACTCTATGGGGCCAGCATTCCAGACACTGATACTACAAGAAGAGAAAACTACAGACCAATATTCCTTATGAATATAGATGCAAAAATCCTCAGCAAAATGTTAACAAACCAAATCCAGCAGCACATTAAATGGATTGGATACCATGGCCTGCTGAAATTTATTCCCCTAGTGAACCCTGCTTCCTAGTGGTCATGCCTTGCGTAGTCTCCACCCATGCTGAATAATACTGGCTGATGTGACCAATAGGATGTTGCAGAAATGATGGCATGTGACCCCTGAGGCTAGGTCATAAAAGGTACTATGGCTCCCTCTGCTCCTTCTCTTGGAATATTGACTCTTGGAGAGCCAGCTCCCAAGTGATCCTCCTGCCTCAGCCGCCCAAGTAGCAGGGGAAGAGGGAGGAGACAGGTCCACATTATGCCAGAGCAGGTTGTGCAGGTCCCCTGGTGAAAGCTGACACAGGGACAAATGTCCAGGGTTTGGGTGTCATATCCTGTGCTCTTTATTTGGGGTTAAACCCAGTGGCCCAGAGCTGGCTGATGACACCTCCCTGAAAGCAGAAGAGGCTCAGGACTGGCAGCTGTGGGTGCGCATATATTCCGAAAATTCCTCCAGTTGGTCCCGCAATTCTTTCTTGCTGGCGTCTCCATCTGCTGGCCAAAGGATGAGGAACGTCTGCTTGCCCAGAACATAGCTGTAACTGTGGGTTACAAGAAGCAAGAAGGTGAGGAGAGCCTGGTGCCCCTGGGGATATGGGGACCTCCCTGCCCTGTCTGACAGCCTGCCAGAGCCTTAGCCTGTAGTGTCCACACCCGAGGGCCCTCTCTGATCTTCCAGCCTCTTAGTCCAAATCACTGGGAATTAGTAAATGCTTCCCTGGCCGGGTGCGGTGGCTCACGCCTGTAACCCCATGATTTTGGGAGGCCGAGGTGGGTGGATAACTTTAGGCCAGGAGTTTAAGACCAGCCCGGCCAACATGATGAAACCCTGTCTCTACTAAAAATACAAAAATTAGCCCAGTGTGGTGGCACATGCCTGTAGTCCCAGCTACTACTTGGGAGGCTGAGGCAGGAGAATTGCTTGGAATCTCCAGCAAAAATTGTGGAACTAAGGGCTGGGTTGAGGGTAGGCAAGAAGGCCCAGGCCTGAGTCCCCAGGACAGGTGGAACCCCTCACGCACTCAGATTTGATTCTCCACAGGTCTGACGTCTGGCCTATGATGAGGTACGATTCCTGTTCTTGCAACCCCAGGGAGTCATGGCAAGTGGCATGGGAGACGAATTTCTTCATGGCCAGGGGTGTGGCAGGGTCCGTACCTGGAGAAAACCCAGTGTGTGCACATACACAGGTCTGACCCTCCCACACAATGGGACCCCCAGGGTGGGCCCCCAGGGTGACCCCACACTGGGATTCCTTCTTTGTCACCTGGGACATACCACTCTTAATGATGTCTTCGAGCTGCATGTTGTAATAGACGTAAGGGTTGGAGGCAGAGACCTCCACAGATTCCAGCTTTGTCTTGTACACTGGGGAAGGGGAGGGTGTCGTGTTGGCATTCGGCCTGCAGGTGGGCTCTGCCTGTCCCCTGTGGCTCCCCACACTCACCAAAATCCATGCCTGCCTCACATGCTGTTGTCTGGAGCTCCTCCTGCCTCAATTGGCCACTGGGCTTCTGCAGGGATGGGCACTGTCCTGCAGGGTCAGGAGGGCGGCTGCTCTGGCGGTGCTGGGACAGGGGACTTCTTCCCAATCACCCCCCACCCTCCCTCCCTTCAGCCCCCAGGCCTGGGTCTCCGGATCTGGCCCTTCTGGTCTGTGGGGCTCTCTCTCTGTCTCTCTCTCTCTCTTTTTCTTTTCTTTTTCCTTCCTCCTTCCTTTCTTTTTCTTCTCTCTCTCTTATTATTATTATATTTTTAAGAGTTGGGGTCTCTCACTATGTTGCCCAGGCTGGTCTCAAACTCCTGGGCTGAAGCAATCCTCTCACCTCGGCCTCCCAAAGTGTTGGGACAACAGGTGTGAGCCATCATACCTGGCCTATTTATTTATTTATTTATTTATTTTTTGAGACAGAGTCTCGTGCTGTTGCCCTGGCTGGAATGCAATGTGATCTCAGCTCACTGCAACCTCCACCTCCCAGGTTCAAGTGATTCTCCTGCCTCAGTCTCCTGAGTAGCTGGGATTACAGGCACCCACCACCACACTCAGCTAATTTTTGTATTTTCAGTAGAGATGGAGTTTCACCATGTTGGCCAGGCTGGTCTCAAACTCCTGACCTCAAGTGATCCACCCACCTTGGCCCCCAAAATGCTGGGATTACAGGTGTAAGCCACTGAGCCCGGCTTTTTAAATTTATTTTTGAGACAAGGTCTTGTTGTATCACCCTGGCTGGAGTGCAGTGGCACAAGCATAGCTCACTACAGCCTCCAACTCCTGGGCTCAAGTGATCCTTCCGCCTCAGCCGCCCAAGTATTTGGGACTACGGGTACTTACCACCACTCCTGGCTAATTTTTTTAAAAAATTTTTTGGTAGAGATGGGGTCTCACTGTGTTGCCCAGGCTTGTCTGGAACTTCTGGCCTCAAGCTATCCTCCTGCCTTGGCCTCCCAAAGTGCTGGGATTACAGGCAGGAGCCACCATGCCCAGTGTCTGTCTCTCTTTTTGGTCACTTTCTTGTCTATTTCTCCCGTCTTCATCTCTTTGTGTCTTTCTCTCTGTCTCCGTGTCATTTGATCTTTGGCAGTGCGAGTATGTGTGTGTGACAAGGTTTGTCTCTCTGTGCCTTCTTTCTGTCTCTCTTTGCCTCTGCCTCTGTCTCTTTCTCTTTCTGTCTAAACTCAGGCCAGACTACAGCCAGGAGGAGGCTTGAAGGGCTCCTGGATCCGCCCCCCACAACCTTGCAGCCCCAGCCTGGCGGCATGGGGCTCACCCTCGGCACATCTCACCCTCTGCACATCTGCAGATGTCTTTGTGGCAGATCTTTCTCAGGGAAGATTGCTCTGTGGGCAGGTTGTAGAAAGTGCTGCACCTCCGGGCTGTGGATGGAGGGTGCAGGGGTTGGGGGAGGGCGTTGTCTTGGGCCAGTGTTCCTGGGGGTTCGTTGCCTACCTGGCCTAGTCCCGAGAAGTCTTCACCCACTCCGGGCCCTGGCCTGCCTTCCCCATCCTCCAAAGTCCAGGCTCCCTCCTGCCCCTCCTTGTCCCTGGGCTGCGCCCTCCAGGTCCTCCCAGACCTTCCCCTCTTCCTGGCCCTGCCCCCTACAAACCTCACTTTGAAGGGCCCTGGCCAGCCACCTCTGTCAACAGGCCATGCCCACTCAAAAGAGCCTGCCCCTTCCCCACCCATTCCCAGCAGGCCACGCCCAGTCCCCCTTCAACTTTGCCCCATCTCCTTCCTGTCCCCGCCAACCTAGGTCAATCCAATAAGACCTCGCCCCTTATGTCTAGCCAGGCCCAGCCCCCTTTTCGCAATGCCCAGTCTCTCCTCGCCTGGCACCTGGCCCTGTCCTTTGCAGGCCTCATCCCCATGCACGGGGGCCCCTCCTTACAAGGCTCGTAGTAGTTGTAGATGGTGACCAGGGCGGCCTGCAGGAACTCCGCCTGCAGCATCCTGTGAACCCGAAAGCCCAGCACCGTGTTCTTCTCATGGGAGAGCTGGAGAGAACAGAGTCCTGTCTGAGCAGGCCAGGGCCACTGACTGGGGCACTGACCTTGTGGCACTGACCACGAGGCCTTGGCTGTTGGCATTGGCCATGACCACGGACCATGTGGCCTTGACCACAGGGATTGCAACTGGAGGAGCTGACCTGAGAGGGCCTGGCTCTCTGCAAAACCCACCCAGGGGACCGACCTTGGGTTCTCCAGCCCCCAGGGTGCCCACACACCTCTGGCGGAGGGCACCCGGCCCCTCTCACCTTTTCCAGGTAGAGGACAACAGTGCTGTCACTGGTACTTGTCTTGGTTTCGTACTGAAAGGCGTACCTCTCCACATCACTCGTGAGCTGGGGCAGAGGGTGGAGACTGGAGGGTGGCTGACAGCCTCCAAGGCCCGTTGCCCTAGAGCTCCAGCCTTTGTCCAATCAACCCCATGCTAGGGGAAACTGAGGCCCAAGCAGGGAAAAGTTTGGTTTTGGCCATGCAGAGAAGTAACGATGGGGCATTAACCCAGAAGCCTTGCTTTGAGTAGACACTGCCCTGCACCCATGTGGGAAGTATGGGAAGGTTGCTCAGGAAGCAGGTAGGTGGGGTCTGCATTACCTGTTTGAGGTCATCCTGGTTGGGGTAGAAGCCCGTGAGCAGGGAGACCTCCATGATAGTCATTGTGGCCTCTCGACTGTTCTGGAACCTGGAAGTTCACAGCCCCAGTCTTTCCCCACTGTCCTCCCGCCTCTCTCTCCATGCTCCCCACTGCTGTTGTCTCTGGCTTGGACTAGCGCAGTAGCCTCCTCCCAGGTCTCCCCATGTCCCCTTTGCCACTCACAACACAGAGCTTTAGCAAGCAGAAATCTGACTACCTCGCCTCGTTGCTTCAATTACCAAATGCCTTGCCTCAATCCTGACAGCCTTCCACATCACCTCCTCCCACCTCAGCCTCAATTTGATCACTGTTAGCCTTGTTCCCTGTCCTGCCACCAGACCTGTGCACATGCTGTTCACTCAGCCTGGAATCTTCGTTTCTGCCTCTTCATCCTGAAACACCCCTCGTGTTTTCCATCTCAGCGGATACATCACTCCCTCTGGGAAGCCTTCCGCAACCTACACCCCACACACCAGATCATTTTTTTTTTTTTTTAGACAGGGTCACCCAGGCTGGAGTGCAGTGGCTCAATCATGGCTCACTGTAGCCTCAGCTTCCTGGGCTCAAGTGATCCTCCAGTCTCAGGCTCATGAGTAGCTGGGACTATAGACATGCATTACCACCCTTAGCTAATTTTTGAATTTTTTTTTTTTAGAGATGAGGTCTTGCTGTGTTGCCCAGGCTGGCCTCAAACTCCTGGGCTCAAGTGATCCTCTCAGCTTCCCAAAGTGCTGGGATTACAGGCATGAGCCACCGCACCAGGCCCAGATCATTCTCTGATTTGCCTCTCATGACTCTGTAAACCTCTCCTTTGCCACATGAAATCACCTCTGCCATTTCATTATTGGTTCTGTGTGATTATCTGATGATTGTCTGTGTCTCCTGATAGACTGTGGGCTTCGCCAGGGCAGGGAGAGGCTGCCTTGCTCATAGCTGGGTCCCTAGCTCCAAGAACAGGGTCTGGCACACAGTAGGTGCCCAATAATGTTTCTATCTGAAGCAGACCTGGGCAAGGGAGGTATGGGACAGGGCAGGACTGGGGTGGGGGCTGGGGTGTTTGGAGAAAATGAGAACCACGGGGAGAGCTTCAGGGCTTGGAGCCAGCTCTGGGCATCTGAGTCATGGAGCATGTCAGCTGAGGTAGAGCCTGTCATATGAGGACATGCAGACATGGCAGGAGGCAGGGACAGAATGGGGGACAGGCATGGAGAGGCAAGCTTGGCTGGTTCCCACTGTCCACTCAGTACACAGGGAAGGCCGCTAAGGAATCTAGATACCGGAAAGTGAGACCCTCCTCCAGCCCAGTTCAAGATCCTGGCGCGCTGACCTTGTTTCCATCCAGAGCCGAAAAGTCTCATCTCCCTTTTTATTTTCTGCAGAGAGAAGGCAGCAGTTTAGAGGCTGGGGAGCACAGTGATCAAGTGCACAGTCTCTGGAGCTAGCATCTTGGATTCAAATCCTGACTCTGCTGTGTGACTTTGAGCAAGTTGCTTAACTTCTCTCTGCTTCAGTTTACTCATCCTTAAGGGGGGATCATAATATTCCCAACCCAACAGGATTGATGTGAGGATTAAATAAGTTAATACAAGTAAAGCCCTCAGCATGGTGCCTGATCAGTGCTTTGTAACTATTATTATTATTGTTATTATTATTAAGAGATCAAGCAAAACCCAAAACCTTGGTGAGGTTTAGTCCCTAAAATTCATGGGACTGGTGAGGGTTGTTCCTCTTACTCCCACAGTGAGCTCCCAATAGTCCTCTCTCCTTCTTGGTGCCCCAGGCTGGGAACTGTGGAATCCAACTATTTCTCTGTTTTTGTTTTTTTTTGCTTTTGAAAGAGGGTCTCACTCTGTTGCCCAGGCTACAGTGCAATGGCACAATCATGGTTCACTGCAGCCTCCACCCGGGCTCAAATGATCCTCCCGCCTCAACTTCCTGAATAGCTGGAACCGCAGGCATGCATCACCATGCCCAGCTAATTTTTTGTTGAGATGGAGTTTCACTGTGCTACCCAGGCTGGTCTTGAACTCCTGAGCTCAAGTGATCCTCCTGCCTCAGCCTCTCAAAGTGTTGGAATAACAGGCATGAGTCACTGTGCCCGGCCCACTAATATCTGATCATCTCCAGAGCCCCTAATCTGGCCCGGCCTCCATCATCTCCTGCAGGACCAGTGCAGTCACCTCCTTCGTGGTCACCTGGCTCCCACCCTCACCCTCCAGAGTGGTCAGATCAGAGGGAGCCTGTGCAAACCTGTGCCAGGTCACACCCCTCCTCCGCTGGGAACTTTCTATGCCCCACCTGACTCAGAACAAAAGCCAAAGTCCTCACTGTGGCTAACAAGTCCCTACACCATCTTCCCCCATCACCTTTCCAACTTCTTCTCCTAAAACTCTACCCTTACTCCTCCTGTAGCCACACCAGGCTCACCTTCTAGGGCACTGTGGAGAGTCGCATTCAGGTGGTACAGGTTGCAGTTGTCCTCCCAGCACTCTGGGGACTTGTGATACATGGTCAGGATCTGCCGGGCCAGGAAAGGGGCTATCAGAGCCCTTCCCCACCCACTGCCTTTCCTCTGCACCCCAATCCTTGACTTCCCGGGTCTGTGGCCATGTGGGGAATTTACTGCAAGATTGCCCCCACCGACCCCATCAATTCCTAGGTGCAGTGGCCAGAGCAGTGTCTGGAGTCTAGACCAGCTCTGTGTAATAGAACTTTCTGCAGTGACGGAAATGATCCCAATTGGCATTGTCCAGTACGGCAGCCATTAGCCACATGTGGCTACCGAACACTTGAAATGCGGCTAGCTCGATGGAGAAACTGAATTTTGAATTTTGTTTAATTTTAACCCATTTAAACTTAGATTTCACAGAGGCTTGAAGAAAGGTATGACTTGCTCAGGGTCACATAACAAAGGCAGAGATTCAGCCATGACTCCATTGTCTGGAACACGACACCAGGCCACCTTTTGGTTAACAAAAGAGCTGTCCTCCCGGGCATACGTCATGGGGCTGGAAGATGTCATGGACGTCAGGCTGGGCATGGTGGCTCATGCCTGTAATCCCAGCACTTTGGGAGGCCAAGGCGGACAGATTACTTCAGGTCAGGAGTTTGAGACCA
Source organism: Gorilla gorilla gorilla (assembly GCF_029281585.2). Classification (NCBI taxonomy): domain Eukaryota; kingdom Metazoa; phylum Chordata; class Mammalia; order Primates; family Hominidae; genus Gorilla; species Gorilla gorilla. The sequence continues at coordinate 16,104,482 of NC_073244.2, read as the reverse complement.
GCCTGGCCAATATGGTGAAACCCCGTCTCTACTAAAAATACAAAAAATTAGCTGGGCATGCTGCTGTGCACCTGTAGTCCCAGCTACTCAGGAAGCTGAGGCAGGAGAATCACGTGAACCTGGGAGGCAGAGGTTGCAGTCAGCCGAGATTGTGCCACTGCACTCCAGCCTGGGTGACAGAGCCAGACTCCATCTCAAAAAAAAAAAAAAAAAAGTCATGGACGTCATCCCAGCACTCAGCCTCCCAAAGTGCTGGGATTACAGGCATGAATCACACTGACTGGCCTATATTTATTTATTTAGGTTATAAATAAATAATAATATGAGTATAATAGATTACTTATTTATTTTATTTTATTTTATTTTATTTATTTATTTATTTTATTTTTTTTATTTTTTATTGATCATTCTTGGGTGTTTCTCGCAGAGGGGGATTTAGTAGGGTTACAGGACAATAGTGGAGGGAAGGTCAGCAGATAAGCAAGTGAACAAAGTTCTCTGGTTTTCCTAGGCAGAGGACCCTGCAGCCTTCCGCAGTGTTTGTGTCCCTGGGTACTTGAGATTAGGGAGTGGTGATGGCTCTTAACGAGCATGCTGCCTTCAAGCATCTGTTTAACAAAGCACATCTTGCACCGCCCTTAATCCATTCAACCCTGAGTGGATACAGCACATGTTTCAGAGAGCACAGGGTTGGGGGTAGGGGCACAGATCAACAGGATCCCAAGGCAGAAGAATTTTTTCTTAGTACAGAACAAAATGAAAAGTCTCCCATGTCTACCTCTTTCTACATAGACACGGCAACCATCCGATTTCTCAATCTTTTCCCCACCTTTCCCCCCTTTCCATTCCACAAAACCGCCATTGTCATCATGACCCGTTCTCAATGAGCTGTTGGGTACACCTCCAAGACGGGGTGGTGGCCGGGCAGAGGGGCTCCTCACTTCCCAGTAGGGGCGGCCGGGCAGAGGAGCCCCTCACCTCCCGGACGGGGCTGCTGGCCGGGCAGGGGGCTGACCCCCCCCACCTCCCTCCTGGACGGGGCGGCTGGCCGGGCAGAGGGGCTCCTCACTTCCCAGTAGGGGCGGCTGGGCAGAGGCGCCCCTCACCTCCCGGATGGGGCGGCTGGCCAGGCGGGGGGCCGAACCCCCACCTCCCTCCCGGACGGGGCGGCTGGCCAGGCGGGGGGCTGACCCCCCACCTCCCTCCCGGACAGGGCGGCAGGCTGGGCGGTGGGCTGACCCCCCCACCTCCCTCCCGGACGGGGCGGCTGGCCGGGCTGAGGGGCTCCTCACTTCCCAGTAGGGGCGGCCGGGCAGAGGCGCCCCTCACCTCCCGGACGGGGCGGCTGGCCGGGCGGAGAGCTGACCCCCCCACCTCCCTCCCGGACGAGGCGGCTGGCCGGGCGGGGGCTGACCCCCCCACCTCCCTCCCGGACGGGGCGGCTGGCCGGGCGGGGGGCTGACCCCCCCACCTCCCTCCCGGACGGAGCGGCTGGCCGGGCAGAGGGGCTCCTCACTTCCCAGTAGGGGCGGCCGGGCAGAGGCGCCCCTCACCTCCCGGATGGGGCGGCTGGCCAGGCGGGGGGCTAACCCCCCACCTCCCTCCTGGACGGGGCGGCTGGCCGGGCGGGGGGGCTCCTCACTTCCCAGTAGGGGCGGCCGGGCAGAGGTGCCCCTCACCTCCCGGACGGGGCGGCTGGCCAGGCGGGGGGCTAACCCCCCCCACCTCCCTCCCGGACGGAGCGGCTGGCCGGGCAGAGGGGCTCCTCACTTCCCAGTAGGGGCGGCGGGGCAGAGGCGCCCCTCACCTCTCGGACCGGGTGGCCGGCCAGGCGGGGGGCCGAACCCCCACCTCCCTCCCGGACAGGGCGGCAGGCTGGGCGGTGGGCTAACCCCCCAACCTCCCTCCCGGACGGGGCGGCTGGCCGGGCGGGGGGCTGGCCCCCCCACCTCCCTCCCAGACGGGGCGGCTGGCCGGGCGGGGGGCTGGCCCCCCCACCTCCCTCCCGGACGGGGCGGCTGGCCGGGCGGGGGGCTGACCCCCCCACCTCCCTCCCGGACGAGGTGGCTGCCGGGCGGAGATGCTCCTCACTTCCCAGACGGGGTGGCTGCCGGGCAGAGGGTCTCCTCACTTCTCAGACGGGGCGGCCGGGCAGAGACGCTCCTCACATCCCGGACGGGGCGGCAGGGCAGAGGTGCTCCCCACATCTCAGACGATGGGCGGCCGGGCAGAGACGCTCCTCACTTTCCAGACTGGGCAGCCAGGCAGAGGGGCTCCTCACATCCCGGACGATGGGCGGCCAGGCGGAGATGCTCCTCACTTCCCAGACGGGGTGGCAGCCGGGCAGAGGCTGCAATCTCGGCACTTTGGGAGGCCAAGGCAGGCGGCTGGGAGGTGGTTGTAGCGGGCCGAGATCACGCCACTGCACTCCAGCCTGGGCACCATTGAGCACTGAGTTAACCAGACTCTGTCTGCAATCCCGGCACCTCGGGAGGCCGAGGCTGGCAGATCACTCGCGGTTAGGAGCTGGAGACCAGCCTGGCCAACACAGCGAAACCCCGTCTCCACCAAAAAAATACGAAAACCAGTCAGGCGGGGCGGCGCGCGCCTGCAATCGCAGGCACTGGGCAGGCTGAGGCAGGAGAATCAGGCAGGGAGGTTGCAGTGAGCTGAGATGGCAGCAGTACAGTCCAGCTTCCGCTCGGCATCAGAGGGAGACCGTGGGGAGAGGGAGAGGGAGAGGGAGACGGAGACAGAGACGGAGATGGAGACGGAGAGGGAGAGGGCTTATTTATTTATTTTGAGACAGAGTCTCGCTCTGTTGCCCAGGCTGGAGTGCACTGGTGCGATCTCGGCTCCCTGCAAGCTCCACCTCCTGGGTTCAGGCCATTCTCCTGCCTCAGCCTCCCCAGCAGCTGGGAATACAGGCACATGCCGCCATGCCTGGCTAATTTTTTGTATTTTTAGTAGAGACAGGGTTTCACCACGTTAGCCAGGATGGTCTCGATCTCCTGACCTTATGATCTGCCTGCCTCGGCCTCCCAAAGTGCTGGGATTACAGGTGTGAGCCACCACACCCGGCCTGAAACAGAGAGTGTACCCTGCCTTTATCTTGGACTTCCCAGCCTCCAGAACTGTGAGCAATAAATTTCTCTTTCTTTCTCCTTTCTTTCTTCTTTCTTTCTTTCTTTCTTTCTTTCTTTCTTTCTTTCTTTCTTTCTTTCTTTCTTTCTTTTCTCTCTCTCTCTCTTTCTTTTCTTTCTTCTTTCTTTCTGACAGAGTTTTGCTCTGGTCACCCAGGCTAGGGGGCAATGGCTCAATCTTGGCCTCTGCCTTCTGTGTTCAAGTGATTCTCCTGTCTCAGCCTCCCATGTAGCTGGGACTACAGGTGCCCGCCACCATGCCTGGTTAACTTTTGTATTTTTAGTAGAGACAGGGTTTCACCATGTTGGCCAGGCTGGTCTCGAACTCCTGACCTTAGGTGATCTTCCCTCTTCGGCCTCCCAAAGTGCTAGGATTACAGGCGTGAGCCACCATGCCCAGCCAAGCCACTGCACCGAGTCTTTGTTTCTTGCTTTCTTGCTTTTCTTTCTTTTCTTTCTTCTCTTTCTTTTCCTTCCTTCCTTTGAGATAGAGTCTCACTCTGTCATTTAGGGTAGAATGCAAGGTCTTGATCACGACTCACTGCGGCTTCCACCTCCTGGACTCAAGCAATCCTCTCACCTCAGCCTCTTGAGTAGCTGTGACTCAAGCTAATTTTTCAATTTTTTGTAAAGACAGAGTCTCACTCTGTTGCCCTGGTACATCTCGAACTCCTGGACTCAAGTGATTCTTCTGCCTGGGCCTCTCGAAATGCTGGGATTGCAGGCATGAGCCACCATGCTGGGCCAATTTCTGTTGTTTATAAGCCACGCAGTCTATTTTGTTGTAGCAGCCTAAACAGACTAATACAGTAGAATACAAGACCTACCGAGATGGTGCCTCTCCCGTTGCCACTGGCTTTGATCTCTAGGTCGTCCTGGGCAAGGAACTGAAGAGAACAAAGAGGAAGATTTAAGGGTGGAGGAAGCAGCAAAGTGAGGGTCAAGTGTAGGGGGATGTGGAGCCTGAACACTCACCAGGGCCTCGGTTTTCCCTAACCTGGGACCTGGTGATTCATTTTCCATCTCTCTCCACGCAGATGGTTTTGCTTTTCCCTCTTCAGAGAGCATTTGTGGTGTCTACGCTATCATAGATCAACTGGAACTGCTCATCCAGCCTGTGTATTTTTTTTTTTTTTTTTGAGACCAGGTCTCAGTCTGTAGCCCAGGTTGGAGTACAGTGGTGCGATCTCGGCTCACTTTGGTGTGCCTCTGCCTCCTGGGCTCAAGCGATCCTCCTGTCTCAGCCTCCCAAGTAGCTGGAACTACAAGTGTGTGCCACCATGCCTGGCTAATTTTTTTTTTTGTATTTTTTTGTAGTGACAGGATCTAACTATGTTCCTTATGCTAGTCTTGAACTCCTGACCTCAAGTGATCCACCCGCTTTGGACTCCCAGTGTTGGGATTACAGGCGTGAGCCGCCATGTCCAGCCTAAGGCTGTCTTTTTTTTTTTTTTTTTTTTGAGACAGAGTCTCATTTTGTTGTCCAGGCTGGAGTACAGTGGCGTGATCCTGGCTCACTGCAACTTCTGCCTCCTGGGTTCAAGCGATTCTCCTGACCTGCCTCAGTCTCCCGAGTAGTTGGGACTACAGGCTTGTGCTGTCACGCCTGTAGAGATGGGGTTTCAGCATGTTGGCCAGGCTGGTCTCGAACTCCTAACCTCAGATCATCTGCACGGCTCAGTTCAGGCTGTGTCCCAATGTGCATCCCTGGAATCTGTTCTCTTTGGAGCATTTCCAAGGTTCCCTGTGCATGGAGCTCCCATGAGCCCCTTCTCATTGGCACCTCTGCACCTCTCTTTATTTTTCTTTGCCTTTTAAAATTGATGCATAATGGACTGGGTGCAGTGGCTCATGCCTGTAATCCCAGCACTTTGGGAGGCCGAGGCGGGTGGACCACCTAAGGTCAGGAGTTCGAGCAGCCTGGCCAACATGGTGAAACCCCGTCTCTACTAAAAAATACAAAAATTAGCTGAGCATGGAGGCAGGCGCCTGTAATCCCAGCTACTCGGGAGGCTGAGGCAGGAGAATCGCTTGACCCCAGGAAGCGGAGCCTGCAGTGAGCTGAGATTGTGCCACTGCACTCCAGCCTGGGCGACAGAGTGAGACTCCATCTCAAAAAAAAAAATTGATGCATAATGGATGTACATAGTTTCAAGGCACATGTGATAATCTAATGCACTCATATAATGTGTAAAGATCAGATCAGTGTACCTCAGATATCCATCACCTTAAATATTTGTCTTTTTTTATGCTAAAATCATTCTAATTCTTTTCTTCCAGCTATTTTGAAATATGCAATAGATTATTGTAAACTATAGTCATCCTATGAATCTATCAAACACTCAGTCTTATTTCCTCTATCGAACCATATGCTTGTACCCATTAATCAACTTCTTTTCATCCCTCCCTTTCTTTGTACACTTCCTATCCTCTGGCAACCACCAATCTAATCTCTATCTTCATCTGCAGCTACTCTTGTTTTCCTCATTATAATCTTCTTATATCAGCCAGAATAAAATTTTAAAAATTCACAGCCAAGCCAAATGTAGTGGCTCATGCCTGTAATCCCAGCAGTGTGGGAGGCCAAGGGGGGAGGATTGCTTGAGCCCAGGAGTTCAAAACATGCCTGGGCAATTTAGCTAGACCCCATCTCTACCAAAAAAATTGAAAATTAAGTCGGGCATGGCAGTGCATGTCTAGTCCCAGCTACTCAGGAGGCTAATGCAGGAGGATCGCTTGAGCCCAAGAATTCGCGTCTGCCGTGAGCTATGTTTGTGCCACTGCACTCCAGCCTGGGCAACAGAGTGGGACCCTGTCTCTAAAAAACAAAAAACAACAACAAAAAAAAAAAAAGGAAGAAAGAAAGAAAGAAAGAAAAAAAGTCACAATGACTTAAATCTCATTGCCTATAGGATCAAATATTATCGCCTATAGGATAAGTCCTAATTCTTGCCATGGCCTCCCAGCCCTCACTGCTGAGCTCTGCCAGCCTGCAAGCCTCCTAATAGCCTGCTTTATTTGCTGTTCTCCCTTCTGACCATTCCTGTGCCTGACTGGCTCCGGGTCTGCACTCTATGCTGTTCCCTATGTCAGAAACACTCTTCCTTGGCTAGGCGTGGTGGCTCATGCCTGTAATCCCAGCAATTTGGGAGGCCGAGGTGGGCAGGTCACATGAGGCTAGGATTTCGAGACCAGCCTGGCTACCATGGTGAAACCCCATCTCTACTAAAACTACAAAAACTAGCTGGGCCTGGTGGTGCATGCCTGTAATCCCAGCTACTGGGGAGGCTGATGCGGGAGAATCGCTTGAACCCGGGAGATGGAGGTTTCGGTGAGGCAAGATCACGCCACTGCACTCCAGCCTGGGTGACTGAGTGAGACTCTGTCTCAACAACAACAACAACAATAAAAAGAAACCCTCTTCCCCTCCCTCTGCTTTCTTCATTTTGACAACTATTTATCCAGGGACATCCACTAAGCAATGCGTGAGCTTAGATGAGTTGATTTACTTCTTCTTTTCTTTTTTAGTAGAGATGGAGTCTCGCTATGTTGCCCAGGGTGTCATTTCTTTTCATTTATTTATTTATTGTTATTTTTATTTTGAGGTGGAGTTTCACTATGTCACTCAGGTGCAATCTCCGGTAACTACAACCTCCTCCTCCTGGGTTCAAGTGAGTCTCCTGCCTCAGCCTCCCGAGTAGCTGGGATTACAGGCATGCACCATCATGCCCAAGTAATTTTTGTATTTTTAGTAGAGATGGAGTTTCACTATGTTGACCAGGCTGGTCTCGAACTCCTGACCTCAGATGATCCACCCACCTCGGCCTCCCAAAGTGCTGGGATTACAGGCGTGAGCCATGGCATCTGGCCCATTTTCTTCTAGATCTTATGGACTCTTCTAGATTCCATAAGAGCAGGGACCATGGATCTTTCATAACATAACCCCAATGCCTAGGAGAGTCACTGATACATAGTGGATGCTCAGGAAATGTTGATGGAATAGACGAATCAATACATTGACAGTATAGCCACATATCTTGAGGTATGTCTTGAGAAGGGAGATCAGCAGGGACATGATGCTTGGCCTCATCTCCAGTGCCATCTCTGCGTGGACTCTGGCCTGCCCCTCAGTGACATACCTTTGCTGACCGCTGTTGGTAGGCATTGCTGTGATCAATGTACCAATTCACATTCAGGGCTCTCTTGGGGGCTGTGATCTGGACGTGGAGATCCTGGATGCCCTTGAAGGGGACAGCTTCACGGAAGCAGGTCAGAGCTTCAAGGGCCACCACCGTGGTCTGAGTGTTGGAATGGGGCGGGGAGGTGGGGGAACGTGGATCAGTACCACAGACAGCACTCGAGAAACCATCGGCCGGCGTGTCAGCACCACGGACAGCCCCCCACACTCCCCCGTTGGGCTGGGCGCGTCAGCACCTCGGCTAGTGACTCTGGCCCTCACCTCCCGGGGGTCCCCATCACCTGGGTGGACCTGAAGGCTCCTCCCAGCTCCCGCTTCTCTAGTAGCCACTTGGCTATGGCGTGCGTCTCATTGTACTGGCCCAGCTCCAGCTTCTGCATGAGCCCATAGGCTGTGGCCTCAATGGTGTACAGGGAGCCCAGGTTCTGCTCATCCACTGGCCAGTGGGTTTTGTCTAGAAACAGGGACGCCCGCCTTGTCACCCAGAGCTGGGCCCACCCACCTTAACCTGCCCTCTTCCTTGTGTCATCTGGCCCAGTTTTCTCATCTGCCATCTTACTGATCACCTACTTTATTTTTTGTAGAGATGGGGGAGTGGGGGTTGGGGGGGTTCTGATTATGTTGTCGAAGCTGGTCTTGAGGCCGGGAGGCCTCAAGCCATTCTCTCACCTCGACCTCCTAAAGTGTTGGGATTACAGGCGTGAGCCACCATGCCCAGTCCTGATCACCTACTTTATGTGAAGCTCTTTGCTGAGGAAACGTGGACATCCAATTTTCAGAATGACCCTGGGAAACGGGACTCTATTTTCCGATGGGGAAATTGAGTTTCAAAAAAAAAGTTCCTGGCTGGGCGCGGTGGCTCACACCTGTAATCTCAGAACTTTGGGAGGCCAAGGCAGGCGGATCACCTGAGGTCAGGAGTTCGAGACCAGCCTGGTCAACATGGTGAAACCCTGTCTCTACTAAAAATACAAAAAAATTAGCCAGGTGTGGTGGTGGGTGCCTGTAATCCCAGCTACTCAGGAGACTGAGGCAGGAGAATCACTTGAACCTGGGAGGTGGAGGTTGCAGTGAGCTGAGATTGTGCCATTGCACTCCAGCCTGGACGACAAAAAAAAAAAAAAAAAAAAAAAAATCCTTCGGGTCCCTCCAGTCCCATTGCAAGCAAATTTTCCTAGTTCCACTTTGCTTGACTTGCAGAATGGAGAAGATGGGATATGGACCCTTGGGGATGAGATAGCATCAGCCATGGGATTTTTTTAAAATTTTTATTTATTGATTTATTTATTTATTTAGAGATGGAGTCCCACTCTGTTGCCCAGGCTGGAGTGCAGTGGCGCCATCTTGGCTCACTGCAAACTCCACCTCCCGTGTTCAAGTGATTTTCCTGCCTCAGCCTCCCGAGTAGCTGGGATTACAGGCATGTGCCACCACGACCGGCTGATTTTTTTTGTATGTTTAGTAGAGACGGGTTTTCGTCATGTTGAGCAGGCTTGTCTCAAACTCCTGACATCAAGTGATCTGCCCGCCTTGGCCTCCCAAAGTGCTGGGATTACAGGCATGAGCCACCGCGCCTGGCCCATGGGAAGGTTTTATAACCTTTCCATCCTTGACAACACCAAGCACTCTTTCCACTTCAGGGTGTTTGCCTGTGCTGTTCCCTTTGCTTGAAATGCCCATGGCCTTTCATGAAGGTGTGCCTTAAAAAGGGTTTTTTGTTGTTGTTGTTTTTTTTTTTTTTTTGGCCGGGCACGGTCCCTCAAACCTGTAGTCTCATCCCTTTAGGAGGCCAAGATGGGTGGAGATCAGGAGGTCGAGACCATCCTGGCTAACACGGTGAAACCCCGTCTCTACTAAAAATACAAAAAATTAGCCGGGCGTCGTGGCGGGCGCCTGTAGTCCCAGCTACTCGGGAGGCTGAGGCAGGAGAATGGCATGAAGCCGGGAGGCAGAGCTTCCAGTGAGCCGAGATGGCGCCACTGCACTCCAGCCTGGGGGACAGTGCGAGACTCCGTCTCAAAATAAATAAAAATAATAATAATAATTTTTTTTTTTGGCTGGGCACGGTGGCTCATGCCTGTAATCCCAGCCCTTTGGGAGACCGAGGTGGGCGGATCACCTGAGGTCAGGAGTTTGAGACCAGCCAGGCCAACATGGTGAAACCCCATCTCTACTAAAAATACAAAAATTAGCCGGGCGCAGCGGTGGATGCCTGCAATCTCAGCTACTTGGGAGGCTGAGGCAGAAGAATCGCTTGAACCCGGGTGATGGAGGTTGCAGTGAGCCAATATCGTGCCACTGCACTCCAGCCTGGGCAACAGATCCAGACTCCGTCTCAAAAAAAAAAAAGTTTTTATTTTTTATTTTTTATTTTTTTATTTTTTTTAATAGAGACAGAGTCTTGGTCTATTGCCCAGACTGGAGTGCAGTGGGATGATCACAGCTCACTGCAGCCTTGGCTTTCTGGACTCAAGTGATCCTCCTGCCTCAGCCTCCCTAGTAGCTGGGACTACAGGTGCGCACCACCACACCCAGCTAATTGCAAACTTTTTTTATAGATGGGGTCTCACTATGTTGCCCAGATTGGTCTTGAGCTCCTGGCCTCAAGAAATCCTCCTGTCTCAGACTCCCAAGTAGCTGGGATTACAGGCATGAGCCATCACACCTAGCAGGTATGTCTTTCCATCTTTCATCTCAATCGTCCAACCTGTACTCCCCTCCCCTTGCCATCTCTCCCACCCACCTTGTGTGTTATCATCTCAGTGCTTGTCTCATTTTGGAATTATTATTATTATTTTGAGATAGAGCCTCCCTCTGTCACCCAGGCTGGAGTGCAGTGGTGTGATCTTGGCTCACTGCAACCTCCGCCTCCTGGGTTCAAGCGATTCTCTTGCCTCAGCCTCCCAAGTAGCTGGGATTACAGGCACCCACCACCATGCCCAGCTAATTTTTACATTTTTAGTAGAGACGAGGTTTCACCATATTGGCCAGGCTTGTTTAGAGCTCCTGACCTCAGGTGATCCACCTGCCTCGGCTTCCCAAAGTGCTGGGATTACAGGCGTGAGCCGCTGCTCCAAGCCTCAGTTTGGAATTATATAGTGACCTGTCTATCTTCTGATTGTCTCTTCCAAGGACGATGGGACCCTTGAGGGCAGGGAACTTATCAGTGTTGCTCACCTTGGTCTCACAGGGTCTGAGCTCAGGCGTTGATACACAGTGGATACTCAGGAAACACTAAGTGATGAATAACACGTTGCTGGATTTGAGATCACCCCCTCCCCACTCCATGATTGAGGTTGATTAAGAAGCATCCCACACCCACTAGGGCTGGCAAAGCTGTGCAGGCGGTCGTTGGCTTGGGAGCTGTTGGCAAGGGCCAGTGCATAGGAGGCTATGGCTACGGCAAAGGTTGTCCGAATGTCGGGAAGTTTTCTCTCCAGGAAGCCGTAGGCTCTCTCGATGCTGGCCATCAAATTCTAGAGGGTCAGAGGGAGGGGCCAGAGGGAGATGATCAGAGGAAAGAAGTCTGGGAGTTAGAGGGACCCAGAGGGATGTGAGGGTGGGGGAGTTTTCCAGATGCTGGGGCTAGAGGACCTTACAGATCCTGCCCTCCTCTCTGGGGTCCTACCTTCTGTCTGCACAACTCCTTTCCCTCATTCAGGGCTATTAGGACAAGAGCTGTGAGGGATACATCCTCCTCGGAGCCTTGGTGGCCACCCTGTGGATGCAGAGTTCCATCTGTGATTCCCTCAGCATCTTGGAGATGCCTTCCTCAGCCTCTCCTGTCTGACCCTGAGAAGTTTCCAGGTACCCACCTCTGGGCTGGATGATGGTGGAGGTGGGATGAAGACAGAGAGGAGAGGTTTGCCTCCCTGGGGTCTGCCCTACTAACAAAAGCTATCGGCCAGGCTCAGTGGCTCATGCCTATAATCCCAGCACTTTGGGAGGCCGTGGCAGGAGGATCACCAGAGGTCAGGAGTTTGAGACCAGCCTGGCCAACATGGTGAAACCCTGTCCCTACAAAAATACAAAAATTAGCTGGGCATGATGCGGGTGCCTGTAAGCCCAGTTACTGGGGAGGCTGAGGCAGGAGAATCGCTTGAACCCGGGAGGCAGAAGTTGCAGTGAGCCGAGATCACACCATTGCATTCCAGCCTGGACGACAGAGCGAGACTCTGTCTCAAAAACAAAACAAAACAAATAAACAAACAAAAAGCTATCAACACAAGAAGCTGAGCTCTGTAGACCATCTCAGAGCATTCTAGCAGCAGCCCCATTTTACTGATGAGAAAACTGAGGTCAGAGTGGCAAAGTCTTCCCATTGCTAGAAAATGGCCAACTCAGGGTCCAAACACCACTTTAGTACCCTGGCTTCCACCCTCTTCCCCTGTCTGGACTTGAATAGTGACCCCAAAATTCATGTTCACCTGGGACCTCAAGATGTGATCTTATTTGGAAATTGGGTCTTTGAGGATGTAATTAAAATTAAGAAAAGGTCATACTGGATTAGGGTGGACCCTAAGTCTAATAACTGGTGTCCTTATAAGGTCATGTCGGCTGGGCGTGGTGGCTCACGTCTGTAATCCCAGCACTTTGGGAGGCTGAGGTGGGTGGATCATGAGGTCAGGACATCGAGACCATCCTGGCTAACAGGATGAAACCCCATCTCTACTAACAATACAAAAAATTAGCTGGGCGTGGTGGCACAAGCCTGTAGTTCCAGCTACTCGGGAGGCTGAGGCAGGAGAATCGCTTGAACTTGGGAGGCGGAGGTTGCAGTGAGCTGAGATTGCACCACTGCACTCTAGCCTGGGCGACAGAGCAAGACTCTGTTTCAAAAAAAAAAAAAAAATCCGGGTGCGGTGGTTCACACCTGTAATCCCAGCACTTTGGGAGGCCAAGTGGGGGTGGGGGTGGGGGTGGATCACGAGGTCAGGAGTTCGAGACCAGCCTGGCCAATATGGTGAAACCCTGTCTCTACTAAAAATACAAAAAGTAGCTGGACATGGTGGCACTTGCCTGTAGTCCCAGTTACTCAGGAGGCTGAGGCAGAAGAATCGCTCGAACCTGGGAGGCGGAGGTTGCAGTGAGCTGAGATCGTGCTACTGTACTCCAGCCTGGGCGACAGAGCAAGACTCTGTCTCAAAAAAAAAGAAGGTCATGTCAGTGCTAGGGGTGATGGCTCATGCCTGTAATCCCAGCACTTTGGGAGGCCAAGGTGGGCAGATCACCTGAGGTCAGGAGTTCAAGACCAGCCTGGTCAACATGGTGAAACCCCATCTCTATTAAAACTACAAAAATTAGCCGGGCATGGTGGTGCGTGCCTGTAGTCCCAACTACTCGGGAAGCTGAGGCAGGAGAATCACTTGAACCCAGGAGGCAGAGGTTGCAGTGAGCCGAGATTGCGCCATTGCACTCCAGCCTGGGCAACAGAGCAAGACTCCATCTCAAAAAAAAAAAAAAAATTAGCCAGGAATGGTGGTGTGCATCTGTAGTCCCAGCCACTGAGGAGGCTAAGGCAGGGAGATCTCTTGAGCTCAGAAGTTTGAGGCTGTAATGAGCCATGATTGAGCTACTGCGTTCCAGCCTGGGCGACAGAGCAAGATCCTGTCCCTAAAAATAATAACAATAGGCTGAACTCAGGAGGCAGAGTTTGCAGTGAGCCGAGATCATGCTACTGCACTCCAGCCGTGGCTCATGTCTGTAATCCCAGAACTTTGGGAGGCCGAGGTGGGCAGATCACTTGAGGCCAGGAGTTTGAGACCAGCCTGGACAACATGGTGAAACCCCATCTACTAAAACAAAAATGTAAAAATTAGCTGGATGTGGTGGCAAATGCCTGTAATCTCAGCTACTCGGGTGGCTGAGGCATAAGAATCACTTGAACCCAGGAGATGGAGGTTGCAGTGAGTTGAGATCATGCCACTGCATTCCAGTCTGGGTGACAGAGTGGAACTCTGTCTCAAAATTAATAATAATAATAATTTGGCCTGGTGCATGCAGAGATGGCAGCAAAAGCACTTTTTGGAGGGGAGTTGGAGGAGCCCGTGAGTGGTTAAGTGTGAATAGTGAGAAGGGAGGGGTGAGGTGAGGCCTAGGAGGTGATACAGACAAAGATAGCTGTGAGCCACAGCAGGTGTTTGAACAGGGGAGAGACCTGCCAGGCTGCATTTGAAAGACATTTCTGGATGCTGGTGTGAGGGGACTTTTGGTGGGGATGGGTATGCAAGCTGGGGAGGACTCAGTTCCTGAGGGAGGAGGGCCAGGGCAAGCCACTGCTTGATGTGGGGATGAAGAAGAGATGGGTTCCCAGATATGCCCAGCCTCACCCACATTCTAACAGAGTATGAGGTGGTTCAGACCAGGGGGGGATGTGATCCTTGGCGCTGAGCCTCAGCTCTTTTCTGTTCTCATTCTGCCCGAGAACAGATTGGGAGCCTGAAATCCCCCTCTTAGTGCACAGAGTCCCTCGGATTTGTTTGAATGGCCCAGGCAGGGAGGGCTGTGATCACCTGCATGGATGTCATGACCACAGGGCCCTTCTCCAGGAAGTGCCCATCCTCTGCCTGCCTGTCAATGATGATCCAGTTGGCCATGTCACAGAGAGAGGACAGGCTAAGCACTTGAGTTGTCATTGTAGAGTAGGCCAGGGCAAAGACGCGGAACACATAGCTTGTGAGCCTGTCAGGAGAGAGTGAAGGTGACACCTGCGAACCGCGGCCAAGGGGGCTCTGGGATAGGGGAGTCTACACCATGGTCCACACCATTCCAGGTGGACCCCTGTCATTCGCCGCTGCCCAGGTCTGCCAGTGTAGAATGCCCCAGGGCCGTGCGCTGGACACCCCAAGATCCCATGACTCTACAGTGTGGGTGCTCCTGGGTCATCAGACCCCAGGCTGGCCCCTTGGGCTTCCAGGGTGGCAGTGGCAGGAGAGATAGGGTCATCCTCACCAAGTGCTTCCTGGGTTCCCCTTGGAGGTGCCGTCTGAACTCCGGTGGGTCAGCATCCGAGTGTAGCCTGGGGAAACAGAGCAGGGCTTTGAGGGACAGTCAGTGTTATCAGGAATAACCTGGCGGGCAGGGACTGGAGGTGACACGGGGGTGTCACACATACAGGTAATCTAGAAGGGGAGACCTGTTGTCCAGGTGTACTTTGGAGGAGTGTTTAGGGCCCAGATGTAAGTGAGGAGCAGGGCTCAGGAATGACTTTGAGGGACCCAGGATGCAGTTGTCTCTGGGTGTAACCCAAGAAACCTTCACCTCAGGGACTCTGGGGCAGGGCATGCTACCCTTGGAGTTGCTGCTGGAAGAAATCATAGAAGGTGTTGTTGTCCACATGTAACCTGGGAGATGGGGCAACTTGAGGGGTGCTACGTGGGAGTTTTCTTTTATTTTTTTTTGAGACGGAGTCTTGCTCTATCGCCCAGGCTGGAGTGCAGTAGTGTGATCTCGGCTCACTGCAACCTCTGCCTCCCAGGTTCAAGCAATTTTCCAGCTTCAGCCTCCCGAGTAGCTGGGATTACAGGCATGCGTCACCACACCTGGCTAATTTTTGTATTTTTAGTAGAGACGGGGTTTCACCATGTTGGCCAGGGTGGTCTCGAACTCCTGACCTCAGGTGATCCACCTGCCTCGGTCTCCCAAAGTGCTGGGATTACAGGTGTGAGCCACCATGCCCGGCCCTCTTTTTATTTATTTTTATTTTTTTGAGACTGGGTCTCACTCTGTCACCCAGGCTGGAGTGCAGTGGTACAATCATAGCTCACTGAAGCCTCGCCCTTCCCTGGTCAAGCTATCCTCCCACCTCAGCCTCCCAAGTAGCTGGGACTACAGGCATGTGCCACCACACCAGGCTAATTTTTTTAGAGATGAAGTCTCACTATGTTGCCCAGGCTAGTCTCAAACTCTGGGGCTCAAGCAATCCTCCCACTCAGGCTCCTGAGTAGCGAGACTGCAGGCGTGAACCACCATACCTAGCCAATTTTAAAATTTTTTGTACGGATGGGGGTCTCACTATGTTGCCCAGGCTGATCTCAAACTCCTGGGCTCAAGTGATCCTCCTGCCCTGGCCTCCCAAAGTGCTGGTATTACAGGCGTGAGCCACTACACCCAGCCTTTCAGGTGTATTCCGAGCCTCGCTACTCGGGTATTACTTGAAGTTCCCCTGGAGGCTTACTGTTTGCTTGGAGCATTGGGGTGACAGTATCTGGACATTACCTGTGGGATTACTGCTTGAGAAAACCTGGAGGGAAAGTTGGAGTCTGAGGGTAACCTGGGACCAATTAACTCAGAGGTCTATGGGTGTTACTAGGGGTGTTCATCTCTGGTTGCTCCCTGGGGTGTGTGGTTGTAACCTGGGGAAGTATCAGCATACAGGTGCAACCAAGAGGCCACTGCCTGGGGTTATTCTGGGGTTTGCTGCTTGGGTGTTCCCTAGGGTTCCCTGGGAGTGGCACTGAGGGGGTGTAACCTGGGACAGGGCCTGAGTATAACATCCTCTCGCAGGATGGCTTTTTGGGAGAAATCAGGGTGTCTGTCATAAGATTGAAGCCTGGAGGTCCGGCGCAGTGGCTCACACCTGTAATCCCAGCACTTAGGGAGGCCAAGGCAGGTGGATCACCTGAGGTCAGGAGTTCTAGAGCAGCTTGGCCAACATGGCAAAACCCCATCTGTACTAAAAATCCAAAAATTAGCTGAGTGTGGTGGCGGGCACCTGTAATCCCAGCTACGCAGGAGGCTGAGGCAGGAGAATCACTTGAACTCAGGAGGTGGAGGTTGCAGTGAGCCGAAACTGTGCCACTACACTCCAGCCTGGGTGACAGAGTGAGAGTCCGTCTCAAAATAAATAAATAAATAAAAGTAAAAATACAAAAATTAGCCAGACATGGTGGCAGGCACCTGTAATCCCAGTTACTCGGGAGGCTGAGGCCGGAGAATGGCTTGAACCTGGGAGGCGGAGGTTGCGGTGAGCCAAGATCACGCCAGTGCACTTCAGCCTGGGTGACAGAACGAAACTCCATTGCAAAAAAAAAAAAAAAGATTAAAGCCTGGGAAAGTGGTCAGGTGAAGAATTCCCATGGGTGTGTCACAGCTAGGGGATGACCTTGGGGAATTGGTATCAGGTTGTAGTCTGGGGAAGGAGTCATAGTTTGGGTGTTAATGCCTGAGGCGGGGGCTGGGGGGTCCCATGAAGATTTCCCCAATCTTGGGGGTGCCCCAGCCACCCTCCGGGAGATCCCCAGGCACCCTCATGGAGGCCCCAGGAGGGTCCTCGCTCTCACCGCTGACAATATCCTTCATCACCTGGTCCCTGTGCTGCACCCCGACCTTGCCGCACTGGCCGGTGGTATCCAAATAGCGGGACAGATGATGACGGGCATCAGGGAGCTCAGCGTCTGCTCAGGGCAGCCTGTGGGGACCCGCAGCAGCCGCTGAATCTCACTGGGTGTCAGGCTGCCCACAATTGTCTCACCAAGGATGTCACCTGTCAGGTGGGTGAGTTGGGTCACCCTGGGAGTGGCCTATGCTTAAGCCACGGTGGTTTACTGATCGCCCCACACGGCTCCTCCTGCTCTGGTGCCTCACGGACCTTAGAGGACCCAGAGTCAGCCCTCCCCATGTCCCTGTGTCCCCCAGCACCTTGAACGCTGATAAACACTTCCGCCTCCGTGTCGGGTACCATGTTCAAGAACTCCTGTCTTGGCACCAGTTTTGTCTGGGTCTGACCTGAATAACCACAACCTTCTGTGACAAGTGGGCTCTGGGGCTGGGGAAGTCAGGGTGCACAGAGCCCGGGGCTGGGGCTCAGAATCCCTACCTGAGCATATCCCCTCATGCCAACTGCTTCCTCCTCCCTAGCACAGCCCCAGGATCTCACAGGCCCCCTGCAGATCTCACAAACCTTGGGGTTCCAGGACGATGCTATAGGACGTTTGCTGGATCTGAACCCCTGCCTGAGGGATGAGATGAGGATATAAGTCAAAAGCAAAAACAGTAACCACAGTCAGAATGACAATCGCAGTGATGGTGAGAGGAGGCATTGCTTGGCTGTGATAAGCACAGACTCTGGAGCCCAAATACCTGGGTTCGAATCCCAGCTCTTCTGCTTCCTAGCTGTGTGTCCTTGGGAAAATTAGTTACCCTCTCTCTGCCTCAGTTTTCTCATATGTCAAAGGGGGATAAGAATAGTCCCTCACTCATAGGGTTGTTTGGAGGGCTGAATTAGTTATTTATTTTTTTTTTTGAGATAGGGTCTCACTCTGTCACTCAGGCTGGAGGCAGTAGCACGATCTCAGCTCATTGCAGCCCCCACCTCCCAGGTTCAAGGGATTCTCATGCCTCAGCCTCCTGAGTAGCTGGAATTATAGGTGCACACCATCAAGACAGGCTAATTTTTGTATTTTTAGTAGAAATAGGGTTTTGCCATGTTGGCCAGGCTTGAACTCCTGGCCTCAAGTGATTCACCTGCTTCAGCCTCCCAAAGTGCTGAGATTACAGACATGAGCCACCATGCCTGGCCTAGTTAATTTTTTTTCCAGAGAAAAAAAAACTTCAGGTTGCCCAGGCTGGACTCGAATTTCTAGGCTCAAATGATCCTCCCACCTCAGCCTCCCAAATAGCTGGGAATACGGGGGGGTGCCACCACACCTGACTGAATTAATATTTTTTTATTTTTTGAGACCGAGTCTCGCTCTGTTGCCCAGGCTAGACTGCAGTGGCACTATCTCGGCTCACTGCAAGCTCCACCTCCCAGGTTCACGCCATTCTCCTGCCTCAGCCTCCTGAGTAGCTGGGACTACAGGCACCCGCCACCACGCTCAGCTAATTTTTTGTATTTTTAGTAGAGATGGGGTTTCAACGTGTTAGCCAGGATGGTCTCGATCTCTTGACCTCATGATCCGCCCGCCTTGGCCTCCCAAAGTGCTGGGATTACAGGTGTGAGCCACCGCGCCTGGCCCGAGTTAATATTCTTAAGCATTTATATCTTAAGTGTTAAACATGTGTTTGTTAAGTAAATAAAGTTTTTTGTTTGTTTGTTTTTTAGAGAGAGGGTCTTGCTCTGTCGCCCAGGCTGGAGTGCAGTGGCGTGATCTCAGCTTCAGGCTCAATCTCATGGGCTCAAGCAATCCTCCCTCAGCTTCCTGAGTAACTGCGACTGCAGGTGCACAACACCATGTCAGGCTAATTTTTAATTTTTTTCTAGAGAGGTCTTGCTATATTGCCCAGGCTGATCTCGAACTCGTGGGCTCAAGCAATCTTCCTGCCTTGGCCTCCCAAAGTGCTGGGATTATAGGCATGAGCCACCAAGCCCAGTCTAATAAAGTATTTTTGATAGGCCATACACTGGTTCTGGGTCATTTTCCCAGCTCTATGTTTATTCAGGGATGTGATGATTATCCTCATCCTGCAAGCAAGGAAATGGAGGCTCAGAACAGAGAAGTTAAGTAAGTTGCCCAAGGTCACACAGCAGAGACAAGATTAGAACCCAGGCCTGACTCCAAAACTCTCAAGTGGGGGCTTGTGACCTGACCCCCTCACATCAGTCCACTGACTAAACTTTTTTCTTCTTTTTTTCTTTTCTTTTCTTTTTTTTTGAGACCGAGTCTCGCTCTGTTGCCCAGGCTAGAGTGCAGTGGTGCATTCTTGGCTCACCGCATCCTCCACCTCCCAGGTTTAAGCGATTCTCCTGCCTCAGCCTCCCGAGTAGCTGGGACTCCAGGTGTGCACCACCATGCCCAGCTAATTTTTGTATTTTTAACAGAGTTGGAGTTTCACCATGTTGGCCAGGCTGGTCTCGAACTCCTGCCCTCAGATGATCCACCCACCTCGGTCTCCCAAACTGCTGAGATTACGGGCTTGAGCCACCATGCCCAGCCAACTGACTGAACTTTCAAATCTGTTCTCTCTCACCTCACTCCCATCTAGGAGCCTTGCTTATCGATCCTGGGCCCACTTGCCAGCCTGGACCTGGTGGAAGCCCCGCTGTCTGCACCAGCAGCTAGTGAGTTGGGGGTGCCCATTACCCAGACCAAGAGTGTCTTCTTCACATGGTCCTGGACCCCGTAGCCCACAGCCTTGACCTCCACATCCACTTTGCCTGTCTCCAGAGGGAGAAGCACAAAGTGTACTATCTTGGAGGAGGTGGGGGGCACGACCACCACCTGGCGGGATGGTGCTCCTGGCTTTGACACACTGCACAGTGTCTCCTTGTGGGGGAACTCCACTCGGACCTAGGGCAGGATGGGCAAAGGGAGGGGGTATCGATGTATGGTGTGGTCCAGGACCCTAGGGTCACAGTCCCCTCCCCACCCTGAGATGCATGTGTACGTGACAGCAAAGCCTAGTGATGACGACCACAGACCCAGCCTGAGTCAGAGCCCCATCTGCCATTTATGTGCTGTGTGACTCCAGGCAAGCCCTTTAACCTCTCTGTGCCTCAATTTCCTCATCTCTAAACCAAGAACAATAATAGTACCCATCTGATGGGGTTGTTGTGAGGTTTAACTTCCCTTCCTTCCTTCCTTCCTCTCTCCCTCCCTCCCTCCTTCCTTCTTCTTTCTTTCTTTCTCTCTCTCTTTCTCTTTCTTTCTCTTTTTCTTTCTTTCTTCTTTCTTTCTTTTTCTCTCTTTCTCTCTCTCTCTCCCCCCCTTCTTTCTCTTCTTTCTTTCTTCCTCTGTCTTTCTCTCTTTCTTTCTTTCTTTTTTTTTTTGATGGAGTCTCGCACTGTCGCCCAGGCTGGAGTGCAGTGGTGGGATCTCGGCTCACTGCAAGCTCCACCTCCTGGGTTCATGCCATTCTCCTGCCTCAGCCTCCCGGATAGCTGGGACTACAGGAGCCCGCCACCATGCCCGGCTAAATTTTTTTTTTTTTTTGAGATGGAGTCTCGCACTCTCGCCCAGGCTGGAGTGCAGTGGCTCAATCTCGGCTCACTGCAAGTTCTGCCTCCTGGGTTCACACCATTCTCCTGCCTCAGCCTCCTGAGTAGCTGGGACTACAGGCGCCCGCCACCACGCCCGGCTAATTTTTTGTATTTTTTAGTAGAGACGGGGTTTCGCCATGTTAGCCAGGATGGTCTTGATCTCCTGACCTTGTGATCCGCCCACCTCGGCCTCCCAAAGTGCTGGGATTACAGGCGTGAGCCATCGCGCCCCGCCAAATTTTTGTATTTTTATTAGAGATGGAGTTTCACTGTGTTAGCCAGGATGGTCTCGATCTCCTGACCTCGTGATCTGCCCGCCTCAGCCTCCCAAAGTGCTGGGATTACAGGCATGAACCACCATGCCTGGCCCCCTTTTCTCCTTTTCCTTCCTCCCTCCCTTTCTTTCTTTCTTTCTTTTTCTTTCTTTCTTTCTTCCTTCTTTCTTTTTCTTTTTCTTTCTTTCTTTTCTTTCTCTTTCTCTTTCTTCTTTCTTTCTTTCTTCTTTCTCTTTCTTTCTTTCTTTTTCTTTCTTTCTCTCTTTCTTTCTCCCTCCCTCCCTCTCTCTCTTTCTTTCTTTCCTCCTCCTCCTCCTTCTTCCTCTTCCTCTTCTTCTTCTTCTTCTTCTTCTTCTTCTTCTTCTTCTCCTTCTCCTTCTTCTTCCTCTTCTTCTTCTTCTTCTTCTTCTTCTTCTTCTTCTTCTTCTTCTTCTTCTTCTTCTTCTTCTTCTCCTTCTTCTTCTTCTTCTTCTTCTTCTCCTTCTTCTTCCTCTTCTTCTTCCTCTTCTTCTTCTTCTTCTTCTTCTTCTTCTTCTTCTTCTTCTTCTTCTTCTTCTTCTTCTTCTTCTTCTTCTTCCTCTTCTTCTTCCTCCTCTTCTTCTTCTTCTTCTTCTTCTTCTTCTTCTTCTTCTTCTTCTTCTCTCTCTCTCTCTCTCTCTCTCTCTCTCTCTCCCTTTCTCTCTTTCTTTCTTGGTCTCACTCTGTCACCCAGGCTGGAGTGCAGTGGTCCAAATACAACTCAGTGCAGCCTCAAACTGCTGGGTTCAATCGATCCTCCTGCTTTAGCTTCCCGAGCAGCTGGCACCACAGGTGCATGCCATCAAGCCTGGCTAATTTTTTTAAGATCATTTTTTGTAGAGACAAGGTCTCACTTTGTCACCCAGGCTGGAGTGCAGTGGTGCAATCACAGCTTACTGCAGCATTGACCTACTGGGCTCAAGCGATCCTCCCACCTCAGCCTCTCAAGTAGCTGAAACTGCAGGTGTGCAGCACTATGCCTGGCTAAATAAGAGAATACCTTAGATTTTCCAAAAGAGCCACCACTTCACTGACCCATAGGAATAAAAATACACCGAATTTCCTTTTCTAAAACACACTAACAGGCTGGGCACGGTGGCTCACACCTGTAATCCTAACACATTGGGAGGCTGAGGAGGGTGGATTACTTGAGCTTAGGAGTTTGAGACCAGCCTGGGCAACATGGCAAAATCCTGTCTCTACCCAAAATACTAAAAATTAGCCAGGCATGGTGGCCCACACCTGTGATCCCAGCTACTGGGGAAGCTGAGGCACGAGAATTGCTTGCACCTGTGAGGTGAGATTGCAGCAAGCCGAGATCACGTCACTGCACTCCAGCCTGGGTGACAAGGCAAGATTCTGTTTCCAAAAATAAAATAAAATATGCTGGGTGCGGTGGCTCATGCCTGTAATCCCAGCACTTTGGGAGGCTGAGGCGGGTGGATCACTTGAGGTTAGGAGTTTGAGACCAGCCTGGCCAACATGGTGAAACCCCATCTCTACTAAAAATACAAAACTTAGCCAGGCATGGTGGCAGGGCACCTGTAGTCCCAGCTACTCAGGAAGCTGAGGTAGGAGAATCACTTGAACCCGGGAGGCAGAGGTTGCAGTGAGCCGAAATCGTGCCACTGCACTCCAGCCTGGGTGACAGAGCAAACTCTGTCTCAAAAAATAAATAAAATGAAATAAAGCCATTAAAAAATAAAATAAAATACACACTAGCAGAGGTTTTGGCAGGAAGTTGAGGGCTGGGGCTTCACCTTGGCCTGGCGATCCCTGAAATTGTACAACACAGCTTGGATCTGGACCTGCTCATTTCTGATCACAGAGGAGGGCAACTTAAGTTCCACAAAGAACGATTTCATAGCTGTCAGCTCAAAGGGGTCCGAGACACAGAGACCTACAACCAGGAGAGCACATTGGGTTTAAGCAGAGGCTCCGCTGGGGGAGGGGCTGGGTAAGGTCACCATACCCCCATTCCCTTGGCACTGGGCTTGCTGCGGCTCACCTTGTCCAGCCTTGAGGCTGACCACCACAAACTGCCACATGGTGATGGAATCTGGCACCTTCACAGAGATGGGGTAATGGGAGATGCTGTTGTGAGTGAGAAAACATCACTGAGTTTGTGCTGGATAGAGCTTCTGGATTTGGGGTCACCATGCAGGGGTTATGGTCACTATTGAGGATCATCAGATCACCTCATTAGTGACAGCATCACTAGAGGGTCATCCTTTTAGGGAATCCATTAAGATGTTTTCCCAATTATGGGACTGTCCTGAGGCTCAATGTCACTGCTGGGGTCATTGTCCCTGACCAGCATCCACTGATGATTGCAAGGACC
This sequence comes from Gorilla gorilla gorilla, assembly GCF_029281585.2. Lineage (NCBI taxonomy): Eukaryota > Metazoa > Chordata > Mammalia > Primates > Hominidae > Gorilla > Gorilla gorilla. The sequence goes on along the minus strand of NC_073244.2, from coordinate 16,081,588 downwards.
TGGGACCAGATTCTGGTATGGAGGCTGATGTCTTACCCCGATTTACTCTTTGGCAGAGTGAACTTCCTCCAGAGCCAACTCTCAGGGAACAAGGTCCGCACAGGCATGTCATCCAAGAAGAGGTCATCGAAGTCCTCTTCTTCATCCGCTGGAGGGAGCAGGTGTGAGGTGGAGTCTCCTTCATGTTTCTTCCATGTTCCATCAGACTCCTTGTGGAGTCCTCCTTTCCAACCCTTCATGGCTCATATCACCCCTTAACCTGTCCCATGTCACTCTATATCCCTCCATGAAGCCCCCCACCCTGCATCTCCTGCCATAGCCCCCTCACTTGTCCCCAGACGCAGTTGATCCTCTCGAGCCTCCCGAGTCAGGGTCTCAGACAGATGGCAGCAGTCCAGGAAAGCAGCCACACAGGCTGGACCATGGCGGACATGCCAGGTCCTCTCCTCACAAGACAGCCCCACTGGGCTCTCCCGGAGCCCAGCCTCACAGCACTTTTGCTCCAGCTCTGTCTTAAACTTGTTCACTGTGGGCCAGAGTCAGAGGGAAAGAGGAGGGTTGGGCAGGACCTAAGAAGCTGGGACCCATTCACCTTGATGTTATGCACACCTTGCCGCTATTTAGCAATTACTCTGTGGTAGATTCTATGCCTAGTGCCTTATCTGTGCCCTTTCTGAAGCCTCATATTGAACTCACATGGTGAGATTCTGACAAGGAAGCTGAGCCACAGAGACGTGAATTCATTTGCTTAGAGTCAAGGCTCCCAAGTGGCAGAGGTGGAACCAGAATCCATACTGCTTTTTTTTTTTGAGATGGAGTCTCATGCTGTCACCCAGGCTGGAGTGCAGTGGTGCAATCTTGGCTCACTGCAACCTCTGCCTCTCAGGTTCAAGCGATTCTCATGCCTCAGCCTCCCATGTAGCTGGGATTACAGGTTCCCACCACCACAGCCGGCTAATGTTTGTATTTTTAGTAGAGACAAGGTTTCACCATGTTGGCCAGGCTGGTCTTGAACTCCTGACCTCAAGTGATCCACCTGCCTTGGCCTCCCAAAGTGCTGGGTTTACAGGCATGAGCCACCATGCCAGCCTCAGAATCCATGCTTCTAACACCTGGTGCTGCCTCCCATCTTCCTCTGACTCCAGGCTCAAAGCCTTTTCTTCTGGTCCACATTCTAGCCTTCAGGATGGCAGTTTAGTCAGATATTGTCCAATGACACTCAAGACCTATGTCTCCTTTTATCTACATTCCATCCTGAACCACAGAGGCTAGACATCTGAAAACTACATTTCCCAGACTCCCTTGCTGCTAGGGTTCTGAATGGGATTAGATGCAGCCACTGAGATGCTTTTATGAGAGATCTGGGAGATAGAAGAGAAGCAGAAACCATTTTTCCAGCAGCAGTGGTAGCTGATGGGTGGGCTCCAGTCTATGTGTGTTTTTGTAATGGGCATGATTTCGTGTTTGATTATCAACCTACCAGCCCTTTGAGAGATATTGGCAGCAGTTTCCTGATATTTCATGGATTGCAAGACTGAAGTGGGTGATCTTGAGTCCCAGCCAGCAGCCTTCCAACTTCCACCCCAAAAGCCCATCTAACGATTTTGTAAGCACCAAACTCCCCCTATTAGATCCCTCCCTGCTGGAAATACATAGAGTGGTTTTGGTGTCCTGTTCTAAGCCCTGATGGATACCATAAGTTGGGGAGATGGAGGGAGACATACAGCTTTAACACTGACCTGCATTCCTCTTTGTCTCCAGCCTCTTCAGGGAGTGGCGACGGCGGCTGGGAGGAGGGTCCTGGGGGCAGGGCCAGTCTGGGGGTCAGAGGGAATGATGATAGAACAACCGCCAAGATCATTATCAATATCCTTGATGATGTTTATTGGGTGTTTGCTTTATGTCCAGCACTTTATATGCATCACTTCATTTCATCTGACAGCCTCCTATATTCAAGACTTGTCACTTAAAAGCTGGGCGATTTTCAACAAGTCACTTAACCTCTCTGGGTGTTAATTTCCCCAGTGAAGTAAAATGGGCATAATCATAGTTCTATCAATGAGATAATGCATATACAAGTACTTAGCACTGGGCCTGGCATGTAATAAATAAGAACTATTATTAATATTACAATTTATAGCTGAGAGAATACACTCTTAGTTGTCTCCAAATCCATTATCATCCCTCATCTGTGACAAGTAAGCCTCCATATTGTATAGATCACACAGAATAAAGACTACATTTCCCAGCCTCTCTTGCACTTAGGTGGGGCCATGTGACTATATTCTGGCCAATGAGATGTGGAAGAAGCGTCCTCCCCTTTCCACTTCCCTTCATCTTGCTGCCTGGCATGGATAGACTCCTAGAAGGAGTCCGAGTCCCAGGATGACCTCTGTAGTGTTACTGAATGAGAAATAAACTACCTGTTTGACTTAATGTTATTTGTATCTTTGATACACATGGCTAACCCTGTCTTAACCAACACACTGTGAGTTACTTCTATTATTATCTCTATTTTATGGACAAAGAAATCAAGACTCAGAGAGAAATGTGACTGGCCCATGGTAAGTGACAGGATGTGGATTACGGCCCATATCTGTTTGACACTAAACCCAAGTAGGCAGCACTGCACCCATTTCTGCCCTCCTCTTGCCCCAACCCCCCAAGCCTGTACCTGAGCTTGCCAGGCTATCCATTCCTGTGCTGATTTTCAGGTCCAATCCAGCATCCTTGAACACAGCCAATCTGTCTTTCCCACTTCCTCCTGTGCAGCCAATGTCATGTTCCTCCACCACATTCCAGACCTAGAGGTCAAGACAGGAACGTGGATTTGGGACCTTTATGACTCCTCCATGAAAGGAGAAATGGTGTACTGGAATTGCAGGCTCAAATCATAATTCTCATACTATCTCCCATTTTTTGAGCTCTTATCACCTTTCAGTCATTAGACTTTGCACCATCTCCTTGAATCCTTACATTGATGTTGTCCTCTTTGTGGCTGAAGAAGCTGAGGCTCCAGCTAGAATATCCTGGCAACATCTTGGCCCAAAGCCCACATGCTCTTACCTTCTTCTGAGTGAGCTTGTGTTTGCTGTTCAAGACATAGACAGCCTTGTCCACAGCCACCAGCCCCACTGTGGCTTCTGCATCACCTGTCACCTTTAGTTCGACTTGGCTGTTGGGCTCCAAAGACTGGAAGAATCTATCACTCTTCAAGCCAACTTTCAGCTGAGCCAAGAAAAAGAGAGATGTCAGAAAAAGGGAATCATAGACAACACAACTACACTTTCAGGCTTACGTTCCCTACTGCTCTGGTGGAGCATCTGGGAACTCCACTAGGCTAATCCCAACTCTGTATATTTACTTGCATCATCGCCACACCTTGTGTTGAGCTCTTAAGGCCACATATTCTCCTTCTCTTCCCTGGCTTCCAGTTTGGGAATGCCTAAACTTGTACAGCCCCTTTCTGGGGCTTTATGATGGTGATGCACAACTACAAGGAGTTTGGCTTACCGTTCCTATGCATCTGTCATTCACATCAATCCATATGGAATCAGCCACCAACTCAGGGTCTTGGCTTGCTCCTCTGGGAAGTAAATAAAAGGCCAGAATGCGGAAGGAGGGCAGCATCGCTGAAGTGACATCAATAATGGCTGATGTGTAGACACTCCCCTGGCTTTTTGGCTGATGTTTGGCACTCACAATCTGGCCCTTACTCAGGACCTTGGAGACAAGGGAGGTCAAGGATGAGAAGGGAGGGCCAGTCTTTCTCTGAATCTGTCCCATCCCACAATGGAGGCTCATAGTCTCTTTTCTTCAGCCTCTAGATCTGAGCCCACTCAAGATTGTTGCCACTTTCACATCTTTTTTCATAGTTTCTCAAACTCAGCAAGCCAAGGTTTTTCCAAGGAAAGAATTCCTTGACTCAGACCCTGGTCCTAGCCCCTCACCAGGATGGCGAAGTGAGTAATCTTGTCCTTGGTTTTAGGGTCCTGATGCCTTGTGTTGAGGCTCAGCTGGATGCTGCTGCCAACCTCTGTGCCCAATGTCTTTACGTCGATGTGTAGGAAGTTTCCTGACCCATCCTGAGTCAAGTAAGGCCAAGCTGTCATCTTGGCTGAAGCCTGCTCCTCTGGCTGAAGAGATTCCTCAGTTTTCACCTAGGGAGGATGATGGGCAAGTAAACCCCAACCCTTCCAACTCACACAGCTATAATCCCACCCTCCTTGCCTTGTCAAGTTGGTACCTCAATGGGGAGCTTGTCCAGATTTGCATCTGTGTTGATGGTCAGAGTGGCCAACCCCTCAGCTGAGGTGTACACTTTTTGGTCTTGGGAGTGGACAAAGACTCTGGAAGCTGGGGACCCATCAGGATTTGAGACGAAGACCTGAGGTGGAATCTGGGGTAAGGTGAAGGAAAAGCCTGCGGTGGCCTGGTGTGAGAGTTGAGACTGGAATATGATCTGAATAGGACTGCTTTGTACAACTTTATACATGGTGCACTAAACAACACCGGGGGCACCATTCATATTAGAGTTTTTATGAATGGCACCTCCTAGAGCTTTGCAGTGTACAACCACATGTGGTTACCCTGGGTGTTGCAGAGCTGATGGTGAGTGGGAAGACTGAGAGTGGAGAGGGAAGGAGGACACATGAGAGCCTATAGGAGACTTGGAGTAGGATTGGTGCCAAAGGATATCCCTGACTTTCCTAATGCCCATCCAAATTAATATATGTGAAAAGGCCATGCTTTGCTGTGCAAATGCAGCCTCTAGATAAACCTTCAAACACCACCTTCCAGCCTGATTGTGGCCTCTAAGTCCCCATAGAGAAATTCTGGAGCCATCACTGTGCTTTGGGGTTAAGGTTTGGGGGAACTCTGGGATTAGTCTGGGGAACATGATAGACTCAACCTTCAGATGAGTTGGATGCAGGTGAGTCCAGTGTGGGTTTTTGTCTCTTTGTGGGAAGTCTGTTTTGGGGAGGGGGCCCTGAGTCCCTGGGTGTAGTGAGTCCAGACTCTGACCCGAAAGTAGAAGGGCATTCCTGGCTTGAAATACTGGGGTGTCCTGGTGAACTTGATGTTGTATGGGCTCTGGACGATCTTCACCCCTGAGGTCTGAGCTTGCACCATCTCACCCCCTGTAGAGACAGTGGGAACATAGAGTTTGTGAGGGAGTTCAATTTCTTAAGTGAGTGGCAGGACTAGTATGAGAGCCCCATATTGGTGAAGGCAGAGAAAGACAATAACACTATTTCAGCTCCTTCCACCCATTTCTCTAATGAGGAAACTGAGGCTGGGAGGTGGCCCAAGGTCACATGGGTGAAGTGTCTGCATTGGGCAAGAACACCATGTCCTGACCTCAATCAGGGGCCAGGGTGAGGGTGGCACCTGAGGAGAACACGGTGACATTGACAAAGATTGAGCCTCCAATGAAGTCCTCTTCTGGGCCTTGGAATGTGGCCATCAGCGTGTCCTTCTGGAGGGAGACATGGCCCAGGCCTTCAGAGATCTGTTCTTAGGGTAAGATAGAGGAAGAGGATATGGTTTTATGGGGAGCGTTAGAGAGTGGAGTGGATTGGAGGTTGGGGAGGAGCTGAGATTCAGTCACCTCCACCCTCTGCAGGGAGCTTTGGATAGGGATCCGGCGGGAGTCCAATTTCACCCCGAAGATGACCAAAGCATGTCCGTCCACTGGCTTGTTAAATATATACCTGGGGGATGGAGGACAATTCCACTGTCTCTGAAGCACCCACATACCTCATGCTGCTTCAGAGATGGCTGTGCAAAATTGGGAGGGGCAGAGGTGGCCCTTGGAAACTTAGATGGTTTCATTGATGACCCACACAACTCTGGGAGGTGACGAATATATCCCATAAAGCCTTGATGGGTTGCAGATGTGGTCTAGGCAATCTCTCAAGATGGTGGAGGTGGACTTCAAACTATATAAAGCCACAAAGAAGTCTGGGCAACCTATGAAGTGGCCTGTGCAGCCTCACCAGGGAAACTAGGTGGCCTATGTAGCATGTTAGAGCTGCAGGAATGATTCATATAATGTCCAGAAGTGGCAGACATAGACCATACAATCTCAGGTGGACAGCATTGCCTGCACAACCTCATAGAGCAATGCAGATGGTCTGTAAAACACAAGGCAGCAAATGTGTCATTTACCATCACATAGAGCTGCAGAGATGGTCTGGACAATCTCATGATGGCAAAGATAACCTGTACCACCTCATAGACTTTCAGAGATGGTCTAAACTGTGAAGTGGCAGATGAGATGAGATGCAGTACAACACTACTGGGTAGACAAGGTGGCCTGTACAACTTCATAGACTTGAAGAAATGGTTTATACAGCCTCACAGGTGGCAGACATGGTCTGTACAACCTCACAGGACAACATAGGTAGCCCAGAATATCTCATGGGTGGGAGAAGAGTACGTCTGCCACCCTAAATGCTACAGAAGTGACTTGCTTCTCTCTTTCTTTTTTTTGAGACGGGGTCTCACTCTGTCACCCAGGCTGCAGTGCAGTGGCACAATCTTGGCTTACTGCAACCTCTACCTCCTGGGTTCAAGCGATCCTCCCACCTCAGCCTCCCTAGTAACTGGGACAACAAGCATGTGCCACCACTCCCGGCTAATTTTTTTTTTTTTTTTGAGACAGAGTCTCACTCTGTCACCCAGGCTAGAGTGCAGTGATGCAATCTCAGCTCACTGCAACCTCCGCCTCCTGGGTTCAAGCGATTCTCCCACCTCAGTAGTCCCTGAGTACCTGGGACTACAGGTGTGCACCAACATGCCTGGCTATTTTTGTAGTTTTAGTAGAGACAGGGTTTTGCCATGTTGGCCAGGCTGGTCTTGAACTCCTGACCTCAGGTGATCCACCCACCTCAACCTCCCAAAGTGCTGGGATTACAGGTGTGAGCCACCACGCCCAGCCAGCTTGGCTATTTTTTTTTTTTTTTTTTTTTTGGTAGAGAAGGAGTTTTGCCATGTTGTCCAGGCTGGTCTTGAACTCCTGGCCTCAAGTGATCCTCCTGCCTTGGTCTCCCAAAGCACTGGGATTACAGACGTGAGCCATAGCACCTGGTGCTTGTTTCTCTGTACTCAATCTTTGTGTCCCTGGTCTTCTGGCAGAGCTGGGAGGAAGGGGACTCACCGAGCCTGGATGTCAATGCCCAGAGCCTCATCCCTGAGGTAAAAGAAAGTCTTATTTGGGACCAGTTGGACCTCAAAAGATGGGAGGACTGGGAGAAAAAAAAAAAGCCATGGTCACCCTCAGTATTCTACCTGCTCCCTCGTCCCCTCCCAGTCCTGCTCCTTCCTTGGTGGCTCTGCCAAGCCCCAAGGGCTGGAACACCAGCACCCAACACTTAGCATCCAGCTCAGGCCCTGGGTTACAGCAGAGGTTCCCCTTGAGACCTCCTTTCTATTCCAAGTCCTGTCCCTGGCATATTCATCTTGCTCACCCCACCCACACCTTTCTCACCATATTCCTTCACATCAAAGGCAGCCTTGAACTTCTGCTTGGGTGTACTTTGGTAGCTGGCTTCGATGGTCCAGGTCCCCAAACTGAGGCACAGAAAGTTAAGAGAGATGGAGACAGAGAATGACAGCCTCCCTTGCCACCCCTCGGGCTCCCAGACCTGACAAGGGCACCTGACAAGCTCTGGGAGGTGAAAGGAGCTGAAAAAGAAGCCATCCTTGGCCATCAGACTCTGGCTAATCACGGTGATTCCCTTTGGGTTCTGTGGGGATAGGGGGTGGGGCTGGTGACTGCCCTCTGGGAGGGCCCTGGTGGCTCATGCCCCCAGGACTTCAGCACACCGTGTAACCCCAGTGTCCAGGATCCACCACCACCCCCCACCCCTCATCGGGAAAGACCACCTTGATGTCCAGAGTGAATGTCCTGGTCACAGGGTCCATCTTGTGGTTCACAGTGAACACCTGGTAGTGAACTAGGGGAGAAGGAGGACTCTGAGTATTTTGTAGAGGAAGGGAAAGAGAGAGAGAGAGAGAGACTTTGCATCTTGGGCAGTGGCGGGGTAGGGGGCACTTATGCATAGAGAGAGATCTTGGGAGGTGGAGAAGATTTTAGGGGATGGGAGTATCTCAGACATTGGGAGAGACTGGGGATGAGAGCCAGTGATTGCCCTGAGCCAAGTGCCTCGGGGCTGTACCCAAGTGCTCAGGGGTGTAGATGGTCTTCTCCGTCTGGATAAAGATGTAGCCAGCATGAAGAGCCACCAGCACCATCTTCTCCATGAATGAGGAGCCCGAGGTGGGTGCCCAAGTTGCCCGGATGATGACATATTGCTGCCCTGGTTTTGGGGGGTACACCAGGCTCTCAGGAATGTGAGAGAGATATATATCCATACTCTTCAGGCTCTGCTGGGGTCTCGCTGGCTGGGGGTAAAGCCCTGGGACAGATCCTGGGAGGAGCAATTGACTGAGGGTCTTCTGACTCTGCCTTTGGGAGCTAGGTTGCCATGTGCAGTTGTGTAGGTTGCTCACTGCACAAGAGCACCCAGCCAAAGGAAGGACGAAATCCAGTCCCTGCTCATCTTCCCAAGCTACCAACAGAAGGCACCTTTTATAGTTCTCAGAGAGGCATCAAATGGGCTAGTGGAGGCTTCCTGGAGCCCAGGCTTAGGGACTTTTGGCTTCTAAATGCACAGGATATTAGAGGAGTGGTAAGTACTTTGGGCCCTTTATCTACTCTCTGGACACAAAGTCTGCCCCTTTCTACCTTTATTGCTGACCTGTAGCCTCCCTTTGGGGTCACACATTCCAGCCTGTCACCCACCGTCACAGGTGCCTGGTCCATAAAGTTGTTTCCTGGTGAGAGAATGAGCTGGCTCCTTGCCAACACTGTCTTCCTCATGGGGAAGTCCCACACTGTGACGTTCACCTTGAGGGTCCTTGTGAGGGGCTGTCTGGAGTCTGAGTGGGCCTGAATGTGAATGCTCTCCGGACTGCCAACCCTCAGAACTCGGGGGATCACCAGGATGTACCTGCCAGTAGACAAACACAAGGGCATTAAGGGACTTGGGTAGGGAAAGTGACACCGAACACGAGTCATAAGCTGGAATCACGCAGACATCAGATGTGCAGGAAGCCGGCTGAGCCACCTCCATTCCCCAGACTCACAGAGGCTCAGCGTGGATGAGGGGGCTTCCCAAAAGAAGCAGAATCCACCCTAGGGGCCAGGGCATTTCCATGGCGGGTGGGAGGGTGAAAGGAGGCCACAGGCTGCAGATGTCTGTCCTCTTGTCTGCCCTGGCCCTGGCCTGTTTGCCTTGACTTGTCATGGCTGAGTTAATATCTAAACAGGTGTGGGGCAAGAATCCCTATAAATCCAATGGGGCGGAGTTGGGGGTGTTTCTTACTTCCCAGCCAAGCCTCCAAGATACTCTTGAGAAGTGCCCCAGCTGCTTCCCTGGGGGACAGAGTGGTAGGAGAATTGCCTGTCCCATGAGCCACGAGGGTCTTATCCACGCCCCTCCCCGCCTTTTTTCTGAGACAGAGTCTGGCTCTGTCACCCAGGCTGGAGTGCAATGGCACAATGTCAGCTCACTGTAACCTCTGTCTCCCACGTTCAAGTAATTCTCATGCCTCAGCCTCCCAAGTAGCAGGGATTACACGCATGGGCCAGCAAGCTCATTTTGTACTTAGTACAAAAATACTAATTTTTGTATTTTTAATAGAGACAGGGTTTCACCATGTTGGCCAGGCTGGTCTTGAACTCCTGACCTCAAGTGATCCACCCGCCTCGACCTCCCAAAGTGCTGGGATTACGGGCATGAGCCACTGTGCCTGGCCATGAAGGTCATATCCTAAAGCCTTCCCCGCCCCCAGCAAGGAGCTTTGCACACCCAGGACACTGAACTCAGGGCTTGCTTGGGATTGGCTGGCAGGAGGAGAGCAAACATCTTTCTACCCTAGCCTGGATGGATTTTCCCTACTTTTGCCCTTGTGAAATTGGCAAAACAGGGCAGCTGCACAAACAGGGGAGGTGCTGGCATTTTTTCCCTGTTTCCCAATTCCGGGAGTGAGCAGCATGTGGCATTTGACCATCTGACCCCAGGATCCACCATAACGAAACCTCCTGAGAAATCCATGGGTCAAAGTCCTCTTCTTGGGCTTCAAATCCTTGCACTATATGGATTTCTTCATCCTTGCAGGAGACAGTTATGCTTGGTAAATTGTGACCATTGTCTATTGTTTCCTAAGTCATGCCAGAGTCTCTGGGTTCCTTTTCCAGAAGACAAATTATACATATTAAACCAGGGAAGGAAACACATCATGCTTGAAGCATTCCTGGAAAAAGGCTTTCTCTGTCCTCAAATAATTCTCACTGTTTAGCGGGCTTATTAAAGAGAATGTTGAGACGGCTTTGTGGTGTCTGCCTCTAAGAAGCAGTTGGGCTTGATGATGAGTCTGTTTGAATCTGCACCCTACAGTGATGTCAATTCAGCCAGCTTGGGAAATTTTGCCTATTGAAGGGTCCCTTATCCCCTCATCAAATGATAATATATATATTTTTTTCTTTAAAGACGGATCTCACTCTGTTGCCCAGGCTGTAGTGCAGTGGTGCGATCTCGGTTCACTGCAACCTTTGCCTCTCAGGTTCAAGCCATCTCCCGCCTCAGCCTCCTGAGTATCTGGGATTACAGGCGTGCACCACCACATCCAGGTAATTTTTTGTATTTTTAGTAGAGACGCAGTTTCACCATGTTGGCCAGGCTGGTCTCAAACGCCTGACCTCATGATCTGCCCACTTCAGCCTCCCAAAGTACAGGGATTACAGGCATGAGCCACTGCATCCAGCAGATAATATACATTTATCTGGCAAAGATTCATCAAGCATTTACTTTGAGCCTGGCCCCTACTTAGCATGCTGGGGACACAGCAGTGAACATGACAGACAAAATCCCTTCCTGTGTGGTGTGGACATTTACTGCAAACTTACTTACGAAGGGCATTTTCTACTGAAATCTCATAGTCTCCCATGAATTGGGGCTTAATGTGTGCCCATTTCCTAGATCATGCCTTTGTAGAGAGCTGAAACCAAGGATGTTAGAAGCAAAGGGAGGAGTAGGATCTAGTTATTTATTCCTTGGGCATTTGTCAAGCACCTACTAGGTGCCAGACATTGTTCAATGTGCTCTATGTCCCCTGATAGAAGTCTTGCAGCTGGGCCAGGAGTGGTAGCTCATGCCTGTAATCCTGGCACTGTAGGAAGCTGAGGCGGGAGGATTGTTTGAAGCCAGGAGTTCGAGACCAGCCCAGGCAACATAGTGAGACTCTGCCCCTACAAAACGAACAAACAAACAAACAAAAAAACCAGGTGTGGTAGTGCACACCTGTAGTCCCAGCTACTCAGGATGCTGAGGTGGGAGGATTGCTTGAGCCCAGGAGGTCAAGGCTGCAGTGAGCTGTGATTATACCACTGCACTCCAGCCTGGGTAACCCTACCTCAAAAGAAGAAGAAGAAAAGAAGAAGAAGTCATCTTGCAGCTATGCTGAAGTAATTCTCACCCATTGCAAAGATGAGGAGATTGAGGCCCCAAGAGGCTAAACAATTTGCCCCATGTCAGGCAGCTGAGGAGCAGTGAGTCTTCAGCTAATGCTTTTAAGTTGATGTTTTAGAGAGCAAAGACTCAATAGAATCAAATTAAAGCCTGGCTCAGGGAAGCAAATTATAGTTAATTTGGAAGGTTCTAGAACATTAGTGTCTATTTACTGTCCCAGGGTCTCAGGAATCTCCACTGGTTCTGTTTTTTTTTTTTTTTTCCCAGAGTCTCACTCTGTTGCCTAGGCTAGAGTGCAGTGGCACAATCTTGGGTTCAAGTGATTCTCCTGTCTTAGCCCCCCAAGTAGCTGAGGTTACAGGTGCAGGCCATCACAACCGGCTAATTTTTATATTTTTAGTAGAGACGAGGTTTCACCATGTTGGCCAGGCTGGTCTCAAACTCCTGACCTCACATAATCCGCCCACCTTGGCCTCCCAAAGTGCCAGGATTACAGGTCTGAGCCATCGTGCCTGGCCTCCACTGGTTCTGTTTAGCTCTGCCTGGGCTGGGGGTGAGTGTTCCCCTTCACCAGGTGTTCACATCCTCCCTCTGTTAGGGGCAGGGATTGCAGGAGTCTGGGACAGGCAATTGCCCAAAGGCAAAGGGCATCAGGGCCTGTCTCCGCAGTCCTTCCCTTCTTTTCCTCCAGTCTGAGCCCTGTCTCCCAGTACCAGTGTCTCCATCTACACAGTGGGAATTGCCAGGTAGAACTATCTGAGCCATTTTTAAAATTTTTATTTTTATTTTTTGTTTTTAGAGACAGTCTCCCTCTGTCATCCAGGCTGGAGTGCAGTGGCACAATCATAGCTCACTGCAGCCTTGATTTCCTAGACTCAAGTGATCCTCCCACCTCAGCCTCTAAAGTAGCTGGGACTACAGGCAGGCACCACCATGCCCAGCTAATTTTTTTGTATTTTTGGTAAAGACGGGGTCTCCCTATGTTACCCAGTCTGGTCTTGAACTCCTGGGCTCAAGCGATCCTCCAGCCTCGGCTTCCCAAAGCCCTGGGATTACAGGTGTGAGCCACCATGCCCAGCCTGGAGTGTATATTTTTACTGTAGCCACATTCACCTGGACTGTCTGTTTAAATTCTCTTAGCAATCTAATGAATTAAGGATCATCACTGGTCCATTTTACAGATGAAAAAACTCTCCAGACTCAGGGGTTGACACCTGGAATTCCAGCGCTTTGGGAGGCAGAGCCGGGAGGATCGCTTGAGACGAGGAGATCGAGACCAGCCTGGGCAACATAGCCAACCCTATCTCTACAAAATTTTTTAAAAAAATTAGCTGGGTATAGTGGTGTGTGTGACTGTAATCCCAACCGTAAGGTCCTCTGAACAGACTACGCCATGGTCAAGCCATTGTGACCCCTGTGAGCCACATGTACAGGCCTCCTGGGGTCACAAAGGCTGGAGCAACAAGGAGAACCACCAAAGAAACAGCTAGTTCCTGCCTTAACTTATTAACCGACCTTGGAACATTCCACCATTGTGATATGTTCCTGCCCTACCCTAACTAATCAATCGACGTTGTGATATCGTGCCTTGTGACCTCCCCCCACCCTGTGGCTATAAACCTTGTGACATTCTTCCCCTGCCCGAAAAAACTGCCCCTAACTCTAACTTTCCACTACCCTACCCCAAACCTATAAAACCAGTTCCACTCCAATCACCCTTCACTGACTTTTTTTTCGAACTCAGCCCGCTTGCATCCGAGTGAATAAACAGTCTTGTTGCTCACACTTAGCCTGTTCAGGGTGCCTCTTCAATTAGACGCGCGCAGAACATTTGGTGCTGAAAGTCCGGGATAGGGGATCTCCTCCGGGACACCTACCCCCTATTCCCCTGCACTCTTCCTCGAAGAGACTCCCTTCCACCTTGGGACTTCAGACCCACCCCTGCAAAATGACCCCACTCCTGCCTACAGATCCATTAAGCTGCCTCAGTCTCTCTTCGTCTCTCTCTCTTTTTCTTTCAGACAAGGAACCTCCTTTTATCTGTGTTTCTGAAATCCAACGTTGGTCACAGCCGTACAACCCAGGACTTCCATTCGGGATGCCCACTGAAGATCCCAGTGGTTGCTCTATTCTTTGTCTCTTTCTTTCCCATCCAATCTTCCCTCTTCTATCATGGGCAACCTCCCGCCATCCATCCCTCCTTCTTCCCCTCTGGCTTTTGTCCTCAAAAATCTCAAACCTCTTCAGCTTTCACCCAATCTAAAGCCTAAACGTTTATTTATTTTTTTCTGTAACATGCCTGGCCCCAGTGTAAATTAGACAACAGCCCTCGGTGGCCAGAAAACGGCACTTTCGATTTCTCTGTTTTGCGGGACTTAGACAACTTCCGTCACAAAATGGTCTAATGGTCTGAGGTACCCTATGTCCAGGCATTTTTTACACTATGATCTCTCCCTGCCGTCTGCTCCCAATGTGACCTGTCCCAAGTTTTCCTTATCTCCCTTCCGTCTACCCCTCCTTCTTCCATTGGCAATGCCGATTCCTCTTTGTCCGTTAATCCCTCTGATATTTCTCCCCCTCACCCACCCGAACTCGTTCTAATTCCCCCTCAGAACCTGATCCCTCTTCTACCCACAACCCACCCCCTTATGCCCCTCCCATCACCACCCCTCCTCACACCTTATCTGGCTTACAATTTGGCCCTGTGGCCGGTGCCCCTGCCCCTGCCCAGCAATTTCCCCTTCGAGAGGTGGCAGAAGCCGAAGGAATAGTCCAGGTTCATGTCCCTTTCTCCCTGTCAGACCTCTCCCAAAACAGTCAACGCCTAAGCTCTTTCCCGCCTGACCCCACCAACTATATACAAGAATTCCCATACTTAACCCAGTGCTATAATCTTAACTGGAGTGACTTAAACGTCATCCTCACCTCTACGTTCACTCCTGAGGAGCGAGAGCGAGTTTGGACACTAGCTCAGTCTTATGCTGATGACCACTGGTGCCTTGAGCCTGGCCTCCAAAAAGGTGCCAGGGAAGTACCCCGTGAAGACCCCCAGCGGACCTACCACGCAGGGGTCCAGGGCATAGCCAGGCGGGACTATATGATCTCTTGCCTAGCTCAAGGGCTTCAGAAGGCTGCATATAAAGTCATCAGTTATGACAAACTAAAAGAGACCACTCAGAACAAATATGAAAATCCAGCTTAGTTTATGGCCCATCTAGCTGCCACCCTCAGGCGATATACAGCACTAGACCCTGAAGGGCCAGAAGTCCGCCTTATTCTTTTTTTTTCTTTTATTTTCCTTTCTTTTTTGAGAAGGAGTCTCGCTCTGTCGCCCAGGCTGGAGTGCAGTGGCCTGATCTCCGCTCACTGCAAGCTCCGCCTCCCGGGTTCACGCCATTCTCCTGCCTCAGCCTCCAGAGTAGCTGGGACTACAGGCGCCTGCCACCACGCCTGGCTAATTTTTTGTATTTTTGGTAAAGACGGGGTTTCACCGTGTTAGCCAAGATGGTCTCGATCTGCAGACCTCGTGATCCGCCCGCCTCGGCCTCTCAAAGTGCTGGGATTACAGGCGTGAGCCACCGCGCCCGGCAGCCGCCTTATTCTTAACATGCATTTTATCACCCAGTCAGTTCCTGACATTAGAAAGAAATTTCAAAAATTAGAGTCTGGCCCTCAAATCCCACAACAGGATTTAATCAACCTCGCTTTCAAGGTGTTCAATAATAGGGAAGAGGCTGCCTGGCAGCGGCGTATTTCAGAACTGCAGAGGCTTGCCTCTGCCCTAAGACAAACCCCAGCTGCACCGCCTACGTGTAAGAACCTCAAGGCGTCCAAACGGCAGCATCTAAACCCCCGCTCCAGGACCTTGCTTCAAGTGTTGAAAACCTGGCCACTGGGCCAAGGAATGCCCGCAGCCCGGCATTCCTTCCAAGCCATGCCCTGTCTGTGCGGGCCCTCACTGGAAGTCGGACTGTCGGACTCTCATCGCCACTGCCGGAGCTCCTGGAGCTCAAACCCGAAACTCCCTGACCAACTCCTTCGCAGATCTCCTCGGCTTGGTGGCTGAAGACTGACGCTGCCCGAACGTCTCGGAGGCCCCCTGGACCATCATGGACACCGAGTTTTGGGCAACTCTTACGGTGGAGGGTAAGTCCGTCCCTTTGATTGATATGAGGGCTACCCACTCCACATTACCTTCTTCTCAAGAGCCTGCTTCTCTTGCCCCCATAACTGCTGTGGGTATTGACGGCCAAGTTTCTAAACCCCTTAAAAGTCCCCAACTCTGGTGTCAAATCGGGCAACACTCTTTCAGGCATTCCTTCCTGGTTATCCCCACCTGCCCAGTCCCCTTATCAGGCCAAGATATTTTAACTAAATTATCTGCCTCCCTGACTATTCCTGGACTACAGCCACATCTCATAGCTACCCTTTTATCCAATTCCAACCCTCCCTGGCAACCTCCCCTTTCATCTCCCCACCTCAACCTTAAAGTGTAGGATACTTCCACTCCTTCCCTTGCAACTGTCCATTCACCCTTTATCATCCCATTAAAACCTAACCACCCTTATCCTGCTCAATGCCAATACCCCATCCCACAACAGGCATTAAGGGGCCTAAAGCCTGTTATTACCTGTCTACTACAGCATGGCCTCTTAGTTCCTACCAACTCCCCTTACAACTCTCCCATCCTACCTGTTCAAAAGCCAGATAAATCCTACAGACTAGTCCAAGACCTTCGCCTTATTAATCAGATTGTCCTCCCCTCCATCCTGTTCCTTCCTTGGCTAAAAATTGTTGGCTATGCATTTCCCTCTCTTCCTCCTACTACACAGCTGTCCCTGCCCTACCAGCTGACTGGGCAACATCCCCCATCTCCCTACACCTCCGAACCTCTTTCAGTGACCCCCACCTTTGCCCTCCCGAACAAATTCTTTACTTTCTAGACAAATTCAGTAAAAATTCCCCTGACATGTTTTAACAACAAGCTGCTGCTCTCCTCCGTACCTACCTAAAAAAGCTGTCTGCCTATATCAATTCCACACCCCCTGTTCTTGGACCCCTCACTACACAGAAAACTATCCCCATTGCTGCCCCCTTATACGTCTCCCAGCAATTACCTACTAGAATTCCCTTAGGGAGCCTCCCATCTTCCTTATGTTCCTTTACCCTTCCATGAAAACAGAACCTCTCCCTCTGCACAACAACCCTATCAAACCCCACTACAACCTTTAACAACTGCTGCCCTTGCTGGATCCCTAGGGGTCTGGGTGTAGGACCCCACTTCCAAAACACACTCTCACCATTTTACTCTGCACTTCCAGTTTTGCATGCCTCAAAGACTCTTTTTTCTCTGTGGCTTTTCCACCTACATGTGCCTCCCTGCCAATCAGACAGGAACCCATACTCTAGTTTTCCTTACTTCCAAAATCAAGTTTGCAAATGGTAGTGAATAGCTGCCTGTTCCTCTCTTAACCTCAGCACGACAAAAAAAAAGTCATTCCATTAATTCCGTTTGTAGGACTAGAAGTCTCTGCCGCTTCAGTCGGGACAGGAGTAGCAGGCCTTACAACATCACTACTTTTCTCAGTCTCTCCAATGACTTCTCCGCTAGCCTTACCGATATAACTCAAACACTCTCTGCCCTCCAAGCCCAGGTCGATTCCTTGGGTGCAGTTGTCCTCCACAATCGCCGAGGCCTCAATCTGCTTACTGCTGAAAAAGGAGGACTCTGCCTATTCTTAAATGAAGAATGCTGCTTTTACTTAAATCAATCTGGCCTCGTATATGATAACATCAAAAAATTTAAAGACAAAGCTCAAAAACTTGCAAATCAGGCAAATAATTATTCTGGACCTACCTTGCCATTCTCTAGCCTAGCTTCAAGGCTCCTTCCACTAACAGGCCCTTTCATCCTTCTCCTCCTCTTGATCGGACCTTGTCTTTTCAGGCTAATCTCTCAGTTTATACAAAATTGCATCTAAGCTATTACTAATCAATCAATACGGCAAATACTCCTCCTAAAACCTCACAATATCGCCCCCTACACCAAGATCTTTCTTCAGTTTAATCTCTCCAACTTTAGGTTCCCATGCTGCCCCTAACCCCGCTTGAAGCAGCCCTGAGAAACATTACCCATCATCCCAAAACATCACCGATCACCCCTCCATACCATCCCGAAAATTTTCACCCCAACATCCCAACATTACACTACTCTTTCTCGTTTTACTTCTTTCTCATTTTATTTTTCATTATTAAACATAAAAAGACAGGAATGTAAGGTCCTCTGAACAGGCTACACCATGGTCCAGCCATTGTGATCCCTGTGAGCCACACGTACAGGCCTCCTGGAGTCACGAAGCCTGGAGCAACAGGAGAACCACTAAAGAAGAAACAGCTAGTTCCTGCCTTAACTTATTAACCAACCTTGTGACATTCCACCATTGTGATCTGCTCCTGCCCTGCCCTAACT
This sequence comes from Gorilla gorilla gorilla, assembly GCF_029281585.2. Classification (NCBI taxonomy): domain Eukaryota; kingdom Metazoa; phylum Chordata; class Mammalia; order Primates; family Hominidae; genus Gorilla; species Gorilla gorilla. Next base: position 16,063,582 of record NC_073244.2, on the reverse strand, counting down.
AATCAATCAACCTTGTGATATCGTGCCTTGTGACCTCCCACCTCGTGACTATGCACCTTGTGACATTCTTCCCCTGCCCGAAGAAATTGCCCCTAACTGTAACTTTCCACTACCTACCCCAAACCTATAAAACCAGTTCCACTCCAACCACCCTTCGCTGATTCCCTTTTCGGACTCAGCCGAAAAGTGAGTAAACAGCCTTGTTGCTCACACTTAGCCTGTTCAGGGTGTCTCTTCAATTAGAAGCGTGCATAACACCAACTACTCAGGGGGTTGAGGTGGGAGGATCGCTTGAGCACAGGAGTCAAGGCTACAGTGAACAGTAATCCTGCCACTGCACTCTGGCCTGGGCAACAGAGTGAGATTGTGTCCAAAAATTAAAAAAGGAAGAAAGAAAGAAAAAGAAAAAATGAAGGCAACCAGGGTGGTGGCTTACTCTTGTAATCCCAGCATTTTGGGAGGCCAAAGCAGGAGGATTGCTTGAGCCCAGGAGTTTGAGACCAGCCTGGGCAACACAGTGAGACCCCATCTCTATAACAGAAAGAAAGAAAGAAAGAAAGAAAGAAAGGAGAGAAAGAAGAGAAAAAGAAAAAGAAAAAGAAGAAGAAAGAGAAAGAACGAACGAATGAAAAGAAAGAGAAAGAAAGAAGGAAAGAAAGAAAGAAAAAGGAGAAAAGAAAGAAAAAGTGGCACTAAAAAGGTAAAGGATCCTGTCCCAAATTGCACAGCTAAGAAACTGTGGCACAGGGAGGTTGAGTGTCTTGCTCAGGGTCACACAGCAAGTTTAGTGATGGAAGCTGAGTTCGTGAACCCGGATGGTAAAGGGAGCCCAAGAAAGGTAGGGGGTAGACCTAGCTCCACCCGGGTCCACCTGAGCTGCAGACAGTGGCCTAGAACAGACCGGCTGCTGGTGCGCAAGTCCACGTGGCCTCTCGTACTTGGACACCAGAGGGCGCAAGCGAGCCTCCGGCCCGGCGGGCAGCTGCGCTCGGCCCCTCCCTCAGGAATGCCAGTGCTGGAGGGAGGGGACCTTGGCCGCCCGCCCGGAGCAGCTGCGCCTGCCGCTCAGATTCCGCCCGCCTTCCCCTCCCTGGGATCGGGAGTTTGCACCGAGAAGGCGCGGGCGGGAGGGGTGGACTTGCAGGGATGTGTCCTTGCAGAGATGCAGCCTCTGGTTTTACTCCCTCCTCCAGGGCTTTGAGCTCAGAGCTTCCCAGGGAAGGCCGGGCAGGACCCAGGAGACCAAGGAATAAGGCTACCATCAACATAACTATTAAGGGCTCTAATTTATTAGACACCGACTACATTCCAGCCCTTAATATAACTTTCTCCCTGGCAAGTTCCATTTCACAGATGAAGAAACTGAGGGTCAGAGAAGTACCCTGTCTTGTCCAGGTAGGAGGTGTCAGGAGCTTCTCAGGGTGGACTGTACTGCCAGGATGTGCCAGCTTGGTTAACTCCTTGAGTCATTTTTTGGTTTCCACGGTGCTGGTGATGTGGGTAGAGCAAATAGACAACAGTCCCCTGCCCATGGAGCTGACATTTTAGTGGGTGGAGACAAGCAAGAAACAGTGGTATATGCCTGCTGGGCGTGGTGGCTCATGTCTGTAATCCCAGCACTTTGAGAGGCCGAGGTGGGAGGATCACTTGAGCCCAGGAATTCAAAAGCAGCCTGCTCAATAAAGCAAGACCCCTGTTTCTATTATTATTTTTTTTTAGAATGAAAGAAAGAGAAGGAAGGAAGGGAGGAAGGGAGGGAGGAAGGAAGGAAGGAAGAAAGAAAAAAAAAGAGAGAGAACCATGTCAGATCATGGGAAATAAAACACGTAAGAAAATAAAGGGACAGTGTGCTATCTTGAGGTGAGCCTGGAGGACCTCTTGGAGGAGGTGGTATTTGAGGGTATTTGAGCGCATGAAGGAAATGAGGAAGGGAACCTTGTGGATATTTGGGAAAAGCATTCTATGTAGAGGGAACAGCAAGTGCAAAGGTATTGAGGTTGGAGTGTTTAAGAAACAGCAAGTAGGCCAGGCGTGGTGGCTCACACCAGTAACACCAGCACTTTAGGAGGCCAAGCCTGAAGGATCACTTGAGTCCAGGAGTTTGAGGTTGCAGTGAACTATGATCATGCCACTGCACACCAGCCTGGGTGACAGAGAGAGACCCTGTCTCTAAAAAGAGATAAAGACAGACAGACAGACAGACGAAACGGCACAGCAAAGAAGTCAGTGTTGCTGGAGTGAGTGGGTGATGGGGAAAAAGTAGGAGATAATTTGAGACAAATATTCAGTGGCCAGATGATGCAGTTTTGATCTGAGTCTAAATAAGAGGGGAAGCATGCCGGACATCATGGCTCACACCTGTAATCCCAGCACTTTGAGAGGCCAAGGTGGAAGGATTGCTTGAGACCAGGAGTTCAAGACCAGCCTGGCCAACATAGTGAGACTCCCCCCCTCTACAAAAAATGTTTAAAAAGTTAGCTAGGCATGGTGGCACGCACCTGTGGTCCCAGCTACTCAGGAGGCTGAGGTGGGAGGATCTCTTGAGCCTAGCAGGTCGAGGCTGAGTGATTGCACCACTGTACTTCGATCTGAATGACAGAGCAAGACCCTGTCTCAAAAAAAAAAACAAAAAGTCTAAATAAGAGGAGAAACCACTGCAGAGGTTTGAAAAGGGCATTGACATTGTCTTTGTGTGTGTGTGTGTGTGTGTGTGTGTGTGTGTGTGTGTGTGTGTGTGTGTGTTGTTTTTGTTTTTTTTTTGTGAGACGGAGTCTCACTCTGTCGCCCAGGCTGGAGTGCAGTGGTGCAATGTCGGCTTGCTGCATTGGCATGATCTCGGCTCACTGCAAGCTCCGCCTCCCGGGTTCATGCCATTCTCCTGCCTCAGCCTCCCGAGTAGCTGGGACTACAGGCGCCCGCCACCATGCCTGGCTAATTTTTTGTACTTTTAGTAGACACGGGGTTTCACCATGTTAACCAGGATGGTCTCGATCTCCTGACCTCGTGATCCGCCCACCTCGGCCTCCCAAAGTGCTGGGATTACAGGCATGAGCCACCGCATCCGGCCTGTCTTTGTGTTTTAACAGAATCAGTCTGTGTATGTCCTTTCTTATTTTATTTATTTATTTGAGACAGGGACTGTCTCTCTCAGCAGGCTGGAGTGCAGTGGTGCGATCATATTTTACTGCAGCCTCCAATTCCTGGATGCAAGAGATCCTCCTGCTTCAACCTCCTGAGTAGCTGAGACTACAAGGACATGACACCACACCAGGCTAATTTTTAAAAATTTTTTGTAGAGATGGGGTTTTGCTATGCTGCCCAGGCTGGTCTCAAAATCCTGGACTCAAGTGATTCTCTTGCCTCCACCTCCCAGTGTTGGGATTACATGCGTGAGCCACTGTGCTATCAGTATGTTCTTTGTTTCTGTGTCTTGAAATTTAAAAGTAAAATAATAATAATGGCCAGGTATGGTGGCTCACGCCTGTAATCCCAGGACATTGGGAGGCTGAGGCAGGTGGATCACCTGAGGTCGGGAGTTTGAGACCAGCCTGACCAACATGGAGAAACCCCATCTCTACTGAAAATACAAAAATTAGCCGGGTGTGGTGGCACATGCCGGTAATCCCAGCTACTCGGGAGGCTGAGGCAGGGGAATCACTTGAACTCGGGAGGAGGAGGTTGTGCTGAGCCGAGATCGCACCATTGCACTCCAGCCTGGGCAACAAGAATGAAACTTCATCTCAAATAATAGTGATAATAACAATTCCACAACATAAAAATAAGGCCAAACACCCTTAACAGATAAGTTAAAAAAGAAAAAAAAAAAGCAAACTGGGAATGAAAGGGTCTGCACTTTGTATCAGACTCCTTAATTTCTTCAATATATAAAGTTTCTAGAATTGAATAATAAAAACATCAACAATCCAACAGAAAATAAATTGGGCAAAGGTGTGATCAGAATGCCCACTAAAAATGAAACACAAAAGGTTCTTTAACATTTGAAAAGATATTCAGCTTCTCTCATAATAAGAGAAGTACAATTTAAAACCACACCAAGATACCAATTTTTATCCATTAGATTTGCATAAATTCAGAAGACAGATAACACGGTGTGTGCCAAAGGTATTGCCAAGCAAGGAGGCTAACATATGGACATTGGTCCTCCAGGACGGACAAGAATTTGATAATGTTCAGAAAAATTACAAATGCATAGATACTTTGGCCAAATAATCTCATGACAGAAACTCTTGCACATGTGTGAGATGATATGAGGTTTGTCATTGCTGCCATTTATGTAATAGCAAACATTTGGAGAGAATCCAGAGATCTATTAGTAGAGAAAAGAGTTGCATAAATTATTGCTTATCTCCACAATGGAATAAACTCCAGATCTGCAAAGAATGAGGATGTCTGCTTGGGCCGATATGGAAAACCCTGCGACCAGGCACAGTGGCTCACGCCTGTAATCCCAGCACTTTGGGAGGCCAAGGAGGGCGAATCAGTCAGGAGTTTGAGACCAGCCTGGCTAACACAGTGAAACCCTGTCTCTACTAAAAATACAAAAATTAGCCAGGCGTGGTGGCACAAGCCTGTAGTCCCAGCTACTCAGGAGGCTGAGGTGGGAGAATCACCTGAACCCGGGAGGCAGAGGTTGCAGTGAGCCGAGATTGCGCCGCTGCACCCCAGCCTGGGGGAGAGAGTGAGACCCTGTCTCAAAAAAGAAAAAAAAGAAAATCCTCCAAGGTATACATGATTCAAGGAAACAACTAAAGTTCACATTTATTTGTATAGTATGCTGCTTTTAGTGAAAAAGCTTTTTAAAAAGTATATATTCCATTTTTTTGTTTGTTTGGTTTTTGTTTTGAGACAGAGTCTCACTCTGTCACCCAGGCTGGAGTGCAGAGGTGCAATCTCAGCTGACCACAACCTCTGCCTCCTGGGTTCAGGCAATTATCATGCCTCAGCCTCTGGAGTATCTGGGATTACAGGCGCGCACCACAATGCCTAGCTAATTTTTGTATTTTTAGTAGAGATGGGGTTTTTCCATGTTGGCCAGGATGGTCTCAAACTCCTGACTTCAGGTGATCCACCTGCCTTGGCCTCCCAAAGTGCTGGAATTACAGGCGTGAGCTACTGTGCCTGGTCTATATTCAGTTTTTTTTTTTTAAACTAAAACACTCTATGTCTGTTTTCAAAGTTGTGGTAAAATATGTGCACTACAAAATTTACCATTTTTGGCTGGGCGCAGTGGCTTATGCCTGTAATCCCAGCACTTTGGGGGGCCAAGGTGGGAGGGTCATCTGAGGTCAAGAGTTTGAGATCAGCCTGGCCAACATGGAAAAAACCCATCTCTACTAAAAATACAAAAATTAGCTAGGCGTGGTGGTGGGTGCCTGTAATCCCAGCTACTCAGGAGAGTGAGGCAGGAGAATCGCTAGAACTCAGGAGGCAGAGATTGCAGTGAGCTGAGATTCTGCCACTGCACTCTAGCCTGGGTGACAGCGAGACTCTGACTCAAAAAAAAAAAATTACCATTTTAACCATTTATAACTGTACAGATCAGTGGCCTTAGGTTCATTCACACTGTTGTGCAACCATCACCGCTATCCATCTCCAGAACTTTCTCATCTTCCCAAACTGAAACTCTGTCCCCATGAAACACTAATTCCCCATTCTGTCCTCCCTCAGCCCCTGGCGCCCACTGTGTGACTTTCTATCTCTATGAATTTGACTACCTTAGGCATCTCAGATAAGTGGAATTTTCTATCTGGTTTATTTCACTCAGTATGGTATTCTCAGTATTTACCCACGTGTCAGAATTTCCTTTCTCTTTAAGAATATACAAAAGTTGGCCGGGCGCGGTGGCTCACGCCTGTAATCCCAGCACTTTGCGAGGCCGAGGTGGGCAGATCACAAGGTCAGGAGATCAAGACCATCCTGGCTAACATGGTGAAACTCCATCTCTACTAAAAATACAAAAAATTAGCCGGGTGTGGTGGCGGGCGCCTGTAGTTCCAGCTACTTGGGAGGCTGAGGCAGGAAAATGGCAGGAACCCGGGAGGCAGAGCTTGCAGTGAGCCGAGATCGCGCCACTGTACTCCAGCCTGGGCGACAGAGCGAGACTCCATCTCAAAGAAAAAAAAAAAGAATATACAAAAGTCTATTTATCCATTCATGAGTTTTTGTTTTTGTATTTTTTTGAGACAAAGTCTCATTCTGTTGCCCAGGCTGGAGTGCAGTGGCGCCGTCTTGGCCTCACTGCAACCTCCGCCTCCTGGGTTCAAGTGATTCTCATGCCTCAGCTTCCTGAGTAGCTGGGATTACAGGCGCCTGCCACCACGCACAGCTAATTTTTGTATTTTTAGTAGACAGAATGTTTCTCTATGTTGGCCAGACTGATCTCAAACTCCTGGCCTCCACTTGCCTCGGCCTCCCGAAGTGCTGGGATTACAGGCATGAGGCACCATGTCTGGCTTGCTTGCTTGCTTTCTCTCTCTTTCTCTCTCTCTCTCTTTGGAGCCAGTAGTTCAACTGGCTTTTTAAGTTTTTATTTAATTTTAAGAAATTGAGCTTTATTAAATAGTAAATGTAACTACAACTTGTGGTTATACATATATATTTAATGAAAAAAATATACATACATTGCTGGTGTGTGCTCAAATACATTTTGCTGATGGAGTGTGTGACCAGGAATGTCCCCTTGGTCCACAGAGCTCTGGTGTATGCATGGAGGTGGGGGGTGGGCTATGAATCATTCCTGTATTCTCAGACCCAGGATCATGAAGTCACGAGGTTGAATGTAACAGAGTCTGTCTCTTCCTTCAAGGCTCATAACAATGCCGCTTCCTCCAGGAAGCCTCCCTTGCTTTCCCAGAGACAGCTGTGGCTTCCTGCTCTGGGCTTCCCAGGCCAAGTTCCCAGGGTCCCTCTCTGTGCTCCAGCTGTGACCACAGAGGAGTCTATGCCTGAAAATAAAGGCCCTTCTGGGATTCTAGCCATGTCTAGGCACAGAGGAGGGGAGGGGGAGTTTGCAGAATGAATAAATGAAGAGTCTGTTCATCCTTTGAATTAGATGTGGAATGAAGAGGTCTGGTTGTTCAGGGATGGGGATCGCGAAGCTCTGTTCTGCTCATCTTGGCCGCACCCGCGTTGGGAGGCAGCCGCAGGACAGACATTGAAGGCCAAGGTTGAGGAGGCGTGGACAGCGGAAGAGGAGGCGGTGGGTCGTTCGCACATACAGGCTGCCAGAGGAGTCCACGGTTTTGAGTGTGGTCAGCGGCGAGTAGCGGATGTTGGTCTGTTGGCGCAGGGGTGGTCGAGTCGAGCTGATGACGTTGACGATGGCCTGCAGAATGGAGGCCCTGAGCGCTGGGACCCAGGGAGGGCCTCACCCCGCAACATACCTGAGCCACGTCTTGGGGCTCTGGGCCCTTCACTCACCTGAACCACGTCCTGTGGGCTCTGTCCCACGGAGCGAAACAGCTCCCTGGAGGCTGGGAGATAGAGGTCCCGGAAGTAGTGCAGGGTCTCAGGGTCAGTGCCTGGGAACTCAGCCGTAGAAACCTGCGCCAGAAGCTTCCCCTCAAACTCGGTGACCACGGGGCCTGGCTCCACCAGGGAGATGCTGGCGACCAGGCATGGGTAGTGTAAGTCTGATGCCCCAACCACTCCCTGACCTATTTTGTCCAATTTTTTTTTTTTAAAGATACAGGGTCTCACTCTGTTGCCCAGGCTGGGGTGCAGTGGCATGATCATAGCTGTCTGCAGCCTCCAACTCCTGGGTTCAAACAATCCTCCGCCTCAGCCTCCTGAGTAGCTGGGACTGCAGGTACACACACCACCACCCTTGGCTAATTTTTAAATTTTGGGCTGAGATGGGGGTCTCACTATGTTGCCCAGGCTGGTCTCAAATGCCTGACCTCAAGCGATCCTCCCATTTCAGCCTCTCAAAACGTTGGAATTACAGGTGTGAGCCACGGCACTCAGCTTCATTGTCTTCATCTCTCCTCTCCCCCTTTCGATCGCACCTCCCCATCACTGCCTCCAAGCCCCCTCTGCCCACGTGCCCGCCTCACAAGATGTTGAACTGCAGCAGCTGGATAGCGAGGCTTTCGAAGAATCCCTCCAGGGCGAACTTGGAAGCTGCATAGACATCGTTGAAGATGACACCTGTGAGGGTCAGAGGGAGGAGAGCTCTTTGGGGGTCTGGGAGGTGGGCTTTGTGGGTTCCAGGGTGATGGGGTCTTTGGGAGACAGAGCAAAGAGGATGTGGGAACCAGAGAAAGCAGATACATGGTGCCAAGATGATGGGTGTATGGCATTGTGTGATGGGGTCATATGGGGTCAGAAAGAGGTTGTTCTCGGGTGCCGGGTGCCACCTCCTCCCAGCTCCACCTGGTCCCAGGAAACTCCCCTATTTCCCTCCATTCTCTAAACCTTTGGGGCCGCTTGGGGATCCCCTTCATTTTTCTCTTCATTAGGGCCCTTGTCTCTCTTCCTCCCTCCCTTTCTTCCTCCCTCCCTTTCTTCCTCCCTCCCTTCCTTCCTTCCTTCCTTCCTTCCTCCCTCCCTCCCTCCCTCCTTCCTTCCTTCCTTCCTTCCTTCTCTCTCTCTCTCTTTTTCTTTTTCTTTTTTGATAGGGTGTTGCTCTGTTCTGCAGTCTGGGGTGCAGTGGTGCAATCATGGCTCACTGCAGCCTTGAACTCCTGAGCTTAAGCGATCCTCCCACTTCAGCCTCCTGAGTAACTGGGACTACAGGCACACACTAGGATGCTTGGCTGATTTTTTTATTTAATTTAATTTTTTTTGGCGGGGGGGAGACGGAGTCTCACTCTGTCATCCAGGCTGGAGTGCAGCCTCTGCCTCCTGAGATCAAGTGAATCTCCTGCCTCAGCCTCCTGAGTAGCTGGGACTACAGGTGCACACCACCACGCCCGGCTAATTTTTGTATTTTTACTAGAGACGGAGTTTCACCATGTTGGCCATTCTGGTCTCCAACTCCTGACCTCAAGTGATCCATCAGCCTCAGCCTCACAAAGTGCTGGGATTACAGGCATGAACCACCACGTCTGGCCAAAGTTTTGTTGTTGTTTTTTTTGTTTGTTTGTTTGTTTACTTACTTATTTATTTATTTTTTAGACAGAGTCTTGCTCTTGTTGCCCAGGCTGGAGTGCAATGGCGCAATCTCAGCTCATTGCGACCTCTGCCTCCGGGGCTCAAGCAATTCTCCTGCTTCAGCCCCCCGAGTAGCTGGGACTACAGGTGTGTGCCACCACACACGGCTAATTTTTTTGTATTTTTAGTAGAGATGGGATTTCACAATGTTGGCCAGGCTGGTCTTGAACTCCTGATCTTGGGTAATCCACCTGCCTCGGCCTCCCAAAGTGTTGGGATTACAGGCATGAGTCACCGTGCCTGGCCCAATTTTAAAAAAATTTTTAGTAGTGATGAGGACTCCCTGTGTTGACCAGGCTGGTCTCAAACTCCTGAGCTCAAACAGCCCTCCTGCCTAGGCCACGCAAAGTACTGGGATTATAGACGTGAGTCACCATGTCTGGCCACTTTTTCCTTCTGAACTTCAGAATCCTTCTGAACACAATTCTCCAGGCTAATTTATTTTATTTTATTATTATTATTTTTTTGAGACAGAATTTCACTTTGTTGCCTAGGCTGGAGTGCAGTGGCACGATCTTGGCTCACTGCAACCTCCACCTCCCAGGTTCAAGCAATTCTCGTGCCTCAGCCTCCTGAGTAGCTGGGATTACAGGCACATGCCACCATGCCCGGCTGATTTTTTTGTATTTTAGTAGGAACGGGCTTTCACCATGTTGCCCAGGCTGGTCTCAAACTCCTGAGCTCAGGCAATCCACCCGTCTCAGCCTCCCAAAGTGCTAAGATTACCGGCATGAATCACCGTGCCCGGGGTCCATGCTAATTTAGAATATGATCTAAAACCCATTCGCCATCCTCCCAGTCTGGGGAGGATCAGACACTGGTGGGATTTCCAGGGTTGGGTCCCCACAGCTCACCCTGCAGGCCCATGACACTGCTGATCACCACGATGTGGCCCTGCCGCCTCCTCTTCATGCCTGGAAGCACAGCTTTGACGAGACGGACAGCTCCGAAAAAGTTGGTGTCAAAGACATTCTGCATGGCAGCAAGGCTGAGCCCCTCCAGGGGCCCCACCAGGCCCATTCCAGCATTATTCACTAAGAGAAGAGGTACTAAGGGTTACCTTAAAGTCCCTCACTCTTCTAGCATTACTTCTAGACACTCCCTGAAACACCTCACCCCGTACTCCAAGTCCAAGGCCAGTCCAGGGTATCTTGGATGGACAAATATGAAACCTTGGTGACCTTTAAACACAGTTTAGCATTTGTCATAGGGGATCCTCAGCCCTGAGTGGGAGGAAGGGCTGCTGGGAATAGTGCCCCCCTTAATCTATGAGCAATTCAATTCTGACCCCAAATTACATCAAGACAGCGACACCCACCTTCCTGCGAAGGTTAGGGACCTTATGACTTATTTCTGTATCATGCTGTCTTCCCCAAGTGACTCATCCAAGTAATTTCCCCAACCACATATGGCTTTCTCCATATATGAGAATTTCTATTCCATGAAATCTGCCCCACCTCCAGGCCTCAGATTGTTACTAGTGTCTCTAATATTTTTGTTTTTTAAAAAAATTGATTTTTGAGCTAGACATGGTGGCTCATGCCTGTAATCTCAGCACTTCGGGAGGCCAAGGCGAGTGGATCACCTGAGGTCAGGCTTCGAGACCAGCCTGACGAACATGGAGAAACCCCGTCTCTACTAAAAATACAAAATTAGCCAAGTGTAGTGGCGCCTGCCTGTAATCCCAGCTACTTGGGAGGCTGAGACAGGAGAATCACTTGAACCCAGGAGGTGGAGGTTGCAGTGAGCCGAGATTGCGCCATTGCACTGTAGCCTAGGCAACAAGAGTGAAATTCCATCTCAAAAAAAATTGATTTTTGGCCAGGTGTGGTGGTGCATGCCTGTAATTCCAGCACTCTGGGAGGTCGAGGTGGGCAGATCACTTGAGGTCAGGAGTTTGAGACCAGCCTGACCAACATGGTGAAACCTCGTCTCTAAGAAAAATACAAAAATTAGCTGGGCATGGTGGCAGGCACCTGTAATCCCAGCTACTCAGGAGGCGAGGCAGGAGAATTGCTTGAACCTGGGAGGTGGAGGTTGCAGGGAGCCGAGATCACACCACTGCACTCCAGCCCGGGTGCAGAGCAAGACTCCGTCTCAAAAAAAAAAAATTATTTTTGAGACAAGGTCTTGCTCTGTCTCCCCAGACTGGCTCTATCATAACTCACTGCAGCCTCAAACTCCTGGGCTCAAGGGATCCTCCCACCTTGGCCTCCCGAGTAGCTAGGATTAGGCATGCACCACTATGACTGGCTAATTTTTAATTTTTTTGTAGAGTCAGAGTCTCACTATTTTGCTCAGGCTGGTCTTGAGCTCCTGGGCTCAAGCAATCCTCCTTTCTCGGCCTCCCAAAGTGCTAGGATTACAGGTATGAGCCACTGCACCCAGCCCTTAATAAATCAATTGGTAGGACCAACTGGTCTACCCCTCTCGGCCAACTGGTCTACCCCTTCTGCCCAGGTTCAGAGATTGCTGAAGAAGCCAGAGAGCTGGTGCTCAGACCTTGCCGTATTGAGGGTCTATACTCAGACCAGGATGGGGCTTAGTGAATCAGGGGCTGTGAAGTCTCACCCAGCACGTCCACTTCTCCCTGGATACAGCTGAGACACTGGGCCACCGACTCATCACTGCACACGTCCAGCTGGGCCACGGTGAGGGTCTGCCCCAGAGCCTCCCCAGCAGCTGCCTCCAGTGTCTCCTTCTTCCCCAGGTCCCTCATGGTGGCCACCACTGGGGGGCAGAGAGTAAAGCAGGGACAGGCACTGAGCTCCTTTCCCCTTGGTGTGGGCGCCGCGTGTCTGTGATCTTGCATTACAAGTCACAGAGAGATGGAAACTCACAAGTTTACACACCTACATTTATCACTCAGCCAACAAGTGCACACTTGTGTACACGCATCTCCACGTACCTATATCCATCCTTCCAACCATGAGTTCAACAGACATTTATTGAGCATCTACTATACACTATGCCCTATTCTGGGTGCTGAGGCTATGGCATGAAATAAGATAAAGTCACCAGGTGTGGTGGCTCAAGCCTGTAATTCCAGCACGTTGGGAAGCTGAGGTGGGAGGATTGCTTGACCCCAGGAGTTTGAGACCAGCCTGGGAAGTATAGCGAGATCCCATCTCTACAAAAAAATTATATACACAAATTTGCCAGGTGTGGTGGGTGGCCCCCACCTGTAGTCCTGGCTACTTGGGAGGCTGCGGTGGGAGGATTGCTTGAGCCCAGGAGGTTGAGGCTGCAGTGAGCCGAGATGGAGCCACTGCACTACCGTCTGGGTGACAGAGTGAGACCCTGTCTCAAAAAATAAAAAATAAGGCCGGGCGGCCCGGCGCAGTGGCTCAGGCCTGTAATCCCAGCACTTTGGGAGGCTGAGGCGGGCAGATCACGAGGTCAGGAGATGGAGACCATCCTGGCTAACATGGTGAAACCCCGTCTCTACTAAAAATACAAAAAAAAAAAAAAAAAAAAAAATTAGCCTGGCGTGGTGGCAGGCGCCTGTAGTCCCAGCTACTCGGGAGGCTGAGGCAGGAGAATGGCGTGAACCCGGGAGGCGGAGCTTGCAGTGAGCCGAGATAGCGCCACTGCACTCCAGCCTGGCAACAGAGCGAGACTGTCTCAAAATAAATAAATAAATAAATAAATAAATAAATAAATAAATAAATAAGGTAAAGTTTCTGCCTTCATGGAATTTATAGCCTAGTAGGTAAGACAATAAAATATATAAACATAAAACAGATTGCCATGAAAAAAATGCATACACAACTATAGCCAACATATGTGCATATATGAACACTGAAGTGAATAGCCATATATATATATATATATATTTTTTTTTTTTTGGGACGAAGTTTCACTGTTGTTTGTTGCCCAGTCTGGAGTACAGGGGTGCAGTCTCGGCTCACTGCAACCTCCACCTCCTGGGTTCAAGCAATTCCCCTGCCTCAGCCTCCCAAGTAGCTGTGATTACAGGTGTACAGGTGCCTGCCACCACACCTGGCTAATCTTTTGTATTTTTAGTAGAGATGGGGTTTCACCATATTGGTCAGGCTGGTCTCGAACCTCAGGTGATCTGCCCACCTCATCCTCCCAAAGTGCTGGGATTACAGGTGTGAGGAGCCAGAGAGCCACAGCACCTGGCCAAGTTTATGCTCTTTTTTTTTTTTTTTTTTTTTTGAGATGGAGTCTCGCTCTTGGTGCCCAGGCTGGAATACAGTGGTGAAATCTCAGCTCACTGCAACCTCTGTCTCCCGGTTCAAGCAATTCTCCTGCCTTAGCCTCTCAAGTGGCTGGGATTACAGGCACTGCCACCATGCCTGGCTAATTTTTGTATATTTATTTATTTATTTATTGAGACAGAGTCATGCTCTGTCGCCTAGGCTGGAGTGCAGTGGCATGATCTCGACTCACTGCAAGCTCCACCCCACAGGTTCACGCCATTCTTCTGCCTCAGCCTCCCGAATAGCTGGGACTACAGGCATCCACTACCACGCCTGGCTAATTTTTTGTATTTTTAGTAGAGACGGGGTTTCACCATGTCAGCCAGGCTGGTCTCAAACTCCTGATCTCAGGTGATCTGTCCACCTAGGCCTCCCGAAGTGCTGAGATTACAGGCATGAGCCACTGTGCCCAGCCTCAAGCTTATGTTCTTAAGCAGGACCTCAGCATATGTACTATGTCTGCACACGCACCAGCATACGTGTTTGATATCCCCCAATGTGTGCACCCATAATCACCCATGAACACTCCTGGGGGCATTTGCCTCTTGTCTTCGGGCCAGTGTGATTTGTGGGTAGCAGGCACGTGAATGGGGTCACTTGCATCTACATGTGATATAGTGGGAAACATGGGTGCAAGGGATGGGCTGCCTGAGTTCAAATCCCAGCTCTGCTACTTTGCAGCTGGGAGACCTTGAGCAAAGACCTTTCACAGTCTGCACCTTAGTTTCCTCATTTCTAAAATAGGGCAGGCCAGGCACGGTGGCTCATGCCTGTAATCCCAGCACTTTGGGAGGCCCAGGCAGGCAGATCACCTGAGACCAGGAGTTCGAGACCGGTCTGGCCAACATGGTGAAACCTTGTCTATTAAAAATACAAAAACTTAGCCGGGTGTGGTGGTGCATGCCTTAATCCCAGAAACTCGGGAGGCCAAGGCATGAAAATCACTTGAACGTGGGAGGTGGAGGCTGCAGTGAGCCAAGATGCACCACTGCACTCAGCCTGGGTGACAGAGCAAGACTCTGACTCAAAATAAATAAATAATAAAATAATAATAAAATGGGGTGAATGATTGTGCCTGCCTCATGGGTGTGATGTGAGGATTAAATGACTTCCTGGATTCAGGGCACTTAGAATGCAGCCTGGTGCATTACATTAGCCTCCAGCAGTTTCATACACCCATCTGCCCGCCCATAGGGACACACGTTATTCCCTGCACACTGGCACTCAGGCTGTCATGCTCAAAGCTGTGTGTGTCTCTAAAACAGAGGGCAGAGGGCTGGGAGAAGCAGCCCTGCCAACTGGGGCAATGCCCTCACCCCCAGTCGCCTCTTTGTAAGTAACAACCCTTTGCCCACTTTGACTCCAGCATGCTCCCTCTGGGTCAGGGGTTCTCCTGGTTGGTTAGGATGCAGGTCCCAGGGATTTATTCTAGAGGTGCAGAAGGGCAAGTTCTTAGAACTAGAAGGCCATCCCTTCAACCCCCAAGGTCAGGAGCACTTAAGAAGCTTATCTCAGTAAAAGCAGTAATCTGGGGAGACGTGGAAGAGTGAGCATCAGGGTAATGATTATTCTAATCTAGGAAATGCCCTAGTGAAACCCTTCTAAAAATAACACCCACCCACCCCCTGCCACTCTCAGCATGCTTTATTTTGTGTCTCAGCACTTATTCCCACCAGATATAGCAACAATTTCTTTTTATCTGTTTATCACCCATTCTCCCTCTCCTCCCCACATGACACCCATCCCGAGGGCTGAGATTTTTGTCTATTTCATCCCCAGTTGTGTTGCCAGCATTCAGAGCACCCAGAAGGTGCTCAAGAAATATTTCTAGGATGAGGGGATGATTCCTGGAGGGAATCCTGGGTCTCCCCAAGCCCACAAGTGCAGCTGGGAGAGATGGGTAGGGGAGACAGTGCTGGGGAAGCCGTTTCCACCCGGCTGCCTCCTAGTGCCACCCTGCACTTCTTACCCTGGTAGCGCTTCTTGGGGTCATGGGCCAGTTGCACTGCAAGTTCCAGACCAATTCCTGATGAACAGCCGGAGATCAACACAGTCCGGGGTGCAGCGGCCATGTTGATCCCCTCCCTGGACTCGTGACCTCTGCCGGGCAGCACCTGACTCTGACCATTCATCCTGGGCTCACCTGCTCCCTCCTAACCCCCTCCCACAGATCCCCTGCAGGGCAAAGCCTCTGTCCTCCCCCGGAGACCCTCAATTCTGGACTGACCCTGAACAGGCAGTAAGAGAGAATCTCTTAAATCCTCTCTTCAGCTCATTTTCTTCATCTGCCAAACATTTCTTCTCCACACCTACTATAGACATCACTGGTTTTTGTTTGTTTGTTTTTAAGAGACAGCGTCTTGCTCTATCACTCAGGCTGGAGTGCAGTGGCACCATCATAGCTCACCACAGCCTCAAGCGATCCTCCTATCTCAGCCTCCAGAGTAGCTGGGCTACCGGCGCACACTACCATGCCCAGATAATTTTTAAATTTCTTTTTCTTTTAGACATGGGATCTTGCTATGTTGCCCAGATTGGTCTCGAACTCTTGGCTTCAAGTGATCCTCCTGCCTTGGACATTTGTAACTGTTTTCTTAATTTATAATTTCTATTATGACTGTAAATTATTATTATTATTTTGAGACAGAGTCTTGCTCTTGTCACCCAGGCTGGAGTGCAGTGGTGCAATTTCAGCTCACTACAACCTCAGCTTTCCAGGGTAAAATGATTCTCCTGCCTCAACCTCCTGAGTAGCTGGGATTACAGGTGTGTGCCACCACACCCAGCTAATTTTTGTATTTTTAGTAGAGATGAGGTTTCGCCATGTTGGCCAGGCTGGTCTTGAACTCCTGACCTCAAGTGGTCCAGCCGCCTCAGCCTCCCAAAGTGCTGGGATTACAAGCATGAGACACTGAGCCTGGCCGAGTATAAATTATTTAGGGTTGGGGAGAGTTTCTGTGAAAGTTGGGGGGAATTAGTGTCTGTATTCTGGGTGAAGAATCTCTGATTGAAGGGAGAGAGTGAGAGAAGGAGACAGAGAATGTGGATCCAGAAGTGTTTCATAGAGGGAAGGGGTGTAGAACTGTCAGAAGATGTAGTTAGACTATAGGAAGAACTTCCAGCAAGGCAGGGCAGGGCAGGAATTTTGTGAGAGTCTTTTAGTTGGAGAAGTCTCAGCCTCAGATGTCCCTGCGGTGGGAGGAGGCACAGCTTACAGAGACACCCTCTCCTCCTCCCACCCTGGGGGGCCCCCATCTCCCCCTCAGGCTTGATGGGGCCCCAACCCCTCCTCTTCAGGGACACAGAGACTCTTTGTCTGGGGAGTCAGAGGCTGGGAGGGAGGCACCGCTTGCGTCTCCCTCTTCCCCTGGGGCGGAGGTGGGGGAAGCAGGGTTCGGGGAGCAGTTCAGGGCTCAGAATACGCCTCTTGGTTCCTCCCCTCCCTGGGGAAGCACCCTCACATCCTGCGTGTCTGCGCTTGTCCAATTGCATAAAAGCTCTATTTGACCTCATGGGGGCCTCTTCATGCTGGAGGTGGGGGTCCCAGCACGGTGAGGGGGGCCTCTGCCTCATCCCAAGAATGGCTAGAATCCACCCCTTCCTCCCCGGTGGCTGTGCGTTGCTTTGCGACAGAGACAGATTCCCACCACCTCCCCACCCCCCGCCGGCCTTTTTTTTTGAGACAGACAGAGTCTTGCTCTGTTGTCCAGGCTGGATCGCAGTGGCACAACCTCAGCTCACTGCAACCTCCACCTCCCGTGTTCAAGTGATCCTCCCACCTCAGCCTCCCAAGTAGCTGGGACTACAGGCGCCAGTCACAATGCCTGGCTAATTTTTGTATTTTTAGTGGAGATGGGGTTTCATCATGTCGGCCAGCTGATCTCTAACTCCTGGACTCAAGCGATCTGCCCGCCCCAGCCTCTCAAAATGCTGGGATTACAGGCATGAGCCACCGCACCCAGCTCAGACTCCCTCATTTGGTGGGGATTTGGGATTGAGGCCGGGGCATCCACTGGAGACCTGAGTTGGGGCGGGGGGAGATGAGGGTTAGGGATGGAGATGAGACCTTTTATTTGAGGAATCAAGAATTTGGGGAAAGTGAAAACTGTGTTTTGGGATCTGTGGTGAGAATTTGGGACCAGGACACGTGACTCAGGGATTTGAGTGGAGAGATGAAGGTTTGGAGTAAGGCTGGGGACCCCATTTTGGGATCTGGGGTGAGGTTTGAGGTGGGAGGAGGACCCATTAGGGACTTGAAGGAAAAGGCTTTGGGGCTGAGGATGGTACCTCCTATTGTGCAGCTGAGGGACTGAGGATAAAGCAGGTGGGTGAGTGAGAGTTCGGGGTGAGGTTGGGACCCTAGTTGGGGCCTAAGTGAGGCAGAAAGGACTTGGTGCCAGGGGTGGTGGCTCATGCCTGTAACTCCAGCGCTTTGGGAGGGCAAGGCCGGAGGATCGCTTGAGACCAGAAGTTCAAGACCGGCCTGGGCAGCATAGCAAGACCCCGGTCTCTACAAAAAATATATATTTTAAAATTAGCTGGGTGTGGCAGTGTGTGCCTGTGGTACCTGCTTCTCAGGAGGCTGAGGCAGGTGGATGGCTTGAACGCAGGAGTTGGAGGCTGCAGTGAGCTATGATTGCACCACTGCACTCCAGCTTGGGTGACAGATCAAGACCCTGTCTCCAAAATAAAATGTAAAAATAATAGAAAATAAAAAAGTTTTGGTATAAAGCTGCACCTCCTCCTAATTCTAGGGCCTGGATGGAGGCTGAAGTCTTGAATGAGGTTAAGGTCTCCTTTGAGGGGATCTGCTAGGCGGAAAAGGTTTGGGGTAAGACTGGAACCCTCGAACTCTAGGGCTGGGTGGGAGTGACCCTTCTCCTCCACTGTGGGGTGGGGCAGGAACAACCCAGCTCCTGGCGCTGGGCTCCACCCCAGCCAGCCAATCAGCGCTCAGCACAAAGTTTCCCAACTTCCCAGTCCAGCTGTCAGCGCTCCCCCTCCACAGAGCCCCGCCTGGCCAGGCGCTGGAGCGCAGGGCGAGGCCAGGGCGGGGTTTCGGGCAGTTTCCCGCGGACCCTGAGAGGAGCGGCCGCCGCGAGTGACTGCACCGAGCCCGAGAAGTCGCCGCGCCCCGCAGCCGCCCCGACTGGTCCCCCGCCTTGCCCGTGGGCCCCGCCGGGATGGGGAACCGCCGGGGCCTGGGCCAGCCGCGGGCCGGTCTCTGCCTGCTCCTGGCCGCGCTGCAGCTTCTGCCGGGGACGCAGGCCGGTGAGCCGGGAGGGAAGAGATGGGACCCAGGGTCCACGACTCAGAGAGGCCCTAAAAGAGCGAGGGGTGGAGGGGGGTGGAGGGGCGTGGAGGGGAAGGGCGTGGGCGCCGCGTGCGGCCCCGGTGTGATGTGGGCGCATGAGTATCTGACTCTGGGTGATTTGTGGGTGTGACAGCTCGGGGTGGGGGTGGGGATGTGTGAGTGCGTTTTCTGGCGAGCGCGTGGGAATGCATGCAATGTGCAGGTGTGTGCATGTGTGTATGTGTGTGTAGCATGTGTGTGCATTTGGAGTGAAGTTGCGTATGTGCTTGCATGTGGAGGTTGATGGTGATAGTGTGACTGTGAGTGACAGGGCAGTGCTGGGAGGGTGTGTATTGCGACAGGTGAGTATGCACTTGTGCACTTGTCTATGTCCTGATTTTCGAGGGTAACCGTGTGAGTGGTTATGCGTGTGATTGTGTGTCTCTGAGTGCCCCTAAGAGGGGTGTAGTTATGATTTTTGGGTGCAAATAATTGCCCATGAGGATGAAGGTGGGTGGGGACAAGTATTGGGGGGTGCTCTTCGGGAACCCACAGTTTCCTTTGCGTCTCTTTAAATGGCTTCACCTCATTCTCCCTTTTCCTCCTCTGCCCCAAATTGGCGAGCGCCCATCTCCTCCCCTCCCTCCCTGTTGCCCCCTCCCCCACCCCGCGGTCCCCAGAGCCGCGATCAGCACCATGGACAGGGCCTCGGGGAGGGCCGCGGTGAGGGGCGAGGCGGGGCGGGGCGCAGGGCGGGGCAGGAGTGGAAGTTGCTCCCCCCCTCCCCACCCCAGCTGCTGGAGCCTTGGGTGTTTTTCCCGAGGAATTTCTCAGGAGCCCCCAAGGGGTCCCGGGGGCCGCCGGATGGGTGAGTCAGCGCTGACGCACGCCCAGCTGCGCGCATCTGGCTGGGCGCCCTGTCCCGCCCCGCAGGGTTCAGAGTGGGGGGCGCTTCGGGAGTCAGGGGATGGCGTAGCTTCTCAAGTGTTGGAGATGGGGCTTCCCTGATCTGAGAGACCCTAGACTAGGTCCTCCTGGAAATCCCTTTCTAAGGTGAGCTCAGTCTCCCAACACACACACACACACACACACACACACACACAGACACACACACACCACAGCACACTTCTTACTTTGGAGTCCAGGAAGGTGCCTGTCCATATGGTTAATCCCTGATTGGACTATGCCGCATTCCCACGCTCACACATCCACATGGTCGTGGAATCTCAGGCATCCACTCTGAATATAAGTCCCCTGGGACTCCAGGAATGTGAAACACCGTGTCCAGGCAACCCCCTTCAGCCACCCGCCAAATGGTCCCAGCTTTTATGACCCTCCCACTCGCTCAAATTCTCACACATGCTGCCCCTGACATCCGAACAAACACTGTCAACATTCACAACCCATCACCCACTCACCCGCTGGGTCACACTCTCACACAGAACGGCACTCCCCCATCAGAAGTCCGAGGTGTTAAAGTCACAGACACACCTGCAAGCTCACTGCAAGCGTTACATGGCCACACGTCAAGCAAGTGTATCTAATCCCTCCATTAGAAGACAAATATTTGCACACATTGACACCTGGAGAAACGACATATACCCAGCTATTCTCTGCCTGTCTCACTCAGACTCACCCACGCTTGTACAATATCATGCACATACACATATTTGCACACACATCGCACACCTGGGGGGTTCCCAGCCATGCCCTGACTCAGTCCCCACCTCTGTCCCTCCACATCCCAGACCCCACCCAACATCCCCGTGGGGGCCCTGACCAGCACAGGGGAGAGTGGCAGGGGGCAGGCTGGGCCCCTGACAGACCCCCACACCCCTTGTCCCCTGTAGGCAGGACTCAATGCAGCTTGTGTGCCTTTTTGTCATAATGCCAGCTGTGAAAAGAAAGGGCAGTCAGTTTCTGAAAGGTCATTCCAGAGGGGACACAAGTTTCAAGCAGGAGAGCTTTGAGTTGGATGCCGGGAAGGACTTTCTTAATGTAAATGAGTGGTAGTTGAGGGAAGACCCTCTTTCCTCTGCAGAGAGGTTAGGGTGCGGGTCAGGGGAGAGCCTCCAGGCTGGGTGAGGTCGTCGGTCTCAATCCTGCCCTGGGCCCCAGGCTGAGATGGGGCAGCTGGGATGATTGTTCCGTAGGGAAGTGACTCTTGTGGTCAGCAGAGCCTGGGAGCCCAGATCTCAGCCCCAGGGGACTGCAACCCAGATTTCTCTTAATGACAGCCCAGCCACAAAACAGGCAATTAGAGATGGGGGCTGGGGTGATGGGTTGGGGAAGGCGGGTGGAGAGAGAGAGAGATTGAGAAGAGAGAGAGAGAATGAGAGAAAGAGAGAGAGAGAGAGAGAGAGAAAGAGACTTGGACACAGATGGAGGCCTGGAAAGACCCGGCACAGAAAGTGGGACAGAGAGAGGGTGGGCAGGGATGGGGAGAGAAGGAGATTGGAGGCAAGAGGAAACAGAGGCTGAAACAGGCCTCCGAGGAGTCTGGAAAATGAGGGTTCTGACCTAGGAAGAGTGGGAATGGGGGTCCTTCATCCAAGCCCCTGTCTCCCCAACGTCTTACCCCCCCACCCCAGCTCCCCGTGGTGAGATCAGCAGAGCCGCCCCCAGGGGTGAGGTCATGGCAGATTCTGGAGAATCCAGCTTCTGCCAAGAGGCTGGGGCAGGGGGTCAGTGGGACAGTTTGCTGAGGGTGGGGGGATGGGGGAATCAGACAGGGGCTCGGGGCCCAGGGGAAGCCCCCACCCGCCCCTGCCCAAGCCATGTGGTTCCACTTAGCACTGGCTGGGCTGCCTGCTGGGGTGGGGCTGGTAGCATGGCCTAGATTAGGAACTGTTGGGCCAGACAAGTCCTTTCCTTAGCTGGGATGAAAGAGGGAGAGGGTCAGACAGGGGAGGTCTGGAGGTTATCGGAGACAGCTGGTCAGAAGGAGGAAGTCAGAGAGATGAAATGAGGAGGTCATGGGTCAGATGGAGGAGATCAGGATAGGCAGTGGGAGAAGGTCAGGGGGTAGTCAGAGGGAGGAGGTCAGAGGGGAAAGTTAGAGGGAGTTGATCAGAAGGGAATGTCAGAGGGAGGAGGTCAGAGGGGTATGTCAGAGGGAGGAGGTCAGAGGGGAAAGTCAGAAGGAAGAGGTCAAAGGGGAAAGTCAGAGGGAGGAGGTCAGAGGGGAAAGTCAGGAGAGGAGATCAGAGGAGACATTCAGAGGGAGGAGGTCAGAGGGGAAAGTCCGAGAGAGGAAGGTCATAGAGGAGGGTCAGAGGGAAGAGGTTAGAGGTGAAAGTCAGAGGGAAGAGGTCAAAGGGGAAATTCAGAAGGAGGAGTTCGGGGTCAGACAGAAAAAGGAGATCAGAGGGAATAGGCTGGGGTCAGGCAGAAGAAGATCAGAAGGTCAGAGGGGGTAACCAGAAAAAGAAGTTAGTGGGCATGGTCAGAGGCAGATGGTCAGAGGGAGGAGGTCCAAAATGGCTGTAGACAAAAGGAAGAGGTTGTGGGTGATGGTGGTCAAAGGAGGAGGTTAGAGAGAGGGAGGAGGTGGGGGAAGAAAACACACTGGAAGCCCCTCCTCTCCACCTGGGTTTCGCCTGGCAAGGGGGCTCCAGGCCTGGGATGTAGCCCTAGGGAGCCTGCGCGGGGGAGCGGGGAGAGGGGGACCATTCCACTCTGGGGCTTAGGCCAGGAAGCTTTGATTCATCCCAGAACTAGGTCAACTTTTTTTCTCACCAAAAACCAAGGGGAAAAAAAAAAACAGAGTCAACAGGCTGCTGAGGTCGGAACATCTGTGGGGTGGTGAGGAGGCGGGGGGTGCTGGGGGCCCAGGCCGGCTCCTTCTTCCTGAGACACAAACACATGGTGTGAGGGAGGGAGAGGCTGAGCCCCCTAAAAAACCCCTGAGCCTCTATCCTGGAGTCCTGGGCTTATTCTAGCTGTTCCCCACCTCTGCCTGACACCCCCGGCTTCTCTCTGCTGCAGATCCTGTGGATGTCCTGAAGGCCCTGGGTGTGCGGGGAGGCCAGGCTGGGGTCCCTGAGGGGCCTGGCTTCTGTCCCCAGAGGACTCCAGAGGGTGACCGGGCATTCAGAATTGGCCAGGCCAGCACACTTGGCATCCCCACGTGGGAACTCTTTCCAGGTGAGTTGGAGTAGGAAGCCTGGGTACCTCCCCGGAGGGAGGCACTGCTGGGCCCTCTGAGCTGCCCTGTTCCCTCTGCCCACCCAGAAGGCCACTTTCCTGAGAACTTCTCCTTGCTGATCACCTTGCGGGGCCAGCCAGCCAATCAGTCTGTCCTGCTGTCCATTTATGATGAAAGGGGTGCCCGGCAGTTGGGCCTGGCACTGGGGCCAGCGCTGGGTCTCCTAGGTGACCCCTTCCGCCCCCTCCCCCAGCAGGTCAACCTCACAGATGGCAGGTGAGCATGGGTAGAGTGGGCAGGGGTCCGTGGATAAGGGGTGGGGTGAGAAGCACCCGCACTGAGGCCGTCCCCTTGCAGGTGGCACCGTGTGGCAGTCAGCATAGATGGTGAGATGGTGACCCTGGTAGCTGACTGTGAAGCTCAGCCCCCTGTTTTGGGCCATGGCCCCCGCTTCATCAGCATAGCTGGACTCACTGTGCTGGGGACCCAGGACCTTGGGGAAAAGACTTTCGAGGTAGGAGTTCAGTGATGGGGGAAACTGAGGCAGAGGGTGGGATGTTTTGTCTACAGCCTGAATCTGGAGAGGATATTAAAGAAGGAAGATGTCAAGCTTCAATCTATCCCCAGGAAGCTAAGGGAAGCGAGTTCATGCTTTCGTGCACCGTTGCAGCGTGTGATTGTGAGACTGCAGAGCCACAAGACAATAATTTTTTTTTTTTTTTGAGATGGAGCCGTGCTCTGTCACCCAGGCTGGAGTGCAGTGGCTCGATCTCAGCTCACTGCAACCTCCACCTCATGGGTTCAAGCGATTCTCAGCCTCCCAAGTAGCTGAGATTACAGGTGTGTGCCACCACGCCCAGCTAATTTTTGAATTTTTAGTAGAGACAAGGTTTTGACACGTTGGCCAAGCTGGTGCTGAACTCCTGGCCTCAAGTGATCCACCCACCTTGGCCTCCCAAAGTGCTGGGATTACAGATATGAGCCACCACGCCCGGCCAAGACCATAAACTGTGACGATGCCTACTTGGCTTGTTGTGGGAAGATCCAGTTGTGCCAGTGCATGCTTGTGTGTGCTGTTGCAGTGCATGACTGTGAGATTGCAGAGCCACAAGACCATAAATCGTGACACAGCCTACTTGGCTTGTTGTGGAAAGATCTGGTGGTGTTGTGTGTCTGAGACTGTGACCTGAGATGGTGCTGGTTGCTGTGATAGTGTGTGATTGTGTGGGGGCGGTTATGACTTTGGGAGCCAGCAAGCAGCTGTGTTGTGTGGTTGTGTGATATGTGTTCTGGGTGTGGAGACCTTTGTTAGCTGTGTGTGACCGTGATGTGTGTCACCTCTGGGAGGTCAGGGACCTGACCTATCTCATGTTCCTCCTTATCCCCAGTACCAGATCTTCCCACAACAAGCCAAGTAGGCATCGTCACAATTTATGGTCTTGGCCGGGCGCGGTGGCTCATATCTGTAATCCCAGCACTTTGGGAGGCCAAGGCGGGTGGATCACTTGAGGCCAGGAGTTCGGGACCAGCCTGGCCAACATGGCAAAACCTTGTCTCTACTAAAAATTCAAAAATTAACTGGGCGTGGTGGCACACGCCTGTAATCTCAGCTACTTGGGAGGTTGAGAATCACTTGAACCGGTGAAGGAACTAATGCACCTCTAGTGGGGCAGATGTGTGGGATGTGGCTTGTGGTTGGGATCGGGTGTACCCCTGATAGGATCTTTCCTTCTCTTAGTTACAGGGCATAGAGAGATCACTAGGGCTGTGATGGGGTCATCTCTTCCTTATACTTAGCGTGCTCTGGGTGGGGGATCGTTGCACCCTGGTGCCAGGAGGTGGGCAGGACTGCTGGGGGTTGGGGGGTCAGAGTAAGCCTATGGCTGTATGGCTGCCTTCCTTGACTCCTACACCCCCAACTCCCAGGGAGACATTCAGGAGCTGCTGATAAGCCCAGATCCTCAGGCTGCCTTCCAGGCTTGTGAGCGGTACCTCCCCGACTGTGACAACCTGGCACCGACAGCCACAGTGGTGAGTGAGGGACTCCGTGACTCCTAATCTCAGGACACAGGCTGGGTCCTTCCTGGCTCCAGATCTCTAGAAAGAGTGAATTCTCATCCCCCAGACATGGGGTTAAGTGACCCGTGACCTCCAACACATCCCAGGCATGAATGACTTTGACCTCAAGTCATATTCCTGAGCCACCCTTGACCCCAGGTTACATGAATAACGTTGACTCCAGGTCACAGGGCTGAGTGAGGACCCATGGGCCATGAGCCAGCCTCACCCCAGGTGACCTGAATGATGGGATCTCTGCTGGTGGGATGCTCTAGACCTGACTGGAACCCTTCTCCCAGGCTCCCCAGGGTGAACCAGAAACCCCTCGTCCTCGGCGGAAGGGGAAGGGAAAAGGGAGGAAGAAAGGGCGAGGTCGCAAGGGGAAGGGCAGGAAAAAGAACAAGGAAATTTTGACCTCAAGTCCACCTCCTGACTCCCCAGAGAACCAGGTAAGGGCTCTGAGACCTCTCACTTCCGGTTTTGACCACCTGACTTCCGGTCTTGACTGTCTGACTTCTGGTCTTGGTGCTTGACTTCTAGTCTCCCATCTCTACTAATCTCTGGTCCCTCATCTATGATCTTTTTCTCTGGTCTCGGATCCATGAGCTCTGACTTCTCTCAGCTGACTGATGACTGTCAGGGTGACTGATAACAGGGTGGGGGTGGGTCCCATCTTATGACCTCTCCCATCTCTGACCCCCTCAATCTCCAGTACTGGGGCACTAGAGGGAGGGGAC
The DNA here is from genome assembly GCF_029281585.2 of Gorilla gorilla gorilla. Lineage (NCBI taxonomy): Eukaryota > Metazoa > Chordata > Mammalia > Primates > Hominidae > Gorilla > Gorilla gorilla. The sequence continues at coordinate 16,037,947 of NC_073244.2, read as the reverse complement.
AGAACCAGATAAGTTCCTGATTTTAAGGGAGTTCTTGATGAGGGCTACTGTTTAAGGGGGGATCATTGGCTGGGTTGAATGACGTGTTCATTAGTTAGTGTGTCATTGTTTGGGGTTCCCTGCTTGGGGTCACTGGGGACAGTTATTCATTGGGAGAGTCATTAATTGGGGGCATTATTTGGCTTCCCTGATAGGGATTGCTGGATAGTGGGGAATCATTGAGGGAGATATTAATTGAGGTCAGTGTTTGGGGTGCACCTAGCTGGGGATCACAGTGGAAGGTCATGGATAGAAACCATTATTGGTGTTACTGATGTCCCTAGTTTAGGGTCAATGACTGGGGGGTTGTTGGTGGGTGGTCACTGACTGGAAGTCATAGTGGGGTCACTCATTGGGGCCACAAGTTGGAAGAGTGATTTTCAGGGGGTCGCGGATGGGGTAATTGGTTTGGGAGTCCCTGAGGGAATTATTAGTTAGGAAGTCATTGATGGGTGGAATTACTGTTTGGGGGTCATTGGTTAGGACGCTTTTGTTGTGCTCATTTATGGGTATTCACTGTTGGAGCATCACTGGTTAGAGGAATAATTGATTAGGGGTCACTGATGGGGGTTATTAGTTGGAGAGTCACTAATTAGTGCTAATAGTCAAGAGAGTGTCACTGGTTGAGGTCACTGGTTAGGAAAATCACTGAATGGAGCAGTAACGGGTTGAGGCCATTGATGGGAGTGGGAGGGGTTGTTTGTGGGTCTCTGGTTCTAGAATCACTGGGGTCTGTTGATGTAGGTCATTCTTGGTGGGTCACTGGGTTGGGGGGTCCTTGGTGGGGGTCATTGCTTGGGGTCTTTGGCTGGTGGGGGAGTCACTGGTTGCACTACATCTCAGTTCCAGATCTTCTTGGCCAAGAATACAAACACCAGGAGTAGTGGGCCCTTCTTCAGCCCCTTCCTCAGCCTTGTCCCCTCACCTGGGACCCCACCACCCTCTTCCCACACCCCCCCCAACCCCTGCCTTGACCCAGTTCCTCTGCAGCTGTCCAGGCCAGAAGGAGCCGCCACTCCCTCTCTGGCTGTGGCCTGCTGGCCGCTGAACTCTGCCTTGGGAGAGGACATGTGGGCTAGGCTTCCGGGAGCCTGGCCCTGAATGTTGGACCTTGACCTTGACCACTGGGCTTCAGGGCCAGCCTGACTCAGCACCTCCTCCATCCACGGTGGCTCCCTCTGCTGGCAGCCCTGGTCCAGCTGGCACACTTTTGTCTCCATTGGCCTCTGGTGCTCTTTGGGGAGCCTCCTCTGTCCCTGTCCCCGGACAGGGAGCTCCTGGGGACAGTGGGAGGGTGCCTCCCTTTTGTCTTGATTGCCCTCACCCGAGACCCAATGCTCCCTCCATCCCTGCTCCAGACCTCCACTGACATCCCCAAGACAGAGACTCCAGCTCCAAATCTGCCTCCGACCCCCACGCCTTTGGTCGTCACCTCCACTGTGACTACTGTACTCAATACCACGATCCTAGAGGTTGGATGGGGCTGGAAGAGGGGAGACCCCAAGGGTTACGGGGGTGGCAGAAAATAAGGAGGTTAGGGAAAACTTTGGTCTTTCCTAACGTTCTCAGGGGAGCTTGGACCCTGACAGTGGAACCGAGCTGGGGACCCTGGAGACCAAGGCAGCCAGGGAGGATGAAGAAGGAGATGATTCCACCATGGGCCCTGACTTCCGGGCAGCAGAATATCCATCTCGGACTCAGTTCCAGATCTTTCCTGTGAGTTTCTAGGTGGCTGGGGTTAGGTGCAAGAGAGTGGGATTCCTATTAAAAATTTTTTTTAAATTTATTTATTTAGGCAGGGTGCAGTGGCTCCCGCCTGTAATCCCAACACTTTGGGAGACCGAGGTGGGCAGATCATTTGAGGTCAGGAGATTGAGACTAGCCTGACCAACGTGGTGAAATCCCATGTCTACTAAAAATACAAAAAATTAGCTGGGAGCGCGCTAATTAGTGGCGCGCGCCTGTGATCCCAGCCACTGGGAAGGCTGAGGCAGGAGAATTGCTTGAACCCGGGAGGCAGAGGCTGCAATGAGCCAAGATCGTGCCACTGCACTCCAGCCTGGGCAACAAAGTGAGACTCCATCTTGAAAAAAAAACAGAACAATTTAAAAAAATTATTTAATTTAATTTTTTCTTTTTTTAAAAAAACTTTTATCTTAAGTTCAGGGGTACAAGTGCAGGCTTGTTACATAGGTAAGCTTGTGTCATGGGGTTTTGTTGTACAGATTATTTATTTCGTTACTCAGGTATTAAGCCTAGTACTCATTAGTTATTTTTCCTGATCCTCTCCCTCCTCCCACCCTCCACCCTCCGATAGGTCCCAGTGTCTGTTGTTCCCCTCTATGTGTCCATGTGTTCTCATTTAGCTCCCACTTATAAGTGAGAACATGTGGTATATGGTCTTCTGTTCCTGTGTTATTTTATTTACTTACTTTTCTCACATCTTGAGGTCTTAGAAGGGATTTCTACCTGGAGCCACGAAAGGCCAGTCTCTCTTTTGACTTCTGCACCTGCTTGTGTCAGGCACTGTGCTAATAGTTGACTCTGTGACTAGAGAGAGGCGCTTGGCTTTTACTCCAAGCACCAGGAGATGCCACTCGAGCACTTGTGAAGGAACATGATCTGACTTGGAGCTTTAAAAGCTCCCCCTGGGCCGGGGGCAGTGGCTCACGGCTGTAATCCCAATGCTTTGGGCGGCTGAGGCGGGAGGATCGCTTGAGGCCAGGAGTTTGAGGCCAGCCTGGGCAACAGTGAGACCCATCTCTTAAAAAAAAAAAAAAAAAAAAAAAAAAAAAAAGAGCTCTCTGGCTGCTGAATGGCACATGGACAGTAGGGGGAGCCAGAGGGGCAGCAGGGAAGCCCGCAATCTGCAGTCGGGACGTGACCTGGAGGAAGATGGGAGGGAGGGACGCAGAGAAGTGGACCAATTTGGGACATGCTCCATTTTGGTCTTGGAGAAAGATGGATACGCATTCGATGTAACCGAACCCAAGCTCGGTGGCTTGATGTTTGAAAGGAAAACAAGAGAGACGAGAATTGGTGGAAGGAAAAGCAGGTTTATTCCAAGAGACAGCAAACCAAGAAGATGGTGGACTGTTGTTCCGAAGCACCATCTTAAGTCAGTACAAATTTTAGGCTTTTTTTAATGTTAAGGTCAGGGAGAAGAGAAGAGGGTAGAGATCAAGAGGTAACTGAGGCCAGGTACGGCGGCTCACACCTATAATCTCAGCAATTTGGTAGGTTGAGGCGGGAAGATCACTTGAGCCCAAGAGTTTGGGACAAGCCTGGGTAACATAGCGAGACCCTATCTTTACGAAATATACAAAAAATTAATCGAACGTGGTGGTTCGTGCCTCTGGTCCCAGCTGAAGCAGGAGGATCGCTTGAGCCCAGGAGGTGGAGGCTTCAGGGAGCCATGATCACACCACAGCACTGCAGCCCGGGTGGCAGAGCAAGACCTTTCTCTAGAGAAAAGAAAAGAGGCTTGGGCCGGGCGCGGTGGCTCACGCCTGTAATCCCAACACTTTGGGAGGCCGAGGAAGGCTGATCACGAAGTCAGGAGATTGAGACCATCCTGGCTAACATGGTGAAACGCTGTCTGTACTAAAAAATACAAAAAATTAGCCGGGCGTGGTGGCGGGCGCCTGTAGTCCCAGCTACTCGGGAGGCTGAGGCAGAATGGCGTGAACCCGGGAGGCGGAGCTTGCAGCGAGCCGAGACTACGCCACTGCACTCCAGCCTGGGCGCGAGAGGGAGACTCTGTCTCAAAAAAAAAAAAAAAAAAAGAAAGAAAAAAGAAAAGAAAAAAGGCCAGGTGCAGTGGCTCCCAGTTTGAGTTCAGCCTGGGCAACATAGCAAGACCCTGTCTCTACAAAAAAAAAAAAAAAAATTAGCTGGGCATGGTGGTGTGTGCACCTGCGGTCCCAGCTACTCAGGAGGCTGAGGGAGGATCACCTGAGTCTGAGGAGATCGAGGTTGCAGTGAGCCATGACTGTACCCCTGCATTCTAGCCTGGGCAATAGAGTGACCGTGTGTCAAAAAAAAAAAAAAAAATGCCAAGCAAAGCAAGCAAGCAAGAGAAGGAAGGAAGGAAGGAAGGAAAAGAGAGAGAGAAAAAAGGAAAAGCCTGCCTGGGCAATAGGGTGACTCTGAAAAAAAAGAAAAAAGAAAGAAGAAAGAAAAAGAGAAAGAAAGAGATAGAAAGAAAAAGAAAGAGAAAGAAGAAAGAAAGAAAGAAAAAGAAAAGAAAGAAAGGAAGGAAGGAGCCAAGCATGGTGGCTCACGCCTGTAATCTCAGCACTTTGGGAGGATGAGGCGGGTGGATCACCTAGGTCAGGAGGTCGAGACCAGCCTAACCAACATGGTGAAACCTCGTCTCTACTAAAAATATAAAAATTAGCCAGGTGTGTTGGCGGGCACCTGTAGTCCCAGCTACTGGGGAGGCTGAGGCAGGAGAATCACTAGAACCCAGGAGGTAGAAGGTGCAGCGAGCTGAGATCACACCACAGCACTCCAGCCTGGGGTACAGAGCAAGACACCATTTCAAAAAAAAAACAAAAAAAAAAAAAACAAAAAAAAAAAAAAAGAAAAAAGAAAGAAAAAGAAGAAGGAAAGAAAGAAAGGGAGAAAGGAAAAGCCTAAGTGTTCCACAGGGGAGGCACATAGACACATAGTTGTAACCAACTTGCCCTTGCTACCTTGTTACCTGGAGTGCTTGTTGTGTGCCAAGCATTGTTTTAATTCATTCATCTTTGCATGCGATATACACAGGCATCATTCATCCACTGACTTTACAGGTTGACCAGTTACCTGTAAGTGGCCATAGGGGTTGACTAAGTTTCCCAACTTAGTTAGATCACTCAGTTAGTAAGAGGCAGATGCAGGATCAGTATTGGGCAGCAGTCTCTGGATTTCACGCTCTTCATTCACCTTGGCATGGCATTGCCCGGTGGATGCGGGGGGCTGAGCTTCTCAGTGCATATTGGTTACAGTAGAGGAGAAGGGCCTCTGAGGGTGGACTCCGTGTATGTGTGTGTGTGTGTGTGTGTGCACGTGTGTGTGATCAGATAACTGAAGGGCTTATGTCCAAGTTCACATCTCTTTTCTCCCCATCTCCCCTGACCCCACCCCAGGGTGCTGGAGAGAAAGGAGCAAAAGGAGAGCCCACAGTGATTGAAAAGGTGAGGGGTCTGGATTGTGAGGGGGTTGAGAGGCTTCATGATGACAGCGGTCACCGACACTCATTTCTCCCTTCAGGGGCAGCAGTTTGAGGGACCTCCAGGAGCCCCAGGACCCCAAGTAAGTCATGGCTGTGTTTCCTTCTTCCAGTCTTTCCCTTCCAGCTGAGGGGTGTTTAATCCCCTGGAGTGAGGAGTTGGGGTGTAATGTTGCCTGGCCAAGTGGAGGGTAGTGGACATTTGAGGCTTAAAGGATGAGTCAAAATAGGGAGGATGAACAACATAGAGACTGGGCAACATAGCAAGACCCCATCTCTTTAAAAATAGCCATGTATTTTTTTAAAAAATAGTGGCACCCAACTGTAGTCCCAACTACTTGGGAGGCCAAGGTGGGAGGATTGCTTGAGCCCAGGAGTTGGAGGCTGCAGTGAGCTATGATCACGCCACTGCACTCCAGCGTGGGTGACAGAGTGAGACCGTCTCTAAAAAAAGAAGAGGGGTCCGAGAGTAGCGTTGGGGGTGAGTGGGGGTCAGCATTGCATTAGGGGAGTTGGAGTGGCTCTGTAGTGGAGTAGGGAGGTCAGCCTAAGGTTAGAGTCAGTGGTAGGTAGAAAGTCAGCCTAGCTCAAAATTTGCACTTCCTGTGACTCCAGTTTCTCTGTCCCCAACAGGGGGTGGTTGGCCCCTCAGGCCCTCCCGGCCCCCCAGGATTCCCTGGTGACCCTGGTCCACCGGTAAGAGACTCCCACTGGGGTGTACACTTCTCAGAGGAGTGAGGTTTGGGGCTGGGAGCGTGACAGTCTGAACATAGATATGAGGGTGTGGCACTCGGGAACACCATCCCGGGGCTGGCACTGACCTCTTCTGTTCTCTGTCTCCCATCTGTGAACTATTTCTCTGGTTCACCTTGTGTTGCTGGGGCCTACTCTTTGCTTTTCTTCTTTTGCCTGTCTCTGTTTCTGAGTGTCTTTTATCTCTGTCTTTCTCCTGTTGTGACTCTGTCTCTGTCTCTCTTCTGTCTCTCTCTGTTGGTCTCTGTCCCTCTCCCTCCCTCCATCTCTCTATGTTTGCCTCTCTCTCTATTTCTCCATCTCTGTCTGTCTTTCACTGGCTCTTCTGTCTCTGTCTATCTCTCTCTGTCTCTCTTTGTTTCTGTCTCTGTATGTCTCTCCATCTGCCTCCATCCTTCTCCATCCCTCTCTCCCCTTCTCTTTGTCTCTGTTCCATCTCTGTCTTTTCCTTTCCACTTCTCTCTCTTTCCTTGCCATGATCCCTCTTTGATTCTGTGTCTCTCTCCATCTCTCCCTCTCTCTCTCTTTCTGACTCATCCTTCTGTGCCTCCCCTGTCCTCGCTCTCTCTCTCCCTCTCTCCCTGTCTCCACCTCTCTTCCCCCATCCCTCTCTCAGGGCCCTGCTGGCCTCCCAGGAATCCCCGGCGTTGATGGGATCCGAGGCCCACCGGGCACTGTGATCATGATGCCGGTAAGAAGGAGATGGAGTGGCCCAGCCTTGGGGAGTGGAGTCCTGATCCAGGAGGGGGCCTCTCCTGGGGGCTTCCCTCACCACTAAATTCCTCCCAGTTCCAGTTTGCAGGCGGCTCCTTTAAAGGACCCCCAGTCTCATTCCAGCAGGCCCAGGCTCAGGCAGTTCTGCAGCAGACTCAGGTGAGTGGGAGGTGTGGACATAGTGGGAGGAACCCCAGAGAGTGATAGAGCCTCGGCGTAAGGAGGGGCTGGGCAGGAGAAGGGGGTTATTTTTCTCCCGAAGATGCCTCTGTGGGGAATGTTGGGGGTCTTGTGGGAGGCCCCAAGCTCTGACTCCTCTGTCTTTCCAGCTCTCTATGAAAGGCCCCCCTGGTCCAGTGGGGCTCACTGGGCGCCCAGGCCCTGTGGTGAGTAAGGCGACTGCGTGGAGGGGGCGGTGCATGCATTAGTGAAGAATCATCTAACCACACTCCTCCATCTCTCCTCCCCCAAGGGTCTCCCCGGGCATCCAGGTCTGAAAGGAGAGGAGGGAGCAGAAGGGCCACAGGTGAGACTTGTGGAGATAGGGCAGGATAGGATGGGAAGAGCCTTCCCCCAGGACCACAGGATACAGTGCTGGATGGGGAAAATGCCAAAGGGGCTGGGGATACCCTTGCAATTGATGACTTTCCTAGAGAATGGTGGCTCACATCTGGAATCCCAGAACTTTGGGAGGCCGAGGTGGGAGGATTGCTTGAGGCCAGGAGTTCAAGACCAGTCTGGGCAACATAGGGAGACCCTGTCTATACAATAAATAAATATGTCCTTCCAAGCTGGGTACAGTGGCACACACTTGTCTCAGCTACTTGGGAGGCTGAGGAGGGAGTATTGCTTGAGCCCAGGTGTCTGGCCTGGGCAATACAGCAAGACCCCATCTCTAATTTTTTTTTTAATACAATAGAATAAGTCCCTCTTTCTTCTTATTTTCCTTTCCTTCCTCCTTTTCTCTTTCTTCTAGGGTCCCCGAGGCCTGCAGGGACCTCATGGACCCCCTGGCCGAGTGGGCAAGATGGTGAGTGACAGCTAGGTCCCCAGACCACCCCTTATCCATCCCTCAACACCCAACATGAGCCTTGGCTTTGTGACCTTGGGGTCTGCTGGTGTCGTTAGTGGGAAAAGAGTGCTGAAGGCAGGGAATGGCAGCTCCACTGAGTGTGTGTCAAAGGAATCCGGCCAGGCCGTAGAGTCAGGAAGGACTTGCCTGCAGGAGTGATGCTTGCCCTGAGATCTGAAATAGAACCAGATGAACAGATGGGGAAGTGGAAGAAACAGCACGGCAAAAAAGAGGCCTGTCACATGGAAGGAAATGACAAACAAGTCAACTTCAGATAGAGTCATGCACCACATAATGATGCTTATAAGATGATTGGCTGCGTGCAGTGGCTCATGCCTGTAATACCAGCACTTAGGGAGGCCGAGGCAGGTGGATCATTTGAGGTCAGGAGTTTGAGATCAACCTGGCCAACATGGGGAAACCCCGTCTCTACTAAAAATACAAAAATTAGCCAGGCATGGCAGCGTGCGCCTGTAATCCCAGCTACTCAGGAGGCTGAGGCATGAGAATGGCTTGAATCCAGGAAGCGGAGGTTGCAGTGAGCCACTGCACACCAGCTTGGGTGGCAGAGTGAGATTGTGTCTCAAAAAATAATAATAATAATAATAATAATAAATAAATAAGATGCTGGTCCCATGAGATTATAATACTGTATTTTTACTGTACCATTTCTATGTTTGGATATGTTTAGACATACAAATACTTACTATAGTGTTACAATTGCCTGTGATATTCAGTACAGTCGCACATTGTTCAGGTTTGTAGTCTGAGAGCACTAGGTTATACCGCATAGCCTGGGTGTTTGGTAGGTTGTACCATCCAGAGTTGTGTAAGTGCATTCTATGATGTTCACACAATGACAAAATTGCCCACTGATGCATTTCTCAGAATGTATCCCTGTTGTTCAGTGACATGTGACCATATATATATATATGTATGTATGTAAAACATATATGTAACTCCAGCCTGGGCAACAGAGCAAGACGCCATCTCCAAAAAATAAAATAAAATAAAATCAGCCATGGCATAGCGGCTGATATCTGTAATCCCAGCACTTTGGGAGGCTGAGGTGAAAGGATGGCTTGAGCCCAGGAGTTTGAGACCAGCTTGCGCAACATGGCAAAACCCGGTCTCTACACAAAATACAAATAAAAAATTAGCCAGGTGTGGTGGTGCGCACTTGTAGTCCCAGCTACTTGGGAGGCTGAGGTGGGAGGATTGCTTGAGCCAGGAATTCGAAGCTGCGTTGAGCCATGATCATGCCACTGCACTCCAGCCTGGGCAAGAGAGCAAGACCTCAGCTCTAAAATACATAAATAAATTTTTAAAAATAATATCTTAGCCTTGGCATGGTGGCTCATGCCTGTAATCCCAGCAGTTTGGGAGGCTGAGGTGGGTGGATCACTTGCATTCAGGAGTTCGAGACCAGCCTGAGCAACAGGGTGAAACCCCCACCATCTCTACCAAAAATATAAAAAATTAGCCAGGCCTGGTGGCATGCACCTGTGGTCCCAGCTACTCAGGAGGCTGAGGTTGCAGTGAGCTGAGAACGTGCCACTGCACTCCAACCTGAGTGACAGAGTGAGACCCCGTCAAAAAAAAAAAATCTTGATGATGAAGTTGGGTTCCTAATTTGGCAGAGGGGTACAGGGAAGGCTCATCCTTGACTCTTGGGCTTACTTTCTCCATAGGGCCGCCCTGGAGCAGATGGAGCTCGGGGCCTCCCAGGGGACACTGGACCTAAGGTAGGTGATGGGGGCTGAGATAAGACTTGGTGGGAGCTGTCAGGCTTATGGGGTCAAGGCTCACTGGTGTCTCTGGACAGGGTGATCGTGGCTTCGATGGTCTCCCAGGGCTGCCTGGTGAAAAGGGCCAAAGGGTGAGTGTGTGAGGTCCCTCCCCCAAGTCTAAGCCCTCCTCCCAATATTCAAGCCCCCCCAACTTCTCCCTCAGTATCAGAGTCATGATCCCCGTGTCCCTCCTCACACCCCATCTGCCTTCCCAGGGGGATGGTCTCTCCGCCCACACCCTTCCACTCTGAACTCCCCTCTGTTCCCTCTCCAGGGTGACTTTGGCCATGTGGGGCAACCCGGTCCCCCAGGAGAGGATGGTGAGAGGGTAAGTTTGGAAGAGAGTCAGGGCCTGGTTTGGAAAGTAAGTTTGGAAGCCTGAGTGAGAATCAGAGAGGAAGATCTGGAGGTCTCAGTGGCCAGCTTGAGAGCTAGGGACAAATTGTGGGGTGAGGAGGTGAGACTTGCAGGTCTAGGATTGGAGTCAGGGGCCTGAATGGAATCCCATGAACTTAGTCTGCAGGTTCTCAGGGATCCTGGTCTAATTCCGAGACCCCCTGGAAGGGGCTGCCCAGATGAGGGGAGGTGGCTCTCCGAGGGTTGTACCTTCCTGTTCCCAAGTAATGACGCTTTTCCACAGGGAGCAGAGGGACCTCCGGGGCCCACTGGCCAGGCTGGGGAGCCGGTGAGTATCAGGGATCCCTGGGCCCCTTGCTTGGTGCAGGGGAGGGAGTCAGGACTCCCAGGGCCCCAGGACTCATAGGCCCCCTAGAGCTCACATGGCCACACAGAGATGATGTGGAGATAATTCGCCTGCTCCCTTGCAGGGTCCACGAGGACTGCTTGGCCCCAGAGGCTCTCCTGGCCCCACGGGTCGCCCGGTGAGTGTCACTGGCTCTCTGCATCCCTGTCTGTCTTTTTGTTTGTTTTGAGATTAGGGTCTCGCTCTGTCGCCCAGGCTGGAGTGCGGTGGCGAGATCTCAGCTCTCTGCAACCTCCGCCTCCTGGGTTCAGGTGATTCTCATGCTTCAGCCTCCTGAGTAGCTGGGACTACAGGCACCCACCAGCACACCTGGCTAATTTTTGTATTTTTAGTAGAGACAGGGTTTCACCATGTTAGTTAGGCTGGTCTCGAACTCCTGGCCTCAAGTGATCCTCCCAAAGTGCTGGGATTACAGGCCTGAGCCACTGTTCCTGGCCCGTCTGTCTTTTTTTTCTCGCTTTTCTGCCCTCTGCATGTCCATATCTGTTGCTGGCTTCTCTGCCTGCTCACATTTTTTTTTTTTTTTTTTTTTAGACAGAGTTTTGCTCTTGTTGCCCAGGCTGGAGTGCAATGGCACGATCTCTGCTCACTGCAAACTCCGCCTTCCACGTTCAAGCTATTCTTCTGCCTCAGCCTCCTGAGTAGCTGAGATTACATGCCTGGCTAATTTTTGTGTTTTTAGTAAAGACGGGGTTTCACAATGTTGGCCAGGCTGGTCTTAAACTCCCGACCTCAGGTGATCCACCTGCCTCAGCCTCCCAAAATGCTGGGATTACAAGCATGAGCCACAGTGCCCGGCCCTGCTCACCTTTCCACCTGCATCTCTCGGTGTCTCAGACTCAGGCTCCCAGCTTGTTGCTCTGTCTTGGTCTCACATCCTCTTTTCCCCTAGGGTGTGACTGGAATTGATGGTGCTCCTGGTGCCAAAGGCAATGTGGTACGTGCCCTGTGCCCTTTGACCTCTGACCCTTCTGACACTCTGACCCCGATTGTCCACATCCCTATTCCCTTCCATGACTGACCCCCCACCAAGTCAATTTCACTAACGCCTCAACACCATGACCCCTCTTAGCTTCACTGAAACCCCACTTTCTCCCCAGGGTCCTCCAGGAGAACCAGGCCCTCCGGGACAGCAGGGAAACCATGGGTCCCAGGTGTGAACTGTCTTTCCCAATAATGGGGCATGGGAGTGGTCAGTTAAGACCTTAGACCATGACCAGGCTTCCCAACCTCCACACTCACCGCTTCTTTCTTATGCCTTCCCTCATCTTCTTTTTCTGTCCCCAGGGACTCCCCGGTCCCCAGGGACTCATTGGCACTCCTGGGGAGAAGGTGAGTGACAGCTCCACCTACCGCGACCTCCTCAAGTCTTCTTCCTTCAACTCTGTTGCCAGGAAAATCTTCCCACCAAGACCCCTCTGTTAGCTCTGGATAGTGATAAACTGCAACATTCCCTAAACCAGCCCGGAGTTACAAAGTGTCCTTGTTGGGGAAGGATTGGTTGCAAGAAACAGAAACCCACCAAGGCTAGCTCACATAAGGGATATTGTCAGGATACAGAGAGCCCACAGAAGCCTGTCACAGAAGATATTACCAAGAGGCACAGGCCCTGTGGGTCTCATCTTTGTTCCCTGGCACATCTGCTTCCGCCTTCCCTGGCAGACACACTTCTTTCTGCACATATCTTTTTTTGGGGGGCGTGGACAGGGTCTCACTCTGTCGCCCAGGCTGGAGTGCAGTGGCTCAATAATGCCTCACTGCAGCCTTGACTTCCCCAGGCGAGGTGGTTCTCCCACCTCATCCACCCGAGTAGCTGGGACTATCAGTGCATGCCACTGTGCCTGGCTAATTTTTCTTTTCTTTTCTTATGTTCTTTTTTTTGTAGAGATGGGGTCTGCCTGTGTTGCCCAGGCTGGTCTTGAACTCCTGGGCTCATGCAGTTCATCTGCCTTGGCCCCCCAAAATGCTGGGATTACAGGCGAGAGCCATCATGCCTGGCTGGGCATTTTTAAAGAAAGGGGCGTGGCTGTGAAGCTTCTATTTCAACATGTCTCTTGCACTGTTTTAATTTAATTTTATTGGTCAGGTGCGGTGGATCACACCTGTAATCCTAGCACTTTGGGAGGCTGAGATGGGGGGATCACGAGGTCAGGAGATCGAGACCATCCTGGCTAACATGGTGAAACCCTGTCTCTACTAAAAATACAAAAAAATTAGCCGGGTGTGGTGGCGCGCGCCTGTAGTCCCAGCTACTCGGGAGGCTGAGTCAGGAGAATGGCATGAACCTGGGAGGCGGAGCTTGCAGTGAGCCGAGATCGTGCCACTGCACTCCAGCCTGGGCGACAGAGCGAGACTCCACCTCAAAAAAAAAAAATTAATTTTATTTATTATCTTTGTGGGTACATAGTAGGTATATACTTATGGAGTGCATGAGATGTTTTGATACAGGCATGCGCATAAGAATCATGTCATGTAGTATCCATCCCCTCAAGTATTTATTCTTTGTGTTACAAACAATCCAGTTATACTATTTTAGTTTTTTTTTGACAGAATTTCACTCTTGTTGTCCAGGCTGGAGTGCAATGGCATGATCTCAGCTCACTGCAACCTCCACCTCCCGGGTTCAAGTGATTCTCCCACCTCAGCCTCCCAAGTAGCTGGGATTACAGGTGCCCACGACTACGCCCAGCTAATTTTTGTATTTTCAGTAGAAACGGGGTTTCACTATGTTGGCCAGGCTGGTCTTGAACTCCTGACCTAAGGTGATCCACCCTCCTCGGCCTTCTAAAGTGCTGGGATTACAGGTGTGAGCCACCACGCCCGGCCTCTTTTAGTTATTTTTAAATGTACAAGTAAATTATTACTGAAGCCGGGCACAGTGGCTCACGCCTGTAATCTCAGCACTTTGGGAGGCCGAGGTGGGTGGATCACTTGAGGTCAGGAGTTTGAGACCAGCCTGGCCAGCATAGTGAAACTCCATCTCTAATAAAATTACAAAAATTAGCCGGGTGCTGTAGTCCCAGCTACTCGAGAAGCTGAGGCAGGAGAATCACTTGAGCCTGGGAAGAGGTTGCAGTGAGCTGAGATCATGCTACTGCACTCCAACCTGGGCGACATATAATTGACTATAGTTACCCTGTTGTGCTATCAATCTTGTACTGTTTTTTTGTTCTTCCTTGCAACCTTCCCAGAGGCAGTGGATTTCTGAGGATCAGAGAGGGAAATGGGCTTGCCTGGGGTCACACAGCAAGTTTGGGCAGAGCTGGGATAGATTTCCTGGCCAGTGAGGTCTGCTTATTTCTTAACCTTGAGGCGGCTGCATGTCTGCGTAGATCCTAGTGGTGCTCCAGGGCTTTGAGCACCTCTGTCTCTCCCCTGCTGTTCATCTTCTTTCAGGGTCCCCCTGGAAACCCAGGAATTCCAGGCCTCCCAGGATCCGATGGCCCTCCGGTGAGAACCACGAGCTGGGAAAAGGAGGAAGGAGAAAGGGGAGTCTTGGGAATTGGAATGGCAAGTTTTGGTCTCTGACAACTTAGAATGTTTCTTCCCCAGGGTCACCCAGGACATGAGGGCCCCACGGGAGAGAAAGGGGCTCAGGTGAGTGATCAGGAGGTTAGGCTGGGTTGGGGACGAGGGTCGGGAGGCAGGGCCTGCAGTCAGGGGCCACAGAGGAGAGAGATGAGGACTCTTAGAATGTGGAAAGGACTGTCTAGAATGGCACTGACCTTATTTTCCTCCCAGGGTCCACCAGGGTCAGCAGGCCCTCCGGGCTATCCTGGACCTCGGGGAGTGAAGGTAGGTGATACCGGGGCTTGCAGATATGAGTGATTTACCAGCTTTGGGTTCAGGCATACGATGCAGCTCCATCAGAAACTTCTGGATGTGTGGAGAGGGGAATCAGTTGGCCAGGCCAAATGTAGTGGGACTGGGGTTTGGAGCTGCACAGCCAAGGACAGCCTTACAGTGTGGTTGTCACCTTGTTGTTAGAACAGCTAAGCCCATTAGAGGCCAAACACATTTCTTTCTTTTCTTTTTTCCTTTTTCCTTTTCTTTTTTTTTTTTTGAGACAGAGTCTCGCTTTGTTGCCCAGGCTGGAGTGCAGTGGAGTGATCTCCACTCACTGCAACCTCTGCCTCCTCCTGGATTCAAGCGATTCTACTGCCTCAGCTTCCTGAGTAGCTGGGACTGCAGGCATGCACCACCACTCCTGGGTAATTTTTGTATTTTTAGTAGAGACAGGGTTTCACCATGTTGGCCAGGCTGGTCTCGAACTCCTGACCTCAGGTGATCCACCCTCCTTGGCTTCCCAAAGTGCTGGGATTACAGGCATGAGCCACTGTGCCTGGCCCGAGGGTTGTGTTCTAACCCAAGCTCAGAATCACATAAGCACAGTATGCTGGGTTAAGCCAAGAGCTGCAACCTGGCTAAATAGAGGTGCAGGGGCATTAGAGTTCATATCCATATGGAAGCTGAGTCCAGTGACATTGTAGCCAAATACAGATGTAATTTACCTGAACATGTGTGCATTAGACAAGCTTAGACACACTATAATCAAGGAATTGGCTATACTGTAGCAGGCACAGAGTCTGGCAAGCATCACCCTCAGAGTTACATTGTAGCCAAGCATAGTTACATTTTTAATCTTTTTTTGTTTTTGTTTTTGAGACCTGGTTCTGCTCTTGTTGCCCAGGCTAGAGTGCAATGATGCCACCTGGGCTCACCGCAACCTCTGCCTCCCAGGTTCAAGCGATTCTCCCGCCTCAGCCTCTCGAGTAGTGGTATTACAGGCATGTGCCACCATGCCTGGCTAATTTTTGTATTTTTAATAGAGACAGGGTTTCTCCATGTTGGTCAGGCTGGTCTTGAACGCCTGACCTCAGGTGATCCGCCCGCCTCGGCCTCTCAAAGTGCTGGGATTACAGGCATGAGCCACCACACCCGGCCCTAAATGTTTTATTTTTTAGAGACAGGGTCTTCTCTGTTGCCCAGGCTGGAATATAGTAGCATAATGATGGCTCACTGCAGCCTTGAACTCCCGTGCTCAAGTAATCCCCTCACTTTAGCCTCCTGAATAGCTAGGACTATAGGCGTATCCCACCAGGCTTGGCAGTTTTTTCATTTGATTATTATTATTATTATTATTATTGAGACAGCGTCTCACTCTGTTACCCATGCTGGAGTGCAGTACCACCATCACAGTTCACTCACTGCAGCCTGGAGCTCCCAGGCTCAATCAGTCCTCCCACCTCACCCTCCCAGGTAGCTGGGACTATAGGTGCATGTCACCACATCCGGCTACCTTTTTTCTTTTTTTTTGTACTTTTTGTATAGATGAGGTTTTCCTATGTTGCCCAGGCTGTTCTGGAACTCCTGGGCTCAAGCAATCCTCCAGCCTCTGCCTCCCAAAATGTTGGGATTACAGGTGTAAGCCACCATGCCCAGCCTCTAGTAACATTAATTGACCCCTATGTTGTAGTTGAGTCTAGTTACATTGTAGCCAACCCCTATGTTGTAGTTGAGTCTAGTTACACTGTAGCCAAAGCTGGAGAACAACTTGTAGCGAAGCTCAGTTACATTGTGATCAAGTGAATTTCTCTGTAGCTGGAGACTAACCACATGGGTTGTATTGTATCCAAGCGCAATTTCATTGTAGCCCGCTGAGCTCAGAGATGTTGTAGCCAAGTGCAGTTTTCAGAGTTTGGTGTGAGCAGCATCCAGACTTGAACTAAGCGCTCTCTCCATAGCCAAGCACAGAGGTCATCTTGTTGCCAAGCACAGAGTCGCCTTGTAGCTGGCACAATGGGGAACATGCCTTTGCCTTTATAATGAGGTCCGGGCCTGGAATGTTCATCCTCTTTCTCCTGCCAGAAGGAACTGTGGACAAAGCGTCTCCAGGAGATGGGAATCACTTACTTGGAAATTTGGCCTTCCCTGCACACCCCCGCACAGATGACCTTGAGAGGCCTCCAGTGGGGAGGGAGGGGCCTCTGGGGAAAGATCATTTCTTCTGAAGCTGCCCCTCCCAGCTTCTGCCTAGCATCCTCTTGGGACTATCCTGGCTGCTTTAGAGCAGGGGACTGAGTCTGGGTCACTTCTTAAGCAGGGAAGAGGCTTGAGAGCTTTTTTTTTTATTTTATTTTCCAGGGCACTTCAGGCAACCGGGGCCTCCAGGGGGAGAAAGGCGAGAAGGTGAGGAGAGAAGGAACTCATCAGAGGAGAGGGAGTCCCAATCATGGGGTCCTGGTTGTGTCCCTTCCCCGAGGCCCTCACTTCTGGCCTCTGTCTCTCCCACCCAGGGAGAGGACGGCTTCCCAGGCTTCAAGGGCGATGTGGGGCTCAAAGGTGATCAGGTAAGACCAGCTCCAGATGAGGGGTGGTGTGGGTCCGGGGGGCTCGGGGAAGATAGGGAGGGGATGAACTGGGGCTAGACAGAGCAGGAAGGACAAAAAATGGATATTAAAGACTCTCCTTTTTCCTCCAGGGGAAACCCGGAGCTCCAGGTCCCCGGGGAGAGGATGGTCCTGAGGGGCCGAAGGGGCAGGCGGGGCAGGCTGGCGAGGAGGGGCCCCCAGGCTCAGCTGGGGAGAAGGTAAATGACTCTCCACCCTCTAGCCTCCCACAGTCAAGGTGTCCCCAATCTTTTCCCTCTGCCCTTTGCCCTTTGCCCTTTTATTATACCTTCGACCTCAGGAGGTTGCTACCAACCTTGTCATCTTTAATTCCTCAGCTCAGCATTACAGAGCAATTTAATGCACGCAACTTATGTGTTCATCTCCATAACCACCACATGCAATAGGCATTTTCATCCCATTTTACAGACAAGGAAAACTGAGACTTGGAATGGCTGAATGACCTGCCCAAGGACATGCCCCTAGCAGGCAGGAGCAAGGACTTGAACCTTGTTTCCCCAACTCCCATCCCATTAGCCCATTCACCATGCCCCAGCCAGCCTGACCTTTCCGCCTCTGACCTCCAGGTTGCAATTTCTGACCTTTGTCCCATAACCTTTCTGCAGGGCAAGCTTGGGGTGCCAGGCCTCCCAGGTTATCCAGGACGCCCTGGACCTAAGGTAGGAAGCTGGGGGTGGGGGGTGGAGATGGATATGGGCAGGATTCAGAGACTAACATCTGGGGGTCCAGGCTGTGGTCTTGGGGGATGAGCTGCCCACCCCAAGGGTCACTGAGAGAATGTAAAATGTGGGCTTTGGCCAGGCATAGTGGCTCTTGGCTATAATCCCAGCACCCTGAGAGGCTGAGGTGAGAGGATTGCTTGAGCGAGCCCAGGAGTTCGAGACCAGACTGGGCAACGTGGCAAAATGTGGTCTCTATGAAAACATACAAAAATTAGCCGGATGTGGCTGGGCGCGGTGGCTCATGGCCGTAATCCCAACACTTTGGGAGGCAGAGGCAGGCAGATCACTTGAGGTCAGGAGTTTGAGACCAGCCTGGCCAAAGTGGTAAAACCCTGTCACTACTAAAAATACAAAAAAAATTAGCCGGGCATAGTAGCATGCACCTGTAATCCCAGCTACCCAAGAGGCTGAGACAGGAGAATTGTTTGACCCCAGGAGGCAGAGGTTGCAGTGAGCCAAGATCACACCGGTGAACTCCAGCCTGGTGACAAAGCAAGATTCCATCTCAAAAAAAAAAAAAAAAAAATTAGCCAGATGTGGTCCCAGCTACTTGGGAGGCTGAGATGGGAGGATCACCTGAGCCCAAGGAGATTGAGCCTGCAGTGAGCTATGATCGAGCCACTGCACCCCAGCGTGGGTGACAGAGGGGGACTCTGTCTCAAAAATTTTTTTAAAAAGTGAGCTTTGACATCAGACAGACTTGGGGTCAAATGCCCTCTTACCCGCTATGTGATCTTGGGCAAGTTTCTTGAGCCTGTTTTCTCTGCTGTGAAACAGACATCCCAGTAATTTCCACCTTATCAATTTGATTATAATAATGTTGATAATGCTGATGATGACAATGATTATAAAACTGTAGGATCCTTTTATTTGGTGTGATTAAGTTTCATTCACCAACAAAGTCAGTTAAAGGGGAGAATCATAGAATCATAAAATACACATCTTACATATCTTGAATTAATTATAACTTATAGTCAAATGTACTTATGCAAAAACGTACTTATATGAAAACATAACATTTGTTTGCCAATGTTTTGATGGGTGAGGACACTGATGAGATTCATTTTTCTGCCTAAACTAGTCCCATATTATATCACTGATGAATTCTGTTTCTCTAGAGTAGAGCAGGAACCTAAAGACATTTGGGGCTGGGCGCATTGGCTCATGGCTGTAATCCCAGCACTTTGGGAGGCCGAGGCGAGTGGATCACCTGAGGTCAGGAGTTCACCACCAGCCTGGCCAACATGGCAGAACCCCATCTCTATGAAAAATACAAGAATTAGCTGGGTGCAGTGGCGGGTACCTGTAATCCCAGGTACATGGAGGCTGAGGCAGGAGAATTGCTTGAGCCCGGGAAGCAGAGGATGCAGTGAGCTGAGATCGTGCCACTTACTCCACCCTGGGCAACAGAGTGAGACTCTGTCTCAAAAGAAAAAAAATAGACATTTGGGAAGATAATTGAGTGCAGAATCCTCCTAGAGTTTCACATTTTTGCGCTGTTGAGCTGATAGTTATCTTGCCTACGCTGGATTTGACAGTGGTTTTTTTTTTTTTTTTCAGTGATTTCCCTTTACATTGACTCCTTTTCCTTTAACTTAGATTTTTTTTTCTTTTTAACGATTGAGAAAAAAACTTTTAACTTAGTTTTGATGGACAACTTTATTCTCCTTCCTTCCTTCCTCCTTTCTTCCCTCCCTCCCTCACGGAGTCCCCCTCTCTTTTTTCTTTTCTTTTCTTTCTTTTTTCTCTTTCTTTCCTTCTTTCTTTCTTTCTTTCTTTCTTTCTTTCTTTCTTTCTTTCTTTCTTTCTTTCTTTCTTTCTTTCTTTCTGTCTTTCTCTCTCTCTCTCTTCTTTCTTTCTTTCTCTCTCTCTCTCTTTCCCTTTCTTTCTTTCTTCTTTCTTTTTGCTTGCTTGCTTGCTTTCCTTTCAGACAGGGTGTCACTCTGTCATTCAGGCTGGAGTGCAATAGTACAATCATAGCTTATTGCAGCCCCCAATTCTTGGACTTAAGCAGTCCTCCTGCCTCAGCCTCCTGAGTAGCTGGGAACGACAGGTGCGCACCACCTGATGAATTTTTAAATTTTTTACAGAGACAGGGTCTCGCTATGTTGCCCAGGCTGATCTCAAACTCCCAGCTTCAAGTGATTCTCCTACCTTGGCCTCCCAAAGTGCTGGGATTACAAGCGTAAGCCACTGTACCTGGCATAGACTAAGATTTTAGAAAGTCCTTGTGTGCATGTGTTCAGGATCCTTGAAGAGTGTTGGGGCCAGGTTGGTGGCTCACACCTGTAATCTCAGCACTTTCAGAGGCTGAGGTAGGAGAATCACTAGAGGCCAGGAGTTCAAGACCAGCCTGGGCAACATAGTGAGACCCCATATCTACTAAAAATTTATTTCAAAAATTAGCTGGACATGGTGGCGTGAACCTGTAGTCCTAGCTATTCAGGAGGTTGAGGTAGGAGGATCACTTGAGCCCAAAAGGTTGAAGCTGCAGTGAGCTATGATTGCACCACTGCACTCCAGCCTGGGTGACAAAGTGAGACTCTGTCTCTTAAAAATAAAACAAACAAAAAAAGAGTATAGAGACCATGGAACCCCCAGATGGGAAGGGAGAGTAGAGGGAGCCTGAAATGGGCTTTCAGGCGGGATGCCACCACAGACTGCGTAACTTGGGCAACTGTCTTTTCTGATCTGAACTCAGTCTGCACAGTGAGGTGTGGGAGAGGATATCAGAGCCTGTGATGTCTTCCCCCAGGTGGAGGAAGGGTTCCTCCAGCACAGACTGGAGTCAGTTAACAAATATTAAAAAGCACTCACTGTGTGCCAGGCAGTGGCGAATAAGACCAGTGAGCTATGTCACAGTGGGAGAAAACAGGCATTGAATAAATAAGTCAATAAGGGTCATTTCAACGCAAGTGTTCTTGGGAAAACAAAATAGCACAATGTGACAGACAGAGGGTGACTTGGGCAATGTGGAAGCCAGGATGGTGGCAGAAAGGCATTCTAAGGAGGTGACATCTGAATGAGATCGAAATGGTCAGGAGTGGCTGACTTTGTGGAGGCCTAGGAGACGAGCATTTCAGCCAAAGACAGCAGCCAGTGCAAAGGGCTGCAGTGAAATGAGAAAGGAGGAGAGGAAGGGAGAGGAGAGAAGAGGGCTGCCTTGTAGGAGGCTGGGGCTGTAGAGACCAAGGAAGCTTCTGGAATCAGTGACCTGGAAATGCCTCAAAGGATGGTATGAGGGGCCAATTCCACCCACCACTCACTCCTCACCCTCATGTCTTCTTTCTAATTCTCTCCACTCAGGGATCTATTGGATTTCCCGGTCCCCTGGGACCCATAGGAGAGAAAGGGAAGTCGGTGAGTCATGACCGGGGGTAAGGGAGAGGGGAGAACTTGTCTGAGGGGAACAGCATGTGTGGTTGTGTCTGATGATGGGTGGACCCTGGGTGTTTGTGTCTATGCCTGGAAGCATTTGTGTGCACACATGCTATTATATGCAATGCATGACACATGTAGGTGATTACACATGGTATTATCATGAATATGACTGTAAGCACATGTATATGTGTTTCATGTATCTTTCAATATAGATGAGACAGGGTTTGAATGCCGCAGCCTGCAGGCCTGTGCCTGGGTGAACAAGGGCATGAATCTGCATGCACTTTGCATGATGGTGGGCATAAATGTGTGCAAGAAGCTTGTACATATGTGTGAAAGGACATGTGTATACACATGTATGTGTTCCTGTGCACACTGAGTGATGGGTATACATGCATGTATTGTATTTGTGTTGCTATGTGTGTATCGTAACAGTGTTAATGAACATTGTATGTACGTACATGAGTGTATGTATACTGCTGTGCTTACCAAGACAAAGTCCTCAGCTGAATCCAGGCCTGCATGTGTTTACAGTGGGTATACATGTGTGCAAGAGATGTATTGCATGATGAGTTCTGTGTCATCTTCAGGCTGTGGATTGCCAAATGCATGCCATGATTACATGCAATCATGTATGCATACTGCACAGCTGTGATCAATATATGTCTTGTGGGCAAACATGCTTGCACGTTTGTACTCTGTAGATGCAGTCATAGTTGTAATTGTGTGTTTGAGATCTTTGTGTGGTTTTGAGTATAAGTTGTATTTGTGTGTATGTGTATGACTGAAAAGCTTGTGAATAAATATGTGGCAGACAGCTTTCTGGGTCTGTGACTGCGTGTCTTTTTGTGTTTGCATCATACCTTTGCACCCTAACTCTCTTCTGCTTTCTCTCTTACAATTCATTTTCAGGGAAAGGCAGGGCAGCCAGGCCTGGAAGGAGAGCGGGGAGCACCAGTAAGAAAATAGACAGTGCCCCCTACCCTGCTGGGACTTGGGGACAGGGCTGGGAAGGGAAGGTAGTGGAGAGGTCATCTGTGGGCAGGGAAAGGGTTTGGGTTATATCAATGTCCCTGGTCGGGCAGGAGAGGGAGTCACAAGGGGAGGGGACCTGGAAGACTTGGTCTCATCTCCCAGGCTCCCCCACCCCCTCATATCTGATCTTTGCCTTTTTTTGTTGTTCAGGGTTCCCGTGGAGAGAGGGGGCAACCGGGTGCCACAGGGCAACCAGGCCCCAAGGTATGGGATGGGTGGGCAATCAAGGCCCCCCATGCCCCAGGCTCAGCCAGTCCCTCCAAATTCTTCCCAGTTGAGTTTGTTCTGGGGCCTGAGTCTCATTCACTCTGTCCTAGGGCGATGTGGGCCAGGATGGAGCCCCTGGGATCCCTGGAGAAAAGGTGAGTGTGTGTGTGTGTGTGTGTGTGTGTGTGTGAATGTGTGTGTGTGTGTGAGAGAGAGAGAGATTCTGAGTGGAGGACAAGCCCAAGAGATGAAGAGACATTATAATGCAGTGGTAAGAGCACAGCTTAATTGGGTGTGGTGGTGCACGCCTGTAGTCCCACCTATGCTGGAAGCTGAGATGAGAGGATTGCTTGAGCCCAGGAGTTGGAAGCTGAAGTGAGCTAATCACACCACTGCACTCCAGCTTGGGTGACAGAGCAAGACTCCATCTTTAAGAAAAGAAAAAAAGAAGGAGCACAGCCTCTGAAGTCAGAGAGCCATGAGTTCAAGTCCTGGCTCTGCCACTCACCTACTGTGTGACCTTGGGCAAGTCACTTAACCACTCTGTGCCTTAGTTTTCTCCTCTGTAAAATGGGAGTAACCTCAGTCTCCAACCCAAAGGGCTACAGTGGTGAATAAAATGACTGACTTGTGGAGAATGCCCTGCCCATGCCTGGCATGCAGTAAGCACTCAATATGTGCTCGATCCTGCTGTCATTATGTGGGGCTCAGGGAGTGGGCAGGGAGGCAGGAGGGATGAGATAATGATTTCTGGTTCCATTTCAGGGCCTCCCTGGTCTGCAAGGCCCTCCAGGATTCCCTGGGCCAAAGGGCCCCCCTGTGAGTGAGGTCACCCTCATTGGGGGTTGGGTGGGTGGAGGATGTGGGAAGGGATGAAGCCCTGTATCTGTGCCCCAACTCTTTCCCACCTCATCCCCCAGGGTCACCAAGGTAAAGATGGGCGACCAGGGCACCCTGGACAGAGAGGAGAACTGGTGAGTAACCTCTCAACCTTTGATTCCTGATCCTTTTTTTTTTTTCTTTTTGAGACAGAGTCTCACTCTGTCGCCTGGGCTAGAGTGCAGTGGGGCAATCTTGGCTCACTGCAACCTTTGCCTCCCAGGTTCAAGCAATTCTCCTGCCTCAGCCTCCTGAGTGGCACTACAGGTGCGTGCCACCATGCCCGGCTAATTTTTGTATTTTTAGTAGAGACGGGGCTTCATCATGTTGACCAGGCTGCTCTCAAACTCCTGGCTTCAAGTGACCCACCTGCCTCTGCCTCCCAAAGTTCTGGGATTACAGGCGTGAGCCACCGGGCCCAGCCAGATTCCTGATCCTATCAGGCCTTCCCTGTCTCCCGCTCCTCCATCCCTTCCCCATGTAACACCGCCCCCGCATTTAATTTTTCTCTCTAGGGCTTCCAAGGTCAGACAGGCCCGCCTGGACCAGCTGGTGTCTTAGGCCCTCAGGTCAGAGTGGACTCCATAAACCTCCCTTGTTTTGTACCAGTTGGGGGATATTTAGGGGAAAGCTGGACTCCTGAGCGACTCCCCTAGGCCACCCCCACTCAACAGGAGCCTTCTTCTTCACCAGGGAAAGACAGGAGAAGTGGGACCTCTGGGTGAAAGGGGGCCTCCAGGCCCCCCTGGACCTCCTGGTGAACAAGGTCTTCCTGGCCTGGAAGGCAGAGAGGGGGCCAAGGTGAGACACTGTCCATTGGAGATCTTGGTTGAACATCCAAGATCAACCAAGGACTCAGAATCAGTCTCATGGGGGAGGGGGCCCTGAGTCACAGATTGGAGGGAGACATCCCCTCCCTGGAGCTTGACTTCCCTCCTTTGCACTCCTGTAGGGGGAACTGGGACCACCAGGACCCCTTGGGAAAGAAGGGCCAGCTGGACTCAGGGGCTTTCCTGGCCCCAAGGGGGGCCCTGGGGACCCGGTGAGTATCTTTGGAGACCCTCCTGCATGTCCCTTAGAGAAGGAAAGGATGGGGGGGTCAGGGGAGGGATGGGGAATAGCATTTGGGGTGCAGGAAATGATGAAAGCAAAAAAATGGTGGAGGGAACTGGGGAAGGCAGAGCCCTCAAAGCTCAGTGTCCAGTCCCAGGAGAGAGGTGGGGACTGTGAGCTCCCCACAGAGGAAGACAGGACCTGGGGACACCCTTGGGAGTCTCTTAACTGTGAATTATCTCCTCCTTCAGGGACCTACTGGCTTAAAGGGTGATAAGGGCCCCCCAGGGCCCGTGGGGGCCAATGTAAGTATAACCCCATGTGCTGGGTGGGGGCAGGGTGGAGGGGACTCAAGGTGTCTTGGAAGCTTGACATTGTCATGATAAAACCCATGATGGAGGCCGAGGCAGGCAGATCACTTGAGGTCAGGAGTTCAAGATCAGCCTGGCCAACATGGTGGAACCCCGTCTCTACTAAAAATACAAAAATTAGCCAGGCATGGAGGCGGATGCCTGTAATCCCAGCTACTCTAGAGGCTGAGGCAGGAGAATCGCTTGAACCTGGGAGGTGGAGGTTGCAGTGAGCCAAGGTCAGTTCTGTTGCTCACTGGCTGGGCCGTTGTATTCCCTGGCAAGCCTCAGTTTCCTTGTCTGTAAAATAGCCATGATGAGAAGCCTTATCTCATGTATGATCACAAACCTCATTGAGATCATTTATCCAACAAATACTTGCCTGTGCATTGGCCATCAACATATAAAAACCACTTTTCTTGGGCCAGGTGTAGTTGCTCATGCCTATAATCCCAGCTCTTTGGGAGGCTCAGGCTGGAGGATTGCTTGAGCCCAGGAGTTTGAGACCAGCCTGGGCAACATAGCCAGGTCCTGTCTCTACAAATATATATATATATATATATATAGGCTGCCAGGAGGACTATGCTTTTGTTCTAAGTGAGATGGGAGCCATGGAGGGTTCTTGAGCAGGAGAAGAATATGCCCTGCCCCTCAAGTGCTCACAGGCACCCTCTGGCTGCTGCAGGAAGGGAACAGGTTAGATACAATCCTGGTAACCTCAGAACTCAGTGCCTGGTGGCTTAAAAACCCTCCATAAAGGACAGCTACTACTGGTATTATACCTGACTCATCACCCCTGTTCTCAGGGCTCCCCTGGTGAGCGCGGTCCTTTGGGCCCAGCAGGAGGCATTGGACTTCCTGGCCAAAGTGGCAGCCAAGGCCCGGTTGGCCCTGCAGGCGAGAAGGGGTCCCCGGTAAGTGACTTGCCCATCCCATTCCTAGGGCCTCCTCAGGGTCTGGCCCTGCCACATCCCAGGACATGGCTCCTGCAGGACATTCCTGCCCTGACATCCCCCTTTCCATTCCCCACAACAGGGAGAACGTGGCCCCCCTGGCCCCACTGGCAAAGATGGGATCCCAGGGCCCCTGGGGCCTCTGGGACCCCCTGGAGCTGCTGGGCCTTCTGGCGAGGAAGGGGACAAGGTGAGGGGTTCACAGAGAGGAAGGGTCCAGGGGAGGATGGGGGTGAATGGAAGCTGGGTCCCTCATCCCATTTCCTCTGCAGGGGGATGTGGGTGCCCCCGGACACAAGGGGAGTAAAGGCGATAAAGGAGATGTGGTGAGTGAAGATCCCCAGTGAGGCAGGGTGGGGTGGGTAGCAGAAGAAAGAGGAGGCCAGGGATGTAGAGATCATTCTCCATGGGGTAGGAGAGGCCATGGAGTTTTCTGCCTTCTCGGGTACCATCTTGACAATTACATGCAACA
Organism: Gorilla gorilla gorilla; assembly: GCF_029281585.2. Lineage (NCBI taxonomy): Eukaryota > Metazoa > Chordata > Mammalia > Primates > Hominidae > Gorilla > Gorilla gorilla. The sequence continues at coordinate 16,012,139 of NC_073244.2, read as the reverse complement.
GAAGGTACTTGAGCTGCCTGGAGGGATGGGTCCACAGAACCCAACTGCAGACAGGATAGGGATAGCTGGGGCTCCCAAAGAACTGGAAAGGCACTGGGGTGCGGGTAACCTCCTTCTCCATTCTTAGTGACACGTCCTTCCCTCTGCCTGTGACTCTGCATGGCAGGCACTGAGGCATCTGATACCCAACTTCCCCCCACCCCGAATGTCAGCTCCAGTGGCTTGCATCATTGAGCCAGCTTCGTCCCTGGGTCTTGGTGGAACTTGTGGCCAGGGCTGGGCTTAGGACAGACGTCTGTCTGATCCCATCCGTTGGTGGCTGAGAAGACAGGATTTGGGGGGATGTAGCTGTTGCTGCCTGGTAGGGGAAGTTGTTCTCATAAAGGGGGTGTGGGAGGCAGTGATTGATAGCTCCAGTGCCCTCTCTAATCTTAAACCTGAGGAAATTTTTGATTCTGTTTCCTGTTCTCCCAGGGCCCACCTGGACAACCAGGGATACGGGGTCCTGCAGGACACCCAGGTCCCCCGGTGAGTGCCCCCAGCTTTTCAGTCCTTCTCTGGATCCTTGAAGGGAGGGATAGTGGGAGCAAACGACAGTAGAAGCACACTGACTTAATCCAAACCTCAAACCCAACCCTGATCTTCCCTCAGTACTGACACCCAATGTGAACTCAATCCAAGAATCGGAGTCAATCCCAATCCAACCATGTTGTCCCCTCAATACCAACACTCAATATGAACTCACCCTCAGAATCTGATTCAATCCCAACCCAACTATGTCTTCCCCTCAGTACCAACACCCAGTATGAACCCAATCCCAGATTCAGAGTCAACCCCAACCCAACCATGTCTTCTTCTCAATACTGACATCCAATGTGAACTCAACCCCAGAATTTGGCCCAATCTCAACCCAACTATGTCTTCCCCTCAATGCCAACACCCAATGTGAACTCAACCCTAGAATTTGGCTCAATCCCAATCCAACCATGTCTTCCCCTCAATGCTGACACCCAATGTGAACTCAACCCCAGAATCTGATTCAATCCCAGCCCAACCATGTGTTCCCCCTCAATACCAACACCCAATGTGAACTCAACCCCAGAATCCTGCCCAGTCCCAACCCAACCATGTCTTTCCCTCAATACCAAAATCCAATATGAACTCACCCCCAGAATTTGGCTCAATCTCAACTCCAACCATGTCTTCCCCTCAATGCCAACATCCAATATGGACTCAACCCCAGAATCTGGTTCAATCTCAACCTTATGCTCAACTTTGATCTGCCCCTCTATATTGATGTCCAATATACACTCAACCTTAAAATCAGACTAAATTCCAACCTAAACCCAGCTCTGAACCCCCACTTCAGCCCTAGTCTCAACTCTACTCATGACCTTAACCTCAGTTCTACTCAAACCTTATCTCCAGCCAGGTGCGGTGGCTCATGCCTGTAATCCTAGTACTTTGGGAGGCCAAGGCGGGTGGATCACCTGAGGTCAGGAGTTCAATATCAGCCTGGCCAAAATGGTGAAACCCCATCTCTACTAAAAGTACAAAAAAAAAAAAAAAAAAAAAATTAGCTGCGCATGGTGGCGGGCCCCTGTAATCCCAGCTACTTGGGAGGCTGTGCCAGGAGAATTGCTTGAACCCAGGAGGCAGAGGTTGCAGTGAGCCAAGATAGCACCACTGCACTCCAGCCTGTGTGATAGAGGGAGACTCCATCTCAAAAGAGGAAAAAAAAAAAAAGCCAGGCACAGTGGCACACACTTGTAATCCCAGCTATTCAGGAGACTGAAGCAGGAGAATTGCTTGAACCAGGGAGGCAGAGGTTGCAGTGAGCAGAGATCGCGCCACTGCACTCCAGCCTGGGTGACAGAGTGAGACTCCTTCTCAAAACAAAACAAAACAAAAACAAAAACAAACAAAAACAAACAAACAAACAAACAAAAGCCTTATCTTCAAATCTCTTAACCAAGCCCTGACCCAGACCTGTCCTTTTTTGTTTATTACCATACAATAGAAACATACGGCCCTATCCTTAACCCCAACTCTGACCCACTCTTCCAATGCTGACCCCAGACCTGAACTCAAACTTTGAACAAGACCCTGGGCCCAACCTCAAACCCAACCCTAAATTCCATCTCAACCCCAGTTGAACCCTGCCCAAGACCTGAACCTCAGCTGCAAATCCGACTCACTGTTTAACACTTTGACTCAACCCTTGACGTCATTCCCAAGCCCTGTTCCTTAACCTAGACCCCAACTCCAACTCAACACTGACCCTCTCTAAACTTAATCTGAACCCTGACTCCAACCCTTAACCTCATTCTTGACCCTTGAGCCTCACTCTGCCCTAATCACTGACCCAGACCTTAAATGTGCCCCTGTTTGTGTTCTTCCAGGGAGCAGACGGGGCTCAGGGGCGCCGGGGACCCCCAGGCCTCTTTGGGCAGAAAGGAGATGACGGAGTCAGAGGCTTTGTGGGGGTGATTGGCCCTCCTGGACTGCAGGTGGGTGTCTGGGTTTGGGGGTGGCACTTCTGATTCTCCCTACCTGGTGCCCCAATCTTGCTTCTTTGTTCCACAGGGGCTGCCAGGCCCTCCCGGAGAGAAAGGGGAGGTCGGAGACGTCGGGTCCATGGTATGCACTCCCAGAGGAAGGTGGGAGGGGGAGGATGGTGGGGTTATAGGTTGGCGGCAGGCATTAGATTCATTTGAGGGACATTGTCATTTTAAGGGCCCTGAGGGTCACCAGCATTGAGAGTGGTATCTGTGGTCAATGTGGCCTTTTGGGGGGGGCCTGGGGTCACTGGATACTAATTCTGACCTTCCACAGGGTCCCCATGGAGCTCCAGGTCCTCGGGGTCCCCAAGGCCCCAGTGGATCAGAGGTGAGAACTCTTGGGGGGCCAGGAAGGCTCAGAGATGGGGACACCCATTTCCTAAGAAGAGGATGTTGGGATTCCACAGTCCCGCTCTTACCCCTTGCTGTCTCTCCAGGGCACTCCAGGGCTGCCTGGAGGAGTTGGTCAGCCAGGCGCCGTGGGTGAGAAGGTGAGCGAGGGAAGGCAGGGGCTACACGGGGGGAAGAGATAAATCTAGTCCTATTGGGCAGGGACGTTCTGGGGAGCCCCTCCCTGTCTGCTAGGATGGGACCTCTCCCCACTCTCACTTTGCCTCCTGCAGGGTGAGCCAGGGGACGCTGGAGACCCAGGGCCTCCAGGAGCCCCAGGCATCCTGGTGAGTGACTGTGTGATGTGGTCCCTGCACCCAACTCAGGGAACCCCTGACCCCTGGGCATCTTGGGCCACTTTGACCTCTGGACAGTCCAAGATCATCCACTCACCCCTGTCCTGTGGCCATCCCTGATTACCTTGAGGAAGGACACCTGGAAGGTCTCAGATAGGGCTGCTATGTACAGTTCTGCAGGTTGCACACTGCACAAGACTACATGACCCAGGGGATAGGTGAGGGCTCAAATCTGAGTCATGAGTCCTGACTTGAGGATGAGTTGCCCAGATGCGGCCCCTCTTCCAATTCGCTCAAGGGCAGCACATGGGCTAGGCCAACCTTGCACATGACCAATGGACACCTAGACCATCCAGACCTTTCACTGTCTTAAGTCCTAGCTCCTTCTGACCTTTGACCCTTGGACAACCTAGGCCACTCTGAACCCTGACCCCAGAAAAGTCCCAGACCACCCCAATGCCTGAATCCAAGTATGCTAATCCTTGATCCCTGGAGAGTCCAGGCCACTCTGACCTCTGACCTCTTTCTGTAAAGGGGCCCAAGGGAGACATTGGTGAAAAGGGGGACTCAGGCCCATCTGGAGCTGCTGGACCCCCAGGCAAGAAAGGTCCCCCTGGAGAGGATGGAGCCAAAGGGAGCATGGTGAGTCCTGCGGGGAAGTGGGGGCAGACATGGGAGGGGGCACTTGAATGTACTTGAAGCTCTCCCAAACTTTTTTTTTTTTTGAGATGGAGTCTTGCTCTGTCACCAGGCTGGAGTGCAGTGGCACGATCTCAGCTCACTGCAACCTCCGTCTTCCGGGTTCAAGCGATTCTTCTGCCTCAGCCTCCCAAGTAGCCAGGACTACAGGCACGCGCCACCATACCCAGCTAATTTTTGTATTTTTAGTAGAGATGGGTGTTCACTATGTTGGCCAGGATGGTCTTGATCTCCTGACCTCGTGATCAGCATGCCTCAGCCTCCCAAAGTGCTGGGATTACAGGCATGAGCCACCGCGCTCGGCCAAAACTCTCCCAAACTTCTAGCCAGGGATTGCATCCTCTAATTTACTGATCTCATGAGTAACCCCCAGAACACGGATGAATGAATGAATGGGTGGATGGATGGATTAATGAATGAGTGGATGAATGTATGAATGAGTGAATTAATGAATGGACAAGTGAATAACTCAGTGGATGGATGAATACGTGAATGAATAAATGGATGAATAAATGAGTGAATGGATGAACGAGTGAATGAATGGATGAACGAGGGAATGAATGAGTGAATGAGTGAATTAATGGAAAAATGAATAAATCAGTGGATATATGAATATGTGAATGAACAAATGTGCACGAATAAATGAGTGAATGAATGGATGAATGAGTAAATTAATGGATGAATAAGTAAATTAATGGATTCATGAATATGAATGAATGGATGAATGAATGAGTGGCCGAATGGACAAATGAGTGAATGAGTGAGTGAATGGATGCATGAATGAATGGACAGAGGCGTAAGTGAACAAAATGACTGAAGAGATGAGTGAATAAACGAATGGATGGATGGATGAGTGAATTAGTGAGTAAATGTGTGAATGAAACATAAACGTGCAGTGGTTATACATCATTGAATGGCAAGAAAGTTGATTTCACGGCAGATCATTCTAACACTGTTGCGAAGATTAAGGTTGAATTGGGTCAGATTTGGGGTGGATGTGGGATTTGGCTTTGAGGCGAAGGCTGAGGCCCTTCTGTCACCACAGTAGAGTTTGGGGTGGGTGGAGGTCAGGAAGGGGCTTTAGCATCTGTGGGACCTCGACTTGAATGGCATTATTTGGTGTGTCCCTTCTCTGAGTGTATGAATGAATGGATGGATGGATGAATGAATGAATGAATGAATAGACGAATGAATGAATGAATAGACAAATGAATGGCCAGTTTTCTCTGTGAGTCCCGAGCTGAGAGGCTGTGAGGAGGCTGCAGTGAGACCACGCGTGCGGCATTCTTAGCTCAGCGTCTGCACCCATGAAACACGAGAATGTTCGCTCTACCAAGCCAGGGATTTTATGTTTTGTTCACTAATGTGTCCGCAGAAACCAAACTGTTCCTGGATACAGTTGATCTGTTCCATAAATGCATGATTGCTCCACAATTCAGAGATGTGATTATTAATCATTCTGTGTTCCAGGGCCCCACGGGGCTCCCCGGAGATCTAGGGCCCCCAGGAGACCCTGGAGTTTCAGTGAGTGTGACCCCCTCCCCAATCCTGGCATATTTCCTAATTCTGTCCCCATCTTCCTACCCCCACAGACCTGGGCACTGACAGTGGAACCAAAAACGTTCTTTTGCCTCCCAGCCCCACCCCAAATTTTCACGTACCCTCATCACCCCTCCCAACTCTGTCTTCCCCCCATGCAGGGCATAGATGGTTCCCCAGGGGAGAAGGGAGACCCTGGTGATGCTGGGGGACCGGTGAGTGGGAAAACAGAGGGTGTGGTGCTGAGGGGGTTGGGGAGCTAATGAGTGAGTGAATTGGGGAGCAGGGGAGTGGGCTAGTGGGGTACCCAAGGCCCCTGCAGATGCTCCCGCTTCACCTCTCTGGGGACCCCCAGGAATGTGAGCAGCTTGAGGGAGTAGGTGGGAGGTGGGAGTACCCGGTGCTGGGGTGAGGCTTGGGGAAGGCTGTCCTCTGGTCCAAGGCGTCCTAAAACAGTCAGGCTCAAACAATGTTAGCTGAGACCACAGCTGGTGTCCTTGTCTCCTCCAGGGTCCGCCTGGAGCTTCTGGGGAACCCGGCGCCCCCGGGCCCCCCGGCAAGAGGGTGAGTGATAAGCCACCTCCTGGGTCCTCAGCTTATCTACAGACCCCACTCACCTTACAGACCTCACTCATCCCACAGCCCTCAACTCACCCCACAGCCCCCACACACCCACAGACCCCAACTCACCCCACAGCCCCCACTCACCCACAGCCCCCACTCACCCCACAGCCCCCACTCACCCCACAGCCCCCACTCACCCCACAGCCCCCACTCACCCCACAGACCCCGCTCACTCCACAGCCCCCACTCACCCCACAGCCCCCACTCACCCCACAGCCCCCACTCACCCCACAGCCCCCACTCACCCCACAGACCTCAGTCAACCACAGACCCCACTCATCCACACACCCCACTCACCCCACAGCCCCCACTCACCTTACAGACCCCCACTCACCCCACAGACCCCACTCACCCCACAGACCCCACTCACCCCACAGACCCCACTCACCCCACAGACCCCACTCACCCACAGACCTCATTCACCCCACAGACCCCACTCACCTTACAGACCCCCACTCACCCATAACCCCCCAATCACCCAGACCCCACTCACCCCACAGACCCCACTCACCTTACAGACCCCCACTCACCCCACAGACCCCACTCACCCACAGACCCCACTCACCCCACAGACCCCACTCACCCACAGACCTCATTCACCCCACAGACCCCACTCACCTTACAGACCCCCACTCACCCATAACCCCCCAATCACCCAGACCTCACTCACCCCACAGACCCCACTCACCCCACAGACCCCACTCACCCACAGACCCCACTCACCCCACAGACCTCATTCACCCCACAGACCCCACTCACCCACAGACCCCACTCACCCATAACCCCCCAATCACGCAGACCCCACTCACCCCTCTGACCCTCAGTCAGCCCCTAGACCCCCCCTCACTGTCTTTCCCTTCCCAGGGTCCTTCAGGCCACATGGGTCGAGAAGGCAGAGAAGGGGAGAAAGGTGCCAAGGTGAGTCCCCCTGACAAGGGGAAGGGTCCCTGCACTACTCTAGGCCAACAGTGGGGCCATCAGGAGAGGGTGGACCTGTGACCACTCCGTGCACCTACTCCCTCCCGATCCCAGATGCTTCTTGGCAGGGGTCAGGAGGCAGGAACCCTCTGACTCTGGCCCCTCCCTTGCCTGTGTCCATTTCAGGGGGAGCCAGGTCCTGATGGGCCCCCAGGGAGGACGGGTCCAATGGGGGCTAGAGGGCCCCCTGGACGTGTGGGGCCTGAGGGTCTTCGAGGGATCCCTGGCCCTGTGGTGAGTGGAGCGGGGCAGGGGTGCGACAGGGTGGATCCAGCTCCTCTCTGCCTGCTCCCAGCTTGTGATCCCATCACTGTTTGGAGGGGCTGCCCCTGGTGCATGGTGGTGGGGGGGTCCACACTGTGTTCTGACAGGGTGCAGCCCACCCCATGTTCTGTTCCATTCTCAGGGTGAACCAGGCCTCCTGGGAGCCCCTGGACAGATGGGCCCTCCCGGCCCCCTGGTAAGAGACTTGTTCATCCTTGAGGTTCTGGCTCTGAGGACCACTCTGGGCACCTAGTGACCACCTAGTGAGCATTGGTGCAGGCTAGCCCTCACTGACCATCCATCTGAGTGTCCATACTGCCTGTCTCTACTAACCATCTGCTCTGACCTTCCACCTTGATGGTCTACACTGCCCATCTCTATAACCCTCTGCTCTAATACTCCACCTTGATGGTCTACACTGACCACACTGACCCTCCATCTTGATGCCTGCACTGACTCTCCATCTTAATGGTCTACACTGATCACGCACGCTGACCTTGGCCACTGACCACTCACGTTGTCCATCCTCCAGTCAACCCCTCATTAGCTCTCATCATCCCACCTTGGTGGCCTAGTCTGACCATCCCTTGACCTCATCCCTGGTAATTCCCATTTGAAATCTGCATAATTTCCCATTTGACCATCCCCTAACCACCCACACAGACCTCGAGAGTTCACATTTGAGAATCCCTAACTGACCCTTGCTCTTCTCCCAGGGGCCCTCTGGCCTTCCAGGGCTGAAGGGAGACACTGGCCCCAAGGGGGAAAAGGTAAGGACATCATTCCATTATTCTCTTCCCCATCTCCTCCCCTCTTTCCCTCCCTCCCTGGCTGGGGGGCTGGGAGATTGGCACATCCTCTGCTCCCAAACCCATCACCCTAAGGCTCTAGGAGAAAAACCTCCCTGAATCCTCCCACGACCTCCCCTGCCTGTGCCTCTTTTGTCCTTCAGGGCCACATTGGATTGATCGGTCTCATTGGCCCCCCGGGAGAAGCTGGTGAGAAAGGAGATCAGGGGTTGCCAGGCGTGCAGGGACCCCCTGGTCCCAAGGGAGACCCTGTGAGTGTCCTGACCTGAGTGGGAAGAATGCATTTGAAGGAGGGGGTGGGTTGAGAGACTGTGGGTGTGGGGTCTGGGAAACGTGGGTCTGGATTAATGAGGGTGTGTGTGGGGAAAATAGGGGGATGTATCTGGGAACTGGCAAGTTGGAGGCTGTGTCTGGGGTTTGGGGTCTCTCTGTGGGGGAATTGGAGGCTTGTCTAGGGTTCGGGGTCTTCCTTTGGTAGGATTGAAGGCTTGTCTGGGGGATGTGTCAGGGCAATAGGGTGTACCCCGCCATTACTGACCCGATGTCCTTTTCCTAGGGTCCCCCTGGTCCCATTGGCTCTCTGGGCCACCCTGGGCCCCCAGGTGTGGCGGTGAGTATGCAGGGAATCTTTTGTGGGATGAGGTCACTATGGCGGTCCAGGCCAGGACCTCAGCTCTCCCTATCTGTACCCTACAGGGCCCTCTAGGACAGAAAGGCTCAAAGGGGTCTCCGGTGAGTACACCCTGCTTCCGTGGGCTTACACATCCCAGCTCCCCACCCCCTTCACTGCACCAGAACCCTCCATGCCTTTGCCTTCATTTATTTATTTATTCATGCAATCGTGCGTTCGACAAATATTTATTCAACACCTACGGTTGTATTTCATCAGATCCAAAATGCCATCAATTATAAGATGTACCATTATTTTACAAACTGCTAGGAAAGAAAACAGTTCTGCCAAGTAAACTATGACTTGCCAAAGATGTTAAGAAGCTGATTTCAGAGACATTAAAACATGAAAAGAAAATTTGTGTCTGATGCCTAATGCTGAAAACTGCATGTCTCTTCCCCAAGCCTGTATGTGTGTGTGTGTGAGTGTGTGTGTGAGTGTGTGAGACTGTGTGTTTGAGCGTGTGTGTGTGTTTGTGTGTATGTTGGTGGGAAGGGTCTCCATAGACAGCGTTCATTCTCCAAGTGACTTCTCCCTACAGGGGTCCATGGGCCCCCGTGGAGACACTGGACCTGCAGGCCCACCAGGCCCCCCGGTGAGTTCCCTGGGGTGGGGAGGGGGAATGGACACCAAAACCTGGGGGGAGAGCAAGGACTATGTCTGGGTGTCCCCAGAGGGTCCTTCCGTGCCCAGCACTGGGCCAGGCACACACTAGGTGTTCAGAGGATGTAGGTGAAGAGGGTAGTTCCCTGCAAAACCCCAAGGAAGGTCTGGCCTGGGAGGGGGGACTTGGGGGGACACCCATGGGGGCTCTGACCTAGGTCTTGTCTCTCGGACCCCATCTCTCCCTCCCTGTCTCTGTCCATCTCCCTTATCTGTCTCTGTCTCGATACTGGCGCCACTATTTCATCTTCTGTCTCTCTCCCTGCTCTCTCTCCCTGTCTCTGCTATTCTTGCGCTTTCTCTTTTGTCCTCTTACAACTTGGCTTCTCCCCATCTCTGAATCTGTCTCTCTCTTTCCTGTGTGTCTCTCCCTGTCTGCTTATCTCTCCTTTCTCTATCTCTGCCCCTTGTTTATCTCTCTCCCTCCTCTTTCTCACTTGTGTCTGTCTGCCTCTTCATCTCTGCCTGTCTCTCTTTCTCCCTCTCTCTCCCTCCCCCATCTCCCCTCTCTTCTCTTCCGTCCCCATCCCCTACGCCCAGGGTCCCCCTGCCGAGCTGCACGGGCTGCGCAGGCGCCGGCGCTTCGTCCCAGTCCCGCTCCCAGTCGTGGAGGGCGGCCTGGAGGAGGTGCTGGCCTCGCTCACATCGCTGAGCTTGGAGCTGGAGCAGCTGCGGCGTCCTCCCGGCACTGCGGAGCGCCCGGGCCTCGTGTGCCACGAGCTGCACCGCAACCACCCGCACCTGCCTGATGGTGAGGTCCGGTCTCCCCGCCACTTGGATGGGCGGAGTCGGGGTGTGGGGAGGTTTGGGGTCCGTCGGGTCCCATCCGGACTCACCCACCCTGCCTGGCTCTGCGGCAGGGGAATACTGGATTGACCCCAACCAGGGCTGCGCGCGGGACTCGTTCAGGGTTTTTTGCAACTTCACGGCGGGAGGAGAGACCTGCCTCTATCCCGACAAGAAGTTCGAGATCGTGAGTAACCCAAACCTCTCATCGCCTCCCCCAGGAAGGGCTGTCCCCTGCTCCCCACACCCACAACCACCTTGTCTGGGACGTTATCCTTCCTTCAACCGGCATTTATTGAGCACTTACTGTATGCCAAGTCCTGCCTCAAGAGCTGGGACTACAGCAGAGGATCAAAAAGAAAAAAAATCAGGCCAGCCTGGTGGCACATGCCTATAATCTCAGCATTTTGGGAGGCTGAGGCGGGAGGATCGCTTGAGGTCAGGAGTTCGAGACCAGCCTGAGCAACATAGCAAAACCCCATTTCTACAAGAATTAAAAAACTGGCCGGGCATGGTGGTGCGAGCCTGTAGTCCCAGCTACTCTGGAGACTGAGGCGGGAGGATCCTTTGAACCCTAGAGGCAGAGGTTACTGTGAGCCGAGATTGTGCCACTGCACTCCAGCCTGGGAGACAGAGCAAGTCTCCAGCTCAAAAAAAAGAAAGAAAAGAAAACAAACTATCTCTGTTTTATGGAACTCATACCTTCCATGGGAAGACAGACAAGGAAAACTCCAAAAGAAATCGATAGGCTGGATGTGGTAGCTCACACCTGTAATCCCAGCACTTTGGGAGGCCAAGGGGGGCAGAACACCTGAGGTCAGGAGTTCGAGACCAGGCTGACCAACATGGTGAAACCCCATCTCTACTAAAAATAAAAAAATCAGCTGAGCGTGATGGTGGGCGCCTGTAATCCCAGCTACTCGGGGGCTGAAGCAGCAGAATCACTTGAACTTGGGAGACAGAGGTTGCAATGAGCCAAGATTGCACCATTGCACTCCAGCCTGGGCGACAGAGTGAGACTCCACCTAGAAAAAAAAAAAAGAAGGCCGGGCGCGGTGGCTCACTCCTGTAATCCCAGCACTTTGGGAGGCCGAGGCGGGCGGATCACAAGGTCAGGAGATTGAGACCACCCTGGCTAACATGGTGAAACCCTATCTCTACTAAAAAAATGCAAAAAATTAGCCAGGCATGGTGGCAGGCGCCTGTAGTCCCAGCTACTCGGGAGGCTGAGGCAGGAGAATGGCGTGAACCCGGAAGGCGGAGCTTGCAGAGAGCCGAGATCGTGTCCCTGAACTTCAGCCTGGGCGACAGAGCGAGACTCCATCTCAAAAAAAAAAAAAAGAAAAGAAAAGAAAAGAAAAAAGAAAGTATCTACTTCATACAGTGGCTGTGCAATTCAGATACTGATGCAAAAACAAATATCAGTGAACTGTTTTGTTTTTTTGTGTGTGTGAGACAGAGTCTGTCTCTGTCTCCCAGCCTGGAATGCAGTGGCGTGATCTCAGCTCACTGCAACCTCTGCCTCCCAGGTTCAAGCGTTTCTCCTGCCTCAGCCTCCCCAGGAGCTGTAATTACAGGCATGTGCCACCATGCCCAGCTGATTATTTTTTTTTTAGTAGAGACGGGGTTTCACTACGTTGGTTAGGCTGGTCTTGACCTCAGGTGATCTGCCCACCTTGGCCTCCCAAAGTGCTGGGATTACAGGCGTGAGCCACCACACCTGGCCTGCAGGGAACATTTACTAAACCCTGACTACATGTAGTGCTGGGCTAATACCTCTATCTGCAGGTAAAGCACTTAGCAAGAACCTGGCCAGTATAAGTGTGAAATAATATTTATTGTTATTGTTATTTTTATCTGTTTTTCAGACAGGGTCTCACTCTGTCACCCAGGCTAGAGCACAGTGGTGGGATCACAGCTCACTGCAGCCTTAACCTCCTGGGTTCAATGATCCTCCTGTCTCAGCCTCCCGAGTAGCTGTGCATCACACAGGTGTACATCACCATGTCTGGCTAATTTTTTAAATTTCTTATAGAGATGAGGGTCTCACTATGTTGCCCAGGCTGGTCTTGAACTCCTGGCCTCAAGAGATCCTCCTGCATTGGCCTCCCAAGGTATTGTGATTATAGGCATAAACCACCACACCCGGTCTATTCTAATTTTTTTAGACAGGGTCTTTCTCTATCACCCAGGCTGGAGTGCAGTGGCATCATCATAGCTCACTGTAACCTAAAGCACTGGGATTAAGCAGTGGGAGAAAGCCACTGTGCCCAGTCCCATATTGTTTTGTTCTTTTGAGACATAGTCTCACTCTGTTGCCCAGGCTGGAGTGCAGTGGCGTGATCTTGGTTCACTGCAACTTCCACCTCCCCAGTTCAAGCAATTCTCCTGCCTTAGCCTCCCGAGTAGCTGAGATTACAGGTGCCTGCCACCACACCCGGCTCATTTTGTATTGTATTTTTAGCAGAGACGGGGTTTCACCATGTTGGCCAGGCTGGTCTCAAACTCATGGCCTCGAGTGATCCACCCATCTCGGCCTCCCAAAGTGCTGAGATTACAGGTTTGAGCCACCGCACCTGGCCCCATGTTGTTATTTTTAACTGGCTTATTTTCTCCTGGTTTAGTGGGAGCTCAGATGCCCAGTGGATGGGAATTTAGACAAGCTTGGACTTCCCACTGGGCCTGGAGTGCAGGACTTGATCCCTAAACAATTACTAACATCTGAGGACCTCCTCTTCACTCACCTGCTTAGCCTAAAGGGAGAGGCTGAGGCTGGGCACAGTGGCTCATACCTGTAATCCCAGCACTTTGGGAGGCTGAGGCTGAGGTGGGAGGATCGCTTGAGCCCAGGAGTTCAAGACCAGCCTGGGCAACATAGAAAGACCCCCTCCACCCGCTCCCCCCCCAAAAAAACAGGCATGGTGTCACACTCCTATTATCCCAGCTACTTAGGAGGCTGAGGTCAGAGGATTGCTTGAACTTTGGAAGTCGAGGCTGCAGTGAGCCAGTGATCACACCACTGCACTCCAAGACCCTGTGACAGAACAAGACTCTGTCTCAAAAAATAAAAATTTAAAAAAGCTGGGCATGGGGGTACATGCCTGTAGTTCTAGCTACTTGGGAGGCTGCAGTGGGAGGATTGCTTGAGCCCAGGAGTTTGAGGCTGCAGTGAACTATGATTATGTCACTGCACTTCAGCCTGGGTGACAGAGTGAGATCCTGTCTCAAAAATTAATTAATTAATTAAAATAAAATGGTGCCATTGGAGACCCAGAGCTCAATCCCACTGGGGAGCCCTGGGAGACTGTGTAGCACAGGCACCTGAGAGTTATCCCCCTTGGAGGCGAGGGTGCTGGGGTATTTATCCACCAACTCCCATTAGTCATTGGGTGAGGGCTGCCTCAGGGGCATGAACTTCCTTCCCCCATTGTGCACTGGCAGAGCTCGTCCATCCCAGAAGCCAGAGAACATCCTGACATAGTCACAGCAGCCTACGGTGTGAGGAGGGAAATGCAGACGAGATCTAGATGGCACCAAGGGCGTCAGCTATAGTGACCCTCCCTTTTCTCCTCCAGGTAAAATTGGCCTCCTGGTCCAAGGAAAAGCCTGGAGGCTGGTATAGCACATTCCGTCGAGGGAAGAAGGTGAGTCACCAGAGGCTGAGGTGGGGAGTGACATGAAAATTGATGGGAACCAGCAGGGGGGCTTGAGGGGTGGGTTCTGAGAGGTGAGATGAACAGGATAGGCTTTCCTGTACCTTCCTAGGGATCGCAAGCTGGAGGTGGGGTGGCAGCAGCATCAGATGTGTAACAGGCAGTCAATTGCCATACAGAATGATGGTGCCAGGATAGGGGAAGCACAGGGCGTGGTGGAAATTTAGAGGCAGTGTTGGAAAGACCGGAAGGCTTCCTAGTAGAGATCACAGCTCATCTGAAGCCTAAAGAATGCACTGTGTTAGCAAGCTAGGAAGGACAAGGACAAGTGTTCCAGGGAGAGGGAAAGGCATATGCAAAGGCTCAGTCAAGACAGGGTCTGGTGAATTTGAAGAAGAAAAAGCCACATGGCTGGGTACAGTGGCCTGTAATTCCAGCACTTTGGGAGGCCAAGGTGGGTGGATCACCTGAGGTCAGGAGTTCAAGACCAGCCTGGCCAACATTGTAAAACCCCATCTCTGCTAAAAATACAAAAAATTAGCCAGACATGGCGATGTGTGCCTGTAATCCCAGCTACTCAGGAGGCTGAGGCAGGAAAATCACTTGAGCCCTGGAGGAAGAGGTTGCAGTGAGCCAAAACCGTGCCACTGCACTCCAGCCTGGGCAACAGAGCAAGATTCCGTCTAAAAAAAAAAAAAAAAGCATTATTAAGATATTTTGTATTTTTTTCAGATTAGCTCTTCAAAATCTGATGGAGATTTTACATTTATAGTACATCACAATTTGAATGCTAAATTTTATTGGGAATATTTGCTCTATATTTAGATTTCATAAAACCATTGAACAACAGTTCAAAAAGTAGATTCAGACTCAAGTTGTTCCAAGCATAAGCTTTCTGATAACTGGATTGAAGCTCAGTCATTAGTTGTGAATTTTTTTAAGTAAAAGAATTCAGGGCCAGGCGCAGTGGCTCACGCCTGTAATCACAGCACTTTGGGAGGCCAAGGTGGGCGGATCACGAGGTCAGGAGATCGAGACCATCCTGGCTAACATGGTGAAACTCCGTCTCTACTAAAAATACAAAAAATTAGCTGGGCGTGGTGGCAGGCGCCCGTAGTCCCAGTTACTTGGGAGGCTGAGGCAGGAGAAAGGTGTGAACCCGGGAGGCGGAGCTTGCAGTAAGCTGAGACCATGCCACTGCACTCCAGCCTGGGCGACAGAGCGAGACTCTGTCTCAAAAAAAAAAAAAAAATTAAATGAAGTTAAAAAAAAAAAAGTCCCAGCCAGGCATGGTGGTGTGCACCTGTAGTCCCAGCTACTTGGGAGGCTGAGATGGGAGGATGACTTGAGCTCAGGAGATGGAGGCTGGAATGAGCCAGGATTGTGCCAGTGCACCCCAACTTGGGCAAAAGAGCAAGACCCCAACCCTTACCCCCCCAAAAAGGAAAAAAAATTAAATAAAGTAAAAAAAAAAATCCCTCCTTCAAATCAGCCACATTTCAAGTGCTCAAAATCCACGTGGCTATTAGACATGTGGCTGCCATATTGGACAGGGCAGAAATCTGGTATTCAGGGACAGTGAGCTCTGTAGATCCAGCGACTCACAAGAGTGGAGGCAGAGTTGTGTCTTCTGGGTGGGGATGAGTGTGTTAAAACCCTGGATTGGTGGATGAAGCAATCAGAATTTGGGAGGTCAGATGGAGTGGGCATGGAGGCCTACTGGATGGAGAGGTGGACAGAGTGGATGTTCAGGTGACTCTTGGGATTCTGCCAGGGATCTCTAGGTGGCTGGTGGGAACTCCTCAGAGATGGTGACATGGGGGGGGGGGTGGCTTGTCTGCCAGTGGATGGAGATTCCGGGGGGTGGCTTCTGCAGAAAGAGGCTCATGGAGCCCCTCATCCTCTGCCTTGCCCTCCTCCTACCAGTTCTCCTACGTGGACGCCGACGGGTCCCCAGTGAATGTCGTGCAGCTGAACTTCCTGAAACTGCTGAGTGCCACAGCTCGCCAGAACTTCACCTACTCCTGCCAGAATGCGGCTGCCTGGCTGGACAAAGCCACGGGTGACTACAGCCACTCCGCCCGCTTCCTTGGCACCAATGGAGAGGAGCTGTCTTTCAACCAGACGACAGCAGCCACCGTCAGCGTCCCCCAGGATGGCTGCCGGGTAAGAGGGTGGGGCAGTGGCCAGCTAGAGAGGGGAGGCAAGACGTCGGCCACCTTCCCGGTAACTCACCATCTCTGTCTTCTCTGGGGACAGCTCCGGAAAGGACAGACGAAGACCCTTTTCGAATTCAGCTCTTCTCGAGCGGGATTTCTGCCCCTGTGGGATGTGGCGGCCACTGACTTTGGCCAGACGAACCAAAAGTTTGGGTTTGAACTGGGCCCCGTCTGCTTCAGCAGCTGAGAGTGTCCGGGGTGGGAGGGACCGTGAGGGAGCCCCAGAATGGGGTGCATTTGGTGCTGAGGCTTTGAAGCCACCGTATTTATCGTTACCTGTGACTATGGAGCCAATGGGATGTGACTTCGCTCATCACGGTCAGTCATTCCTTCTCCTTTCCAGGGTGCTGGGGGCTGGGGTTCCCTGGCCCAAGGGTCCAGCCTCCTCTCACCCCATTCCAGGTGGCATACTGCAGTCTGGCTCTTTCTCCCCTCCCTCCCCACCCAAGCCTCACCTCCCCACCCCTTGAACCCCCATGCAATGAGCTTCTAACTCAGAGCTGATGAACAAAAGCCCCCCCACCCCCCAATGCCTGCCTCCTCACTCCTCCGTCACTGCCCTTCACACCTTTTGGTGCTACCCCTCCCCAGAGTTAAGCACTGGATGTCTCCTGATCCCAGGCTGGGACCCCTACCCCCACCCACTTTGATCCTTTCTACTTCCACGGTGAAAGGACTGAGGTCAGACTACAGAGGGAAGAGGGACTTCCCTTGACTGGGTTGTGTTTCTTCTCCTGCCTCAGCCCAGCTCTGCAAATCCCCTCCCCCTGCCCCCCACCTCCCCAGGCTCACCTTGCCATGCCAGGTGGTTTGGGGACCAAGATGGTGGGGGGTGAATCAGGATCCTAATGGTGCTGCCCTATTTATACCTGGGTCTGTATTAAAAGGGAAAGTCCCCCCTGTTGTAGATTTCATCTGCTTCCTCCTTAGGGAAGGCTGGGATATGATGAGAGATTCCAGCCCAAGCCCGGCCTCCCATCGCCAGGCCATAGGGCATAATTTGCATCTCAAATCTGAGAATAAACTGATGAACTGTGTTTCTGTCTCTGTGTATTTCTTTCTAAAAAAAATTTTTTTTTAATTTATTTATCCTTGAGACGCAGTCTTGCTCTGTCACCCAGGCTGGAGTGCAGTGGTGCAAGCTTGGCTCACTGCAACCTCCGCCTCCCGGGTTCAAACAATTCTCCTGCCTCAGCCTCCCTAGAAGCTGGGGTTGCAGATATGCACCACCACACCCGGCTAATTTTTATAATTTTAGTAGAGATGGGATTTCACCTTGTTGGCCAGGCTGGTCTTGAACTCCTGACTTCAGGTGATCCGCCCGCCTTGGTCTCCCAAAGTGCTGGGATTACAGATGTGAGCCACCATGCTCAGCCCTTGTTTGCTCGTTTTTAGAGACTGGGTCTCACTCTGTCGCCCAGTCTGGAGTGCAAGGGCATGATCATGGCTCACTGCAGCCTCCAACTCTGGGACTCGAGTGATCCTCCTTCTTCAGCCTCTTGAGTACCTGGGACCACAGGCATGCACCATCACACCCAGCTGGGTTGTTTTGTGTGTGTGTGTGTGTGTGTGTGTGTGTGTGTGTGTGTATGTGTGTTTGTGTACAGATGGTGTCTTTCTTTGTTGCCCAGGCTTGTCTCAAACTACTAGCCTCAAGCAATCCTCCCACCTCAGCCTCCTGAGCTGCTGAGATTACAGGTATGAGCCACCTCGCCCAGCTCTTGATCTCTTTCATCTGATGTGGCCCATATCTGTCTTGGGATCTGGCTCTTGTCTCATCTGAGGTACCTGTCACCACCTGTATTAATTAGGTATGTCTTTTGGGAATGCAATTATAATGAGACTCACTGGAGATTATAGGCCTATTTATTCACCCAGGCTCCTAGAGGAAAAGGTGAAAATTGTCAGCTTGGGCTGGGAGGCCCAAGTCAGCTTAAACCAGAAGTTTGGCCTCTTTACAAAAAAATTTTTTTTAATTAGCTGGGCATGGAGGAGCATGCCTGTGGTTTCAGCTACTCAGGAGGCTGAGGTGGGAGAACGACTTGAGCCTGGGAGGCGGAGGTTGCAGTAAGCTGAGATTGCACCACTGTGCTCCAGCCTGGGTGACACCACAGCAAGACCTTGTCTCAAAAAAAAAAAAAAAAAATTTGGTTTGGGATGATTTGAATTAGGAGTAAGATGTTGGTTTGAGGTATATTTTTAACTGATTTATTGAGATAGAATTCATTTACCCATTACCATATAATTCATTACCATATAATTCACCCATTTAAGCTGTGTAATTAAAAGAAATCCTATACCCATTAGTGGTCACTCCTCATGTCTTTCCAACCTCCCAGCTGTAGGCAACCACGAATCTGCTTTCTGTCTCTAAGGATTTGCCTATTCTGGACAGAAATGTCCATTTCATATAAATGGAATCACGCTAGGTGAGGTGGCTCACTCCTGCAACCCCAGCATTTTGGGAGGCCAAGGCAGGAGGATCGCTTGAGGCCAGGAGTTCCAGACCAGCCTAGGCAACATAACAAGACCCCATCTCTACGAAAATGAAAATAAAAACATTAGCCAGGTACAGTGGTGCATATCTGTAGTCCCAGCTACCCAAGAGGCTGAGGCGGGAGAATCACTGGAGGCCAGGAGTTGGAGGCTGCAGTGAGCTGTGATCTCACCACTGCACTCCAGCCTGGGAAACAGAGTGAGACCTTGTCTCTAAAAAAAAAAAAAAAAAAAAAAAAAAAGGAATAAATACAAATAAATGATATAATGATATATGGCCCTATGTATCTGGCATTTTCAGCAAAACGGTTTCCAGGAGTTTTTTGTTTTGTGGGCAGTCTCACTCTGTCACCCAGGCTGGAGTGCAGTAGCGTGATCTCGGCTCACTGCAACCTCCCCCTCCAGGGTTCAAGCAATTCTCCTTTCTCAGCCTCCCGAGTAGCTGGGACTACAGGCACGCACCATCATCCCTGGCTAATTTTTGTATTTTTAGTAGAAACGGAGTTTCACCATGTCGGCCAGGCTGGTCTCGAACCCCTGGCCTCAAGTGATTCACCCACCTCGATCTCCCAAAGTGCTGAGATTACAGACATTAACCACAGTGCTTGGCTGGTTTCCAGGTTTATTTGCAGCATGCATCAGTACTTCATTCCTTTTTATTGCCAAGTAATATTCAGTCGTCTCCCACCTTCGGCTAATTCATTCATCGTTGATGGGCACTGTTGGCTTGAGTTTAGTTAGGAGTGATGGAGAAATGGTGTGAGTTGAGTTGGGTCAGATGGGATTGGGTGGGTAGAAACTTCAGGTTGGGGTGAGTTTTCTCCCTCAAACCCAAGGCTCTCACCCTACTACTCCTGCCACCAGCTCCTTAAGGCCACCTGAATACTTGTCCTCATTCATTGAATCAACGTTGCTAAGAGTCCTGACTCCATGAAGACTGTTGGTGCCCAGAGGTTGATGATTCGTTCATTCATGTTTTTTTAGAATCATTTTTTTTTCTTGCTGTTGCCCAGGCTGGAGTGCAGTGGTGCAATCATAGCTCACTGCAGTCTCCAACTCCTGGACTCAAGTGATCCTCCCACCTCAGCCTCTCAAGTAGCTGGGACTATATTCATGTGCCACCACACCCAGCTAATTTTTAAACTTTTTTTTTTTTTTTTTTTTGAGACAGAGTCTTGCTCTGTCGCCAGGCTGGAGTGCAGTGGCGTGATCTCGGCTCGTTGCAACCTCTGCCTCCTGGGTTCAAGCAACTACCCTGCCTCAGACTCCCTAGTAGCTGGGACTATAGGTGTGCGCCATCATGCCTGGCTAATTTTTTGTATTTTACTAGAGACGGGGTTTCACCATGTTGTCCAGGATGGTCTTGATCTCCTGACTTCATGATCCACCCATCTTGGCCTCCTAAATGCTGGGATTACAGGCATGAGCCACCGTGCCCAGCCAATTTTTAAACTTTTTTAAAGAGACAGGGTCTGGGGGGAGGGGGGAGGGACAGCATTAGGAGATATACCTAATGTAAATGAGTTAATGGGTGCAGCACACCAACATGGCACATGTATACCTATGTAACAAACCTGCACGTTGTGCACATGTACCCTAGAACTTAAAGTATAATTAAAAAAAAAAAAAAAACAGAGAGACAGGGTCTCGGCTGGGCACAGTGGCTCACACCTGTAATCCCAGCACTTTGGGAGGCCGAGGCGGGTGGATCATGAGGTCAGGAGTTTGAGACCAGCCTGGCCAATATGGTGAAACCCCGTCTCTACTAAAAATACAAAAATTAGCTGGGCATGGTGGCATGTGCCTGTAGTTCCAGCTGCTCTGGAGGCTGAGCTATGAGAATTGCTTGAACCAGGGAGGTGGAGGTTGCAGTGAGCCGAGACTGTGCCACTGCACTCCAGCCTGGGTGACAGAGCGAGACTCTGTCTCAAAAAAAAAAAAAAAAAAAGACAAGGTCTCACTGTGTTGCCCAGGCTGGTCTCAGGCTCCTGGGCTCAAGGTATCATTCAGCCTCAGCTTCCCAAAGTGCTGGGATTACAGGCGTGAGACACCATGCCCAGCCTCAACTAACACTATTAATCTTAGTCATAGTTGCCATTTATTACTCATATGCCAGACACTGTTCATCAAATGTTTTACCTCGATTAATTGAATTATCCCACATAACAACCTTTGAGGGATGTTCTATTATTATCTCTGTGGTGCAGATAAAGAAACTGAGGAACAGAGAGAGGTGGAATAATTTATCCAAAGTCTAGAACTAGAAAGTGATGAAGACCATCGGCCAGGCACGGTGGCTCACGCCTGTAATCCCAGCACTTTGGGAGGCC
Source organism: Gorilla gorilla gorilla (assembly GCF_029281585.2). NCBI lineage: Eukaryota > Metazoa > Chordata > Mammalia > Primates > Hominidae > Gorilla > Gorilla gorilla. Next base: position 15,991,162 of record NC_073244.2, on the reverse strand, counting down.
AAGGCGGGTGGATCATGAGGTCAGGAGATCGAGACCATCCTGGCTAACCCAGTGAAACCCCGTCTCTACTAAAAATACAAAAAATTAGCAGGGCGTGGTGGCGGGCGCCTGTAGTCCCAGCTACTCAGGAGGCTGAGACAGGAGAATGGCGTGAACCCGGGAGGTGGAGCTTGCAGTGAGCCGAGATCGCACCACTGCACTGCAGCCTGGGCGACAGAGTGAGACTCCGTCAAAAAAAAAAAAAAAAAAAAGAAGAAAGTGATGAAGATCATCAATAGATTTTGCTAAACAGAGCTGGGCATGGTGACATGCACCTGTAGCTCCAGCTATTTAGGAGCCTAAGGTGGGAGATCTGGAGTGAGTTTGAGCCCAGGACTTCAAGTCAACATGGGCAACATACCAAGATCCCATCTCTTAAAAACGAAAAACAAAAAACACAAAAACATTTTGCTAAACAAAAAGCCATTCTCTGTCTTAAGGGAATTTTGGCTGTTGCTGTTTTTCAAAATTACACCCCTGGTCTCAGCACTTTACATGTATCCTCTTTCTTAATTATCACAGTCCACTTTAATATCTCCCTTTCCTTTTATTTATATTTATATTTATTTTATTTTAATTATTATTTATTTATTTTTGAGAAGGAGTTTCGCTCTGTCACCCAGGCTTGAGAGCAATGGCATGAACTCAGCTCACTGCAACCTCTGCCTCCTGAGATCAAGCGATTCTCCTGCCTCAGCCTCCCGTGTACCTGGGATTATGGGCGTGTGCCACCATGCCCAACTAATTTTTGTATTTTTAGTAGAGACGGGGATTTCATCATGTTGGTCAGGCTGGTCTCGAACTCCTGACCTCAGGTGATCCACTCGCCTTAGCCTCCCAAAGTGCTGGGATTACAGGTGTGAGCCACCGTGCTCGGCCTATTTCTTTTATTTTATTTTATTTATTGTATTTATTTATTTTTTGAGACAGAGTCTTGCTCTGTTGACCAGGCTGGAGTACAGTAGCATGATCTCAGCTCACTGCAGCCTTTGCCTCCTGGGTTCAAGCAATTCTCCTGTCTCAGCCTCCTGAGCAACTGGGACTACAGGCACGTGCCATCACACCCAGCTAATTTTTGCATCTTTAGTAGAGACGGGGCTTTCACTATGTTGGACAGGCTGGACTTGAACTCCTGACCCCAGCCTTTTATTTTTTTGAAACAGGATCTTTCTCTGTTGCCCAGGCTGGAGTGCAGTGACACGATCATAGCTCACTGCAGCCTCCAACACCTGGGCTCAACCAACCCTCTTGCCTCCACCTCCTGAGTAGCTGGGACTACAGGTGCGCTTCACCATGCTCAGCTAATTTTCAAATTTTTTTTGTAGAGAAAGGGTCTTGCTATGTTGCCCAGGCTGGTCTCAAACTCCTGTCCTCAGGCGATCCTCCCGCCTTGGCCTCCCAAAGTGTTGAGATTATAGGCATGAGCCACGGGGCGCTTGCCCCCATGCCCCCATGTCTGTTTGTTTGCATTTTACAGGAAGGAAACAGGTTCAGAGAGGGGAGGCGTCTGCCCACAGTACACAGCCAGGCATTTGAATGCAGGTCGGCCTGTCTCGGTTTTGCAACTCCATTCCCATCCCAGTGCAGGCGTTTTGGAAAGGAGGGACAATTTATAGAGTTTAATGAGGACTCTTTAATGAGCCCAAAGCTCGTTAATGAATGAGAAACCCAACCCCATAAATGAAACGTTAATTGACAAAGGTGTGAGAAGGGAATTCTGGGCCTTGCTAAGCTCCTTGTGTTTATTCAGCATTAGTGCCAGCACCCAGGCGGCTGCCCGGAAAACCCCCAGCTGATTTGCATATTTAGCAGCCATAATTAATCACACTGCTAGTGCTCCCTGAGCAATTACTGACACCCAGTGTTCCAGCCAGGGGTGGAGTGGGGTGGCCAGAGTGGGGGCCGCCTGTGGCTTTATACAGAGATGGCTGTGGTCGGGCGTGGGGCAGATATGGTAGGGGAGTGTATTTGTTTAGGAGTTGGGGTCTTGCTCTGTCACCAGGCTGGAGTGCAGTGGTGTGATCCTGGCTTACTGTAGCTTCCACCTCCCCTGCGCAAGTGATCCTCCTGCCTCAGCCTCCAGAGTAGCTGGGACTGAAGGTGCATCCCACCACTCCCCACTAATGGTTTTTAATTTATTTTTTTAGAGACAGGGTCCTGTGCTGTCACCCAAGCTGAAGTTCAGTGGCTTGATCATAGCTCACTGCAGCCTCAAATTCCTGGCTTTAAGCAATCCTCCTGCCTCAGCCTCCCTCATAGCTGGGACTACAGGTGCGCACCACCATGCCCGGCTATTTCTTTTGTTGTTGTTGTTGTTGTTGTTGTTTTTGAGACGGTCTCGTTCTGTTGCCTGGGCTGGAGTAGAGCCTCAACATCCCAGTCTCAAGAGATCCTCACATCTCAGCCTCCTGAGTAGCTGGGACCACAGGCTCGTGCCACCACACCCACCTAATTTTTAAATCTTTTGTAGAGACAAGGGCTCACTATGTTGCCCAGGCTGGTCTGGAACTCCTGAGCTCAAGCGGTTCTCCTGCCTCAGCCTCTCAAAATGCTGGGATGACAGGTGTTAGCCAGGGTGCCGGGCCTAGCAGGGAATTTTACACACGCACACCGATAACTTCGTTTTGTTTTGTTTGAGATGAAGTCTTGCCCTGTAGCCCAGGCTGGAATGCAGTGGCAGTGGCACAATCTTGGCTCACTGCAACCTCCGCCTCCCAGGTTCAAGCAATTCCCCTGACTCAGCCTCCTGAGTAGCTGGGACTACAGGTGTGTGCCACCATTCCTGGCTTTTTTTTTTTTTAATTTTTATTAGAGACGGGGTTTGGCAATGTTGGCGAGGCTAGTCTCAAACTCCTGACCTCAGACGATCTGCCTGCCTTGACCTCTCAAAGTGCTGGGATTACAGGCATGAGCCACCGTGCCCGGCCACAACTTTGATGGGGACACTCACACACAATTATATATCAGAACCAAGGACCCTCAAAGTCAGACTTTTCTCTTGTCACCCCTGCCACGGCTGCAGGTCATGTTCCAAACTCCCATACACACACCCACATCCTCAGCCAGGTTCAGACACACTGGCACCAATAGCAGGGCACACACACAGTCACATACTCCCAGCTGTGAAAGGAAAATTGCAACTTGGGGCTCCAAACTCAACTGTGGCAAAAGGGAAAAGTGAAGCTTGGGAACTGAGTCAGGCGAAAACTGCTTTCCTTTTGTTCCCAAGGAGATAGCTGTAATTTCACTTGCTTACTCTGTCTTACGTAAAATGTAGATTTACTGAGCTGGAGCCGATTGCATAATCTACCCCTCTCTTTTCACATGTAAAATGCAGATTCACTAAGCGGTAATCAAAGCCTCACATGAATGAAACCACTTGCCTCACTGCCTACTCTCTCCCCTATTTTTCCCTTCCTCCTTCCCCTCCTTTTTGCTTTTTCCCCTTAAATTTGTTTTAATTTTTTTCTCTTCTTTGAGATGGAGTCTTGCTTTGTCACCCAGGCTGGAGTGCAATGATGTGATCTCGGTTCATTGCAACCTCTGCCTCCCGAGTTCAAGCGATTCTCATACCTGAGCCTCCCAAGTAGCTGGGATTACAGGCACGTGCTGCCACATTCGGCTAATTTTTTGTATTTTTAGTAGAGATGGGGTTTTGCCATGTTGGCCAGGCTGGTCTTGAACTCCTGGCCTCAAGTGATCTGCCCGCCTTGACCTCCCAAAGTGTGGGATTACAGGTATGAGCCATAGTGCCCACTCTAATTTTTTTTCTTAAAAAAATTTCTTTTTGGAGATAGGGTCTCGCTGTGTTGCCCAGGCTGAAGTGCAATGGTGCCATCACAGCTCACTGCAGCCTCAAACTCCCGGGCTCAAGTGATCCTCCCACTTCGGCCTCCTAAAGCACTGGGATTGCAGGCATGAACCACTACACCCAGTCCCCTTTAAATAGTGAAGTCCTAAAAACTCTCTTTGGACAAAGCACAGGCGGCAGATCCTACTGTAACTTGTGTTTCTTTTTCCCAGGCGTGTCCTTAACCTTGGCAAAACCAACCTCTAAATTGATTGAGATCTGCCTTTGTTACTTATTGGTTTATTTATTTATTTATTTATTTATTTATTTATTGAGACAGAGTCTCGCTCTGTCGCCCAGGCTGGAGTGCAGCGGTGCCATCTCGACTCACTGCAAGCTCTGCCTCCCGTGTTCACGCCATTTTCCTGCCTCAGCCTCCTGAGTAGCTGGGACTACAGGCGCTCGCCTGTACGTCTCAAAAAATAAATAAATAAAAAATAATAAAAAAAAATATATATATGTATGTATATAACATAACGTTTTCCATTGTAACTAGTTTCAAGTGTATAGTCCAGTGGCTGGAGTACAATCGCATTACTGTGCAACCATCACCACCACTCATCTCCAGAATGTTCTCATCTTCCCAGGCTGAACTACTGTCCCCATGAAACACTCTTTCCCCATTATCCCACCCCTCTGAGTGTGGGAATGGCTGTTCCCAGAATGCTTTTCCAAATGTACTGCATATGGACTGCTGTATCCATGGATGACACACATGATTTGGCAGATTTTTAAATGATCTCTAACTGGTTCAAGGTTGAACACGTTCTTTTGCAACTTGCTTTGTTAGCTCAACTGGAGGTCTTGCCTGTCCTTGTAGATACAAGTATCTCTCTCTCTCTCTCTCTCCCTGTCTCTCTGAGACAGGGTATTGCTCTCTTGCCCATGCTAAAGTGCATGCTAACGTGTGACCTTACCTCTGTATAGTTACTCATTCTATGCATGAACTCTTAGGTTTTTCCCATTTTGTTTCTGTTTAAACATTCTGGCATGCGTCTTTTTTTTTTTTTAGACGGAGTCTCGCTCTTTCACCCAGGCTGGAGTGCAGTGGCGCTATCTCAGCTGACTGCAAGCTCCGCCTCCCGGGTTCACGCCATTCTCCTGCCTCAGCCTCCTGAGTAGCTGGGACTACAGGCGCCCGCCACCATGCCCGGCTAATTTTTTGTATTTTTAGTAGAGACAGGGTTTCACTGTGTTAGCCAGGATGGTATCGATCTCCTGACCTCGTGATCCACCCACCTTGGCCTCCCAAAGTGCTGGGATTACAGGCGAGAGCCACTGTGCCCGACCATGTGTCTTTTTTTTTTTTTTTTTTTTTTTTTTTTTGGGACAGACTGTCGGTCTGTCACCCAGGCTGGAATGCAGTGGCGTGATCTTGGCTCACTGCAACCTCCGCCTCGCGGGTTCAAGTGATTCTCCTGCCTCAGCCTCCTGAGTAGCTAGGACTACAGGTGCGCACCACCACGCCCGGCTAATTTTTGTATTTTTAGTAGAGACGGGGGTTTCACCATGTTGGCCAGGCTGGTCTCGAACTCCTGACCTTGTGATCCACCCACCTCGGCCTCCCAAAGTGCTGGGATTACAGGCATGAGCCACTGCACCCGGCCCAGCCATGTGTCTTTTTTTTTTTTTAAGAGACAGGGTCTTGCTCTTGCCCAGGCTGGGGTGCAGCGGTGCCATCATAGCTCACTGCAGCCTTCAACTCCTGGGCTCAAGTGATTCTCCCACCTCATCCTCCCAAATAGAAGGCGCAAATCACCATGGCCAGGTAGTTTTTTAATTTTTATTATTATTATTATTTTACAGAGAGGAGGTCTTGCCCTGTTGCCCAGGCTGGTCTGGAACTCATGGGCTCAACCCATCCTTCCGCCTTGGCCTCCCAAAGCGCTGGGATTGCAGGCAAGAGCCACTGCACCCGGCCACAGTGTGTGTCTTTTATGCACATAGATAAGTGTCTCTAGGGTGTATAGATTGCTAAGAATAGAAATTCTGGGTTATGGGGGAGGCACATGTTCAGCTGTCCTGGGTGTGGACTTTGTGCTGGTCACTCAGACTTCACCCTGTCCCTTTCCTCTCACCATTCTTCTGAGGCTTCCCTGTTGACCCTAAGATAAAGCCCAAGTCCTCTGACCTAGAATCTTGGGCTTCCCCTGTCACTGTCCCTCACCAGGTGACCTAACTCTCTGAACCTTGCAGCCCCAGGGTCTTCTCGCTGCCCACTGAGCCCTGCTAGCTCCTCTGCATCCTGCAGATTTCATCTCCAGCATCCGCCCCTCATGGCAAACAACCCAGGCTACGTCAGGGCCTCCCATACACGCCCAGAGAACCTTGCCCACATGTGCACACAGCACGCTCTTGACTCTAAGTTATTTGAGGATAGGGCTGGTTTTTTCTTTCCTTTTTTTTTTTTCTTTTTTTTTTTTGAGACAGAGCCTCACTCTGCTCCCCAGGCTGGAGTGCAGTAGCGTGATCTCGGCTCACTGCAACCTCCACCTCCTGGATTCAAGTGATTCTCCTGCCTCAGTCTCCCCAGTAGCAGGGACTACAGGCACACACCACCACATTTGACTAATTTTTTGTATTTTTAGTAAAGACAGGGTTTCATCATATTGGTCAGGCTGGTCTCAAATTCCTGGCCTCAAGTGATCCATCTGCCTTGGCCTCCCAAAGTGCTGGGATTACTTGCAAGAGCCACCGCGCCTGGCCAGAGCTGGCTGTTTCAGAGCCACAAATCCAGTGCAGCCTGGTCCAGGTGTCAGTTCTTGATCTCTACTTGTAGCTTAAATGGAGGGGTCCTGGCCTCTACTACAAGATGGGGAGAGGAGGCTGCACAGAGACAAGGGCTTGAATCCTAGCTCCTCTACCTCCTTGCTGTGTGACCTCAGGCAAGTTGCTTCACCTTTCTGAATGTCAGTTTCCTCCCCTATGAAACCCTCCAAGGAGGATTGCTTGAGGCCAGGATGTCGAGGCTGCAGTGAGCCATGATTGCGCCACTGTACTCCAGCCTGGGCGACAGAGCAAGACCCTGTCTCAAAAAAAAAAAAAAAAGAAAAAAGTCCAGGCCGGGTGGCTCATACCTGTAATCCCAACCCTTTGGGAGACCAAGGCGAGTTGATCACTTGAGCCCAGGAGTTCAAGACCAGAACAGCCTGGGCAACATGGTGAAACCCCATCTCTATAAAAAATACAAGAATTAGCTGGGCATGGTGGTGGTGTGCACCTGTAGTACCAGCTACCTGGGAGGCTGAGGTAGGAGGATCACCTGAGCCTGGGGAGGTCGAGGCTACAATGAGCTGTGATTGTTCTACTGCACTCCAGCCTGGGTGACAGAGTGAGGCCCTGTCTCAAAAAAAGAAAGAAAGGGGCCCGGCTTGGTGGCTCATGCCTGTAATCCCAGCACTTTGGGAGGCCGAGGCAGGCGTATCACCTGAGGTCAGGAGTTGGAGACCAGCCTGACCAACATGGTGAAACCCTGTCTCTACTAAAAATACAAAAATTAGCCAGGCATGTGGCAGGAGCCTGTAATCCCAGCTACTCGGGTAGCTGAGGCAGGAGAATCGCTTGAACCTGGGAGGTGGAGGTTCCAGTGAGCTGAGATCGCGCCATTGCACTGCAGCCTGGGCAACAAGAGCGAAACTCTGTCTCAGAAAAAAAAAAAAGAAAGAAAGAAAGAAGAAAAAAGAAAAAGAAATCTTCTCCAGGACTATCGCAGGGGTTGAAATGAGCCCCCTGCTGGGCCTGGCTTGGGGCAGACCACTCTGCCTTAGAACGGCTGTGGTTCTGAGCCAAGTTCCGGCCGCATGGCCTTAGATCAGGGCCTTGCTCCTTCCTGCTTTGGTAAGGCTGGGAAGCGTTCCTGGGTCTCCTTGTCCCGCCAGCTCATGCCTCAATTCCCAGGCCCCTAATAGGAACCACATGCGCTGGATGCCTGCCCTCCTCCCCCTTCCCTCCTCCTCCCCCAGAGAGGCCTCCTGAGTCATCCTCTCCACCTCACTCCCTCCTTGCAGCCGCATTCCCACGCTGCCCTGGCCTGGCGTCCTCGTGTCAGAGGGCTGTGTTGTGTGTCCCCGCGGGTCTGTTTGTGTGTGAACTCTGCCTCTACTGTGCCTTTGTGGGCGTGACTCTGTGTCTGAGTTATGGATCAGACACTGTGAGCGTGCTTTGTACAAATTCCATGCTTCTGTTTGCCTGTCTGTGCAAGAGTGTGTTGGCATGTGAACTGTCTGCCTGTTTTATGTGATTGTATTGTGAGTGTTTGAGTAAACGGATGTATAAACATGTCTATGCTGGAGACCTGTGTGTGAGCTGTGTGTCTGAATTGTGGGTTTTGTGGAGTTGTGTGTGTGTCTATTTTCTTTCTCTCTCTCTCTTTCCTTCCTTCCTTCCTTGCTTCCTTCCTTCCTTCCCTCCCTCCCTCCCTCCCTTCCTTCTTTCCTCCCTCCCTTCCTTCCTCTTTTTCTGCTTCTTTCTTTCCTTCCTTCCTTCTTGCTTTCTTCTTTCTTTCTCTTTCTCTCTTTCTTTCTTTCTCTCTCTCTTTCTTTCTTTCTCTCTTTCTCTCTCTCTTTCTTTCTTTCTCTCTTTCTCTCTCTCTCTCTCTCTCTCTTTCGTCTTATTCTGTCACCCAGGCTGGAGTGCAGTGATCTCAGCTTACTGCAACCTCCATCTCTCGGTTTCAAGCAATTCTCCTGCCTCAGCCTCCCGAGTAGCTGGGATTACAGGCATGCGCCACCATGCGAGGCTAATTTTTGTATTTTTAGTAGAGACGGGGTTTCATCATGTTGGCCCGGCTAGTCTCAAACTTCTGACCTCAAGTAATCCGCCCACCGCGGCCTCCCAAAGTGCTGGGATTACAGTTGTGAACCACAGTGCCTGGCCCCTTTCTTTCTTTCTTTTTTGAGACAAGGTCTCACTCTGTTGCCCAGGCTGGAGTGCAGTGGTACAATCAGCTCACTGAAGCCTCAATCTCTCAGGCTCAAGCAATTCTCCTGCTTCAGCATCCAAAGTAGGTGAGACTACAGGCACGAGGCACCATGCTCAGATAATTTTTTATTTTTAGTAGAGATGGGCTCTCGTTAATTAAAAGAATTACCAGGGTGAGGCCGGGCATGGTGGCTCATGCCTGTAATCCCAGCACTTTGGGAGGCCGAGGTGGGTGGATCACGAGGTCAGGAGATCGAGACCATCCTGGCTAACATGGTGAAACCCCGTCTCTACTAAAAATACAAAAAAATTTAGCTGGGCGTGGTGGCAGGCGCCAGTAGTCCCAGCTACTCGGGAGGCTGAGGCAGGAGAATGGTGTGAACCCAGGAGGTGGAGCTTGCAGTGAGCCGAGATTGCGCCACTGCACTCCAGCCTGGGCGACTGAGCAAGACTCCATCTCCTCCCCCCCCCAAAAAAAAGAATTACCTGGGCGAGACCCCAATTACTTCCTTTTTTTTTCTTCTTTTGAAAAAAAGAAAAGAGACAGGGTCTTACTCTGTCACCCAGGCTGGAGTACAGTGGCACCATCACAGGTCACTGCAGCCTAGAACTCCTGGGCTCAAGTGATCCTCCCACCTTGGTCTCCTAAAGTGCTGGGAGTACAGGTGCCAGCCACTGCACCCAGTCAATAGGTTGGCTTTGAGTCAGATGGAACTGAGTCTGAATCCTGTGTCTGCCCTTTATAGCTGGGTGACCTTGGGCAAATTACTTAACTTCTCTGAGCCTCAAACTTTTCATTTATTTATTTATTAGAGACAGGGTCTCGCTCTGTCACCCAGGCTGGAGGGCAGTGGTGCAATCGCAGCTCACTGCAGCCTCGACCTCCTGGGCTCAAACGATCTTCCCTCCTCAGCCTTCCAAGTAGCTAGTACTACAGGCGCAAGCCACCATACCTGGCTACTTTTTGTATTTGTTGTAGAGATGGGGTTTTGCCATGTTGCCAGGCTGGTCTCAAACTCCTGGGCTCAAGTGATCTGCAGTCCTCTGCCTCCCAAAGTGCTGGGATTATGGGTATGAGCTGCTGCACCTGGCCTGCGTTTTTAAATGGGGGATAACAGTGCCTACCCTATAGGGTTGTTGTAAGAACTCAAGGAATTAATGTATGGAGAGGATGTATCCCAGTGGTGGGTGCTTCACTGGAGCTCAGTGAGTCAGGAAGGTTCCTGTTGAAGAGATGTTTCCAGCATGGTCCAGGAGGGAGTACTGAGTAGGTAGGTCATGAATAGCTTGGAGTATTGGGGCTTCGTGAATTATGAGGTTCTCTTCAGACAGATAAAGGGAATGAATCTTCCAAGCACATATCAATCATGGTTTAGTTGCAGGAAATGAGAACCAAAACCAGGGAACTTGGTGCTTACAGAACCAAGGCTGGAGAATAGGGATCTAGGGAAAGCTGATAGAATGACTTGCTACAAAACACCACCTCCTGGCTGGGAGCAATGGCTCACCCCTGTAATCCTATCCCTTTGGGAGGCCAAGGAAGGCACATCACTTGAGGTCAGGAGTTCAAGACCAGCCTGGCCAACATAGTGAAACCCTGTCTCTACTAAAAATACAAAAAACTAGCTGGGCGTGATGGCATGTGCCTGTAATCCCAGTTACTCTGGAGGCTGAAGCAGGAGAATCGCTTGAATCCAGGAGGTGGAGGTTGTAGTGAGCTGAGATTGTACCACTGCACTCCAGCCTGGGCAACAGAGCGAGGCTCCATCTCAAAACAAAAACAAAAACAAAACAAAAACCATCACCTCCCAACTCACCCATGCAGGAGCTTCTGCCTCTATTATTAGCAGGGAGGTGGAGAATTAACCCCTAGGGTGGGGATTTTTGACTTTAAGACTACATCACCATAATTAATGAACAAAATATGGGATATCCACACAATGGAATATTATTGAACCATAAAAAGGAACAGCATGGCTGGGCGTGGTGACTCATGCCTGTAATCCTAGCACTTTGGGAGACCAATGCGGGTGGATCCCTTGAACCCAGGAGTTTGAGACAAGCCTAGGCAAATGGAGAGACTCCATCTCTACAGAAAATACAGAAAATTAGCAAGGTGTGGTGGCATGCAACTGCAGTCCCATTTACTGGGATGGACTGAGGTGGAAGGATTGCTTGAGTCTGGGAGGTGGAGGTTGCAGTGAGCCAAGTTCCCGTCACTTCACTCCAGCCTGGGTGACACAGTGAGACTCTATCTCAAAAACAACAACAACAACAACAGCAACAGGAATAACAAAACAATGAAAACACCAGGAAAGTTGCAATTCAGAGATACGGAGGCAGTCATCATTGTTACTGCAATGGACTCTCAACAAAAACGGGTTGTTCTCACAATTGGAAACAGGAACATTCCTGCAGGAAAATCCAGTGTCTCCCAATTGTGCTTAGCAGCTGCCTCTACCAGCATAACAGGAAGATTAATTCCACCTTCTTCCACCACCCACGTCTCATGCTTCTAATGGATGAAACCTAGTTGGCCTACAGAAGTTTAGCTGCAAGGGAGTCTGGAAGTATTTTCGCTTTGCAGGCTCTATAATAAGGAATGCATACTAAGGGGTTGAAATGATGCCAAGAACCGCCCCCCACCCAAAACCATATATTTTGGTTTTGCTTGTACAGTGTCCTTTCTGTCTTTTAGTGGTCAACATTCTATATCCTTCTCTACCTCCCACTTCCTATCCAATGTAGGTTGAATAAGGCTAACTGCACTCTCTGGCTCCGTGGCGGTGATCTATGAGCCAGACCTAGCCAAGCCAAATAATGAATTCCTCTGAATACATAATTGGTTCAGGATGGGCACACAACTTGGGATGCATAATGAGACATTATTTTGCAAGCTCTCTTTTTGCTGATGCTGCTGAGCTTGGAAGAGAGAAGCTTCTGGAAACCATCTTTGTCATCTCTTGGCTAAAAGTGAATCCTTCCCAGAAGACAGCATGGAATGAGAAATGAGAGATGAGAAATGATTGATGAGGAATGGAGAGAGACAGAATCCTGATGATATAACAGAAACCCTGGATCCAGCCATGACTGAATTCCACTACCCTCATTTTTGTTTAAGTTATATGAGCCAATAGATTTTTTTTCTTAATCCAGTTCAAGTTGAGTTTCTGCTAAATTCTACCAAAGGACCTCTAAATAATATATTCAGGGATTAGCAAGAGCAAAGGTATGTGTTGGCAGGCATTCACTTCATGATCATTTTCTCTATGAAGTGGGTGGTGCAGGGTGTGAGGAAACAGATGTGGGCTGTGAGAGGGGACAGAAACCCATGGCTGTCCAAGTTCCTGTCTAATTGGCTGTCCAAGTGCCAATTAGAAAAACCCAATGGCCAGATGGCAAGATCCAACGCCCTGCCTCCCTGCTTCCTGTCATGGAGAATGACCTGTGCCTAGTGCCAGACCCTGAGTCCCCAGTTCATCCATTTTGCCACAATAGATCCTTGAGAAGCGGATCCTGATGTCTGTTCAATGATGGCCCACAATTCTGACCACTGCACCATAGACAGTGCACTCTTCTTAACATTAACCCCAGTGCTGACCTTGAAGCTGATATCAGTGCAACTAGGATGCTGAGTGTGACTTTGACCTTAGTATGACTCAATCATAATTTTGACCATAGCTTGGCCAGGTCATTATCCACAGCAAGCTCAGGACAAGGACCATAGCACTAGGACAGAGCACAGCATAACCAGGAAACTGACTGTAGTACTAATCACCACACTGACCACAACACAACCAAGAATGACCAGGAGTGACCACAATTCTGACCACAATGCTGACCCTGGCAGAACCAGGATGTTGACGGCAGCACAGATCCCGGTTCAACAGGACACAAACCACAATGCCATCAGGACACCCAGGGGGCCACTAACCATACCAGTCAATGACCAACGGCATTGAATGCATTGACTAAGGTCCAGTCAGAAAAACAGCCCATCCCAGCAAATTCAATAGAAAGAATTTAATATGGGGACTTTAATTAGCCACACACTGAGGTATTAGGTAGGTAGGTTTGTTTGTTTGTTTGTTTTTGTGGGTTTTTTTGAGACAGGGTCTCACTCTGTTGCCCAGGCTGGAGTGCAGTGGAGTAATCATAGCTCACTGCAGTCTCAACCTTCTCAGGCTCAGGTGATCATCCCACCTCAGCCTCCTGAGTAGCTGAGACTACAGGTGTGCACCACCATGCCTGGCTCATTTTTGTATTTTTGGTAGAGATGCAGCATCTCTACAGAGATGTTGGCCAGGCTGGTCTTGAACTCCTTGGCTCAAACAATCCACCTGCCTCAGCCTCCCAAAGTGTTGGGATTAGAAGTGTTAGCCATGGCACTCAGCCGATAGGTAGGTTTTGTTTTTGTTTTTGTTTTTTTCTTTTTTGAGACAGAGTTTCACTATTGTTGCCCAGGCTGGAGTGCAATGGCATGATCTCAGCTCACTGCAATCTCTACCTCCTGGGTTCAAGCGATTCTTCTGCCTCAGCCTCCTCAGTAGCTGGCATTACAGACACCCGCTACCATGCCTGGCTAATTTTTTGTATTTTTAGTAGAGACAGCATTTTGCCTTGTTGGGCGGGCTGGTCTCAAACACCTGACCTCAGGTGATCCACCTGCTTCGGCCTCCCAAAGTGCTGGGATTACAGGCATGAGCCACCGCACCTGGCCCTATTAGGTAGGTTTTAAGCGCAAACTGGAGCAGGTGAATCAACTCTAGTTGCTAGCTATCATCTTTGCAAGGACTGAAACAACAAAGGGAGGTGGCAGTTACCTGAATCCAGGAGCTGCAGTTACCTGGCCAGTCACCTGCCCCCACCCCCCACCATGGTGGGGAATACCTAATGGGACTGAGACCACAGAGGAGGCACAGCAGCCATGGCTAGAGACACTCAAAGTGGGCGGGGGGCGAAATCCTCTGGCTTCTCCTTCTTGGCACCCTCCAATCTGCCTGTAGACCTCCTATTGGCTGAGCCTAACCAGATGCAAAGAAGCCTGGGAAATGTAGTGTGTAGAGAACCTGAGAAAAATAATTTGCAGGAGCCATTGCCCTGATGCAGAGGGGAGCAGGGGAAAAGTGGGGAATAGATCTAAGTGCATATCGACCAAATTCCAACCATATAACACAGGCTGTAGCTTAGTTGTAACTGTGATCATCTCAGTGACCAGAGCCCAAGGAGGACACTGTTCATGGTCCTGAAATGCAGCATTCATGAGTCAAGAGTGCTGACTCTTGACCGTGAGACCCACTCTTGGTCAAGAGCTTGTGGGTCCTACCAACCAATGTCCTCCTTTTATGCAATGCCAACTGCAGGCTTGGCCTGAAGGGCCCACAAAGGACTGTCTCCCATTTGGGAAAAGGAGATAGAAGAATAGGATGGGTGCGGTGGCTCGTGCCTGTAATCCCAGCACTTTGGGAGGCTGAGGCAGGTGGATCACCTGAGGTCGAGAGTTCATGACCAGCCTGGTCAATATGGTGAAACCCCATCTCTACTAAAAATATGAAAAATTAGACAGGCATGGTGGCAGGCGCCTGTAATCCCAGCTACTTGGAAGGCCGAGGCGGGAGAATCCCTTGAACCCGGAAGGCAGAGGTTGTAAGCTGAGATCAAGCCACTGCACTCGAGCCTGGGTGTGAGAGTGTGAGACTCCATCTCAAAAAAAAAAAAAAAAAAAAAAAGAGAGATAGAAGAATAAACGGGATGTCTTCGCAGGCTCAGACTCTATTTTGTGTCCACATCCCATGATGAGTGTCCTCAACCCATTGCATGGTTGGTTGTTGCAAGGCTTGCTGGGGAGTGAGTGCTAGCTAGGTGCTCTCTTTGCTTAGAGTCACAGATGTCTCCCAATAACTGCAAAAATCAGGTCTTCTAAGAGGGGGAAAGCTTTTTCCCTAAGGTCACATGGCCAAGAAGTGGCAGCACCAGGGTTGAACCCAGATCTGTGGGTCACCAAGCTCTTTCTCATTGACCTGACAAAACCATCATCGACATGTTTTATCCCCAGTAGGGTTCAGACAGGAATGATCCAGGGTGGTCACAGGCAGCCGTTTCACATGACTAGAGGCTATGGGCTGATAAGATCCTGAAAACCAGGGTGTGGACCAAGCTGGCTAAGACCTACTGGACCCAACATGGTGTTACATTCTACCTAGGTTTCACCTAGGATCTCATTATGCATTCATTAAAATACTAAAATTACCCACCCACCAGCACCCTTGACAGTTCCAGGGACACCCAAATTTGGTGTAAAAATGGGTGGCACCACAGTCCACCTTTTTCCAGTTTTCATGAATATTCCGTCCCTTGGTTAAAGAGATACACAGTGGCCTGTTGTGGTGGCTCATGCCTGTAACCTCAGCACTTTGGGAGGCCAAGGTGGGTGGATCACGAGGTCGGGAGTTTGAGACCAGCCTGGCCAATATGGTGAAACCCCGTCTCTACTAAAAACACAAAAAATTAGCTGGCTGTGATGGCGCACACCTGTAATCCCAGCTACTCAGGAGGCTGAGGCAGGAGAACTGCTTGAACCCGGGAGGCAGAGGTTGCAGTGAGCCGAGATCACACCACTGCACTCCAGCCTGGGTGACAGAGCGAGACTTTGTCTCAAAAAAAAAAAAAAAAAAAAAGAGACACATAAAGGTAGCAGTCCCAAACCACCTTGCCCATCTCTCTCTCTTAAGTACACCCACTCCCTTTTCTCAAGTGTGGACTTTTCCCTTAACAAAAAAATCTCCGAACTTTTCATTATTTTCTGATTCCTCCTTGAATTCATTCTTGCGACGGTGTTAAGAGCCTGGACACCAGCTGGGGTCGAGGCCCCACCAGCATCTGGGGAGACCCCTCCTAGCCCAACAGTATCAGGGTCACAAAAATGCCAGGCTTCCTGGCCTCGAATATTTTATGCCCGATTTCTTTCTAATCTGACTTATTTGCCCGCCCCCCTCCTCCACCTCTGCCTACATATATCCGAATCCCTAGAGGGGCTGTGGGGAGGAAAGACGACTAGGGACACTTTTTTTTTTTTTTTGAGACAAGTTTTGCTCCTGTTGCCCAGGCTGGAGTGCAATGGCACGATCTCGCTCACTGCAACCTCTGCCTCCCGGGTTCAAGCGATTCTCCTGTCTCAGCCTCCCGAGTAGCTGGGATTCCAGGCATGCACCACCACGCCCGGCTAATTTTTGTATGTTTTAGTAGAGGTGGGGTTTTGCCATGTAGGCCAGGCTGGTCTTGAACTCCTGACCTCAGATGATCCACCCTCCTCAGCCTCCCAAATTGCTGGGATTACAGGCGTGAGCCACCGCGCCCGGCCTAGGGACACTTTTGGAGGAGTGAGAGGCAGAGAAAGGCTGGAAAGCCTCCCGAAAGAGAGGCTAGACAAGGACGCCCTTCATATGCAAATGGCTTCGCGTGGAGGCGGTGTTAATATTTTGATTCTCTCGGGGGATGTGGTCTTTCATCTTGGGCTATTGAAACAGGAGCGAAGAGAAACTCTTCCAGGTGTGGCGGAGGCGGGGAGGCTTCCAGCGGGAGGACAGGTGGGGAAATGGGGCGCCCGGGGAGAGTGAAAACGAGAGGCGCCTTTTTGAGGCCAAGCCCACCCACGTGGCCATTTCCATTGGCCTCTTGCCTGATTCTCGGTCTCCTGTCCCCCCCAACCTCAATTTTTTCCTCTTATTCCCCGTCTCCATCTATGCCTCACCCCTCTTGTCCTGGCATTGACCCCTCCTCCAACTTCCAATTTCAGATTCTGCCTCAGTTTCCCTGTTGACTCTTGAGTTTTTAGGGAGGGGCGTTCATCATTTCCCTTCTCTGCTACCAGGCCTTCCTCCTATTCCTCTCCCCCAACCATTCGTCCCCGTCCCACCTGCAACGTGGGAAATGCCCCCGGAGGGTGAAATTTACAAACACGTGACGGGCACCCCTCCCCCACCTCCGCGACCCGCTCCCGGAATGGCCTGGGGGTTGGGGGGCACTGCCGAGTCCTGTCCTCAGGTCCCCTCGCCGGTGCTGGCTCCCCCACTTCCCCGCCCCCCACCCGACCCTGCTCGAGCTGCTCCAGAAGAGGAGCTGGGGGCGGGGCCGGGGGCGGAGCCCGCAACAAAGACTCGGAGCGAGCGAGGGGGCGGGGGTGGGGCGGAATCCCGGCCGCCGGCGAGGCGGGGGAGGCGGCGGCTCAGGGTCGCCCCGGCCGGGCGGGCGGGGTCGCGCCTGGTGGCGGTGCCCGCGCCGAGGCGCCGCTAGGGCGGGCGGGGTTCGGGACGCCGGGCTGGGGGCGCGTCATGTGGCCGCTCACGGTCCCGCCGCCGCTGCTGCTGCTGCTGTGCTCAGGCCTGGCCGGACAGGTAGGGGCCCGACGGGCAGGTGCGGGCGAGGGTGGCTCCGGGAGAGGAGGGGGGCGCGGAGGGTTCCCGGAGAAACGGGGTTGGGAGGCTCCACAAGCCCCCCCAGCTGCAGGGCGGCGAGGGGCGGGGGTCGCAGCGGGGGAGGGGCCGGGACGTGCACTCTCTGGCTTGGGAGAGGACAAGGGGGGGCTTCAAATCCAGCCTCAAGCTGGGCTGGTTTGGGGGGTGGCGTCTTTGGGGTTCTCAACACCTCCATGGCCCCGAGCCCCCACCCCGCCATCTCGCTGGAGCTGAGTGGGGTTGGGAGGGAAACTTCAGGGGGCATTGGAGGGGGTGGTTGCTTACCCTTGACTTCCTCTTCGGGGCCGAGATGCCCAGTTTCTGAAGCCCCCCACTCCTCGCCTGCAGCCCCCAGTGTGGGGCAGGGGGCGGGACTCACGTGAGAGTGACTGACGGGGACGCGTGTGAAATGCTGTGGGGGTGCAGGGTAAACGTGTGTGTCTTTGTGTCGTGGTTGGGTGTGACCGGGGGGAGTTTGTGTGTGTGGCGGTTGGGGGGCTTGTCCAACTAGTTCCTGAGTTGGGGTATGATCAGTACGTGAGACAGAGTCTGTGTGTGACCGTGTCCTCATTACTGGCTCCAGATGACTGGGTGTTGTACAATACGTGTGTGGCCAGGTGTGTGGCCGTGTGAGCGCCTTGGAGTGAGCGTGTGCTATTCTGTACCTTTGGGTAAATCACTCTAAAAGGGTGTGTGTGCGTGCAAGCGCTGTGTGTGCAAACGTGTCCATCCATGCACGTGTGTGTGTGTGTGTCTTGGTGCCTTGCTCACAACCGCACACGCCATTCATACCCTTACAGAAGCAGGTCTCCCTCCCCATGGCACCTTTCTCTTGGGCAGGCTCAGGGAGGCTTGCAAAATGTGGGGCGTCCACGCTCTCTTTTGCTATTGGAAAGCCCCTCTCCTCCTCCATCTTGGGAGTGAGAGCACCCCCAAGTTCTCAGATCTGTAGGAGTTCACAGGGAAGCTGGGATCAAAAATAATAAAATAGTCATTATGATAACAGTGATCATTCATTACGTGCTAATTTGAGAGGTGCTGTTTCAATCACACAGCACAGACTAAGGCATTTAACCCCCTCTGCCTCCTCCCTACTAGAGCATGGTATTGTTACCTCATTTTATGGATGGGGAAACTGAGGCACAGAAAAGTTAAATCACTTGCTCAAGCTCGAGAGTGACAGAGGTGGGACTGAACCGAGGCAGTCCGGCTCCTGAGCCCACACGATTACCCTCTTGTTAAATAATCCGCTTCATGGGTGTGGACAGCGTCCGTGAAGACATTGCTAGGTGGGCTTTTAGGTAGATAGGCAGGGGAGAAACAATTTGGGCACCTTCCCCTTATCAAGAAGAGAATCAGACCCTTGTACTCACCCCGAGGGGGGTGTTGGGAGGAATGGAGGTTAGACTCCAGATAGAAGGATTTCCAGGCCACGAGGAGAGATTGTCGGGTCCCCTGCCTCGCTCCTTCATTTCCCCACGCATCTCAGCACCCACGCGCTGGGTGGGATAGGGAGTGTGCCCAGCCCCAGGCATGAGGACACACACAATAGGTACTCAATGGATGTGTGAGCCGGAGAGAAGCCAAGAGACACACCTGGGAGACAAGAGACCAAAAGAAGCACACACTTGAGAAACCAGTGGAAAAAAAATGAGCCAGGAATCAAGTTGAATTATCCTTGACCTAGCAGAGGAGACAGAGAGCCACCCCCTGTGGCTTCTCCTCCACCCCCTGCTAGGGGGACCCTAGATTTTCTGGCTTCTCACCAAGATTGGCTAGGATGCCAGAGTTTGCTGCCAGAGTTGCAATTGGAAGGTGATTCCTACAGCCCCCAAGGCTGGGAGGGAGTTGCTTTGGGGGCGGGACTAACGAGGTCAGTGGAGGCGGGGCTAAAGGACAACGGGGGCGTGGCCAAATGAGGTAATCCGTTAGGGCGGGGCTGGTGGAATCCTGCCGCGGGCTGCAGTGCCTCCAGGCGGCCACCGCGGGAACTACATGGTTGTGAAACAGTCTCGGCGCCCCATACACCCCCTTGGCTTTGGCCCACCAAGCCTGGCACCCCAGGGAAGGGAGGGGTCTGCAGAGAGGATGCTCTACCCACTCTTCGCTCCCTCCATCACTTTCCAAAGACTTCTTCCCTGTCCCTGATGGGCCCAGGGGTCCTTCCTAGAAATCATTGGTTAATCCATTCAATGAACAGATATGATTATGCACTGGGGATACAGCCACCAACTGAGTCATCAAATCCCTGCTCTCCTGGAGTTGACCTAGCAGAGGAGACAGAAAAGAGCCGAATAACCATGTAATACGGTGTCGGCAACTAAATATACATATAATACAATGCAAGTAGCATGAAGAATAACAGATAAAGTATAGAAGATTAGACTGGAGCCGGGTGCTGTGGCTCACGCCTGTAATCCCAGCACTTTGGGAAGCTGAGGCAAGTGGATCGCCTGAGGTCAGGAGTTCGAGACCAGCCTGGCCAACATAGTGAAACCCTGTCTCTACTAAAAATACAAAAAATTAGCTGAGCGTGGTGGCAGGCGCCTGTAATCCCAGCTACTAGGGAGGCTGAGGCAGGAGAATTGCTTGAACCTGGGAGGCAGAGGTTGCGGTGAGCTGAGATCGCCATTGCACTCCAGCCTGGACAACGAGAGTGAAACTCTGTCTCAAAAAAAAAAAAAAAAAAAAAAAAAAGAGAGTGATAGCAGTCGGGCACGGAGGCTCGCGCCTGTAATCCCAGCACTTTGGGAGGCCAGGGTGAGTGGATCACTTGAGGTCAGGAGTTTGAGACCAGCCCGGCCAACATGGTGAAACCCCGTCTCTACTAAAAATGCAAAAAATTAGCCAGGTGTGGTGGTGCACACCTGTAGTCCCAGCTATTCAGGAGGCTGAGGCAGGAGAATTGCTTGAACCTGGGAGGCAGAGGTTGCAGTGAGCCGAGGTCATGCCACTGCACTCCAGCCTAGGCAACAGAACAAGACTGTCTCAAAGCAAAAAAACAAAAAAAGATTACAAGGTGGGGTCTATTTGAGCCAGTGTGGTCAGGGAAGTTGTCTCTAAGGAAGTAGCATTTCAGGTGACATCTGAAGGAGGTAAGAGAGGGAGCCTTGTGGGTGTCTGGGGGAAGAGCATTCAAGGTGGGAGGAACAGAAGGTGCAAAGGCCCTGGGGTAAGAACAAGCTCGGTGAGTTTCAGAAGCAGTGTGGACGCTGGTGTGGCTGGAGAGGTTGCGGGGGAGATGAGGCCGGGGAAGCCAGACCACTTAGGAACTTGTAAGCGGTGGGCAGAAGTTTGGATTTGACCCAGAGAACAGGAGAACAGGAAAGCAGGGCCTGTCAGAGGCATTGTCCATTCATCCAGGATCTATCCAAGATGTTCTGGGTTCTGGCCTGGGAGTGACTACCAGAGAGCTTGACAGTTCTGAGCCCCACTATTTTCCTTGTGGAAAAGATGCCTTCCTGATCCCTGCAAAGGCCTCCCTAAGATCTAGCTACATCGTTGGCACTATCTGGGTTTGGGACCAACTCTTTCCTGGGGCTTTCAGAGGATGGGGAGAAGGAATAATTCAGTTTAGATCACGTGCCTCAAGGACTTCACACTTGCTGTTCCCTCTGCCTGTGACACTGTTCCCCCCGGTAGCTATTTATCTCTGATTTCTGCTTAAATGTCACCTCCTCCAAGAGGCCCACCCTGAACAGCTAAGTGAAATAGCCCCCTGCTGCCACTCTCTGAGTGCTTACTCCATGTTCTTTTTCTTTCTCTCTCTTTCTTTTTTTTTTCTTTTTTGAGACTGAGTCTCACTCTGCTGCCTGGGCTAGAGTGCAGTGGCGCAATCTCGGCTCACTGCAAGCTTTGCCTCACTGGTTCAAGTGATTCTCGTGCCTCAGCCTCCCGAGTAGCTGGGACTACAGGCACATGCCACCTGAAGCCCAGCTAGTTTTCATTGTATTTTTAGTAGAGACAGGGTTTCACCATGTTGGCCAGGCTGGTCTTGAACTCCTGACCTCAGGTGATCTGCCGCCCAAAGTGCTGGAATTATAGGCATGAGCCACCAGGCCCGGCCATATTTTTCTTTATAGCCCTCGTTTCCACATTTCTATGATTCTTCTATTCATTCATTCTCTATTTCCCCACTAGAGCGGCAGTTTATCAGGGTTCAGCTAGCTTTGTTGTTTCTCCAGTGTCTAGAGCAGAGCCTGACACACAGTAGGTGCTCAAGAAATATCTGCTGAATGGATGAATGGATGGATGGATGGATCCCCTCACACACACAGAGTGTCTTTCTTTCTCAAACCACAGGATTCTTTTATCAAGAGAGTGTCAGGGGAACACTCGCTCCTGGATGGAAGGCACCAAGAAAATCCATTCTTCAGGCCAGGTTCACACCTGATACCTATGATCCCAGCATTTTGGGAGACCAAAGCCAGAGGGTCTCTTGAGGCCAGGAATTTGAGACCAGCCTGGGCAATACAGCAAGATCCCATCTCTACAATAACTTTTTCTTTTTATTTCTTTTTTTTTTTTTATTTTTGAGATGGAGTCTTGTTCTGTCACCCAGGCTGGAGTACAGTATTGTGATGATCTCAGCTCACTGCAACCTCTGCCTCCCGGGCTCAAGAGATTCTTGTGCCTCAGCCTCCCGAGTAGCTGGGACTACAGGGGCGTGCCACCACACCCAGCTAATTTTTGTATTTTTAGTAGAGATGGGGTTTCACCATTTTGGCCAGGCTGGTCTCGAACTCCTGACATCTTGATTTGTCTGCCTCGGCCTCCTAAACTGCTGGGATTACAGGCGTGAGCCACCATGTCCGGCCTCTACAATAACTTTAAAAAAAATTGGCCAGGCTTGTAGTTCTACTCAGGAGGCTGAGGTGTGAGGATCACTTGAGCCCAGGAGTTTGAGGCTGCAGTGAGCTATCATTGCACCACTGCACTCCAGCTTGGGCGACAGACTGAGACCCTGTCTCCACAAAAGAAAGAAAACCCGTCTTCT
The DNA here is from genome assembly GCF_029281585.2 of Gorilla gorilla gorilla. Classification (NCBI taxonomy): domain Eukaryota; kingdom Metazoa; phylum Chordata; class Mammalia; order Primates; family Hominidae; genus Gorilla; species Gorilla gorilla. The sequence goes on along the minus strand of NC_073244.2, from coordinate 15,968,904 downwards.
TTACCTGTGCCTGACATTCCACCGATAGGGCACTGCTGTTTAGGGGTAAGACGATGTTCTCCTGGTGCTCCTTTAGAGCATGTAAATGTCCCAGTGGAGGGAAGTAAAAGGAAATTTAAAGACTCCGAGTTAGTGTAGGAAAGAGCCCCTTGGGGCTGGATTTAAGATTATGGAGCTTGAGCGACATCTAGTGGTCGAGTGAGGTTTGTGCAGGGACCTGTGCATCTGTGTGACTGGTGGGTGAATGTGTGTGGTTTTGCACCTGTGCGTGGGCATGTGCGTATGTGGGATGGGGGTGCCCAGGTCAGGGTAAAACAGGTGAGATACTCGCCGCGGGTGCAAACATTTTAAAAAGTTGATGATGATGATGATGATGATGATATTTGAAACAGAGTCTTGCTGTGTCGTCCACACTGGAGTGCAGTGGTGCGATTTCGGCTCACTGCAATCTCCGCCTCCCGGGTTCAAGCGATTCTCCTGCTCAGCCTCTCGAGTAGCTGGGATTACAGGCGCACAGCACCACAGCTGGCTAATTTTTTTTTTTTTTTTGTATTTTTGTGTTTTTAATAGAGACAGGGTTTCACCACGTTGCCCACGCTGGTCTCGAACTCCAGACCTCAGATGATCTGCCCGCCTTGGCCTCCCAAAGTGCTGGGATTACAGGCGTGAGCCACGGTGCCGGGCCTATTTCTAAGACGGGGTCTTGTTCTGTCTCCCATGCTGGAGTGCAGTGGTGCAGTCATAGCTCACTGAAGCCTCCAACTCCTGGGCTCAAGTGATTCTTCTGCCTCAGCCTCCTGAGTAGCTAGGGTGACAGGTACATGGTACAGAGTTCAGCTATAGTACAAAATTTAAGGGTATGCCCCCCAAAAAAATAAAAACCAGTAACCAAGATAAATAATATTTTAATGGAACATTTTAAGAAAGATCTAAATTGATGCAAGAAAAATCTATGAGGAATAAAAACAAATTTTTAAATAAATATGGGCTCCACCTCTGCACTTGCATAACTTGCCTCACTCTGATTTTGGCCCCATAGGCATGTGTCTGTGGTGTCATGCGTGTATGTGTATGTTTGGTGACTGTGTGCATGTTCAGGGACCATGAGCACAGGGACATGCTTGTATCATCATCACACCAGTGACTGTATCCATGTAGGCCAACCATATGGTATGTGTGGATTTCTTTCTTTCTTTTTTTTTTTTTTTTGAGATGGAGTTTCGCTCTTGTTGCCCAGGCTGGAGGTCAGTGGCGCGATCTCGGCTCACCGCAACCTCTGCCTCCCGGGTTCAAGTGATTCTCCTGCCTCAACCTCCCGAGTAGCTGGGATTATGGGCATGCACCACCACATCCAGCTAATTTTGTATTTTTAGTAGAGACAGGGGTTCTCCATGTTGGTCAGGTTGGTCTTGAACTCCTGACCTCAGGTGATCTGCCTGCCTCAGCCTCCCAAAATGCTGGGATTACAGGCGTGAGCCACCACGCCTGGCCTGGTATGTGTGGGTTTCTGATGAGCCCAGTGGCTGGTGTGGGCAATGACTTTGTAGCCCCAGGATTCAGTGTTAGTGCCTGGGAGACAGTAATGTGTTGTTTTCATTTGTTCCTACATGCATGTATTCACTTATTTTATTTTATTTTATTTTATTTTGAGATGGGGTCTCACTCTGTCACCCAGGCTGGTGTGAAGTGGTGCAATCTCGGCTCACTGCAACCTCCACCTCCCGAGTTCAAGCTCTTCTCCCGCCTCAGCCTCCCAAGTAGCTGGGACTACAGGCACACACCACCACACCCACCTAATGTTTGCATTTTTAGTAGAGACAGGGTTTCTCTATATGGTTGTTCAGGCTGGTCTCAAACTCCTGACCTCAGGTGATCCACCCACCTCAGCCTCCCAAAGTGCTGGGATTACAGGTGTGAGCCACCGCGCCCGGCCCATGTATTCATTTAGAGAGCATTCATTGAGAGCCTTCTGTATCTCAAGCGTTGTACTATGCAACAAGCACTGGGTGGTAGTTTGTGCTTTCAAGGGGTGGAGTAGATTTAACTTCTGGAGGAGTTGAGTCTGGCTGTGTTGGGAAAAAAGCTGTCATGACAGGAACACTTTATTCCCATATCTAGGGAACTCTTGTCTGAGAACATTGACATGTCTTCCCTGCCAAGGTGGAAGCCCATTCTATCTCTTTTTTTCTTTTTGAGATGGGGTCTTGCCATGGTGCCCAGGCAGGCCTCGAACTCCCGGGCTTAAGCAATTCTCCTGCCTCAGCCTCCCAAGTAGTTGGGATTACAGGTGCACACCACCTCAGTGTGTCTTGCAACTTCAACCATCCAGAGTGCAGCCACAAACCAAGAAGTCACCAGGAAAGAGCAGAGAGTAGGGAGAGTAGATTCCATGAAGACTGTATACAAAAGCTTATTCTCTTTCTCGCTCTCTTTTTTTTTTTAGACAGAGTCTCACTCTGTCACCCAGTCTGGAGTGCAGTGGCACGATCTCATCTCACTGCAACCTCCGCCTCCTGGGTTCAAGCAATTCTCATGCCTCAGCCACCCAAGTAGCTGGGACTACAGGCGTGCAGCACCATGCCTGGCTAGTTTTTGTATTTTTAATAGAGACGGGGTTTTGCCATGTTGCCCAGGCTGGTCTTGAACTCCTGGCCTCAAGTGATCCACCCACCTTGGCCTCCCTAAGTGCTGGGATTACAGGCGTGAGCCACTGCATCCAGCCTGGAAAAGGTTGTTCTTGTTGCTCCTGGGGACCCAGTAGACTCTCAGTCCCTGTTTACTCTTACTTTACACATAGTTCCAACAATTCTGGGCAGCTAGTAACTAGCCTTGCTTAATAGACGAGAAGACAGGTGTCATTGCACAAGAAGAAAGAAACAAAAAGGCAAAGCCAGTTCAGCCATCAGATGAAATGGCAAATAGCTTCTCACTTTTTAGGCTCTAAGAGAGTCCTGGTGAATCCCAGGAAAAATACATGATGAGCACATGGTGAGCCGGGTTCTTTTTAAATTTTATTTATTTATTTTTTTTTAAGAGGCAGGGTCTTGCTCTGCTGACCAGGCTAGAGTAGAGTGGTGTGACCACAGCCCACTGTAGCCTCAACCTCCTTGACCCAAGTGATCCTCCTACCTTAGCCTCTCAAATAGTTAGGATTACAGGTGTGTACCACTACATCCAGCTAATTTTTCTCTTTCTTTTTCTTTCTTTTTTTTTTGGTAGAGATGGGGGTCTCACTATGTTGCCCAGGCTGGTCTTGAACTCTTGGCCTTAAGTGATCCTCTTGCCTCAGCCTCCCAAGGTGCTGGGATTACAGGTGTGAGCCACAGGGCCCAGCTAATTTTTGTATTTTTAGTAGAGATAGGGTTTCACAATATTGTTCAGGCTGGTCTCGAACTCCTGACCTCAAGTGATCCGCCTCAGCCTCCCAAGGTGCTGGGATTACAGGCATGAGTCACTGCACCTGGCCCAGATTGTTTCTGTTCCTAATTTCTCTAGTAATTTCTATGAGAAAGACACTGATAGAGGCACTCACTCAGGAGGGAGGGACGTGACACAGTCCGCTCTGAATGGCTGTCAGTTGCCAAATTTGGGAGACAGATGCAGCCTACACATGGTACAAAGTGCCAGATGTCAAGAGTCAAGTGGGCTTCCTGGGGGAGGTGGCATTTGAGATGGGCCTTAAAGGATGAGCGAGTGAAGACTAGAGGGTGGACACAGAAGAAAGTCATTGGTCATGCTGACAAGACCTGGTGGGTTTACCCTTATTTTACACGATTCTAACCATGTTTAAAAGAGGGGAAGTTTCTGGAAATGGGAACTAGGGTAAGTGTGTGGTTGATGCCTATGGTGGGTGCAGATAGGAGAAGGGAAGTGAGCTTGAAAAGGTTGTGATCTGACTGTAAAGGCTTCGAAAGCTGGGTTAAGGATTTTAGAATTTATTTATTCATTTATTTATTTATATTTTTTTCGAGACAGAGCCTTGCTCTGTCGCCCAGGCTGGAGTGCAGTGGTGCGATCTCAGCTCACTGCAACCTTCCCCTCCCAGGTTCAAGCAATTCTCCTACCTCAGCCTCCCAAGTAACTGGGTTAACAGGCGCGTGCTACCACGCCTGGCTAATTTTTGTATTTTTAGTAGAGACGGGATTTCACCATGTTGGCCAGGCTGGTCTCAAACTCCTGACCTCGTGATCTGCCTGCCTCGGCCTCCCAAAGTGCTGGGATTACAGGCGTCAGCCACCGTGCTGGACCTTATTTATTTATTTTTAGAGATAGAGTCTTGCTCTGTCGCCCAGGCTGGAGTGCAGTGACGCAATCACAGCTCACTGCAGCCTCAAACTACTGTGCTCAGGCAATCCTCCCACCTCAGCCACCTGAGTCACTGGGACCACAGGCGTGTGCCACCATGCCCACATAATTTTTTTTGTTTATTTTTTGTAGCAACAGGGTCTCACTATATTGTCCAGGCCGGTCTTGAACTCCTGGGCTCATAAGATCTTCCTGCCTCAGCCTCCCAAACTGCTGGGATTACAGGCGTGAGCCACTGCACTTGGCCTAGAATTTAGTGAGCTGGTAATAGTGACTCATAGAAGAGGTTGTGCGTGTTTAAATGGAAGACTTTAAAAATTTTTAATTGCGGTAAAATACACATAATATAAAATTTATCACTTTAGTCATTTATTTATTTATTTATTTATTTATTTATTTATTTTTGAGATGGAGTCTCGCTCTCTGTCCCAGGCTGGAGTGCAGTGGCGCGATCTCAGCTCACTGCAAGCTCCGCCTCCCAGATTCAAGCGATTCTCCCGTCTCAGCCTCCGGAATAGCTGGGACTACAGGCGGCTGCCACCACGCCCGGCTAATTTTTTGTATTTTTAGTAGAGATGGGGTTTCACCATGTTAGCCAGGATGGTCTCGATCTCCCGACCTCGTAATCTGCCCGCCTCAGCCTCCCAAAGTGCTGGAATTACAGGCGTGAGCCACCATGCCTGGCCTAGAATTTCCATCCTTTTAAAGGCTGAATCATATTCCATGTATGGATATACCACATTTTGTTTATCCATTCATTCATCAATAAATAGACACTGGGTTGTTTTCAGCTTTTTTTTAAAAAAAGTCTTAATTTTAGAGAGGAGGTCTCTCTCTATCACTCAGGCTGGAGTGCAGTGGCACCATCATAGCTCGCTGCAACCTCTATCTCCTAGGCTCCAGGGATCCTTCCACCTCAGCCTCCCAAGTAGCTGGGACTACAGGTGCATGCCACCACGGCTGGCTAATTCTTAAATTTTTTCTGTAGAGATGGGGTCTTGTCATCTTGCTCAAGCTGGTCTTCAACTCCTGGCCTGAAGCAATCCTCTCACCTCAGCCTCCCAAAGTGCTGGGATTACAGGTGTGAGCCACCGCGCCTGGCCTGGTTGTTTTCACCTTTGGGCTTTTTTGAATAATACTGCTATGATCATGGGTGTACCAATATCTCTTTGAGACACTGAGTTCAGTTCTTTTGTGTACGTATTCAGAAGTGGCATTGCTGGGCCAGGCGCGGTGGCTCACACCTGTAATCCCAGCAATTGGGAGGCTGAGGTGGGTGGATTGCTTGAGCCCAGGAGTTTGAGACCAACCTCAGCAACATGGTAAAACCGTGTCTCTACAACAAATACAAAAATTAGCTGTGCCTGTGGTCCCAGCTACTTGGGAGGCTGAGGTGGGAGGATTACTTGAGCCCAAGAGGTCAAGGCTGCAGTGCACCATGATTGTACCATTGCCTGGGTGACAGGGTAAGATCCTGTCTCAAAAAAAAAAAAGTATTGCTGGGTCACATGGTAACTATGTTTTAAGTTTTTGAAGAACTACGATAATGTTTTCTATGGCGACTGCACTATTTTACATTCCCACAAAGGGTTCCTATTTTTCCACATCCTCACCAACACTTGTTATTTTTGTTGAAAGCCTCTGACCACAACGTTTTTGTCAACTGAACAATATATAACTTTTTTTTGTTTTGATTTGTTTAGACAGGGTCTCACTCTGTCCCCAAGGCTAGAGTGCGGTGGTGTGATCTAGGCTCACTGCAGCCTCTGCCTTCCGGACTCAAGCCATTCTCCCACCTCAGCCTCCCAACATGCTGAGTAGCTGGGACTATGCACCGCCATGCCTGGCTAATTTTTTGTAGAGCTAGGATTTCACCATGTTGCCCAGGCTGGTCTCCAACTCCTGGGCTCAAAAGATCTGCCTGCCTCAGCCTCCCAAAGTGCTGGGATTACAGGCATGAGCCACGGCGCCCAGCCATAACTTTGTTTTATGTGTGTTTCTGTTTTAGAATATCATATATATATATATCAATCATATCTATATATATACACGCATATATATATATCACATATATATTTATTTTTTTCTTCATTAACATTGAACTCCCGGCCAATAGCACTAGATCTGATGCCTGAATGAAGCTTCTGTAACACGTCTTTTCTCCGTGACACACGTCACAGCCTTCTTGACTTAGAAACACTAGACTACACTTCAGCATGGTGCGTGGGGGCCACTGAAGATAGCAAAGTCACCAACAAACAGCACAAAAATATGAAAAGCTTGGCACTAAATGGACCATAAAAAAGACACTTGCATGTAGTATCAGAGCTGGAGGAAGAAAGCAGAGTGTCTCCTTATTAGATCTCAACAGGGTTGGGTGACTGAGTATGTTGTCAGGCCGGGAGCAATGGCTCACGCCTATAATCCCAGTGCTTTGGGTGGCCAAGGCGGAAGGGTGGCTTCAGCCCAGGAGTTCGAGACCAGCCTGGGCAACAGAGCGAGACCTCCATTTCAAAAACAATTTTTTTTTTTTTTTTTTTTTTTGGAGACAGAGTCTCGCTCTGTCGCCCAGGCTGGAGTGCGGTGGCGTGATCTTGGTTCACTGCAAGCTCCACCTCCCGGGTTCACGCCATTCTTCTACCTCAGCTTCCCGAATAGCTGGGACTACAGGTGCCCGCCACCACGCCCAGGTAATTTTTTTGTATTTTTGTAGAGACGGGGTTTCACCGTGTTAGCCAGGATGGTCTCGATCTCCTGACCTCGTGATCTGCCCGCCTCGGCCTCCCAAAGTGCTGGGATTACAGGTGTGAGCCACTGCGTCCGGCCTTTTTTTTTTTTTTTTTTTTTTTGTAGAGACGAGGTTATTGCTCTGTTGCCCAGGCTGAAATGCAGTGGTACGATCTCGGCTCACTGCAACCTCCACCTCGTGGGTTCAAGTGATTCTTGAGCCTCAGCCTCCCGAGTAGCTGGGATTACAGGCACATGCCACCAAGCCCGGCTAATTTTTGTATTTTTAGTAGAGACGGGGTTTCGACATGTTGGCCAGGTTGGTCTCGAACTCCTGACCTCAGGTAATCCACCTGCCTTAGCCTCCCAAAGTGCTGGGATTACAGGCGTGAGGCACCACGCCCAGCTCTACAAAAAAAATTTGTTTAATTAGCTAAGTGTGGTGCTGCATGCCTGAAGTCCCAGCTACTTGGGAGGATCGCTTGAGCCCAGGAGGTAAAGGCAATCCCACCACTGCACTCTTTTCTTTTCTTTTCCTTTCCTTTCCTTTTCTTTCCTTCTCTCTCTCTCTCTTCCCTTCTTTTCTTTCTTTCCTTCTTTCTTTCTTTCTTTTCTTTTTTTTTTTCCTGAGACAGTCTCACTTTGTCGCCTAGGCTGGAGTGCAGTGGTGATGATCTTGGCTCACTACAACCTCTGCCTCCCAGGTTCAAGCAATTCTCGTGCATCAGCTTTCCAAGCATCTGGGATTACAGGTGTGCACCCACCATACCTGGCTAATTTTTGTATTTTTAGTAGAGACAGGATTTCACCATGTTGGCCAGGCTGGTATTGAACTCCTGACCTCAAGTGATCTGCCCACCTTGGCCTCCCAAAGTGCTGGGATTACAGGCATGAGCCACCGTGCCCGGCTACTCCACCCTGTTTCTAAACAAGAAAAAAAAATTATCACTGTGCATGTCCACAAATGACCACAAATGCCCCAGCGAGTATTGATCTTAGAGTATAAACAAATTGCAACAAGTAGGCGAATTTGCCAATCTGGAATTTTCGAATCATGAAGCTCAACTGTATATATGTAGGAGTGGAATTGCTGGGTCATAGGGAGAAACTGCTGTACAGTCTTCCAAAGTTTCAGAGACTCTTCCAAAAAGTCAACAATGTACTCTTCCACCAGTAGTGTATGAAGTGTTCCAGTTGCTCCATATCCTCCCCAACACTTGGTGTTGTCTTTCTTTTTCTTTTCTTTTCTTTTTTTCTTTCTTTTTTTTGGGACAGGGTCTCACTCTGTCACCCAGGCTGGAGTGCTGTGGCACGATCTGTGCTCACTGCAACCTCAACCTCCCAGGCTCAAGTGATCCTCCCACCTCAGCCTCTCAAGTAGCTAGAACCACAGGCATGCAGCACCACGCCTGGCTAATTTTTTTGTCGAGACGGGGTTTTGCCCTGTTGCCTAGGCTAATCTGGAACTCCTGAGCTCAAGCAATCCACCCACCTTGGCCTCCCAAAGTACTGGGATTACAGGTATGAGCCACTGTGCCTGGCCTTTTTTTAGTTTCAGACATTCTGATGGGTGCCAAATAGTATTGCATTGTGGGTTTATTTATAAATTTATTTTTGTTTTTTTTGAGTCAGGGTCTGGTTATGCTGCCTAGGCTGGTCTCCAACTCCTGGGCTCAAGTGATCCTCCCACCTCAGCTTCCCAACGTGCTGGGAACATTGTGGATTTCATTTACATTTCCTGATGATGAGTGATGTGCCTGATGATGAATTAAGTGCCTTTGCATATGTTTATTGACAACTTGGATATCCACTTTTGTGAAATGTCTAAGTCTTTTGCCCACTTCTCTGTTCAGATGTCTGGTTTTTTCTTACTGATTTGTAGGAATGTGTGTGTGTGTGTGTGTGTATCCAGATTTTACATAGATACATATTCATATTTTACATAACTATAAAATCAGGATATGAGATTTTTATTGGACATAATGACTGCAAATATCTTCTCTGTAGCTTTTCTTTTCATTCTCTTACTGGTGTCTTTTAATCAATAGAATTCCTTAATTTCATTTCATTTCTTTTTTTTTTTTTGAGACAGGGTCTCACTCTGCTGCCCAGGCCGGAGTGCAGTGGTGCAATTACGGCTCACTGCAGCCTCGATCTCCCGGGCTCAAGCGATCTTCCCACCTTAGCCTGCCAAGTTGCTGGAGCTATAGGTGCACACCACCACACCCAGCTAATTTTTGTAGTTATTTTAGAGATGGTGTTTCACCGTGTTGCCCAGGCTGGTCTCAAATTCCTGGGTTCAAACCATCCTCCCTCCCTGGCCTCCCAAAGTGCTGGGATGACAGGCGTGAGCCACTGCATTCAGCCAGGATTTCTTAATTTTAATGTAGTTCAGGCTGGGCGTGGTGGCTCATGCCTGTAATCCTAGCACTTTGGGAGACCGAGGTGGGCGGATCACAAGGTCAGGAGATCAAGACCATCCTGGCTAATATGGTGAAACCCCGTCTCTACTAAAAATACAAAATAGCCAGGTGTGGTGGCGGGCACCTGTAGTCCCAGCTACTTGGGAGGCTGAGGCAGGAGAATGGCATGAGCCCGGGAGGCGGAGCTTGCAGCGAGCCAAGATCACGCCACTGCACTCCAGCCTCGGTGACAGAGCGAGACTCTGTCTCAAAAAAAAAAAAAAATTTAATGTAGTTCAAATAATTTTTTCTTTCATGGCTAGTGCTTGTTAGTGTTCTATTTTAAAAACCTTTGCCTAGCTGGGTGCAGTGGCTCATGCCTGTCTTCCCAGTGTTTTGAAAAGCTGAGGCAAGGGGATCACTTGAGCCCAGGAGTTTGAGACCAGCCTGGGCAACATGGCAAGACCCCGTTTCTACCAAAAATAAAAAAAAATTAGCCAAGCATGGTGGCATGTGACTGTAGTCCCAGCTACTCGGAAGGTTGAGGCAGGATCGCTTGAGCCAGGGAGGTCGAGACTACAGTGAAGTATGATCATGTGACTGCACTCCAGCCTGGGTGACGGTAGGCAAAACCCTGTCTCAAAACAACAACAACAAAATCCCAAAACAAACAAAAGAAAATTATAATTCTGTCTGTTGCATATGGGTATTCTGAGGGTTAAATGAGCTATTACATGTACTTTGCTGCAAATGGTGTCTGGAACATGATAGTACTAAATAAACCTCAGCAATTATTGATATTTTTCCAACAGTTATGAATTTTTTACCACCCAGAAATTTCAAGGGAAATAAACTTTTTTTTTTTTTTTGAGATGGAGTCTCACTCTGTTGCCCAGGCTGGAGTACAGTGGTGTGATCTCTGCTCACAGCAACCTCTGCCTCCCAGGTTCAAATAACTTTCCTGCCTCAGCCTCCCAAGTAGCTGGGATTGCAGGTCTGTGCCACCATGCCTGGCTACTTTTTTTTTTTTTTTTTTGTATTTTTAGTAGACACAGAGTTTTGCCATGTTGGCCAGGGTGGTCTCGAACTCCTGGCCTCAAGTGATCTGCCTACCTCAGCCTTCCAAAGTGCTGGGATTACAGGCATGAGCCACCGCGCCTAGCCCCAGAAGAAACATTTTTTTCAGTGGCTCACCAGCACGATGTTCACAGTGATGATGATGGGGAAGAGGGGACACTTTCTTGAGATATTTCTGCATCAGGATTAGCTGGCTGTGGTGCTGGTTTGAATAGAAGAGGAGGGATGGAGAAGGAGGGGTAAAAAGTAAATAATCTCTCATTTCTGACTGTGGGTACATGATTGCCAGGACCAGAGTGATGCAAGCAAGGAATCTTGGGCTCAAAATTTAAGGAGACACCTATTCTCGTGTTAGTACAGTGCAGGGCACCTCAAAGAGGGAGCTTGCAAGTAAAGTTTAAAAATGCCTCCCCCTTTTGTACAGGCAGGGTCTTGCTCTGTTGCCCAGGCTGGAGTGCAGAGGTGCCATCATAGCTCACTGCAGCCTCAAACACTTGGGCTTAAGCGATCCTCCCACCTCAGTCTCCCAAGTAGCTGGGACTACAGGGACACGCCACCATGCCCAGCTACTTAAAAATTTTTTTTTTGGTGGGGAGGGGCCAGGTGTGGTGGCTTACAGCTGTAATCCTACCACTTTGGGAGGCCGAGGTGGGCAGACCACCTGAGGTCAGGAGTTCGAGACCAGCCGGCCAACATGGTGAAACCCCACCTCTACTAAAAAAAAAAAAAATACAAAAATTAGCTGGGCATGGTGGCGTGCCCCTGTAATCCCAGCTACTCAGGAGGCTGAGGCACGAGAATCACTTGAACCCTGGAGGCACAGATTGCAGTGAGCCGAGCTCTCACCACTGCACTCCAACCTGGGTGACAGAGCAAGACTCTGTCTCAAAAAAAAAAAAAAAAAAAAAAATATGGCAGTGGTCCAGGTGTGGTGGCTTATGCCTGTAATCCCAGCACTTTGGGAGGCCGAGGCAGGAGGATCACCTGAGGTCAGGAGTTTGAGACCAGCCTGGCCAATGTGGCAAAATGCTGTCTCTACTAAAAATACAAAAATTAGCCAGGCGTGGTGGCGTGCACCTGTAATCCCAGCTACTCAGGAGGCTGAGGTAAGGGAATCACTTGAACCCAGAGGGGAAGGTTGCAGTGAGCCAAGATCAGGCCACTGCACTCCAGCCTGAGTGACAGAGCGAGACTCTGTCTCAAATAAATAAATGAATAGGAAGAAATGAGGTCTCTGCCAGGCAAGGTGTCTCATGCCTGTAAATCCCAGCACTTTGGGAGGCCGAGGCAGGTGGATTACGAGGTCAGGAGATCGAGACCATCCTGGCTAACACAGTGAAACCCCATCTCCACTAAAAATATAAAAAGTTCTCCGGGCGTGGTGGTAGGCACCTGTAGTCCCAGCTACTCCGGAGGCTGAGGCAGGAGAATGGCATGAGCCTGGGAGGCGGAACTTGCAGTGAGCCGAGATCACCCCATTGCACTCCAGCCTGGGTGACAGAGCGAGACTCCATCTCAAAAAAAAAAAAAAAAAAAAAGAGAGAGAGAAATGAGGTCTCACTGCGTTGCCCAGGCTGGTCTCAAACTCCTGGCTTCAAGCAATTCTCCCGCTTCAGCTTCCCAAGGTGCTGGGATTACACGCGTGAGCCACCGTGCCTGGTGGATCTTCCCTTTTCAGCAGTTTTATGGAGGTATAATTTACAGAGCATAAAATTCACCTGTGTAAGCGTGCAATTGAGTGACTTTTCGTAAATTTACAGAGTTGTGCGGCCATCACCCCGATCCAATTTTAGGACATTTTCATCACCTCCAAAACAGCCCCCGTGCCCATTTGCATTCCATCTCCACTCCCACCCCCACTTGCAGGCAATCTCTCGTCTACTTTCTGTCTGTACTGATTTGCTGTCCCTGGACATTATGTATAAATAGAATCATAAACTATGTGGTCTTTTGTGTCTGGCTCCTTTTACTTAGCAAAATGTTTTTGAGGATCATCCACATTGTAGCATATATCAGGAGCATGTTCCTTTTTATGGCGGAATGGCATTCCATTGTATGGATGTACCGCAATTTGTTTATTCACTCACCAGTTGATGGGTATTTGGATTATTTCATTCATTATGACCAGTGCTGCTATGAATATTCATGTGTAGGTCTTTTCATGGACATATGCTTTGGTTTCTCTTGGGTAGATGGAATTGTTGGGTCTTTAAAAAGAGTTTTAGGGTCTGGCGTGGTGGCTTATGCCTACAATCCCAGCATTTTGGGAGGCTGAGGCAGGTGGATTGCCTGACCCCAAGAGTTTGAGACCAGCCCGGGCAAGATAGTGAGACCCCATCTCTACAGAAAACTTAAAAAATTAGCTGGGCACGGTGGTGTGCCTCTGTAGTCTCACCTATTCAGGAGGCTGAGGTAGGAGGATCACATGAGCCCAGGAGTTTGAGGTTACAGTGAGCTATGATTGTACCACTGCACTCCAGCCTGGGCAACAGAGTGCCCAGCCCCTCGCCTTAAAAAAAAAGATAAAAGAACTAAAGTGGCCAGGCACGGTGGCTCATGCCTGTAATCCCAGCACTTTGGGAGGCCGAGGTGGGTGGATCTCTAGAGGTCAGGAGTTCAAAACCAGCCTGGTCGACATGGTGAAACCCCATCTCTACTAAAAATACAAAAATTACCCGGGCATGGTGGCATGCACCTGTAAACCCAGCTACTCGGGAGGCTGAGGCACGAGAATTACTCGAACCCGGGAGATGGAGGTTGCAGTGAGCAGAGATTTCGCCACTGCACTCCAACCTGGGCAACAGAGCGAGACTCCATCTCAAAACAAAACAAAACAAAAAACAACTAAAGTAGGGTAAGTGGCACAGAGTGGTGGGGGGCTCAGATTGTAGATGAGGTGGCCAGGGAAGGTCCTTTGGATAAGATCACCATATCACTGAGGGTCTTGTTAGGGAAACAAACTACTCTACATGTTTCAGAGAGGGGAAATTTAATACAGGGAATTGGTTAAGTGGGAGAAGAAAGAGTTGAGAAGCCACATGGGATGATGAGGAAATCTGGCATAAGCTACAGCAGAAAGCTACTGGAGGGACATGGCAAAGAGAGGATGTGATGAGGAAGGGACCCTTGGGGAGGAACTGGGACTATGGAGGAGGTGTAGCCACTGTCAGAAAACACCCTCCACCCCAAGCAGACACAGGAGAGAAACACCCTGGCTTCTGCCTTCCTCTCCAATCTCCGATCTCCCTCCAGTGGCTCCCATTGGATAAACTGACCAGGAAGCCAGTATGCAATGGAATCTGGGAAATGTAGTTTTCTGGGGGAAGGGCAGGGCCTGGCTCTGACCCACACAATGACAGCAGAGATATAAATTAAATAAAGGACCGGGAATGGTGGCTCGCATCTGTAGTCCCAGCTACTTGGGAGGCTGAGGCAGGAGAATAGCTTGAGCCTAGGAGTTAGAGGCTGCAATGAGCTATGATTGAACCACTGCACTCCAGCCTGGGTGACAGAGCAAGACTCTGTCTCTAAAAAATACATTAATTAAGTAAAGGAACAAGCCATGGGGGGCATCCTTGATGTATTTTGTGTAGAAGGAACAGGAAGTTCAAAGGTCCTGAGGTTGCAGTGTCCCAGATGGAGCCAAAACCTTGAGAGTGGGTGTGATGGTCCAGGCAGAATGAGAGCGGCAGGGAACCCACGACAAAGCCCTGAAAGATACAGAGTTTTAGGGAGTAGCAGGAGACAGCGACGGCACAGCCAGAGAGGTGGGTGCAGACCTAGGAAGTGATACCGTGTCTCTGAAGTCAAGGGAAAAAGGAGTTTCAAGAAGGGGATGATGAGTGGGGACTGACTGACTGTGAGAATGATCTAATGAGGACTGGCATGAGGGTATGGACCTGGCAAATTGGCACCTTTGGTGAGAGGAGTTTTGGAAACGTTGGGGAGGTGGGAGGCAAGGAGTTAAATGCAAGCAAGTGCAAACTCGAGCACAGACCACTCCTTGGAGAAGCCTGGATGCACTGAACTAAGGCAGTTTCCCACAGCACCCATGGCCAGAGAGTGAGAAAGTTTGTTTGGGTTCCAAATTGTCTAAGCCGGGAGGCCTGGAGCCCGGTTGGTCTTAGGGTCTGAAATCAGACAGTCCTGGTTTCAAAAGCTGGGCCCCCACTTCCCTGCTGGGTTCCCCTGATCTGGGTCCCTCTCCTCTCTGAGCTCAGTTTCCTCACCTGGAAATAGGGGTGTCACTGTACTGTTTATGGATGTTGCAGCAATTGTTAACATTGCATCTGCAAAGTGTTCAGCACTCATCAGTGAAAGCTTTAGAACAAGCTGGCAAGAACTCATCTTTTTTTTTTTTAGACAGGGTCTCACTCGTCTGTCGCCCAGGCTGGAGTGCAGTGGCTCGATCTTGGCTCATTGCAACCTCTGCCTCCTGGGTTCAAGCAATTCCCCCACCTCAACCTCCCAAGTAGCTGGGATTACAGGCGTGCACCACCATACCCGGCTAACTTTTGTATTTTTAGTAGAGACAGGGTTTTACCATGTTGGCCAGGCTGGTCTCGAACTCCTGGCCTCAAGTGATCCACCCTCCTCGGCCTCCCAAAGTGCTGGGATTACAGGCATGAGCCACCATGCCCGGCCTCAAATAATAACAACAATGGTAGCTACTATTTGAAAAACTTACCATGTCCCAGACACTCGTAAAGTATTTTACAAACATCATCATTCCTTATTCTCCCCCTGGCTCACTCCAACTACACTGGCCTCCTTCCTGGTCCTCGAACACTCCTGCCCCAGGGCCTTTGCACTTGCTGTTCCTGTTGCGTGGAACTCTCTTCCCCCAGATATCCAGATGGTTCCCTTCCTCTCTTCAGGTCTCTGCTTAAACGTCCCTTTCTCGCCAGGCGCGGTGGTTCACGCCTCTAATTCCAGCACTTTGGGAGGCCGAGGCGGGCAGATCACGAGGTCAGGAGATTGAGACCATCCTGGCTAACACGGTGAAACCCCGTCTCTACTAAAAAATACAAAAAATTAGCCGGGCGTGGTGGCGGGTGCCTGTAGTCCCAGCTACTCGGGAGGCTAAGGCAGGAGAATGGCCTGAACCCGGGAGGCAGAGCTTGCAGTGAGCCGAGATTGCGCCACTGCACTCCAGCCTGGGCGACAGAGCAAGACTCCATCTCAAATAAATAAATAAATAAATAAATAAATAAATAAGTAAATAAAAAAGTCCCTTTCTCCAATCACCCTGTTTAAAGTTTACTTCCCCTTCCTCCTAATATCTTATGTACTTTACTTTTTTCCCCTATTTCTTGACTGTCTCACCCCATAGAATATTCATCTTCACATCCAACCCGGAGGCTCACTCGTGGAATGCCAACACTTTGGGAGGCCAAGGTGGGAGGATCGATTGAGGCCAGGGGTTCGAGACCAGCCTGGGCAACATAGCGAGATGCCCATTTCTACCAAAAAAAAAAAAAAAAAGAGAGAGAGAGAGAAAAGAAAAAGAATATTCAATTTCACACAGGCAGGCATTTTTGTCTGTTGTTCACAGTGCCTGGGACATAGTAGATGCTCAGTAAATTACCTGATTCTCAGGATGACCAAGCCCTTTACACGTGTTAGGTCTCCACCACCCACTTTGCAGATGGGGAAACTGAGGCAGAGAGTAACAGTCATCCCTACAGGTCACACTTGCATCTTGGTGTTGTCCAGCTCAGAAAAAAAGACGGTTCGAGACCCCCAGCCCCACTCCCCGCTCATGCTTGGCGCTCCTCCCCAGCCAGAGCCCTCAGCCCCAGGCCGCCGCCTGGAAAGGCCTGAGTCATCGCCGCCTCCAGACGGCGGCGGCCGCGGGCTGAGGGCGACGGCGGCGGCAGAGCGAGGTGATGCGGGGACGCCAGGAGGGGGCGTGAGTGCAGGCAAAACAGAGGAAATTAAAACCAGCCCGGCGCTCCTCTCCGCGGCCCAGCGGCCGCCGCCGCCGGCTGGTGCGTGGGCGGACGGGTGGGCGGCGAGGGCACTGCGCTTCCCGCTCCCCCGAGGGAGCGGGCCGGGAGCGGGGTCCCCGGGGCCGCGAGGAAGGTCAGAAGCGTGAGTGCCCCGCCCCCACCCAAAGTTAAAGTGGCAAGTCGACACCTGCCCGGGACTCGCCTCCTAAAAGCCGCGTGCCAGGTCTCCGTGGTCCCTGGGTAGGAAGCTGCCCTTGGTAGTCGTGGGAACTCCTCCTGTGGCCGAAGTGACCCCAGGACCGCACCTGCACCCAAGCAATTTCGTCTGCTGGCCCTGGATCATGCCACCCTGGGGGCACGAAATAACCGAAGGATCCCTAGAGTGGTCTCAGTGCCCGGGAAGGAAGCCCCTTCCCCCGGCTAAAGGAGACCCTTGGTGACCCGATTCATGGGAGCGCACGAGCGTGTCGCCCCCCACGCCCCTCAGTGCCCGCTGTCCGAGGTTTTAGGTAGCCAGGGTGGGTGTCCCAACAGTGGGTGGGTGGGGATTTGCGACTCCGGCCCCCTGCCGTCTTTGGGTGGCCGGGGTGAGCCGAGGGCGCCTTTACGCGCGGGGTCCCGCGGCTCGGGCTCGGAGAGGGGCTGCGTCCGGGAGGGAACACCGCCTAGGGGGAGGGGGGCCGGGAATACCGTTGGGGGGCGGGGCTGGGGAATGCCACCGCGGTGGGGGTGGGGCGCTTGGGGAATGCCACCAGGGGGAGGTCCCCCACCCCATGGAGAGGTCCCCAGCGGGGGGGCGGGCGAGGGCGTGGGGTGGGGGGGTGGGGGCAGTCTGGGCGCCCCCCGCCCCCCGCCGGGCTCCGAGCCGGAGGCGTGACGTCACGGCGGCTGGAAGTGCCCGGCGCGGAGGCGCGGGAGGGGGCGGGGGGCCGAGCCGGCGCTTTATAAGAGGAGCCCGCCAGGCACGCGGAGCCGCAGCCCGCGTCCCCGAGCCCCCCCTCACCCCGTCCCGGACCCCCTGCCCCTCAGCTCGCGCTCGTGCCCCCTCCCCCACGCCCCCCGGGGCGCCTGGGTGTCGAGGGACCGAGCGCCCCGCGGCGGGCCAGAGAAGGGACGCGCGGCAGGCGGCCGCGGGGCATGAGGCGGAGGCGCGATGTCGGTGCCGCTGCTCAAGATCGGGGCCGTGCTGAGCACCATGGCCATGGTCACCAACTGGATGTCGCAGACGCTGCCCTCGCTCGTGGGGCTCAACGGCACCGTGTCCCGTGCGGGCGCCTCCGAGAAAATCGTGAGTGGCCGCCGCGCGGGGGGCGCTCCCGGGGGGCGTGGTACCCGTGCCACAGCCGCTGCCGCCGCCGCAGCCCCCGGGGCCCCCACCTGTCCCCCTCTACCCCTGTGCTTCCCACGACCCTGCCCGGCACGCCTGGGTAGGGGACGCCCTCTCGGGGTTCCAGGGTCGGACGTGGAGGCAGAAGGAGCCCCGGGACCCCTAGCCACTTCCGCGCCATTTAGGATGGTTCTTGCTGTTATTATTGATTATTATGATTATTAGTGAGCAATGTCTGAGCGCCGATAGCGTACCAGGCTCGCTCTGGCCCCAGGGCGGAGGCGACAAGGGCTGCAGAATTGAGCTGAGTCCGGGCTGAGTGGGGTGCAGCGGGAGGAGGGTGAGACTCGGGGGTTTAGAAGGACCCTGTCTCTGAAAGAGGGGAGGATCGAAGGGTTTCCGAGTGTCTCCACCTTCAAGGTCTCTGCCTGGTTGCGTCTCGGCGTCTCTGAGTAGTTCCGTCTGAGTCTCTATTCATTTCCCCTGCTTTGCGTCTCTGGGTCTCTTTCTATTAATATTTCTATCTTTCCTTGTGTCTGTCTCTGTGGCGCTGAGAATTTATATCTCTTTTTTTCTCTCTTTTTCTCTCCCCTGCACCCCTTCCGCCATTCTTGCCTCGCCATGTGCTGAATATTTATCCCCATAACTCACCCTCCCTGGGAGGTAGACGGGGCGCAGACTGGTGCCGGAGCTGACACTGCCTCCAGAAGCTCCAGGATTGCGCCTTCCCATCCCATCCCCCTTTGAGGCTTTATTCTCCAGCTTCCCCACTACAGAGCTTCCCTGGATCGGGGAAGAAGGAGAGAACTCAGTGGGGTTCTCCCCGTGGTGTCCTGAGGAGAGAGGGGAGGGGTTTCCTTCACTGCAAACTTCCCTGGGCCTCCTCCAGATATGCCTCTCCCCCCACTCCTCAACCTCTGGTAGCCCCACCCCTGTTCCATCTGTTTGGGGGGCTCCTCCCAAATCATCCCCCAAACCCAGGCTGCGATGCCTGGGGCTCCCTTTCTTTAGCCCCAACTTCACCAACCCTCCCTTGCTTAGCCCCAAATGGTCATCCCGCAGCTTCTTTCTCCTTGATGGGAGCAAAGAAGAATTTGCTCCCTAGGGTCGAATGCAAGGGTGTGTGGTGGTGGTGGGGACACCTGAGAAGGCTTTGTCCAGCCCCTGGTGGGGGTGCTATTGGGCTTGACACAGGTGAGAGCTTTCAGGCTGGATTCTTAGACTTGGCAGCCAATGTGTGAGACGGTGTGTTTCTGTGTGTCTGTCACATCAAGTATTTATTATTTGGGTATGTCCTGGTGTGTCTATATGTGTGTGTTTCGCTGTGTATATGGGGAAATGGGAGTGGAGAAAGTTTATGTGCACTGCCGGCATGGGGTCCGGTGTGTCTTCCTGTGTGTGAGGGTGCATCCCAGAATGAGTGTGGGTGTGTCCCTGAGTGACTGTGCTTGGGTGTGGACGTATCAGCATGTGTATCTGCAATTGCCTGTCCCTGACTATGGGTTTGCCTGTGTTACAAGATTGCATGTATGCATATGAGTTTGTTATACACAAGTATGATACAGGCTTCTTGCCGTTGCCATCTGAGAAGGGAGAGAGATGGTATCTCATTGAAATCAGAAGCCAAATTTCCCTCTACCACCATTGAAAGCAAGTGAGTCTGTGTACATGTGTTCTATGCAGGTGTGTGTAAATGTGTGCATATGGTGTGTCTGCAGAATGTATACATAAGTATATAAGAGCATGTCTATGAGTTATGATTTTGTGTGTGCATATGTATCTGTGCAAACGTGTGTGCAAGTATCTTTGTGTGCATATGTGTGGACAGGTATGTCTTTGTAAGTGTGTGCATATAACTGCAAGTGTGTATTTATGAAAGTGTGTGTGTGTGCCTGCCTTGTATGCATGTGGGTAGGATGCCCTGTGTGCTATGTGTTTTCTGTAAGTGTGTATGTGTGTGTGCCCAAACAGACCTGATCTCCACTCTGGCCCATTCGTAGCTAACAGCATCTTCATCCAATGCTTCCATGAATTCACCTGCTGAAAGCCAATGGCCCTCCCATCCCTGACACCACCCCATCCCTCAGTCTCATTATACTTTGTCAAAAGGGATCTGAGAAGTGAGATGTTAAGGTACTCAGGGTGAGGGCTGGGAGGGGACTGTGACATGAGGGTGTCCATTTTGGGAGTCTGAAAGACCTATGTTGGAATCTAGATTTTGTCCCCAACTTGCTCTATGACTCTGGCCAGTGCCTTTGTCACTCTGAGCTATTGTTTTCTCATCTATAAAATGGGAATGATGTCTTACCTCACAGAATTGTTGTGGGTAACAGAGATCTGCTGTTCAAATTCCCATCGTTCCACGCTTCCATATATCTCTTCATCCATCCATCCATCCTTCCCTCCATCTATTATTTCATCTATCCATCTGTTTTTATGCCCATCCTTCCATCTGTCTTGCTATCCATATCTCCATTCATTCATTCATCCAACCACCTGTTATTCCATCAGTCTGTCCATCTATCCATCAATTATTTCATCTATCCATCCATTTTCTCTCCATCCATTCACTCATACACCCACCCACTATTCCATCTGTCCATCCATCTGTACATCCATCCTTTCACACATCCATCTCTTTATCCTTCCACCCATCTCTTTTCATCTATCCATGGTGCATCATTTGTCTCTCTGTTCTTTCATGGATCCATTCTTCTATCCATCCATCTCTATCCATGCATTCACCAATTCCTCCATCCATCCATTATCCATTATCCAACTCCCTTTTTCTATCCTCTGTGCATCCCTCCTTCCACCATCCATCTGCCTCTCCATCCATTCATCTATCCTTCCATCCATTGTATTTATTCCACAAAACTATTTTTTTAAGAGGTGGAGTCTCACCATGTTGCCCAAGCTGGTCTTGAACTCCTGGGCTCAAGGGATCCTCCCGCCTCAGCCTCCCAAAATGCTGGGATTACAGGCATGAGCCACCAGTGCCTGGCCTATTCCACAAGGCTATCAAGTGCCTCTTCTATGTCAAGAATTTTTATGTTTGAAAACCCCCAGCTCAGTGCCTAAGATATCAGATGCTCAGTTAGTGATACGATTTTTGAGTCAAACATATCTGGGTTTGAATTCTGGCCCTGTAATTTACTAGCTGTGTGACTTTGGGGGAAATTATTTAATTTCTCTAAGCCCCAACTTCCATATTGTTATTATTATTAATATTATTATTTTTAGAGAGTCTCACTCTGTCACCCAGGCTGGAGTGTAGTGGTGCCATCATAGCTCACTGACATCTGGAACTCCTAGGCTCAAGTCATTCTCCTGTCTTAGCCTCCTGAGAAGCTGGGATTCGATTTCCTTATTAGTCAGGGGGAATTTAGAGTCTTTATGAGATGGTAAGATCCTTGAAGACGTCTGTGTTTTGCTCACTACTGAACCCTAAGGTGTGACGCACAGTAGGCCTACAATAAATATTTGTCCAATGACTGAATCCACAATCACACCTTCATAAGGATTTGTGGATTCCTCCTTCAAACAAAAACAAATAAATAATGGGCACATAGTAGGTGTTTAGTAAGGAGGGGTTGTTTTGTTTACCCCTCTAGCCAAGCCTGGAATAAACATTTCTCAAGTGTCTAAATCCATTTCACCTTCCTCAGGACTGGGGAGAACAAATGGAAAGTGACCAGGCACATAGTAGGTGTTCGGTTAGGAGGAGATGTCGGAAGGTTTAGCACCCCAACATGGGGGAGGCTGAGGGGTTCAGGAAACGAAGCAGTATGGATTCCCAAAGTCAGGAGGCGGAAGGTTGGATGCTGGTGTTTGGCTTTAAAAAGGAACTCAGTGGTGTGGTGGCGGTGAGCGTAGAGCCTTGGGGGTCCTGCTTCTCTCTGGCTTCCTCCTCCTGAATTGCAGAAGCAGCTTAGCATTCCTGTGGTTATAGACCATCTCTGGGAAGACGTGGGGAGGAAGCTGCCGCTACTACCTTTGGCCAACTCCCAGCCATAAACCATCCCTGTGGGACAGGAGCCTTCAGCGGAATGGCTTCTTACCTGGGGATCATAAATCCAGGACCAGACTAAGAGCTGTCAGCTGTATTGCCAGCCACGGCCATCATTTCGGGGCCTGAAGTAAAATACCTGAATCTTGTATGTTATACCCTTGACCATCGCCTCCGCCTGGGGGGCTGGAGAGAAGGAAGGGGAGATGGAGGAGGGGTGTGCTATTTGAGGGGGACCTTTTGCTTTATGGGATGAATAAGGAGGAGCTGAGCAGTTCTCAGCAAAAGGCTCTTAGAGTGGCACTGTGGCTCATGCCTATAATTCTCAAGCTTTGGAAGGCAGGGGTGGGAAGATTGCTTGAGGCCAAGAGTTCAAGACCAGCCTGGGCAACACAGCAAGATCCTGTCTCTACAAAAAATTAAAATAGGCTGACCACAGTGGGCTCACATGTGTAATCTCAGCACTTTGGGGGGTCAAGGTGGGAAGATTGCTTGAGGCCAGGAGTTCGAGACCGGCCTGGACAACATAGCAAAACCCCAAAAGAAAATACATTTTTAGCCAGGCATGGTGGCTCACACCTGTAATCCCAGCACTTTGGGAGGCCAAGGCAGGTGGATCACCTGAGGTCAGGAGTTCAAGACCAGCCTGGCCAACATGGTGAAACCCGGTGGCTCACACCTGTAATCCCAGTGCTTTGGGAGGCTGATGCGGGCAGATCACGAGGTCAGGAGATCGAGACCATCCTGGCTAACATGGTGAAACCCCATCTCTACTAAAAATACAATAATTAGCTGGGCATGGTGGCGGGTGCCTGTAGTCCCAGCTACTCGGGAAGCTGAGGCAGGAGAATGGCGTGAACCCAGGAGGTGGAGCTCGCAGTGAGCCGAGATTGCATCACTGCACTTCCAGCCTGGGTGACAGAGCAAGACTCTGTCTCAAAAAAAAAAAAAAAAAAAAAAAATTAGCCAGGTGTGATGGCAGGCACCTGTAATCCCAGCTACTTAGGAGGCTGAGGCAGGAGAACCCAGGAGGCAGAGGTTGCAGTGAGCCGAGATCGCGCCATTGCACTCCAGCCTGGGTGACAAGAGCAAAACTCCATCTCAAACAAAAGAAAAAGAGGAAAAATAAAAAGAATTAGCTGGGCATGGTGGTGCACACCTGTAGTCCCCGGTACTCAGGAGGCTAAAGCATGAGGATTGCTTGAGCCCAGGAGTTGGAGGCTACAGTGAACTATGATCGCACCACTGCACTGGGTGACAGAGTGAAACCCTGTCTCAACAACAACAAAGAATAAGAGAAGAATAAGGGAGGAGTTATTTTAGATCGAGTGGCCTCTCTGAGGAGGTAACACATATGCAGAGATTGGAAGGATGTGAAGGGGGGAAGAGGAGGATTTTGGGAGGCAAATAGTTGTAGGTAGAGGGAACAGCCCCTGCAAAGAGCCTGAGGCAAGACCTTGCCTGGCGTGTTGGAGGAACAGGGAGGAGGCCCATGTCTGGAGCATAGTGAGCGAGCGGAAGAGGGAGAGGAGGTGAGGGAAGGAAGGTGATGGGAGCCATATCATGTCGTGGGGAGGGGGATCTTTCAGGGACTTTAGATTTTTTAAATTTTTAAATTTTATTTGATTTTTTTTGAGATCAAGTCTCACCCTGTTGCCCAAGCTGGAGTGCAGTGGCACGATCTTTGCTTACTGCAACCTCCGCCTCCCGGATTCAAGCGATTCTCCTGCCTCAGCCTCCCAAGTAGCTGGGATTACAGGCGTGCACCACCAAGCCTGGCTAATTTTTTGTATTTTCAGTAGAGACGGGGTTTTGCTATGTTGGCCAGGCTGGTCTCCAACTCCTGACCTCAAGTGATCCACTCACCTCGGCCTCCCAAAGTGTTGGGATTACGGCATAAGCCACCATGCCCGGCCTATATCTGTCTCTTTATCTCATTCATGTCTGTCTCTCCATGTCTCTCTGTGTCTGTCTGTCTCTACCTCTGGGATTCTATCTCCATCTCACCATAGGACCCTGACGGGGACCCTGGGAAACAGACTAGAATTCTTGGACGGGAGAGGCTTCTAGGGCCAGGACCTGTGTTGGATGTTAGGAAGGATTTGGTGACAGAGGGCAGGATGACCAAGACCACCTCTCTTATTTACTTATTTGTTTGTTTGTTTGTTTATTCATTTATTTTGAGAGAGAATCTCGCTCTCACCCAGGCTGGAGTGCAGTGGCACTGTCTTGGCCCACTGCGATCTCCCTCAATCACCTCCCGGGTTCAAGCGATTCTCCTGCCTCGGCCTCCCAAGTAGCTGGGACTATAGGTGTGCGCCACCCTGCCTAGCTAATTTTTGTATTTTTAGTAGAGATGGGGTTTCAGCATGTTGGCCAGGCTGGTCTCAAATCCTGACCTCAAGTGATCCACCCGCCTCAGCTACCCAAAGTGCTGGGATTACAGGCGTGAACCACCATGCCCGGCCCCAGACCACCTCTCTTGAGGGCCCCAAAGAGAGGCATTGGCAGTGTCTGGACCCCCTGGGTATGCTGGTGATGGGGCCAAGTGTTGACTGGAGATGGAGGTGGGCTCCCAAGCTCCGGGTGACCCCTTGCCCCTTCTGCCCCCGAGCACCATTCCCCCTCCCCTGCTGCCACTCGGGAGGGCGTCCCTCTAGGACCCAGCCACCAGGCCCAGTACTGGCTCCAAGATGGAACAGCTGTCTGGGCTGCAGCTGCAGAAGCTCATTTTGAACAAGGGAGATGATTGCAGGAGTGATTGGGGGAGGGAGAGGGAAGGGGAGGGTAGCTAGGGCCAAAAGGAATCAGGCCTGATTGTTGCCGCTGCAGCGAGTGGATTGCCCAGGAGATGGGGGAGGCCAAGCCAGGCGGGAAAAGGCAGAGGGCAGGTTTGTCTGCCCAGCCGCGCGTCCATCTGTCCCCACTCTGGTCCTCCCAGTTGCAAAGTTTCTCTGCCTGCGTCTCTCTCTTCCTGTATTTCAGAGTCCGTATCTCTGACTCTGCAGTTCGGTTTGTATTTGAGTTTCCGCGTCTCCCCTTGCCTAATCTCTCTGCCCCTCCGCCTGGATCTCTGAATCTCTGAGCCTTCCCGCTTGTCCGTCAGTGCTGCTGTCGTGATCAGAAACACAGCTAAGGTTTGAGCAGCTCTTGGGTGCGCTCTTTCTTGTCTTGTCATTTCTGCGATACTCAAGGGCCAGAGACACATAGAGGCAACAAATTCCCAGGAAACGGATGGAATGGTGTCCTTCGATAAAGGGATATTTGCAAAGATATCTCAGTGAGGACTAATTAATTAAGCGAGCCACTTCCCCTGCCCTCTCCCCCACCCTGTGTGCCCGCAGCCTCCTGGGAGGGAACCAGCCAATGAGTGGATGGCAGAGGCTGGTGCTCAGACAGTGTCTCGATGTTTAATTTATAACAGCCTTCTCCCCGCCGCCCCATCAATCCATCTGGAAGGGCAAGGTGGCCATGGGCGTGTAGACTCTGGCAGAGGATGGAGACCTGCCTGGTCCCCGTGAAAGCATGCTTGGGTGTGTGTGTGCCCCTGCGTGTCAGAGCGTGTCACAGCATGTTTGAGCGTGTCTTCATGGCAAGCACGCCCCTTCGTGTAAGGGGAATCTGATGGCCATCAGTTGTGTCTGAACCCAAGGGACGTGTTGGAGTGAATGAGAGCATGTCTTGTGTGCGGAATGTCTGAGCGTGGCAAAGCCATGCCTGACTGTTGAGGTGCGATGGGGCGTGTGGAGCACATATGAGGATATGGCACATGTTGGGGCTGCTCAGGGTATAGCGCCTGTGCCAGGCTGCCAAGGCCTGTACTTGCAGGTAAAGCTTCTCTTCTCAAGGGCATGGCAAGGTAGGTTTTTGGCAGGGGCTCCTGGTAAGAACAGCAGAGACAGGACAAGGATCCACAGCTTCCAAGAGGAGCCAATCTGAATCTTTCCGGCCCCTTCAGCACTAGTGGCTCAAGAAGGTTGAGTTCCAACTTTTTTTTTTTTTGAGATGGAGTCTCATTCTGTCGCCCATGCTGGAGTGCAGTGGCGCAGCCTCCACCTCCCGGGTTCCAGTGATTCTCCTGCCTCAGCCTCCTGAGTAACTGGAACTACAGGCACCTGCCACCATGCCTGGATAATTTTTTTTGTATTTTATTTTATTTTATTTTATTTTATTTTATTTTATTTTGAGATGGAGTCTCGCTCTGTTGCCCAGGCTGGAATGCAGTGGCGCTATTTCGGCTCACTGCAAGCTCCGCCTTCCGGGTTCAAGCCATTCTCCTGCCTCAGCCTCCCGAGTAGCTGGGACCACAGGCGCCCACCACTACGCCCGGCTAATTTTTTATATTTTTCGTAGAGACGGGGTTTCACCGTGTTAGCCATGATGGTCTCAATCTCCTGACCTCATGATCTGCCCGCCTCGGCCTCCCAAAGTGCTGGGATTACAGGTGTGAGCCACCGCACCCGGCGTTTTTTTTTGTATTTTTAGTAGAGACAGGGTTTCAACATATTGGCCAAGCTGGTCTTGAACTCCTGAGCTCAGGCAGTCCACCCACCTTGGCCTCCCAAAGTGCTGGGATTACAGCCATGAGCTACTGTGCCTGACCCCAACTTTTTTTTTTTCCTCCCAAGACAGGGTCTCACTCTGTCACTCAGACTGTAGTGCAATGGCATGATCATAGCTCACTGCAGCCTCGACGTCTTGTGTTCAAGTGATCCTCCTGCCCGAGCCTCCCAAATAGCTGGGACTACAGGTGTGCACCACCACACCTGGCTAATTTTTAAATTTTGCATAGAGATGGAGCTCACTATGTGGCCCAGGCTGGTCTCAAACTCCTGTCCTCAAGTGATCCTCCCACCTTGGCCTCCCAGAGTGTTGGGTTTACAGGCATGAGCCACCATGCCTGGCCAGAATTCCAACTCTTGATATAATAGTTTCTTTTCTGTCCTCTGGCTTCCCACCCCCAGTGTGTGGCTTCAGAGTCTCCAGTTTTCCTCATCTCTCTAGTCCTACCAGGCCCCTCAGAGTCACTTCTCAACCCCACTTCTGCTTGCCCCTTCACACCACACACAGGGGAGCTACCAGTGCTGAGGGCAAGTGTTGCCTGTTAAGTTTAGCTTTCTAGTTATGAAGCCCTCAGTATAATCCTCAGACTGGGCTGGGCATGGTGGCTTACGCCTATAATCCCAACACTTTGGGAGGCAGACGTGGGTGGATCACCTGAGGTCAGGGGTTCGAGACTAGCCTGGCCAACATGGTGAAACCCCGTCTCTACTAAAAATACAAAAATTAGCTGGGCGTGGTGGTACATGCCTATAATCCCAGCTACGTGGGAGGCTGAGGCAGGAGAATCGCTTGAACCTGGGAGGCGGAGGTTGCACAGAGCCAAGATCCTGCCACTGCACTCCAGCCTGGGCGACAGAGTGAGACTCCATCTCAAAACACACACACACACACACACACACACACACAAACACACACAAACACACACAAACAATACTCAGCCTGGGATTGGAGGCCTTAAGGGCAAGACTAACAGGGTGGTTCAGACAGGTCTGATGATGCAACCCTCAGTGTAATGCCCAACCAGGTAATGCAGCCTTCAGTATAATGACAAGTCTGGTGATGCAGCCCTCAGTGTAGTGCCGATGATAGTGATGTGGCCTTCAGTATAAAAACAAATCTGGTGATGCAGCTCCCAGTGTAGTGCCCATCGGAGTAATGCAACCTTCAGTAAAATAACAAGTAGATGTAGCCTTTAGTGTGATGCCAGGATAGTATTGAGGCCAAAAATGTATCTTAAATATGACTTTGGTTCTGCAGATAGATGCTGGCTGGGGCACTTGGTGCAGTGAGAAGGAAAGGAAATTTGTTTATTCTTGGGAGTAAATAGCCAGACATTCTCTGGCTATTCCAGGAGTCCAGGGTTTCCTACCTTGCTGGCCAAGGCTGGCTCCATTAGCCCTCGTAAGTGCCATGTGACCTCAGCAGGACATCAGGCTTATTAGTAGAGCAGAAGTTCTGCAGGAATATTTCAGGTTTCACCGCAATGCTAATGAGTTCGTTGGGGAGACCTAAGATGGCAGCTGACAGATATATACAGATGCCAGTTCCTCCTGAAAGGAGCGTAGGAATGTTCGTGGATACAGGCGGCTGAACAAATGGGTGTGGAGAGTTAATCATGGAAGGGCACAGCTGTTACTTGAATGGATGCAAGTGTGTGGCTTCTGTGTGGTTAACATGTTAGTGAATAACATGTTTTTGGCTCCTGGTGAGCATACATGTGTGTACCTGGCTGTTCAGGAGAGCACACAGAGGGCCATGGGTGTTCACAGGGAGGCGTTCACCTGTGTGATGGGCTCTCACGCTAGCACATGTGGCAGAGCTATTTGTGAGTATGGGTATGTGCACTTCTGTCCATGGCTGCAGAATTATCCAGGATAAAAGCAATGACCAGGTGCAGTGGCTTATACCTATTATCTCAGCGCTTTGAGAGGCCAAAGTGGGAGGATCACTTGAACCCAGGAGTTCAAAACCAACCTGGGCAACATCGTGAGATCCTGTCTCTACAACAAAATATGTAAAAATTAGCCAGGCATGGTGGTGCATGCCTGTAATCCCAGCTACTCAGGAAATCGAGGCTGTCTGTACAAAAAGTACAAAAATTAGCTGGGCGTGGTGGAACCTGCCTGTGGTCCCAGCTACTTGGGAGGCCAAGGCAGGAGGATCACTTGAGCTCAGGAGTTCAAGACCAGTCTGGGCAACATAGGGAGATCCTGTCTCTACAGCAAAAAGTATAAAAAATTAGCCAGGCATGGTGGTGCATGCCTGTAATCCCAGCTACTCAGGAAGTCGAGGCTCCAGTGAGCTATGATTGCACCAGCACTCCAGCCTAGGTGACACAGTGAGACCTTGTCTCTAAAAAGAAACCAGAAAAGGCTGGGTGATCCTCCCACCTGGTCTTGAACTCCTGGGCTCTCACCTGTAATCCCAGCACTTTGGGAGGCCAAGGCAGGTGGATCACTTGAGTGGAGTTCAAGACCAGCCTGGCCAACATGGTGAAAACCCATCTCTACTAAATACAAAACATAAAAATTAACCAGGCACAGTGGTGGGTTCCTGTAATCCCAGCTACTTGGGAAGCTGAGGCAGGAGAATCGCTTGAACCCAGAAGGCAGAGGTTGCAGTGAGCCGAGATCACGCCATTGCACTCCAGCCTGGGCGACTGAGTGAGACTCCATCTCAAAAAAAAAAAAAAAAAAAAGATAAAGGCAAGTAAACACAGATATATCCAGTGTCCTCAATATCAATATAGAGTCGGCTGGGTGCAGTGGCTCACGCCTGTAATCCCAGCATTTTGGGAGGCTGAGGCGGGCGGATCACGAGGTCAGGAGATCGAGACCCTCCTGGTTAACACGGTGAAACCCCGTCTCTACTAAAAATACAAAAAATTAGCCAGGCTTGGTGGCAGGCGCCTGTAGTCCCAGCTACTCGGGAGGCTGAGGCAGGAGAATGGCGTGAACCTAGGAGGCAGAGCTTGCAGTGAGCCGAGATCACGCCACTGCACTCCAGCCTGGGTGACAAAGCGAGACTCCGTCTCGAAATATACATATATGTATATAAAAATATAGAGTCAGTATATAAAGTGATTACACAGGTTGACTTGTGGGCTCACGAATTGTACACAGAATCTATGGAAATAGAATGTTTGTGAACATGTGTGAACAAAAGGAATGTTTATTGCCATCGGCAACAGCACACAGACATACATATCCTCTAATGCACAATGGCATTTCCCTGGATTTCCACTGATGTGCACATATGTGCATAGCTAGTTACAGGCATGTCCAGATACTCCACATGTGCCCTAAACGTGGGAATTCACAGGTGCCTGTGGATAAACAACACAGGCGTCCACATCTGGTTGCAGAATCCCTGTGCACTCCAATGCCTACATGCTGCTCTTTTGGAACACAAATAACCAAATCTCCAGAAATTCTCTGAACTCCTGGCAAAGCGAGATCTCAAAGCCAACAAAGGTGGCCTCAAAAGTGCCCTCAGGCTCTTTTCAAAGGAGTACAGAGGGAAGTTTAGAGTCAGGTGGGTGTCTGAGTTCTCGGCCATCCTAGATAGTGAGCCAGGAATACGGAGCCCTGAGCACAGCCCTGCTCACCACACCAACCTTTCTTTCATTACGTTTTTTGTTTGTTTGTTTGTTTGTTTGTTTTTGAGACAGAGTCTCACTCTGTCGCCCAGGCTGGAGTGCAGTGACGCGATCTCAGCTCACTGCAACCTCTGCCTTCCAGGCTCAAGCAAGTCTAATTCCTCAGCCTCCCAAGTAGCTGGAATTACAGGCACAGGCCACTGTATCCAGCTTCCTTCCTTCCCTCCCTCCCTCCCTTCCTTTCTTTCTTCTTTCCTTCCTTTTTTTTTGTTTTTCTCCTTTCTTTCTTTCCCTCCTCTTTCCTTCTTTCCTTCTTTCTTTTCCTTCCTTCCTTCCTTTCTTTTTCTTTCTTTCTTCCCTTCCTTCCTTTTTCTTTCTTTCCTTCCTTCCTTTTTCCTTCCTTCCTTACTCTCTTTCTTTCTCTCTCTCTCTTTCCCTCCCTTCCCTCTCTCCCTCCCTTCCCTCCCTCCCTGCTTCCTTCCCTCCCTCCCTCCATCCCTCCCTTCCTTCCTTCCTTCCTTCCTTCCTTCCTTCCTTCCTCCCTTCCCCTTCCCTCCGCTTCCCTTTCCCTTTCCCTCCCCTTCCCTCCCCTCTCCTCTCTTGAAACAAGGTCTTGCTCTGTCACTCAGGCTGGAGTGCAGTGCTGCAATCATAGCTCACTGCAGCCTCAACCTCCTGGGCTCAAGTCATCCTCCCAACTCTGCCTCCTGAGTAGTTGGGACTACAGGCATGCATCACCATGCTCAGCTAATCTTTAATTTTTTTGTAGAGACAGGGTTTTACAATGTTGTCCAAGCTGGTCTCAAACTCCTAGGTTCAAGCAATCCTCCTGCCTCAGCCACCCAAAGCGCTTCACCAGCCTTTCTTAGCTGGGATTTCTCCCCCCACCCCCCATCACGTTTCACACCTTTCCCCCATCAGAGCTAAGTATGGGGGGCAATGCACAGAAAGGTGCCCGGCACAAGGAAGGGTGCAGTGCATGGTAGAGACCGTGGTTTTTATTGAGTGGAATCATGATTACTATCATGAATATTCTCCACCAGTGTGGTGCAGAGAGATCCCGGCCCTTTTCTGTCTCATTTTCCAGCCTTTTCTCACACCTCCTGCGTGTGCTTGTGTCCACTGTGATGTTGCTCCATCATCCACTGATGCAGCTCCGTCAGTTTCTCTCCTTCCCCACTCCAGCTGGGGAAGGTCCATCTTTTCAAGTCATCCCTCTCCTCCCCTTCCCAGGTTTCCTCTCTCGGCAGTTAGCTCTTCCCTGACACCTCTCTTCATTTTCATTTGCCTCCTGTTGGCCAGGGGGTGGGTGGGAGTCAGAGAGTCTGTTTGGAATTGAAAGCCTCCTAACTGGCCCAGGGAAGTAGGAGCTTTATGTAAGGAATGCAGGGGATCTCACAAAACCCAATAGCTGGGGTTCCAAGGACCTAGAAAGCCATGATTCGCTCATTTGTCAATTCAGTCAACAGATATTTATTATGCACCTACTATGTGCCAGGGGGACATGTGAGACAAGGCACTTGCTCTTGTGGAACTGACATTGTGGTGGGAGGAGATCAATAACAAACAAATAAACAAGAAATTATCATCTGGCCATAAGCGCAGTACAGAGGGCAAAACAGTATCCGGCGGGGGTGGGGCGGGGGTGGTGGCTCACATATATATGTAATCCCAGCACTTTGGGAGGCTGAGGTGGGAGGATTCTTGGTCCCAGGAGTTCAAGACCAGACTGGGCAACATAGTGAAACCCTATCTCTAAAAAAAAATACAGAAATTGGCCAGGCATGGTGGCGTGCACCTGTAGTCCCAGCTACTTGAGAGGCTGAAATGGGAGGATCACTGGAGCCCAGAGGTCGAGGCTGCAGTGAGCCATGGTTACACCACTGTACTCCAGTCTGGGTGACAGAGCAAGACTCTGTCTCAGAAAAGAAAAGAGAAGAACACAAGTAGATGGGAGAGAGTATGAGTGGGCGAGCCCCATTATGTCGGGTCACTGGGGTAAGCTCTTTGGGGAGCTGATTGAGAAGGAGCCAGGGAGAAGGGCATCATGAGAGAGGGAGCTGCATGTGCAGAGGCCCTGAGGTTGAAACAAGCGTGGTGCACTCTGGAAAGAGAAGGCTGGAGAGGGAGAGAGAATGGAATTGTAGAGGTTGGCAGGGAACACTGCATTCGAGGCTTCTGGACACAGTGAACTGTTGGCTTTTATTCTTTTTTTTTTTTTAATTGAGATGGAATCTCATTCTGTTGCCCAGGCTGGAGTGCAGTGGTGCAAACTCGGCTCGCTGCAACCTCCACCTCCCGGGTTCAAGTGATTCTCCTGCCTCAGCTTCCCAAGTAGCTGGGATTACAGGTGGCTGCCACCACGCCTGGCTAATTTTTGTATTTTTAGTAGAGATGGGGTTTTGCCATGTTGGCTGGGCTGGTCTTGAACTCCTGACCTCAAGTGATCCACCTACCTCGGCCTCCCAAAGTTGTTGGCTTTTATTCTAAACGCAGTGAGAAGCTGCTGGATGATTTGCCGTGGGGTGGAGGGACTTGATCTGATTCACATTATTTAAAGATCTCTCTAGCTGCTGGGTTGGGTAATGGATTCCCGGAAGTGAGAGTAGAATCAGAAGGACCGAGCAAGCCCGGTGTTATCTGAACCAGAACAGTGGCAGCTGGAATGGTGAGCAGTGGGCAGACTGGTACATCTCAGAAGCAGAGCCGTCAGCGCTTGCTGATGGATCAGATGTGATGAAGTGGGGGAAGAGAGGAACACAGAAATGGCGTGGTGGCTGGAGAGATTTATAAGGCCCAGGGAGAATTTCTTAAAGATAAGGAGGGGGCCAAGCACAGTGGCTCATGCCTGTAATTCCAGAACTTTGGGAGGTTGAGGCAGGAGGATCGCATGAGCCCAGGAATTTGAGACCACCCTGGGCAACATAGCAAGACCCAGTCTCCACACACAAATTTTTTTTTTTTTTTTTTGAGATGGAGTCTCATTGTTGCTCAGGCTGGAGTGCAATGGCACAATCTCTGTTCACTGCAACCTCCACCTCCCGGGTTCAAGCAATTCTCCTGCCTCAGCCTCCTAAGTAGCTGGGATTACAGGCGCCCGCCACCACACCCAGCTAATATTTGTATTTTTAGTAGAGAAGAGGTTTCACCATGTTGGCCAGGCTGGTCTCGAACTCCTGACCTCAGGTGATCTGCCTGCCTTGGCCTCCCAAAGTACTGAGATTACAGGCATGAGCCACCACTCCTAGCACAAAAATTTTTTTTTTAAAAATTAGCTGGGGCCAGGCGCTATGGCTCACGCCTGTAATCCCAGCACTTTGGGAGGCCAAGGTGGGTGTATCACCTGAGGTCAGGAGTTCGAGACCACCCTGACCAACATGGTGAAACCCCGTGTCTGTCTCAAAAAAAAAAAAAAAAAAATTAGCTGGGCACAGTAGCATGCATCTATAGTCCCAGCTACTTGGAAGGCTGAGGTGTGGGAGGATTGCTTGAGCCCAGGAGGTCGAGGTTGCAGTGAGCTATGATCACGCCACTGTGCTCCAGCCTGGGTGACAGAGCAAGACCCTGTCTAAAAGTAAAAATAAAATAAAAGACAAGGAGAATCAAGGCAGAACAGACATCAGACAGGTCACTCTGCATGTTAATAGCCAGGAAGTAACAAGGATCCGAACCCCCTTCCATGCTCCATGGGAAGAAAGCCAGTGTGTCCCCCAAGATTTTTGTGACTCTGTGGAGGAGCCTGAATTGTCTTGGTCACTGTGCTTCTGACTTCTTGCTTCTGCTGAATTATTATTCCCCACCTGGCATCTTGTGCCCTTGGGTTTTTGCTCTGACCTTTACTGAGACCGGGAGGGAGCTCAGCCCCTGAGGTCATGGAGAGCCTCAAATGCCAGGCCAAGTCACTCAGACTAGATCCTGAAAACAGCGGAGCCATTTATCCATCCGTGTATTTGTTTATTCAACAAGTATTTTGTTTTTATTTTATTTTATTTTTGAGACAGGGTCTCATTCTGTCGTCCAGGCTGGAGTGCAGTGGCGTGATCCCAGCTCACAGCAGCCTCAACCTCCCTAGGCTCAGGCAATCCTCCCACCTCAGCCTCCTGAGTAGCTGGGACTACAGGCTCACACCACCATGCCTTCTAATTTTTTTTTTTTTTTTTTTGAGACGAAGTCTCACTCTGTCACCCAGGCTAGAGTGTAGTGGTGGGATCTTGGCTCACTGCAACCTCCAACTCTGGGTTCAAGTGATTCTCCTGCCTCAGCCTCCCAAGTAGCTGGGATTACAGGCATGCACCACCATGCCTGCCTAATTTTTGTATTTTTAGTAGAGATGGGGTTTCACCATGTTGGCCAGGCTGGTCTTGAACTCCTGACCTCAAGTGATCTGCCCACCTTGGCCTCCCAAAGTGCTGGGATTACAGGTGTGAGCCACCACACCTGGCCCACATCCTCTAATTTTTTGTAGAGACAGGGTCTTGCTATGTTGCCCGGGCTGGTCTTGACCTCCTGGGCTCAAGCGATCCAACCGTCTCAGCCTTTCAAACTGCTAGGATTATAGGTGTGAGCCATTGCACCCTCAACAAGTATTTTTGAGGACTTCTTATATGCTTTTAAGGGAGAAATTATATTCAACCAAACAGACATGGATGTGTGGCGCTTTCTGCAAAACAGGGAGGTAGGTGATGATTATGTATTTGCAAATAAATATAATTGGCAGCTGTGATAACAGCTTTGAGGGAAAGATTCTTGGTGCTCTAGGAGCTTCTAATAAGGAGATTTGATGTAATTTGGAAGTCAGAGGAAGCAAGAGCTGAGATCTGATGCAGAGAGGAAAGGATGCTCTGGGCAGAGGGAATTGCTTATGCAAAGGCCCTGGGGTGAGAGGAAGGATGGAAAATATGATGGACTAAAGAAGGCCTTGCAAGGCCAGGTGAGGTGGTGGCTCACACCTATAATCCCAGCACTTTTGGAGGCCGGGGTGGGAGGATGGCTTGAGCCAGGAGTTCCAGGCTGCAGTAAGCTACGCTTGTGCCACTGCACTCCAGCCTGGGTAACAGAGCAAGACTCTGTCTCTAAAAAATATTAAAATAGGCCGGGCATGGTGGATCACACCTGTAATCCCAGCACTTTGGGAGGCTGAGGCGGGCGGATCACAAGGTCAGGAGATCGAGACCATCCTGGCTAACACAGTGAAACCCTGTCTCTACTAAAAATACAAAAATTAGTCGGGCGTGGTGGCGGGCGCCTGTAGTCCCAGCTACTCGGGAGGCTGAGGCAGGAGAATGGCATGAACCCGGGACGCGGAGCTTGCAGTGAGCCAAGATTGCACCACTGCACTCCATCCAGCCTGGGCGACAGAGCGAGACTCCGTCTCAAAAAAAAAAGAAAAATTAAAATAAAGTAAAGAAGGTCTGGGAATGAGGAGACCAGATGAAAGCAGAGAAGTAAGTAAAGTGCAGACCCACAGGCTCTTGTGGCAACGTTAAGGAGTTTTATCTCTATCCTAAGAATAAAAGGAATCCACCAATGTGGTTTTGGCTGGGAGGATAATATGATCACATGTGCGTTGTAAAGTTTCCCAGCTTTCAGAGGCCAAGGCGGGTGAATCACTTGAGGTCAGGAGTTCAAGACCACCCTGGCCAACATGGTGAAACCCTATCTCTACTAAAAATACAAAAATTAGCCAGGTGTGGTGGTGCGGGCCTGTAATCCCAGCTACTCAGTAGGCTGGGGCAGGAGAATCACTTGAACCCTGGAGGTGGAGGTTGCAGTGAGCTGAGATGGCGCCACTGCACTCCAGCATGGACGACAGAGCGAGACTCGGTCTAAAAATATAAATAAATAATAAAAATAAATAAAGTTTCCCAGAAGCTCCCATGTGTAGAGTTACTAGCAAGAAAAAAGGTAGATTGAGGTAGACCGAATAGACTTTATTTTTATTTAAATGTTTTGTCATATTTACAATTATTTACTTATTTATTTATTTGAGACAGGGTCTCACTCTGTCACCCAGGCTGGAGTGTAGTGGTGTGATCACGGCTCATTGAAGCCTTGACTTCTCAGGCTCAAGTGATCCCCCACCTCAGCCTCCCGAGTAGCTGGGACTACAGGCGTGTGCCACCACACCCTGCTAATCAAAAAAAAAATTTTTTTTTTGGTACAGTTAGAGTCCTAGTATGTTGCCCAGGCTGGTCTCAAACTCCTAGGATCAAGCAATCCTCCCACCTCGGCCTCCCAAAGTGCTGGGATAACAGGCATAAGCCACTGCACACAACCTAGACTTGCTGAATTGTGAAAGTGGCTTGGACCATTGCATGGTGATAGAGATGAAGAATGATGCATGAATTCTAAAGCTATCTAGGAGTTAACATCAGTAGGATTTGGTGAGGGAGTAAAATGAGGGTGAGGATAATGCCCGGGTGTCTGACCCACTGGCCCGGGGGTGGGGAGGATGGAGATGGTGACATAAGGAATGTTGGATAAGAACTAGGTTAGGGAGGGAAGGCTGTGCACTTCAGTTTGAGCATGTTGGGCTTGAGATGCCTTAGAGATATCTGGGGCAGGGGGAGCGGTCAAGGAGTCAGATGATGAATATATGCATTGGAGCTCTGAGGACATATATACAGGCAGGTGTTGATGGACGCTTTGGTAAGGGTCAGACTCCTTAGAGAAAGATAAAGAGAAAATGCAAGGCTAAGTCTAGAGCTGTGGTTCTCAGCCGAGGAGTGGGAAGTTATTTTATTTATTTATTTATTTTATTTATTTTTTTTTGAGACGGAGTTTTGCTCGTTGCCCAGGCTGGAGTGCAATGGTGCAATCTCGGCTCACTGCAACCTCTGCCTCCGGGGTTCAAGCCATTCTCGTGGCTCAGCCTCCCGAGTAGCTGGGATTACAAGCAGGCACCACCACACCTGGCTAATTTTGTATTTTTAGTAGAGATGGGGTTTCTCCATGTTGGTCAGGCTGGTCTGGAAATCCTGACCTCAGGTGATCTGCCTGCCTCAGCCTCCCAAAGTGCTGGGATTACAGGCGTGAGCCACTGCACCCGGCTTTATTTTATTTATTATTATTATTATTATTATTATTATTATTATTGAGAGACAGTCTCACTCTGTTGCCCAGGCTGGAGTGCAGTGACACCATCCCGGTTTCACTGCAGCCTTGACTTACCTGGGCTCAGGTGACAGTAGGTTTTGACCCTTCCTGTTTAGCGCCTGTTGCCATGATCTCTGCTCATTGCAACCTCCCCCTCCTGGGTTCAAGCGGTTCTCCTGCCTCAGCCTCCTGAGTAGCCGGGATTACAGGCGTGCACCACCACGCCCGGCTAATTTTTGTATTTTTAGTAGATATGGGGTTTCACCATGTTGGCCAGGCTGGTCTCGAACTCCTGGCCTCACGTGATCCACCCGCCTTGGCCTCCCAAACTTGCTGGGATTACAGGAGTGAGCCACCGTGCCCGACCGAGAAAACCCTCTTGAATGCTCTCTCCTGAACTCCTGACCTGAGGTTTGGTGTCTGAGGCTGGGGAGAGCTCAGATAGAGGGATGTTCAACTCTAGTATCTATGAGGTGAGACTCAGGATGGTTCTTGTAAAGTCTTGAAACCTCTTGAAGATTTATGCTGTGTGTAATAGCTCATCAAGAAACCCTGGTAATAATCCTTGAAATAGACCTGCGAACTCTGCTTTAATGAATTTTACATGATGGCGTTGGAGAAATGAAATCCCCTTACCCTCATTAATCCTGAGACACAGCAATCATTTGCAGTAGACGTTCACCCAAGAGGCCCCAAACACTTTAAGAGAAGTGCTCCACATGTGAGAAGGTGCCCAGGAAGGGGAAATTTCTGCCATGAAATCCTCACCTGATTGTGAACATTCTACTAGGGCAGGGTGTACCCAGGTACTGAGATAGACCAGGCTCAGCTCAGGTTCCGAGACGGGGGGTTCACTCAAGTCCTGGAACAGAACACAGATACATCCCCAAGGTGTTAAGATGCTCCATGATTGGCCGGGTGCGGTGGCTCACGCCTGTAATCCCAGCACTTTGGGAGGTGGAGGCGGGTGGATCACCTGAGGTTGGGAGTTCAAGACCACCCTGGCTAACATGGTGAAACCCAGTCTCTACTAAAAATACAAAAATTAGCTGGGCATGGTGGTAGGCGCCTGTAATCCCAGCTACTTGGGAGGCTGAGGCGGGAGAATCACTTGAACCCGGGAGGTGGAGGCTGCAGTGAGCTGAAATTGTGCCATTGCACTCCAGCCTGGGCAACAGAGCGAGACTCTGTCTCAAAAAAAAAAAGAAAAAGAAAAAAATAAAAGATGCCTCATGGTTTGACTCTATGACAGACTAGAGTCAAGCCCAAGCCTTGGACAGACAAAGGCTTAACTGGGAGAGACCAAAGAGAAACCTGGTTCTAAGAGATGAAGAGGGCCAGGACCAAATCCGAGTCCTGGGTAGATCAGGGCTACGCTGTGGACTTGAGATAGACAAGGCCAAACCCAAGTACTGAGACAGACCGGAGTTTAACTTGAATCCTGAGATGGACCAGGGCTGAACCCACATCCGGAGACAGATCAGACCAGAACCTTGTGAGGAGAGAACCAGAAAATGGGCTTATCTTAGAGCAGTTGTGGGAGAACAGGTTTGCTCTCCCTACTTGTTGAGCCGTGTCACCCAAACTCTCGAGTGCCTCTGGGATGAATGGCCGTTGCAGATGACTTGGAATGTCCCAGGATCATGAGGGGATGAGAATTTTATTTTTATTTGATTTGATTTGACACAGAGTCTTGCTCTGTCACCCAGGCTGGAGTGCAGTGGTGCCATCTGCCTCCTGGGCTCAAGTGATTCTCCCACCTCAGCCTCCTGAGTAGCTGGAACTACAGACACCCGCCACCAAGCCTAGCTAATTTTCGTATTTTTAGTAGAGACAGGGTTTTGCCATGTTGGCCAGGCTGGTCTCGAACTCCTGGCCTCAAGTGATCCACCCACCTTGGCCTCCCAAAGTGCTGGGATTACAGACGTGAGGCACCGCACACAGCCAGAATTTTATTTCCCAATGCCAGGTCATCCTAGGATCCAAGGTTGAGCCAGGTCAGGCCCATGAGCCAACAGCACTAGGGATGCCCAGGGTGGCTGTCCCTCCCTGTGGTGTTGGCTGTGTGTACTCTGATACAGACTTGAGTGATGCCCCCACTCCATATAGGCTGTCACACCCAGGGTATCACATATCCACACAGCAGCAGATACACACATGCACACACACAGTCACACCAACCCATGCACGTGCCTCAGATACACAGCAACACGTGGCACAGACATGCACATTGACACCCCAAACCCTGGCACACACGCGTACAGACCACATCACAGTCTTACAAACACAGCCAACTGGCACACTCAGACATAGCCCTCCTCACTATGCCAGTTTCACATCTGCAATAGTGCCTGACTCCAGGGTCGTGGTGTTCTCAGAGAACAGTGTCCCTGGAGTTTTCTCACTTACATATCATCTGACACCATCCTGTTTTATACATTCATATGCATAGTTTTATACACTTGCTGATGCTCACACACATAAACCTATATATAGCTACCTGCTCATGTGTGTTCTTGGTCATGTAGACACAGACGTGCCACACCTCAGTCTCACACACTCACTGGCTCTGTGCCAGTCAGCATAGGCTAGGTTTTGCTGTATAACAAAACAGCCCCCAAGTCTCAGAGGGTTAGTACAACCAAATGAGCTTTTGCTCATGATACATGAGGGTTGGCAGGGTCTCTGCCTAGTCTGGCCACTCAGGGACCCCAGTGATGGAGGCTTCATACCAACATGCACTTTTCTTTTTTTTTTTTGAGATGGAGTCTTGCTCTGTTGCCAGGCTGGAGTGCAGTGGTGCCATCTCAGCTCACCTCTGCCTCCCGGTTCAAGCAATCCTCCTGCCTCAGCCTCCCAAGTAGCTGGGACTACAGGCACGTGCCACCACACCTGGCTAATTTTTATATTTTTAGTAGAGACAAGGTTTCACCATGTTGGCCAGGCTGGTCTCGAACTCCTGACCTCAAGTGATTCACCTACCTCGGCCTCCCAAAGTGCTAGGATTACAGATGTGAGCCACTGTGCCTGGCCCCAGCATGCACTTTTTTTTTTTTCTTTTCCGAGATGGAGTCTCGCTCTGTTGCCCAGGCTGTAGTGCAGTGGCACGATCTCGGCTTACTGCAACCTCTGCCGCCAGGTTCAAGTGATTCTCTTGCCTCAGCCTCCTAAGTAGCTGGGATTACAGGCACCCACGACCAGGCATGGCTAATTTTTGTATTTTTAGTAGAGACTGGGTTTCACCATGTTGACCAGGCTGGTCTTGAACTCCTGACCTCAGGTGATCTGTGTGCCTCAGCCTACCAAAGTGCTGGGATTACAAGTG
Source organism: Gorilla gorilla gorilla (assembly GCF_029281585.2). Taxonomy (NCBI): domain Eukaryota; kingdom Metazoa; phylum Chordata; class Mammalia; order Primates; family Hominidae; genus Gorilla; species Gorilla gorilla. Next base: position 15,928,525 of record NC_073244.2, on the reverse strand, counting down.
TGAGCCACTGCACCCAGCCCAACATGCCCTTCTGCAGTTGCTGAGGGAAGACTGTGGCATTGCACACTGGCTTGCCTCTTTTTTTCTTCATTGTTTCAGAGACAGGGTTTTGCTCTGTGCCCAGGCTGGAGTGCAGTGGTGTGATCACAGCTCACTGCAGCCTCCAACTCCTGGGCTTAAACAATCCTCCTGCCTCAGCCTCCTGAGTAGCTGGGAATATAAGTGTGCACCTCCATGCCCGATAAATTTTTAAAATATTTTGTAGAATAGGGGTCTTGCTATGTTGCCCAGGCTGTTCTCAAACTCCTGGCCTCAAGCAGTTCTCCTGCCTTGGCTTCCCAAAGTGCTGGGATTACAGGTGTGAGCCACCACACCTGGTCCACACTGGCTCTTAAAGTATTCACCTGGAAGTCACTGCCACTTAAAAGGCATTGGCTAAAGGAAGTCACGTGGCCACATTGGGGCAGTCCTACAGCCCCATCATGTGCCTAAGAGAAAAGAACTAGAAAATTTGTCAACAGTTCTGTTGACTACTGCAGTCTCTTACATGTTCCAACAGTTACTCACTCCTGTAGATACGTCCACATGCACACACTTTATTCCTTCTCACGGGCACCCATTCTCATGACCTGTTTCCTTCCTTGAGGCAGGGCAGGAGGCCACAGTGCCCACCCCCTCCCCCCAGAGTCTTCCATTAGCTTCAGATACATCAGAGGGATCTCCCTGTCTCTGTTGAGCTGGGGGTCCCAGGGGTAATGAGTTTCTGAGCCGCAGCTAGAGCTGGAGCTGAGAAAACAGTGCAGACACCTTCTCTGCCCCCGGAGTGGGTGGTATTTTTCCACAGACACTGGGGAAGAAGAATAATAGGTGCTGGTAGATCTCTCTATCAGCCGAGCGCCTTCCCCATCTTGCCAGCTGCAGCTTGGAAGAGGGGAGCCCAGAGGGAAGAGAAGGCAAAACCAGAGAGACCCCTGTCCTCCCGACCCGCGTGAGCTCCCAGCGCCACCGGGGACCCTTCGTTGTCCCCTCTCCTCCCCACTCCTCCTTCTGACTACTCAAATATTCCAAGGCAGGAAACTCATGAATATTTATAGAGGCCTGGCAGTGAGGCAGATATAAAAAAAAATTTGGAATTTATGAACCAGGATTCGTCTATAAATAACAGGTCTGTGGCTGGTGGGGTTCTTCCCTCACCCACAACATTGCTTCAACTGCAGCTCCAGCCCCATCCGAGGCTCACAGAGCCTCCCCTTCACACACATACACACAGCTTCACTGTGGATGCACAATTTCCCATCCGCCAGTGCATTGGCACACACACACGCATTCATACCCAGCCGAACACACAGACACGTGTTCACACCTGCCTGGGTCTGGCCCACTGCCTCCCTTCCACTCACAGACACCCCGATGCAAAGTGAGCCTGAATGCATCCTCCTCTGTCCACATTCGGGCTGATGCAGCCACTCACACTGCATCTGCACAAAACACACAGTTGGGCTGGGTATGGTGGCTTATGTCTGTAATCCCAATATTTTGAGAGGCTGAGGCAGGAGGATCGCTTGAGCCCAGGAGTTTGAGACCAGCCTGGGCAACATAGTGAGACCCCATCTCTACAAAAGAAGACAAACATTTACTAGGCATGGTGGCATGCACCTGTAGTCCCAGCTACTTGGGAGGCTGAGGTGGGAGGATTGCTTGAGCCTGGGATATTGACACTATGTGTGCTGTGATCGCGCCACTGCACTCCAGCCTGGGCAACAGAGCAAGAGCCTATCTCAAAAACAAAAAACAAAATACAAAAAACACACAGTTGCACACATACACACCATGGAGAGACACGTGGCCACAGCTCACTCCCTAACCCATGACCCAAGCACACCCCCTCCCCTCTCCGGGCCTCAGTTTCCTCACCCACATAAGGGGCACACTGAGAGTTCCTACCTCATATGGTTGTTGTGCAGAGTTGTTTTTTTTTTTTTTTTTTTGAGACGGAGTCTCGCTCTGTTGCCCAGGCTAGAGTGCAGTGGCGCAATCTCGGCTCACTGCAACCTCTGCCTCCCGGCTTCAAGCCATTCTCCTGCCTCAGCCTCCCGAGTAGCTGGGACTACAGGCACCCGCCACCATGCCCCGCTAATTTTTTATATTTTTAGTAGAGATGGGGTTTCACCGTGTTAGCCAGAATGGTCTTGATCTCCTGACCTTGTGATCCGCCCGCCTCGGCCTCCCAAAGTGCTGGGATTACAGGCGTGAGCCACCGCGCCCGGCAGAGTTTTAAAAATAACAAATGGATACCAGGTGCCTGTTGTGTGCAAGATGATCTATTTTAAGTGCTAGCAACACAGCAGTGAACAAAAACAGGTAAAAACTCCTGCCTGACATTCTGGAGGGGAAGAAAGATAATTTGCAAAATTAATGCATAAATGATGTGGCGGAAGCAGATGGAGTAGGGAAGTGGATGGGGGCTGCTGGGGCACTTGTAGTTCTGGCCAGGGGAGATCAGGGAAGGTTTGTTTTTTGTTTTTTTTTTTTTGAGATAAGGTCTCACTGTCGCCCAGACTGGAGTGTAGTTGCATGATCTCAGCTCACCGCAACCTCCGCCCCCCAGGCTCAAGCGATTCTCCTGCCTCAGCCTCCCGAGTAGCTGGGATTACAGGCACGCACCACCACACCCAGCTAATTTTTGTATTTTTAGTAGAGACGGGGGTTTCACCATGTTAGCCAGGCTGGTCTCGAACTCCCGACCTCAAATGATCCACCCGCCTCAGCCTCCCAAAGTGCTGGGATTACAGACATGAGCCACTGCGCCCGGCCAGCAGGGAGGGTCTTTTGAGACAATGACATTTCAGTAAGGGTCTGAAGGAGGTGGAAGGACATTTCAGGCAGAGGGGATAGCCAGTGCAAAGAGGTGATATAGAAGAAATATGTTTGGGGTTTTGCAGGAACAGTGTGGCTGGAACAGAGTGAGTGAGAGGGAGAGTGGAAGGAAGTGAGGGCAGGGAGGTGATGGGACAGATTGTGAAGGAGTTACGTGCCTTAGGGAGAACTCTACTTTGAGACAAGGAGAGATCATGGCTCACCACAGCCTCGACCTCCCAGGCTCAAGTGATCCTCCCACTTCAGCCTCCTGTGTAGAAGGGACTACAGACACATGCCACCACTTCCGGCTTATTTTTTAATTTTTTGTAGAGATGGGGTCTCACTATGTTGCCTAGGCTGGTCTCAAACTCCTGGGCTCAAGTGATCCTCTCGCCTCAAAATACTGGGATTACAGGTGTAATCACGCTTGGCTGAGGATTTGGGCTTTTAACCCAGGGAAGATGGGAGCCATGGAGGGTTCTCAGCACGGGAGAGACTCAATGTGATTCAGGTGTTCACAGGTGCTCTCTGGCTGCTGTGGGGGAAGCAGACTGTGGGGGCAAGTAGGGGGAACTGGGAGACAACGGAAGGGATGAACTCTGCTGGTTCAGGTGAGCAATGCCAGGGGCTTGACCATGGAGATGGCCATCAAGAGGGTAGAGCAATGGGTAGATTCTAAAGGTAAGTCTGATGCATTGGTATAAGAGAGAGGGTGGGCCGAGTGCGGTGGTTCACGCCTGTAATCCCCACACTTTGGGAGGCCGAGGCAAGTGGATCACTTGAGGTTAGGAGTTTGAGACCAGCCTGGCCAACATGGAGAAACCTCGTCTCTACTAAAAATACAAAAATTAGCTGGGGGTGGTGGTGTGTGCCTGTAATCCCAGCTACTCGGGAGGCTGAGGCAGGAGAATCGCTTTAACCTGGGAGGTGGAGGTTGCTGTAAGCCAAGATCACACCACTGCACTCCAGCCTGGGCGACAAGAGCGAGACTCCATCTAAAAAAAAAATGAAAGAAAAAGAAAAATTGGGTGAATGCTGTTTGCAAGTGAATGTACTTAAACGATTTATTCTTGAATGCCAGAGATGTTTATTGAACACCTGCTGCGTGCCAGGCACTGTTCTGTTTTGAGGACACAGCAATGAACAAAGTGATAAAAATTCCTGCCCTTTGGGGAGTGTACATATGAGAGCGACAGACAAGAAATAATATGAGGCCAGGCACGGTGGCTCACACCTGTAATCCCAACACTGGGAGGCCGAGGCAGGCGGATCACCTGAGGTCAGGAGTTTGAGACCAGCCTGGCCAACATGGTGAAACCTTCTCTCCACTAAAAATACAAAATTAGCCAGGCGTGGTGGCACATGCCTGTAATCCCAGCTACTTGGGAGGCTGAGGCAGGAGAATCGCTTGGACCCAGGAGGCAGAGGTTGCAGTGAGCCGAGATTTAAAAAAAAGAAAGAAAGAAAAAGAAACGAGATAAATGTAAGGTGCGGAAAAATGCATCAGGGATGGTCCTGGAGCATGACAGGGGCTGCACATGCAGACGAGGCAAATTGGGCGGAATCGAGGATGCATTTCGAAGTGAGGGCTGCTTTCGGGGTTGTGCAGGATGGATTGCCTATTTAGGTGGAAATGACAGAACTCGGTGCCGGGGTGTGAATGTGAACCTGAAGGGACACTGACATAAATACCCTCTTAGGGCCCAGTGCGGTAATACCAACATGTTGGGAGGCCAAGGTGGGCAGATCACCTGAGGTCAGGAGTTCGAGACCAGCCTGGCCAACATGGTGAAACCCCATTTCTACTAAAAATACAAAAAATTAGCTGGGCATGGTGGTGTGTGCCTGTAATCCCAGCTACTCGGGAGGCTGGGGCAGGAGAATCACTTGAACCTGGAAGGCAGAGGTTGCAGTGAGCCAAGATCACTCCATTGTACTCCAGCCTGGGCAACAAGAGCGAAACTCTGTCTCAAAAAAAAAAAAAACCCTCTTAGGTTGAACGTTCATCATTTCCCCCATTTTAGGTTGGGTTCCTGAGAAGCAGAACTAGAGACGTAAGTTTCCAGCACTTTTTTTTTTTCTTTTTTGAGACAGGGTCTTGCTCCGTTGCCCAGGCTGGAGTGCAGGGGTGCAATCATGGCTCACTGCAGCCTCAACCTTCTGGGCTCTAGCGATCCTCCCACCTCAGCCTCCCATGTAGCTGGGACTACAGGTGTGCGCCACCACACCTGGTTAATTTTTTAATCTTTTGTAGAGACAGGGTCTTGCTGTGTTGCCTAGCCTGGTCTTAAACTCCTGGGCTCAATGATCCTCCTGCCTCGGCCTCCCAAAGTACTGGGATTACAGGCATGAGCCACCGTGCCTGACTGTGGAGCACATAATTGAAAGTCAGGGCAGGGGTGAGGGGAGCAGGACCTGGAAGAGAATAGATTGAGCAAAGATGAGATCCTAGGTAAAGTCCCGGTTTGGCTTGCTCCACAAGGGTGGGGGGACACTGTGGAGTTATCTCACCATGAGAAAAGGAGTGGACTTTTTACCCCTGCAACAGTCATTAGCTGCCCCTGGGAGTAGGTGACACCTCCCAAGCATCTCCAAGGTGTGGTGGCTCCCAAAAGCCATGGGCAGGTCTCCAGAGAAGATCACAGCTGCTAGCAATGAGCCGCCGTGCTCAGCAGCTGCAGGGTGGGTACATCTAGGCAGTCAGGAGCTCTGGGCAGAGCCCCAGGAGCATCTCCCACACTCCCCCAGCCCTAACGAGGGGGGTCATAGGAGCACCAGGCATTTATGCCAATCACAGCGTGGATGTCTGACACCAGACCCTGTTCTCAGCTCTCTCGGGATGAAAACCAGGCCTACTTGGCACTGGGGCTCCTCTGACACAGCTGAGACTTTTTCCGGATTCATTAACTGCCGGAGACTCAGCCCTCTGCCTCCCAGTCTGGGAATTGCAGAAGGGACCAAAAGGAAGAGACGCTGCCTCTAAATGGGTCAGAATCACTCACTCAACAGTAAGGCACTACTATCACTCCCATTTTGCAGGTGGGGAAAGTGAGGCACAGAGAGGTTAAGTCACTTTCCCATGGTCACACAGCTAGAAAGAGAAGCCGGGTTTTGAATTTCAAGTTGTCAGCCTCCAGGGTCCATGTGCTTCACAGCTACACTCAACTACCTTTGACTCCATGACCCCTTCAAAACCCAGAGCCCCTGTATCCACCCTTTGATGGGAGAGGAAGGAGGAAGAGAGCAGACAGAGGGTGTTGGGGAGTCGGGGAGGAAGGGGTCACATGGAAAACTTGGAGTATACAGGAAGCATTCATTCATTCATTCATATCTTAATGCCTGTCCATTGTCTCCAGCATCTGCTGGTGTTGGGACCATAGCATGGAAGAAGAAAGACTCAGCCCTGCCCTTTTGGAGCTCACATCCTAATGGGGCATGCAGACACCCACCATGCAAGGAAAAGAATAAAATATAAGAACCTTGTGGAGGGAAGGGGCAGGGAGCTGTGGAGATGTGCACAGGAGGGAACACAGACCTATCTTAGATGATGGAGAAGGCTTCCTGGAGGTGGTGGTGTTTGCTGTGAGCCCTGAAGAATGCCTAGAACTGGCGAGTCCTAGCTGTAGAAACACCAGCATCTCTACAGTCCCATAGACCTGGGGCTGGAGTGCAGTGGCACAATCTCGGCTCAGTGCAACCTCCACCTCCCAGGTTCAAGTGATTCTCCTGCATCAGCCTCCCGAGTAGCTGGGACTACAGGCACCTGCCACCACACCCGGCTAATTTTATATATTTTTGGTAGAGATGGGATTTCACCATGTTGGCCAGGCTGGTTTCGAACTCCTGACCTTGTGATCCACCTGCCTCAGCCTCCCAAAGTGCTGGGATTACAGTCCTGAGCCACTGTGCCTGGGCTTTTTTTTTTTTTTTTTTTAAATTTTTGAGACAGGGTCTCACTCTGTCACCCAGGCTGGAGTGCAGTGGCATGATCACAGCTCATTGCAGCCTCAACCTCCCTGGGCTCAGGTGATCCTCCTCTATCAGCCTCCCAAGTAGCTGGGACTACAGGTGTGCACCACCACGCCTGGCTAATCTATGTATTTTTGTTAGAGACGGAGGTCTCACTATGTTACCCAGGCTGGTCTTGAACTCCTGGGCTCAAGCCATCCTTTCACCCCGGCCTCCCAAAGTGCTGGGATTATAGGTGTGAGCCACCATGCCCAGCTAAGACTACTGTGATTTTAAGCTCTGTGTGCGCAGGCATTCGTTCAACCTCCGTGACTGCCCTAAGAGGGGGATGCTGCTGTTCACCTCGTTTTACAGATGGGGAAACTGGCGCACCATGAGGCTTAAGTCACTTGTCTGAGGTCATGGCTAGGAGGTGGTGCGATGAGGTCCCCCATGCACACATCGTGCATGCAAAATGCCTGGCACACGGGCAATGCTTGACTAGACTGGTGAAGATGTTATTACGTGCTGGATGCTGCTCTTTGGTGCATGCCATGACTAGAGGTGATACTGAAGTGCGTGCTCGGCCGGGGATGGATGCAGGCGCTGGCGGGTACAATGCAGGCTGATTGAAGGCCCTCTGAGTCCTGCCACCTGGCAGAGCAGTCTTCAGCCTCCTCTGGCTCCACTCCCAGCCCTGGAGAAGCTGGGGGGCCAAGGGCCTCTCTCCGGCAGCTTTGACTGGGAGCAGCTGCTCAGTGCTTAGCCAGGATTGATTTCCCTTTAAGCAGCCCATTCTCGCTAACAAAGGTCTCCGGTGACCCAGGTGGCCGCCACTACCCCCTCCCCTCCAAGCAGAGGACGTGCCTGCCTCTAGGCTGGAGCTGTTTTCTGCCTCTGAGATTGATTCATTTGAAAGTCTTGGGCTTACCCAGAGGGATGGGCTGAGTCAGCCTGGATATGCTTACCTGGAATTTGTTGGATTTTTGCCTGTGTTTTGCCCTGGCCAGTTCACCTTTCATGATCTCCTTCTTGGCCACGTCCTTTTTTTTTTTTGAGATGGAATCTCGCTCTTGTCACCCAGGCTGGAGTTCAGTGGTGCGATCTCGGCTCACTGTAACCTCCACCCCCGGATTCAAGTGATTCTCCTGCCTCAGCCTCCCAAGTAGCTGGGACTACAGGCACTTGCCACCACTCCTGGCTAATTTTTTTTGTATTTTTTTTTTTTTTAGTAGAGATGGGGTTTCACCATGCTGGCCAGGCTGGTCTCGACCTCCTAACCTCATGTAATCCACCCACCTTGGCCTCCCAAAGTGGGGGGATTACAGGTATGAGCCACCGCGCCTGGCTTTTTTTTTTTTTAATTTTTTTTAATAGATAGGGTCTTGCTCTGTTCCCCAGGCTGGAATGCAGTGGCACAATCATAGCTCACTCCTGAGCTCAAACAATCCTCCCACCTCAGCCTCCCGAGTTGCTGAGGCTATAGGCATGCACCACCATGCCCAGCTAATTTTTTAATTTTTTGTAGACACAGCGTCTCACTACGTTGCCCAGGCTGGTCTCAAACTCCTGAGGCCAAGTGATCCACCCACCTCGGCCTCCCAAAATGCTGGGATTACGAGTGTGAGCCACCGCCCAGCCCCTGACCACATTCCTACCCCACTCACACACAGCTATGGGCTGAATTGTGTGTTTCCACCCCCCAAAAATTCATGTATTTAATTCTTTTTTTTTTTTTTTTTTGAGACGGAGTCTCGCTCTGTCGCCCAGGCTGGAGTGCAGTGGTGCGGTCTTGGCTCACTGCAAGCTGCAGCTCCCGGGTTCACGCCATTCTCTTGCCTCGGCCTCCCAAGTAGCTGGGACTACAGGCGCCCGCCACCTTGCCCGGCTAATTTCTTTTATTTTTAGTAGAGACGGGGGTTTCACTGTGTTAGCCAGGATGGTCTCGATCTCCTGACCTCGTGATCCACCCACCTCGGCCTCCCTAAGAGCTGGGATTACAGGCGTGAGCCACCGCGCCTGGCCTTTTTTTTTCTTTTTTGAGACAGGGTCTCGCTCTGTCACCCAGGCTGGAGTGCAGTGGCGTTATCACAGCTCACTGCAGCCTTGACCTCCCTGGGCTGAGGTGATCCTCCCTCCTTAGCCTCCCGAGTAGCTGAGACTACTGGTGCGAGCCACCACACCTGGCTAATTTTTGTATTTTTTGTAGAGATGAGGTTTTGCCATGTTGCCCAGGCTAGTCTCAAGTAATTGCCTGGGCTCAAGCCATCCACCCGCCTCGGCCTCCTCCCACGGTGTTGGGATTACAGGCGTGAGCCACCACGCCCAGCCCATATGTTTAATTCTTAACACCCAGTACCTCACAATGAATGTGACTGTATTTGGAGGTGGGGTTTTTTTAAGAGGTGATTAAATTAAAATGAGGCCTTTGGAATGGGCCCTAATCCAACATGACTCATGTCTGTATAAGAAAAGGAGATTAGGTCTGGGTGCAGTAGCTCACACCTGTCATCCCAGCACTTTGGGAGGCTGAGGTGGGAGGATCACTTGACAGCAGGAGTTCAAGACCAGCCTGGGCCACACAGCGAGTCCCCCAACTGTAAAAAAAAAAAATTAAAAATTAGTGGGACATGGTGGCATGCACATGTAGTCCCAGCTACTCGGGAGACTGAGCTGAGAGGATCCCTTGAGTCCAAGAGGTTGAGGCTGCAGTGAGGCTTGAAGGAACCAACCCTGCTGACACCTCGACTTCTGACTTCCAGCCTCCAGAACTGTGAGACAATGCATTTTTGTTGCTTATGCTGCCCAGCCTGGGATACTCAGTCAAGGCAGCCTGAGCAAACTCACATGCACGCCCTTGGAAGTTTCCTACCCTTGAGTCCATCTTAGAGTCCATCTCTCAGTAGCCCTGCCTGGCCAGGCTCCTGCATAACATCACTGTATAGGGCAGGGTCCCAGGAAAAAGCATAGTTCCTTCAAAAGGGATTCCAGAGGACAATTCTCTGGAATGAAATGACTGTTTTCAGAGATGTGGGCAAGGTTAATAGAAGGAACAAAGGGAAGTTGAAAATCCCTGGGGTTGCCGGGCACAGTGGCTCATGACTGTAATCCCAGCACTTTGGGAGGCCGAGGCAGGCAGATCACTTGAGGTCAGGAGTTTGAGGCCAGCTGGCCAACATGGCAAAACCCCGTCTCTACTAAAAATACAAAAATTTGCCAGGTGTGGTAGTAGATGCCTGTAAATTCAGCTGCTTGGGAGGCTGAGGCAGGAGAATTGCTTGAACCTGGGAGGCAGAGGCTGCAGTGAGCCTACGTCGCATCACTGCACTCCAGCCTGGGTGACAGAGCAAGACTCTGTCTCAGAAAATCCCTGGGGTCTGCAGCTGAGAGGAGCTATTGCTACCCCCAGGCCACAGAGACAGCGCCAAAGCTGCAGAAACGTGTGTTTGTTTACTAGATCTGCTGTCATGAAGTGCTTCGGGCTGGGTGGCTTAAACAACAGAAATTTAATTTCTCACAATCCTAGAGGCTTGAAGTCTGAAATCAAAGCAGTTTCTTTTGAGGCCTCTCTCATTGGCTTGCAGGTGGCCACCTTCTTACTGTATCTTCACATGGTCTTTTCCTATGTGTGTGTCTTCATCTCCTCTTTTATTTATTTGTATTATTTATTTATTTTTAGAGATGGGGTCTCGCTCTCTTGCTCAGGTTGGAGTGCAGTGGTGTGATCACAGCTCACTGCAACCTCAAACACCTGGTCACAAGTGATCCTCCCACCTTAGCCTCCTAAAGTGCTGGGATTACAGGTGCACCCCATCACACCTGGCCCCAACTCCTCATTGAACAACTTTCAGGTTCCTCTGTTTGCCATGCATCTTCCTACTAGAGCAGAAGCTTTATGAGGTTGGGGATGTCTGCCCGTCTCCTGGACAGTAGTGACCCCAGTACCTAGAACAGTGCCTGGCACATAGTGGGTGCTCAGTAAATATTTCTGGGATGAACGGATGCTCTGCCCTCCCTGCCTTTGCCCATGCTGACTCTCGCTCCTACATCCGTAAACTTAGCTATTGCATCTTCCAGAAGGCCATTGCTATACCCTCAAAACCAAGCTCTGGGCCAGGCACAGTGGCTCGCATCTGTAATCCTGGCACTTTGGGAGGCCGAGGTGGGAGGATCACTTGAGCTCAACAGTTTAAGACCAGACCGGGCCCAGTGGCTTATGCCTGTAACCCCAGCACTTTAGGAGGCCGAGGTGGGAGGATCACCTGAGGTCAGGAGTTCGAGACCAGCCTGGCCAACATGATGAAACCTTGTCTCTACTAAAAATACAAAAATCAGCCAGGCATGGTGGTGTGCACCTGTAGTCCCAGCTACTCAGGAGGCTGAGCCAGGAGACTCACCTGAACCCAGGAGACGGAGGTTGCAGTGAGCCGAGATCTTGCCTCTGCACTCTAGCCTGGGTGACAGAGTGAGACTCCACCTCGAAAGACAAAAAAAAGAGAGTTCAAGACCAGCCTGGGCAACATAGCCCAGGCTCTTAAAAATTTAAATATAATTTTTAAAAATTAAAAAACTTAGCCAGGCGTGGTGGCGCACACCTGGAGTCCCAGTGTATTAGTTCGTTCTCATACTGCTATAAAGAAATACCTGACACTGGGTAATTTATAAATAAAAGAGGTTTAATTGGCTCACAGTTCCACAGGCTGTACAGGAACCATAGCTGGGGAGGCCTCAGGAAACTGACATTCATGACGGGGTGAAAGGGAAGCAGGCGGGTTTTACATGGCCAGAGCAGGAGCAAGAGAGAGACTGGGGGAGGTGCTACACATGTTTAAACAACGAGAGCTTGGCTGGGTGCGGCGGCTCACGCCTGTAATCCCAGCACTTTGGGAGGCCGAAGTGGGCAGATCACCTGAGGTTGGGAGTTGGTGACCACCCTGACCAACATGGAGAAACCCCGTCTCTACTAAAAGTACAAAATTAGCCAGGCGTGGTGGCGCATGCCTGCAATCCCAGCTACTTGAGAGGCTGAGGCAGGAGAATCGCTTGAACCCGGGAGGCGGAGGTTGCAACGAGCCGAGATTGCGCCATTGCACCTGGGTAACAAGAGTGAAACTGTCTCAAAATAAATAAACAAACAAACAGTGAGATCTCATAAGAACTCACTCCTTATCAGGAGAACAGCAAGGGGAAACCTAGCCCCATGATCCAGTCACCTCCCACCGGGCCCCTATTCCAGCATTGGGGATTACAATCTGACATGAGATTTGAACGGGACACAAATCCAGACCCTATCACTCAGCCACTCAGGAGGCTGAGGTGGGAGGATCGCTTGAGTCCAGGAGGTTGAGGCTGCAGTGAGCCATGACTGCGCCACTGTGCTCCAGCCTGGGCTACCGAGTCTCAAATAAACAAGCAAACAAAAAATTCAGGCTCTGGAGCCCAGAGCTAGAGCCTAGCTCTTCCAGTGTTCCGTGCTTCCCCGCATCGTGGCACTTATCACACCCTGTTATAATTGCCTCTTCCTTTTTCTTTCTTCCTTGCTTATCTGTGAATGTGGGGAAGCTGTGGAGGGTGCTGTCCTATCTGGAAAACAGCCACTGGTATTTCCTGAGCACTCTCTCTGAACCAGTGCTTGAAGCACTTCCGCTGTATTAGCTCGCTGGAGCCTCAAAATGCCGACAGGGTCATCTCATCACCTACTGCCAGTTTCCCTGCTTGAGAAATGAAACTGATGCCAGGTGCTCATGTCTGTAATCCCAGCTACTAGGGAGGCTGAGACAGGAGAACTGCTTGAACCTGGGATGTGGAGGCTGCAGTGAGCTGAGATTGTGCCATTGCACTCCAGCCCGGGTGACAAGAGTGAAACTCCATCTCAAAAAAAGAAAAAAAAAAAAAAAAGAAGAAGAGAAATGAAACTGAGGCTCAGAGAGAGTCACTTGTCCAGGGTAACACAGAGCCAAGATTGAAGCTCAGATGGTCCGGCCCACCTTTCTGTGTTCCCAGTCAGCACCGATTTGCTTATTTTTATTCCATAGGCAATTCTGTCACACTCCCTTGAATATCACGTTGCGTATGTGTCCCGGCCTGTTTGCTGTTACTATAACAGACTACCACAGATTGGGTAATTTATAAAGGGCTGGGTGTGGTGGCTCACGCCTGTAATCCGAGCATCTAGGCAGCCAAGGTGGGAGGGTTGCTTGAGCCCAGGAGTTCAAGAACCACCTGGGCAATGTGGCCAGACCCCATGACTACACAGATTTTTTAAATTAGCCAGATGTGGTGGCACGTGTGTAGTCCCAGCTACTCAGGAGGCTAAGGCAGGGGGACCGACTGAGCCTGGAATGTTGAGACTGTGATGAGTCAGGATCGCATCATTGCACTCCAGCCTGGGCAACAGAACCAGACCTCATCTGTAAAATAATCAATTAATTAATCTTTCTTAAAAAAAAAAAGAAAGAAAAATTTATTTTTCCAGTTCTGGAGACTGGGAAGTCCAAGGGCATAGCACCAGCCTCTGGCAAAGGTTATCCCATGGCCAAAGGGCTGAAGGCAAAAGTGACACAGAGAGAGGAAATTGGACCAAAATCATTCTTGTTGTCAATAGCCCACTCCCATGATAACTAACCCACTTCCCTGATAATGGCATTAATTCACCTAACCTCATCTTTAAAGGTGCTACCTCTCAACACTGTTACTTTTTTAATTTTTTATTTTTATTTTATTTTATTGTATTTATTTATTTATTTATTTATTTATTTATTTATTTTTGAGACAGAGTTTCTCTCTTGTTGCCCAGGCTGGAGTGCAATGGCACAATCTTGGCTCACTGCAACCTCTGCCTCCCGAGTTCCAGCCATTCTCCTGCCTCGGCCTACAGAGTAGCTGGGATTACAGGCATGTGCCACCACGCCTGGCTAATTTTGTATTTTTAGTAGAGACGGGGTTTCTCCATGTTGGTCAGGCTGGTCTTGAACTCCTGACCTCAGATGATCTGCCCGCCTCAGCCTCCCAAAGTGCTGGGATTACAGGTGTGAGCCACCGCACCTGGCCATATTTTTTTTTTTTTTTTTTTTTTTGAGATGGAGTCTCACTCTGTCGCCAAGGCTGGAGTGCAGTGGCACCATCTCGGCTCATCACAACCTTCACCTACCTGGTTCAAGCGATTCTCATCCCTCAGCCTCCTGAGTAGCTGGGATTACAGGCGCCCGCCATCACGCCCAGCTAATTTTTGTATTTTTACTAGAGGCAGGATTTCTCCATGTTGGCCAGGCTGGTCTCGAACTCCTGGCCTTAAGTGATCTGCCCCCCCTTGACCTCCCAAAGTGTTGGGATTACAGGCGTGAGCCACCGCACCCAGCCTCTGAAGTAGCTATTCTTCTGTTTCTTTACTTCTCTAATAAACTTGCTTCCACTTTAAATAAATAAATAAATAAAATGGATTACGTTTCCAACACATGAATTTTGCGGGGACACATTCAAACCATAACATTACGTTAAGCCATTCTGATATATTAACAACCACCTCATGACATCAGTACTATTCTTAGCTATATACTCTAACTGGGGGAACGGAGGCACAGGATGGTTAAGTCAGTAGCCCAAGGTCACACGGCAGACCTGAGGCTTGAACCTAGGAGACCCTTAATGACCACGTCCTCCCACCTCCACTGGGGGAATTGAATGCATTTGAGACTCATTTCTTTGAAACCCTGGAATGTGTGTTGGAGGTGTAGCCAAGGGATAAAGGGTTTGGACCCAGAGTGGACTTGCCACCCGCAGGGGCACACGGGGAACCTAGCAGGAAGGAGCCCTTGGAGGTGGGTTTTCAGGAGTCCTGGTACCTGGCTGTCTGTTATTGGCAGGTTGATCAATGTCACCTCCTGGCTGTGCTGTCCAGCCTTCGAGGCCTCCCTCCAGCCGCCACCTGGGGGACTCGCAGCAAACACTTCCATTTTGTACGGGGGTGTCCCTGGCTATCGGTGTGAAATGCCTCAGCCAGCCATGGAAGTTAAATGTCCCCCATGACGACCTTTTCCACACGCTGACGGATCGATTTCAGAAATCCATCTCCGGCCAACGCGCCCGGCCCCAGCCCCTACCGCGGGCGCTGATGGCTGCAAATTTATATCCAGGCCAGAAATTGAATTCCTGTAAGTTGAAGGAACTATCTGAAAAGCTCACCCAGGCTCATTTTTACATATGAAAAACTTCAGGCAAGAGATTAAATTGGGGCCAGTGTCTCCCAGCAGTAGGGACCTTGGTGGCGGGGAGATGAACTCGCTGAGGACAGCTTCTTTAGATTCTCTGCCTTCAGCTTGGCCTCCTGGGGCTGAGAAATAAAAAGCAGTGAGACCTGTAGGCCTGCATGGCTAAAGGGATTCCCACTTCTGACCAGCTAATGTTAGAAAAGGGACATGCTCTGTGTACCCAAGGCAGGCTTTTGGTCCCTGTGGTAGCTATTGAGCTATTCAGAGGGACAGGAAATAAAACTGCTAATTCGGGCCAGGTGCAGTGGCTCATACCTGTAATCCCAGCACCTTGGGGAGGCCGAGGTGGGAGGATTGCTTGAGCTCAGGAGTTCCAGACAGGGCGATACCCTGTCTCTGTGAGAAAAAACAAACAAACAAAAACAACAACAACAACAACAAACAACCAGATGTGCTGGTAAGTGCCTGTGGTCCCAGCTACCCGGGAGGCTGAGGTGGGAGGATCACCTGAGCCAGGGAAGTCGAAGCTGCAGTGAGTCGTGATCGTGCCACTGCACTCCAGCCTGTCTCAAAAAAAAAAAAAGCTGCTAATTCATCTTCATCCCCGGCCAGGCCCCTGCACCAGCTCCTAAGGCCACCTCAGTCCCAGCAAATTGGCGAGGTTCTAATTAAGCTTCCTTGGGCTGTGGCAGAGAGGACATCAGAGTCTGTGGATCATTCCAGAACCCTCGCTCTTCCCTGCCCCCTGCCAGAGGCATGAAGGCTGGGGAAGGAGAAGCAGATAAATCAAGTGACAGCTCCGTGAAGGAAGAAACCCCATCTTGCTAGAAAGATCTCTCTCGCCTGCCTTGAAAAAATGAGACTGATGCAAATGCGGCTGCTTCTCTTTGGTACAAAAGCCCTTAAATATTAAAGAAATGAATCCTTGATGTCTACAAAGAAAGGATCAAAAACAAATCTTTCTGAAAGGAGAAAAGCTTTTATTTCGCCGTGAACTCTTCTAGATCTAGCCTCTGGCAGGGATGCCTGCGGAACAGGGAGCACAGGAAGATAAAGCTCTCAGTGATGGCCATTCAATATTTGTTCATTTAGGAAGCGTCTGAAGCAGCTACTGCATTGGGTTACAGGCTGGGGAAACGTCCAGCAAAGTGAGGCCACAGTTCCTGCCCTCAGAAGCCAGTAGGGGACGGGTGCAGTGTCTCATGCCTGTAATCCCAGCACTTTGTGAGGCCGAGGCAGGAGGATTACTTGAGCTCAGGAGTTCAAGACCAGTCTGGGCAACACAGCAAGACCCTGTCTCTAAAAAATAAAATAAAAGACTGGGTGCGGTGGCTCATGCCTGTAATCCCAGCACTTTGGGAGGCCAGGGTGGGTGGATCACTTGAGGTCAGCAGTTTGAGACCAGCCTGGCCAACATGGTGAAACCCCATCTCTATTAAAAATAGAAAAGTTAGCCAGGCATGGTGGTGCACACCTGTAGTCCCAGCTACTTGGGAGGCTGAGGCAGGAGAATCGCTTGAACCCAGGAGGTAGAGGTTGCAGTGAGCCGAGATGGCTCCACTGCACCCCAGCCTGGGTGACAGAGGGAGACTCTATCTCAAAAATAAATAAGTAAATAAAATAAAAGCCGGTGGTGGCTGGGCATGATGGCTTATGTCTATAATGCCACCACTTTGGGAGGCTTAGGTGGGAGGGTCACTTAAGGTCAGGAGTTTGAGTCTAGCCTGGGCAACATAGTGAGACCCCCATCCCTCTTTAAAAAAAAAAAAAAAAAAAGGCCAGTGGGGCATTCTCCAAAACTCCCTGGCCAGTAATCCTCAAAACTGTCAAGGTCAGAAAAAACAAGACAGAAACGTCATAGACCAGATAAGTCTAAAGACATGTGATAACCACTCAGTGTAACGTGGGATCCTGCATTAGATTCTGGACCAGAAAAAGCACTCAAGTGGGAAAACTGGGGAATTTCAATAAAGTCTAGAGTTTAGTTAATAGTAATGGATGCACGGATGTTGATTTCTTAGTTGTGACAAGTGTATCATGGTTATGTAAGATGTAATAACAGGGAAGGCAGGATGAGAGGTACACAGGAGCTCTCTGTATTATTGTTGTAACTTTTCTGTAAACCTAAAATAATTCCAAAAGTAAAAGTTGATTAGGTAGGCATGGTGGCCCACACCTGTAATTTCGGCGCTTTGGGAGACCGAGATGGGAAGATTGCTTGAGGTCAGGAGTTCGAGACTAGCTTGGGAAACATAGTGAGATCCTGTCTCTACAAAAAAAAAAAAAAAAAAAAATTAGCTGGGCATGATAGTGTACATCGGTAGTCCCAGCTACTTGGGAGGCTAAGGTGGGAGGATTGCTCGGGTCTGGGAGGTTGAGGCTGCAGTGAGCCATGATCATACCAATGTGGGACACGGCCTGGGGGACAGAGCAAGACCCTATCTCAAAACAAAAATAAAAATAAAAAAAGTATCAGGGTGTGGTGGCACACACCTGTGGTCTCAGCTACTCCGGAGGCTGAAGCAAGAGAACTGCTTGAGCCTAGGAGGCTGAAGATGCAGCGAGCTATGATCATGCCCCTGCACTCCAGCCTGGGCAACTGCTTGAGACCCTGCTTCTTAAAAAACCAAAAATGTTGGCCAGGTGTGATGGCTCACGCCTGTAAACACAATACTCTGGGAGGCTGAGGCAGGTGGATCCCTTCAACCCAGGAGTTCAAGACCAGCCTGGGCAACATGGTGAAACCCCGTCTCTACAAAAAATACAAAAATTAGCCTGGCGTGGTGGTGGGCACCTATAGTCCCAGCTACTCAGGGAGCTGAAATGAGAGGATGGCTTGAGCCTGGGAGGTGGAGGTTGCAGTGAGCAGTGATCGCGCCGTGATTACGCCACTGCACTCCAGCCTGCGCGGCAGAGTGAGACCCTGAAGGAAGTGACTCTTGTCCTCCCAGCATAGTGGCTGAGAATCTGATAGGCTGGCATCCAAATCCCAGCTCTGTGAATTTGGGTAACTTGACTTTTCTCTGTATCTCAGTTTTCCCATCTGTAGAATGGAGCTAGTGTTAGTACCTACCATGAGATGGGGCTCTAAGGATTGAATTTTGGTAATATTTGCAAAGCAACTAAGAAGAGCGAGCTCTACAAGTGTTAAGTAAAATATGAAATTCAGAATGGGAGTAGAGCTTGGGGAGGGATGGATGGACAGATGAATGAATGGATGGATGGATAGATGGATGGATGTATATAAATGGATGGTTGGATGAATGAATACTAGTGAATGGATGGTTGGATGGATGAATGAATGAATGGGTAAATAGATAAATGGATGAGCAGATGAATGAATGGATGGATAGATGGATGAATGGGTGGAAAGGTGAATGAATGGATGGATGAATGAATATGTGGATTCACAGTCACTTTCTATCCTGACCCCTCCCCAAGCCACAAGGCTCTTCCAGGCAAAACCCCAGTTCTCAGGCTGAGGGAGGCCCCAGGCGGTTCCCAGGCTTCCAGCATGGCGTGGGTGAACTAATCACTTTTTTTTTTTTTCTTTTGAGACAAGGTCTCGCTCTGTCACCCAGGTTGGAGTGCAGTGGCGTGATCTCGGCTCACTGCAACCTCTGCCTCCCAGGCTCAGGCGATCCTCCCACCTCAGCCTTCTGAGTAGCTGGGACCACAGGCTCGTGCCACCATGCCTGGCTAAATTATTTTGTATTTTTGGTAGAGACAGGGTCTTACCATATTGCCCAGGCTGGTCCCGAACTCCTAAGCTCAAGCCATCTGCCTGCCTTGGCCTCCCGAAGCGCTGGGAATGCAAGCATGAGCCACAGCGCCTGGCTGATATCTTCTTTAAGGCGTGTCAAGCTTATCACTCAGGGGATATTTGCCCAATACCTCAAGGTTTGACAAGAGCAGGCTGCTATTATCTCAAGCTTTCCAAAGGGACGTGGCCCCCTGTCATGGCTCAGACGTAGCAGACAGGCACATTCTCCATCATTCATCACGGCCCTCCTGCCATTCTCGCAGTCAGAGAGAAGCCACAGCCTCTGCCTAGCCTACTGGGCACCTGTCTGCAGCCTAATCTCAGGTGATCCTTCCCTAGGACGAACAACAGAAGCAAGCTCCGTGGCAGAAAGGGGAAATTCACGGTAGACCTGTGAAGGTGTTTGCTCTCTGTCCCACTGGTTCATCAGCATCCTCATTCAACAAACATACCTTGTGCCAGGTTCTGAGGATCAGGGATGAATTGTTTGCAAAGCAAACAAAACTCCCCGCTCCCCTGTGGTTTCCTTTCCCAGCATAGAGGCAGGCCTGGAGCCAGCATTCCCACCAGTGAGGCCCTCCTAATGGCGACTATGATCAGGGCTTGGAGGAGGACAGGAGAGGTGCCGCAAGCCAGTGTAGACTGTGGAACCAGATGGCCTGTGTTCGAATTCCAGCTACACCACTTACAGGCAGTGATGCTTTGGCAAAGAGCTTTTTTTTTTTTTTTGAGAGCAGAGTCATGCTCTGCCGCCCAGGCTGGAGTGCAGTGGCGGGATCTCAGCTCACTGCAACCTCCGCCTCCAGGGTTCAAGTGAGTCTCCTGCCTCAGCCTCCTGAGTAGCTGGGATTATAGTAGCACACCAGCACACCTGGCTAATTTTTTTGTATTTTTAGTAGAGATGGAGTTCACCATGTTGGTGGGGCTGGATTCGAACTCCTGACCTTGTGATCTGCGTGCCTTGGCCTCCTGAAGTGCTGGGGTTACAGGCGTGAGCCACAGCACCCGGCATTTTATATAATTTTATTTTTTTTTAGACAGGATCTCGCTCTGTTGCCCAGGCTGGAGTGCAGTGGCATCATCTCAGCTCACTGCAACCTCTGCCTCCTAGGTTCAAGTGATTCTCTTGCCTCAGCCTCCTGAGTAGTGGGAATTACAGGCTCTTGCCACCATGCCCAGCTAATTTTTTGTATTTTTAGTAGGGATGGGGTTTCGCCATGTTGGCCAGGCTGGTCTCGAACTCCTGACCTAGAGTGATCTGCCTGACGTGACCTCCCAAAGTGCTGGGATTACAGGCATAAGCCACTGGGCCCGGTCTGGTCTTAAACTCTTGAGCTCACCTCGGCCTCCCAAAGTGCCAGGATTACAGATGCGAGCCACTGTAAACCACAGACATGCACCACCACACCCGGCTATTTATTTATTTATTTTGAGACAAAGTTTTGCTCTTGTTGCCCAGGCTGGAGTGCAATGGTGCAATCTCAGCTCACTGCGATCTTGGCTTACAGCAACCTCCACCTCCCGGGTGACTTGAGAGGAGGGTAACGCGTGGCAGGGACAACCAAGACTGCTTTTGGAAGAGACCTGAACACTTGAGCCCCGGGGATGGGGAAGAGTTAGCCTGGCCCTAAGAAGGGGACAGTGCGGGGATTGGCAGCGGGCCCGGCCCGTGCAAAGGCCTGGAGATGAGAATAAGCATCCTGTGACCTGGGAAGGGAAAGACAATTAGAGAGGATGGGCCGGAGAGAACACAGCAGCGTGCGCCTACATCCTGGTTCAGTGCCTGTAAGAATGGAGAAGGACCGTGGCTCCCCTGCTGCCAGGTTATAGCAAGGAGATATTCTGGAACAGGAAGCCAGCTGGGCCGCGTGGGGACTAGGATGGAGCAAGTGTCCCCTCTCATCCCTCACTCTCCTCTCTCCCTCGTTGGACTTTCTTTGCCTCATGATCCCACAGCCTCAACCCCAACTCCATGAGACTTTGCTAGATCCTTTTTATTGTGTCAAGACTCACACCATTTGACCTCAGGAAGTTACCAAATTGGCCTTTTGAGTGTTATGGAGATAATAATAGCAGGGCAGGGTGTGATGACTCAGGCCAGCAATCCCAGTACTTTGGGAGGCTGAGATGGGAGGATCCCTTGAGGCCAGGAATCCGAGGCTGCAGTGAGCCATGAGCGTGCTGCTGCACCAGCCTGGGCAACATAGTGAGACCCCACCTCTACAAAAAAAAAAAAATTTTTAAATTAACCAGGTGCAGTGGTGCATGCCTGTAATCCTAGCACTTTGGGAGGCTGAGGCTGGATGATTGCTTGAGGCCAGGAGTTCAAGAGCAGTCTGGGCAGCACAGTAAGATCCTGTCTCTACAAAAATATTTTAAAAAATTAACCAGGTGCAGTGGTGCATGCCTGTAATCCCAGCATTTTGGGAGTCTGAGGCTGGAGGAACTGTCTGAGGCCACGAGTTCAAACACAGCTTGGGCAATTATAGCAAGACTCCCATCTCTACAAAAAATAAAAAATTAGCTGGGCATAGTGGCACATGCCTGTAGTCCCAGATGCTCAGGAAGCTGATGGCCACAGGATCACTTGAGGTCAGGAGTTCGAGGCTGAAGTGAGCCATGATTGTGCCACTGCACTCCAGACTGGACGATAGAGTGACACCCTGTCTCTTAAAAAATAAAAATAATAGTATTAGCAGACACTTGTGTAGCTCTTACTACATGCTGATGACTGTTCTAATTGCTCTTATATATATTATGAACTCATTTGATCCTCCTAGCAACCCAGAGAAGTAGGTAGTCATCATGTCCATTGTACAAATGAAAAAACTAAGAAAGACACAGAAAGGTTAAGCCACTTGCTGAGGTCACACAGCAAGCGAATTGTGAAGCCAGAACTTAAACCCAGGCAGCCTGACTCCAGGACCCTGCTCTTACCAGTTGGCCCTACTCTACCATCCCAGGAGGAATAAGAAACATCTAGAGGAAACTAGTCACTTCTATCGTAAGGATATTGCCCGGAGAGATGCTGGTGACATCACGTGGAATCCTTTTTGGGAGGACTGTGGGAGAAATCCCTGCCAAAAATAATTGAGCTTTCTCCTGAGCATCTGGTGTACTTTTGTTTCAGGACACTGAGAACCGCATAAATGACCAGCTTTCCCTTTCTGAGTTGGCTGCTAAGGAGCTTGGAGCCAAACTTATGGCCCGGCCATATGCTGATTGTTCAGGTTTTTAAGGGATGAGTTTTTCTTAGCCTCGTTTCTGGCTCTGTTTTATGTCCCTGCTTTTGTTTTTCTTCTTTTTCTCCCTTGACAAAAAAAAAAAAAATAATAAGGGACTTTTAAAAATCTTTTTTCTTTTGAGATAGGGTCTCACTTTGTCACCCAGGCTGGAGTGTAGTGGCGCCTTCATAGCTCACTGCAGCCATGAACTCCTGGGCTCAAGTGATCCTCCTACTTCAGCTTCCTGAGTAGCTGGGACTGCAGGCATGTGCCACCATGCTCAGCTAATTTTTAAATTTTTTGTAGAGATGAGGTTTTACTATGTTTCACAGGCTGGTCTCAAACTCCTGGGCTCAAGTGATTCTCCTGCCTTGGATTCCCAAAGTGTTGGGATTACAAGCGTGAGCCACTGCACCCGGCCCTAAAAATCTTTATAAGAACAATACACGTTCATTGTAGAAAACTTGGAAAATAAGATAAATTTAAAGATGGTGATTAAAATCTCCATTAATCTCTAATTTTTAATGACTGCATAGTATCTCATTCTGTAGATGCATCTTAAATTTGTAAATTGGCTGGACACAGTGCCTCACGCCTGTAATCCCAATACTTTGGGAGGCTGAGGTGGGAGAATTGCTTGAGCCCAGGAATTTGAGACCAGGCTGGGCAACATAGCTAGTCCCTGTTTCTACAAAAAATCTTTTTAAAAATTAGCCTGGGCCAGGCATGGTGGCTCACACCTGTAATCCCAACACTTTGGGAGGGTAAGGCGGGCAGATCACCTGAGGTCAGGAGTTCAAGACCAGCCTGGCCAACATGGTGAAACCTCGTCTTTACAAAAATACAAAAATTAGCCGGGCATAATGGCAGGTGCCTGTAATCCCAGCTACTCCAGAGACTGAGGCAGGAGAATCACTTGAACCCTCAAGGTGGAGACTGCAGTGAGCCAAGATCACGCCATTGCACTCCAGCCTGGGCAACAGAGGGAGACTCCATCTCAAAAAAAAAAAAAAAATTAGCCTGGTTTAGTGGCTCACACCTGTAGTCCCACCTACTCAGAAGACAGAGGTGGGAGGATCGCTTGAGCCTTTGGACATCAAGGCTGCGGTGAGCTATGATCACGCCACTATACTCCAGCCTGGGTGGCAGAGCAAGACCCTGTCTCCAGAAAAAAAAAAAAAAAAAAAAAATTTTTTCTAGCATGTGTAATAGCTTTTGATCAAATTAATTTATAATTGTCCAATTTTAAACAATGCTTAATGAACCTCCCTTGCAACAATCAGATGCTGTCCACAAAGTTTCCACGGGCTGAATTCTTAGCTTTGGATTGGCCGAATAAAATGCAAATTGCAGAAACTGTAATGGCTTGGCTGTGGACTGGCAGGCTGTCCTCCAAAAATATCTAATCCCCGCTCTCATATTTAATTGGCGCTATCTTATGGTATTTAACATATCCTTGTAAACCACTTACAGTCCTCTCTGGAATAAGGCAGGGCACAAATAAATATGTAAGCCCCAAGGTGCCTTGGCTTCCTGATTAAATTATCCAGCCTCAAACACAATAATAGCTTCGTTTTATTAAGAGGCAGGCGCTTGCTCTCTTCCTGTTGGCTACTTCCTGATAGCCAATGCTTCTCCTGTCCCCAGGACCCTGTAGCAATGCCTCCGTCCCCAGGGAAACACCAGGAATTGTTTTTTGTTGTTGTTATTGTTGTTTTTTGAGACGGGGTCTCGCTCTATTGCCCAGGCTGGAGTGCAATGGCACGATCTCGGCTCACTGCAAACTCTGCCTCCTGGGTTCAAGTGATTCTCCTGCCTCAGCCTCCTGAGTAGCTGGGCTTACAGGTGCCTGCCACCACGTCTGGCTAATTTTTGTATTTTTAGTAGAGATGGGGTTTCGCCATGTTGGCCAGACTGGTCCGGAACTCCTGACCTCAGGTGATCCGCCCACCTTCACCTCCCAAAGTGCTGGGATTACAGGCGTGAGCCACCACGCCCGGCCACCAGGAATTGTTTTTGAACCAAGATATAGGTGGTGGAGTAGTAGGAGATGATGATCCCTGGCCCGACAGCAAGAACAACTTTCCCTGCCTGTGTCCTACTCAGTTAATTCTGGACCTGTTTTAGAGGCTGGTGTTTAATTAGGGCAGCCTCAGCAAAAGTGTTTGAAAGATTTCAGCCAGAAAAGACATTTGAGGAACAGATACTTGAGTGCATAGCTTCACTGTCTTAAAGCCCATTAGCAGGAATATTAAACCCTGAACCAAGAGCTCAGCAAAGAGAGAGTGGGTTGGCAGGTCCGTCGCGGTAGCTCACGCCTATAATTCCAGCACTTTGGGAGGCCAAGGCGGGTGGATCACTTTAGCCCAGGAGTTCAAGATCGGCCTAGGAAATGTAGTGAGATCCCCGTCTCTACCAAAAAAAATAGCCAGTCGTGATGGTGCATGCCTGTAGTCCCAGCTGCTCGGGAGGCTGAGGTGGGAGGATTGCTTGAGTCAGGGAAGTTGAGGCTGCAGTGAGCCTAGATCATGCCACTGCACTCCAGCCTAGGCAACAGAGCAAGACCCTGTCTCAAAAAAAAAAAAAAAAAAAAAGTGGGTTGGCTTCTTTAGTACATCTGCCACATCCGAGGTGAGACAGGCTGCTAGACCACAGACTTGTATGCTGGAGAACGCCTGTGTTCTTGCACCTGCTGTTATAAGCATTTCCCCTAGAGTAGGACACTCTCTGTTCCTCTCTAGACTTCTGACTGCCAAGAACTCTTGACTTTGTTTCCAAGCTAGACCCAGTCTGGGAGAGCTAGCACATGGTACATTCCAGAACATTCCAGAAGTTCCTAGGGACATGCATTAACTGCATATCTGAACTTAAACCCAATGGGCAAAACTCAGGACCTCTGCCTGCTGCGATCTGGCAGCCAAAACCCAGGCATTTAATTACACTGCTGCAGAGAACACTCTGGTGAGATGCGTCCAACGCAGACAATTATTTTAGGAAAACCATGGAGGCCTTCTCTCTGCACCACTTAAATCTTGCTTCTCTTTTACAATTCAATATTTCCTCTGTCGAGAGAAAATGGCTTATTTGCTTCAAAGGACACGCTAGGCAATGTAGGAAGATGTTAATTACGTTGAACCAGCGGCTTTGTCTCTGCACAAAAGATATTCCTTGGGGGTTTCTATCCAAATTGCTTGGGGACTAGAGCCAGGGGAGGAGGAGCAGGGATGCTTGGGCTCCTGTTTGATGTTTTTCTTTGTTTTTTGTTTGTTTGTTTGTTTGTTTGTTTTAAGAATGAGATTTATCAAGAAGGGAGGGCGGGGCACGGTGGCTCATGCCTGTAATCCCAGCATTTTGGGAGGCCAAGGCAGGTGGATCATTTGAGGTCAGGAGTTCAAGACCAGCCTGGCCAACATGGCGAAACCCTGTCTCTACTAAAAATACAAAAATTAGCCAGGCGTGGTGGTGCATGCCTGTAATCCCAGCTACTTGGGAGGCTGAGGCAGGAGAATTGCTTGAACCTGGGAGGCAGAGGCTGCAGTGAGCCGAGATCCCGCCATTGCACTCCAGCCTCGGCGACAGAGCGAGACTCCCTCTCAAAAAACAACAACAAAAAAAAAAACCAGAGAGGTAACAGTGACTCATGCCTTGTAATCCCAGTGCTTTGGGAGGCTGAGGCAGGAGGATCGCTTGAGCCCAGGAGTTTGAGACCATACTGGACAATATAGCAAGACTCCCATCTCTACAAAAAAATTTAAAAATTAGTAGGTGTGGTGGTGAGACTAAAGGCCTTTAGTCTCAGCTACTCGGGAGGCTGAAGTGGGAGGAATCACTATTTAAGCCCAGGAGGTTGAGGCTGCCAAAAGCCCTGATAGTACCACTGCACACCAGCCTGGGTGACCAAGTGAGACTCCATCTCCAAAAAAAAAAAAAAAAAGAGGAGAAGAAGAAGAAGGGAGGTGGGAGAGTAGTTCTGGATCCTCCCAGAACCAAAGGGGCAGGCTTTCTTGGGGTATTCCTCTTGTACTGGGCCATCCTTGTTGTCTTAGGTCAGGCTCCTTCAGGGAGGATTTAAGTGCAGGTATCCACCTAAGATACCCCAGGAAGAACCAGTGGGGGAGCAGTGAAGTGAGAGAGGAGGTGAAGGAAACCCATGCAGGGAGACTTAATGAGTACGCCAGGCTCAGTGGCTCACACCTGTAATACCAGCACTTTGGGAGGCCGAGGCAGGTGGATCGCTTGAGCCCAGGAGTTCAAGACCAGCCTGGGCAGCAAAGCAAGACTGTCTCTACAAAAGGAAAAAAAAAAAAAAGAAAAAAGCTGGGTGTGTTGGTACCTGCCTGTAGGCCCAGCTACTCAGGAGGCAGATGTGGGAGGGGATGGCTTAAACCCAGGAGTTCGAGGCTGCAGTAAGCTAGGATTGCACCACTGCACTCCAGTGGTGGGTGACAGCAAGACCCAGACCTGAGTGACAGCAAGACCCCATCTTAAAAAAATAAATAAATGTGCCAGGCGCAATGGCTCTCGCCTGCAATCCCAGCACTTCGGGAGGCCAAGGTGGACGGATTGCTTGAGGCCAGGAGTTCGAGACCAGCCTGACCAACATAGTGAAACCCTATCTCTACTAAAAATACAAAAATTAGCCAGGCATGGAGGTGGGTGATTGTAATCCTAGCTACTCGGGAGGCTGAGGCATGAAAATCGCTTGAACCCAGGAGGTGGAGGTTGCAGTGAGCCAAGATCGCACCACTGCCCTCCAGCCTGGGAGACACAGTGAGAGTCTGTCTCAAAAATAAAAAATAATAAAATAAACGAATAAATAAAAGAGAAGTAATGAGCAGGTTGCTGCTGTGGACAACTGAGGTGCAAATCTAATGGGTTGCCCTGGAAGATTTCATGGAACATACACCTTCGAGTTCTTTCCCACTGAAGAGGCAAGAGGAGTGGTATTAATCACGAATGCCTATGGGTCATCTCTGAGGATTGCTGGGTGTATTTTCTGCTGGCCCCATGCAAGGGCAGGGTGGGATATGACCACCAGAGAAAGCTCTTGGCTGTGGCCAATCCTGGGTGCACCTGCAGTGAATGTTGCTCCACCCAGCTCCTACCTGAGTACAAGGAAGGCGGAGAAAGTGAGTTACTGTGCTCCGCTGCCAGGGCTGAGGATGTGCAACTTACAAAGAGGGGGTTCCCCCCATTTAGGAAGGGTGTACAAAGGCTCGAAGAATGACTGACTGTAATAGTTTCAGCTGGCGTTTATGAATGGTTTGTTTCCCTTATAGATTAGTGGGGGAGTCAAGCTCATCTGTACAATTTGTACAATTATATCATTTGCTCATATTCCAATAAGCCTTAAAAAAAAAAAAAGACTCGATTGAGTGGGAGAGAAAAAGGTGGGCTAATAGTTGGAGTCCCCGGGATTGCTCATAATTCACAGCTTGGTTTATCTGTGCTGCAGCTCGCGGCACCAATTCTGCTGGGAGATCTAGTAACGGCTGTGCACATGATCAATGATTGTGGTGCTTTGTTTCTCTGTAAAACACTGGGGTTTTTTTAATCAGAATTTCTTCCATGCCGGTCAGAATGCATCCTGGAATAGGACCAGAATCTTCCATTTACCGCCTCTATGGCCACCACTCATCATCACCTGTCTGGATCTGTGCAGTCACCCCTGCCCTGGCCTCCCTCCCTCGTTCCCTAGAGCAGCCAGAGGTCACTGTGAGCACCCAAGTAAGGTCACGTCCCGCCTCTGCACAGAACCCTCCATGGCTCCCACCTTCCTCAGGGCAGAACCCAGAGCCCTCACTGCTTCCCACAAGGCCTTGCCCCATCACCTCCCTTCTCTCATCTGCCTCCACTTACCCCTTACTCAATCTGCTCCAGCCACATGGGCCTCCTCCTTGTTTCACAAACACACCAGGCATGGTCCTGCCTCAGCCTTTCTACTTGCTGTTCTCTCTGCCTGGAACCCCTTCCCCAGACATCCAAATGGCTCCTCCCTCACTTCCTTCAGGTCTTGAACAAAGACTTCAGGTTTTGAACAAACGACACCTACGTGTGCAAGCCCAAGCCAGTCACCCCACAACCCTCACGTCCCCCCACATCCTTTTTTTTTTTTTTTTTTGAGACAGAGTTTCGCTCTTTTGCCCAGGCTGGAGTAAAGTGGTGTGATCTCGGCTCACTGCAACCTCGGCTCGCTGCCCCCACCCTGCCAGGTTCAAGCGATTCTCCTGCCTCAGGCTCCCAAGTAGCTGGGATTATAGGCGCACACCACCATGCCCGGCTAATTTTTGTATTTTTAGTAGAGACGGGGTTTTACCATGTTGGCTAAGCTGGTCTGGAACTCCTGACCTCAGGTGATCCACCTGCCTCCACTTCCCAAAGTGCTAGGATTACAGGTGTGAGCCACCGCGTCTGGCCTTTCTATTTTTTTTTAAGAGATGGGGTCTCACTCTGTCACCCACGCTGGAGTGCAGTGGCACAGCCATAGCTCATTGCAGCCTCAACTTCCTGCACCCAAGCAATCCTCCTGCCTCAGCCTTGTGAGTAGCTGGGACCACAGGTGCATGCCACTACATCCAGCTATTTTTTTTTTTAATTTTTAGTATAGATGAGGTCTTGTTATGTTGCCCGGGGGGCCTTAAACTCCTGACCTTCAGTGATCCACCCCCTTCAGCCTCTTGAAATTCTGGGATTACAGGCGTGAGCCACCATTCCTGGGTCCCTCCAAACATTGATCAGGATTTGTAATGATAGAAATGTCCCCTGCCTTCTCCTTTTCTTCTGTCTCACTTGTCCCTCAAGTTCATCTCAAGAGCCCATTCTCTTGGACACCTCCTCAGAGACCCTCAGCCTGAGGGAAGACCCCCTGTTACTCCCTGCACTACTTCTTCAAAGCACTCACTGCAGCATGTGGTTCTAGAAGTATCAATGGCATTAAGTGGTTGATGTCCGTCTCTCCTAGTAGCTCCATAGACAACCACCAGATGTTTTCTTCATTCCTTCTCTTCCTTGATCCTATCCCAGACCCTATGCCTGGGACAGAAGAGACTCCCATGGATATCTTCTTTTTTTTTTTTTTTCTTTGAGACGGAGTCTTGCTCTGTCGCCCAGGCTGGAGCGCAGTGGCGCAATCTTAGCTCACTGCAACCTCCGCCTCCCAAGTTCAAGCCATTCTCCTGCCTCAGCCTCCCATGTAGCTGGGATTGCAGGCACCCGCCAGCACACTCGGCTAATTTTTGTATTTTTAGTAGAGATGGGGCTTTGCCATGTTGGCCAGGCTGTTCTCAAACTCCTGACCTCAGGTGATCCACCTGCCTCAGGGGTGTCTTCTAATCAGTTTGGAAGTTTATGATTTGTGTCTAGAGTTCCCTGGTACTTATTAGCATTTCTAAGCCTCTGATAAGTCCTGCAGTAACAAAACTTGTTTCACCCAGTGACACACATTTATTTGACCACAGAGCATCCTTTTCCCAGCACACCTGGTAAGATTACCAGTGTTGCAAGGAGTATGGCTTGGGAAACAAAGCCATAATTGATCACTGGATTATCTGAGCATTTTGTCTGCCATTACTTTGCCTGGGTGGCTCCAGGTGGGGTGGGGGCACAGCAGGGTTGCACTTAACATTTAGTGGCCCTGATGGCTGGGCACGGTGGCTCACGCCTGTAATGCCAGCACTTTGGGAGGCTGAGACGGGTGGATCACCTGAGGTGAGATCCTTTTTTTTTTGTGAGACAGGGTCTCACTCTGTTACCCAGGCTGGAGTGGAGGCCAGGTGTTGGAGACAGGCGGAGGTTGCAGGGAGCCCAGATCGCGCCACTGCACTCCAGCCTGGGTGACAGGACAAGACTGTGTCTCAAAAACAAACAACAAAAAACAAACCAAAAAAAAAAAAAACATTAAGTGGCCCTGAGATAGCTCCAGAGCCGATAAGTCACTGTGGGCTGGGGAAGCAGAGAGGAGGTCCAGGTTTGGGGGTTATTTGAGTGGATCTCTGTTCTAATGGCAGTCACGGAGACAGTGTTGTGTGCGTGCGAATCTGTGTGAGAGAATGAATTCTGGTCTTGGAGAAGATTTGAGTCCTCCAATTCCTTGCCATGTTCCTTAACCCCTCCGCACCTCAGTCTTGCCATCCGTGAAATGGGGCTCCTTAAGGAGGGCCTGAGATCACACACAACAGGCACTGGCATATGCCCGCAGCCTAGCAAAGGGCATCTGTGGTTTCCTTGGGCCCCCTTCCTGTCCCAGTGAGGGCGAGGCGAGACCCTCACTGGGATCCCAGTCTCTGACCCCCACCTCTTTGCAGACTCTCTTCCAGAGCCCAGAAGAGGGCTGGCAGCTGTACACCTCAGCCCAGGCCCCTGACGGGAAATGCATCTGCACGGCCGTGATCCCAGCGCAGAGTACCTGCTCTCGAGATGGCAGGAGTCGGGAACTGCGGCAACTGATGGAGAAGGTGAGAACCTTCCAGGTGCCCTCGGGGCAGCTGGGAAAATCTCCCAGTTCTCACCCTGCCCTCCAGCCCCATCCAGGTCAGCCAGTGGCCATATCCAGCTATGCAAATTATTCAGAGCTGGCTGATAATCCAGCTCCTCTCCAGGCAGGTCCTCTTTTTTATTTTCCTTTTAACACAGGGTCTCACTCTGTTACCCAGGCTGGAATGCAGCGACATGATCAGCTCACTGCAGCCTCAAACTCCTAGGTTCAAGCAATCCCCACTCCTCAGCCTCTGAGTAGCTGGGACTACAGACATGTACCACCACGCCCTGCTAATTTTTATATTTTTTGTGGAGACGGGGTCTCCCTATGTTGCCCAGGCTGGTCTCAATCTCCTGGGCTCAAGTGATCCTCCTGCCTCAGCCTCCCAAAATGTTGGGATTACAGGTGTGAGCCACCATGCCCAGATGGATACTTTATCCAATATCTGTTCAATGCTTTTTTTTTTTTTTTTTCTTGAGACAGTCTCACTCTGTTGCCCAGGCTGGAGTGCAGGTGCAGTGGCGCGATCTCGGCTCACCGCAACCTCCACCTCCCAGGTTCAAGCGATTCTCCTGCCTCAGCCTCCCGAGTAGCTGGGATTACAGGCGTGTGCCACCATGCCCAGCTAATTTTTTTATTTTTAGCAGAGATGGGGTCTCACCATATTAGTCATGCTGGTCTTGAACTCCTGATTTCAGGTGATTTGCCTGTCTTGGCCTCCCAAAGTGCGGGGATTACAGGCGTGAGCCACTGCGCCCAGCCTGTTCAATGCTTTTTTGGGAGAGAAGCCAAGCACTTATTGGGATTGGGGTGGGGAGAAGGAAGGAAGACTGGAGGGGCAGCATCTGAGTCTCCTGTGTGTGAGCTCTGGTCCACCAGGCATGTCCCACCCAGCTTTGCAGTTCACCAGACTCACCTGCTAAGAAGGCGTTCTGTGCCCCTTGGGGAGGGTCTAACCCTCCACCTCAAGAGGCTCCTATAAAAGTTTCCTTCTACCTCTGATCATGGTCAAGAGAAAATAGTCCCCTGGGCCAGGCGTGGTAGCTCAAGCCTGTAATCCCAGCACTTTGGGAGGCTGAGGCATGTGTATCACTTGAGGTCAGGAGTTTGAGATCAGCCTCTACCAAAAATACAAAAATTAGCCGGGCGTGGTGGTGTGTGCCTGTAGTCCCACCTACTCGGGAGGCTGAGGCAGGAGAACTGCTTGAACCTGGGAGGTGGAGGTTGCAGTGAGCTGAGATGGCACCACTGCACTCCAGCCTGGGCAACAGAGCAAGACTCCATCTCAAATAAATAAATAAATAAATAAATAAATAAATAAAACTTATAAATTGTTGATTTCTGGAATTTCCCACTTAATATTTTTGGACTGTGGTTGGCCTCAGGTAGCTGAAACGTGAAACTGTGGAGAAGGGAAGAGTATGTAAAAATATTTTGTGGCGTTCAGGGTGGGTATTAGGCTGCTGGGTTTCTGAGAGTTTCCAAGTGTCATGTGAATAATTGTACAGGAAAGTCTGTATTTCAACAAGCATCCAGTGGTAACTCTGACTGAGTTTACCTTAGCCAGGCAGAGTCCACTTTAGTCAGGTGAAGCTGGTGGGAATCTACCTTAGCCAGGTGAGAGTCTACCTTAGCCAGGTGAAGGTCTACCTTAGCCAGGTGAGGGTCTACCTTAGCCAGGTGAGGGTCTACCTTAGCCAGGTGAAGGTCTACCTTAGCCAGGTGAGGGTGTACCTTAGCCAGGTGAGGGTCTACCTTAGCCAGGTGAGGGTCTACCTTAGCCAGGTGTTCATCTTAGCCAAGTGAGAGTGTACCTTAACAAAGTGGGAGTCTACCTTAGCCAGGTGTTCACCTTAGCCAGCTGGAGTCTACCTTAGCCAGGTGAGAGTCTACTTAAGCCAGAGATGGAGTTCACCTTAACAAGGTGCTACCTTAGCCAGATGTTCACCTTAGTCAGATGGGA
Source organism: Gorilla gorilla gorilla (assembly GCF_029281585.2). Classification (NCBI taxonomy): domain Eukaryota; kingdom Metazoa; phylum Chordata; class Mammalia; order Primates; family Hominidae; genus Gorilla; species Gorilla gorilla. The sequence continues at coordinate 15,896,085 of NC_073244.2, read as the reverse complement.
GTCTACCTTAGCCAGGGGGAGTTCAACTTAGCTAGGTGGAGTTCACCGTAGCCAGGTGGAGGTGGGAGCTGGGTGCTCTCAGGTTGGGTCAGGAGAGGCCAGGGCAAGGGAAGTTTATTTTACTCATTCAGCCAAAAAATACTTATTGGGCCTCTACTCCAGGCCAGTGCTGGGCACTGGAGGTTAAGCTGTGGACAAGCTAGACGCAGCCTCTGTCTCTGAGGGTCCCACCTGAAGGAGGCAGATGGATAAGAATGTTCTACATAGTCACAGCTGGGAAGGAAATGACCAGGCAAGAGGAGAGTGAGTGAGCGGCTACCGGACAGGGTGGTCAGGGAAGGATGCTTTGAGTGGGGGACGCTGGAGCTGAACCCTGAAGGATGAGAAGGAGCCAGCCATGGGAACTTGGGGGAACAGCACTCCAGGTAGAGAGACCAGCAAGTGCAAAGACCCTGCAGAAGGAAGGAGCTTAGAGTCTGTGAGAACAAAGAGAGAGGAAGTGGGTTGGGCGGGGGGGTGGGCAGGACCAGCCAGCACAGGATCTGTGGAGGAGGAAGGTGATCTAATCTCTGTTTTGAAAGTTCCTTCTGTCTGCTGTGTAGAGAATTGACTACAGGGGATGAAGGTGGAACTGGGAGACTAGGGAGGAGGTGAGAGGTGGTGGTAGGTGGACCAGATGGGAGCCAGTGGGTAGTAGGGAGGGAGGGATGGATGGATGGATTGGGCACACAATTGGGAGGCTGCTGGTAAGCTCAGGGGAGGAGAAGGTGGCCTCGTCGGTGTGGTATTTGTACAGCCTCTGTTCCTGCCAGCTCTTGTCTGTGGCATCTCTGGGTTGGGATTTGGGGAAGGAGGTCTGGTCCCTTCAGTTGTCCCCATTCCTAGGTCCAGAACGTCTCCCAGTCCATGGAGGTCCTTGAGTTGCGGACGTATCGCGACCTGCAGTATGTACGCGGCATGGAGACCCTCATGCGGAGCCTGGATGCGCGGCTCCGGGCAGCTGATGGGTCCCTCTCGGCCAAGAGCTTCCAGGTGGGTCTTCCTGGGTCCAGACCAGAGGTCAAACAAATGACTGGGATTTGGTATCCATTAGTTCCTACAATGGAGTCATGTCTGGGAAGAATCTAGGGTCCAATCTGAGCCACATGTCAAGGGCCAGGTGTGCATCAAAGACAAAGGGTGAAGTTATGAGTCAGAGGTTGGAGTCATGTCTGGGTCAAAGGCCAGGGGTCAGGCTTGGCCATGGTTCCATCTTGATGCACAGGAGCTGAAGGACAGGATGACGGAACTGTTGCCCCTGAGCTCGGTCCTGGAGCAGTACAAGGCAGACACGCGGACCATTGTACGCTTGCGGGAGGAGGTGAGGAATCTCTCCGGCAGTCTGGCGGCCATTCAGGAGGAGATGGGTGCCTACGGGTATGAGGACCTGCAGCAACGGGTGATGGCCCTGGAGGCCCGGCTCCACGCCTGCGCCCAGAAGCTGGGTATGCCTTGGTCCTTGACCCTGACCCCTGATCTCTGACTGCCACACCCAACTCCAATATCACCTGTTTGTGCCTAGAAGCTGGACACAGTTTTGACCTCTAACTTTTAAACCTCAACCCTTGACCTTCCTACCTAAGGCTACACTTGAGTCCAGAAGCTGGAAATGGTCCTGACCCTTGGCCTCTAACCCCTCACTCACAACTGAACAACATATTGGGACCAGATTTTTGAGTCTTCCCTCATCCCTGGTCCCAGCTTTCCCAACTTGATCACAGCACTTCATCTTTGCCCGGCCTCTCTTGGGCTGTTCCCTTCACCATCCTCATTCCCCCTGTTCCTGCCTCCCAGGCTGTGGGAAGCTGACCGGGGTCAGTAACCCCATCACCGTTCGGGCCATGGGGTCCCGCTTCGGCTCCTGGATGACTGACACGATGGCCCCCAGTGCGGATAGCCGGGTGAGTGACTGCGCCCACCCCTGGGGTCAGGGCCTGGGAGGGACAGAGCCTTTGACTGCCCACAGGTGCCTAGGGAGTCCACACTGGTGACTGTCTTGTAGCCCAAAGTGTCCTGGATCCCCCAGGGCCATTGGACCTCCCTGTCCAGTAACCCCCAAGTGACCAAGGGCTTTGCAGCCTTGTGAATCCCACTCTGTTGACCTCCAGTGTCTGTATAGTGGCTAATGGTTACTGAATTCTACTGACCAGTTCTCAGGGACTACTGACGTCCAAGTAACTACCCAATGACCAATGCCCTCCCAAGGACAAAAGACCTCTTCCACCAAGCACTGCTCAGTGACCTTCGGACTTCTAGTAGCTTCCACGGTCATGACTGCCCATCACTTAGACACACAAGAACCATCCATGAGGCTGGGCATGGTGGCTCACGCCTGTAATCCCAGCACTTTGGGAGGCTGAGGTGGGGGGATCACCTGAGGTCGGGAGTTCGAGACCAGCCTGACCAACATGGACAAACCCCGTCTCTACTAAAAATACAAAATTAGCCAGGCATGGTGGTGCATGCCTGTAATCCCAGCTACTCGGGAGGCTGAGGCAGGAGAATCACTTGAACCCTGGAGGCGGAGGTTGCAGCGAGCCAAGATCGCACCATTGCACTCCAGCCTGGGCGACACGAGTGAAACTCTGTCTCAAAAACAAAACAAAACAAAAACAACAACAAATGCTAGTTAACATGATGACAACAATGATGTTGATGACACGCCTGGTCACCTCATGGTGACAGGGGTTAGTTAACCATGGCAGTGAATTCAAGTGATGTCTTATCATTCAATGGCTGTCCAGTGACCACTAACCACCCAATATTCAATGACCAGGGAATTCCTGGGCCCAGTGACTCCCCAGGGGCTGCAGTTCCCTGGGTCCTTTGGGATGGAGCATTGTCCACTTAGGGTCTGTTTTAAGATCAATAGTGGCCAGGTGCGGTGGCTCACGCCTGTAATCCCAGCACTTTAGGAGGCCGAGGCAGGCAGATCACTTGAGCTCAGGAGTTTGAGACTAGCCTGGGCAACATTGTGAGACCTTGTCTCTACTAAAGATACAATAAATAAGCTGGGCGTGGTGACTCGTGCCTGTAGTCCCTGCTATTCAGGGGGGCTGAGGTGAGAGGATTGCTTGAGCCTGGGAGGTTGAGGCTGCAGTGAGCCGTGATTGTGCCACTGCCCGCCAGCCTGGGAAAAACAGTGAGACCTTGTTTCAAAAGAAAAAAAAAAGGCCAGGTGTGGTGGCTCATGCCTGTAATCCCAGCACTTTGGGAGGCTGAGACAGCAGATCACAAGGTCGGGAGTTCGAGACCAGCCTCACCAACATGGTGAAACCCCATCTCTACTAAAAATACAAAAATTAGCCAGGCGTGGTGGGACGCGCCTGTAATCCCAGCTACTCAGGAGGCTGAGGCAGGAGAATTGCTTGAACCTGGGAGGCGGAGATTGCAGTAAGCTGAGATCACGCCACTGTACTCCAGCCTGGGTGACAGAGAGGGACTCCATCTCAAAAAAAAAAAAAAAAAAAAAAATTACTTAAAAAAAAAAAAAAGACCAATAGCACTCACTGGGATTTGGGTCCTACTGGGGCCATGAAGTTCCCCAAGAAACTGCAGCCCCTGGGGACTCACTGGGCCCAGGAATTCCCTGGTCATTGGATATTGGGTGGTTAGTGGTCACTGAACAGCCATTGAGTGATAAGACGTCACTTGAATTCACTGCCCATGGTTAATGCTGTCACCAGGAGATGATCATGGTCACACTAGGGCCATAATTAGTAATGAATGGTCAACAGAGTTCCCATGACTAATGACCACTTAGTGACTGTTGATCTCTAATGGCTGTAGCTGGTGCTGGGACCCTTGGGTCGTTGGTGGTGGTTCCCCCCAGTGACCAGTGGCTGCTACCATAGGTCTGGTACATGGATGGCTATTACAAAGGCCGCCGGGTCCTGGAGTTCCGTACCCTGGGAGACTTCATCAAAGGCCAGAACTTTATCCAGCACCTGCTGCCCCAGCCGTGGGCGGGCACGGGCCACGTGGTGTACAACGGCTCCCTGTTCTATAACAAATACCAGAGCAACGTGGTGGTCAAATACCACTTCCGCTCGCGCTCTGTGCTGGTGCAGAGGAGCCTCCCGGGCGCCGGTTACAACAACACTTTCCCCTATTCCTGGGGCGGCTTCTCCGACATGGACTTCATGGTGGACGAGAGCGGGCTCTGGGCTGTGTACACCACCAACCAGAACGCGGGCAACATCGTGGTCAGCCGGCTGGACCCGCACACCCTCGAGGTCATGCGGTCCTGGGACACCGGCTACCCCAAGCGCAGCGCCGGCGAGGCCTTCATGATCTGCGGTGTGCTCTACGTGACCAACTCCCACCTGGCTGGGGCCAAGGTCTACTTCGCCTATTTTACCAACACGTCCAGTTACGAGTACACGGACGTGCCCTTCCACAACCAGTATTCCCACATCTCGATGCTGGATTACAACCCCCGGGAGCGCGCCCTCTATACCTGGAACAACGGCCACCAGGTGCTCTACAATGTCACCCTGTTTCACGTCATCAGCACCTCTGGGGACCCCTGAGCCAATGCTGTGGCTCGGGCTGCTGCCTGGGGGGCCTCCGGGGGCTGGGGGCCCTTTTCATTCTGCCTGTGTCCCTCAAGGGTGATCTCTCTGTCTCTGTCACGCCCTTTCTCCCCGCCTTTTTGCTGGGCTTTTGTTCTCTGCCTATGTATTTCTGTCTATTTTTTCAATTTCCCCTCTTCTCCTTTATTGATCTCTGCTTTTAATACACCACTTCTTTCTTTCTGCCTTTTTATGGATGTCTTTTTCTTTTTATGGCTCTGGTTCTCCAGTTCTTTCCCTGTCTCTGCCTCTCTGTCTCTCTCACTCTCTCTGTCCTTCCACCCCTCCCTCCTTGCTTCCCACCCATTCCTCATCCCTCACTCCCACACCCACCCCCACCCCCACCCCCAGGAGTTGAGTGCATGGATCTGTTTCTTTTTTTATTTACACTTTTTCTTTCCGGTTTGCCGGAATAAACAGGACCTTTGACATTTGACGCTTCGGTGACTGTGTGTGTCCAATGGCGACAGAGGTGGAGGTGGCCCCGAAGTCCAAGCCTGGAGACCCATCTCCAGTGAGGATCCCCTTATTCCATGACTCAAGCTTAAGCGAACTGGGGGGAAGGGGTTCCCCAGGGCCAGCCCTTTGGGGAGATGGGTGAGGAGACCCAATCCAAAGTTGTTTTGATCGAAAGCAATTCATTTTAAAGCAGTTTGATCAAAACAACCGAGAATTCTAGCACAGCAATGAAAACTGGCCTCAAATGAGTATTCTCCCGTCACTGGATTGCCACTCTCCAATCACTGTTGATGCATTACTAAGAGGTCTGGAATTTTTTTTCTTTTTTTTTTTTTTTTGAGACAGTCTTGCTCTGTCACCCACGCTGGAGTGCAGTGGCATGATCTCAGCTCACTGCAACCTCCACCTCCCGGGTTCAAGCGATTCGCGTGCCTGAGCCTTCCAAGTAGCTGGGATTACAGGCATGCACCACCATGCAAGGCTAATTTTTGTATTTTTAGTAGAGATGGGGATTTCGCCATGTTGTCCAGGGTGGTCTTGAACTCCTGGGCTCAAGTGATCCGCTCCCCTCGGCCTTCCAAACTGCTGGGATTACAGGTGTGAGCCACTGAGCCCGGCCAGTCTGGCAGTTTTTTAATGGGTTTTTAACAATCGAGCTGGCTTTTAAGAAGCTGAGTATGAAACACTAGGGCCCAGCTGAATTTTTCCATTTTCTTTTTTCTCTTGTTGCTTTGTAATTTCAAAAATCGTTTTTAGACGAGTCACATTTGTGCCGAGTAAACTAATCCCAAAAAAGCTAGAAACAGCCTTTTAAAGGGGCACTCAGGTGCCTTCAATTGAACACACTCATACCCCACACCTGGAGCCTGTTTGCCTGGAAGAGGGATTGGGCAGGGACAGCCCTTGATGGGGGACCAGAATTCTTGGAGGGGAAGGAGAGGAAAAGACAAGAAGTTTTGGAGGCAGGAAAGAAGAGTATGAGGGAGACAGGAAGGGACTGAACTAGGAGTAGGCTGGATGCAGCAGCTCATGCCTGTAATCTCAGCACTTTGGGAGACTGAGGTGGAAGGACTGCTTGAGCCCAGGAGTTCAAGACCAGCCTGGGCAACATAGCAAGACCTCATCTCTAAAAAAATTTTACAAAATTAGCCAGGCATGGTGGCGTGCGCCTATAGTCCCAGCTACTCGGGAGGCTGAGGTGGGAGGATCTCTTGAACCCAAGAGTTCGAGGCTGCCATGAACCATGAGTGCCATTGCATTGCAGCCTGGGCCACAGAGTGAGACCTTGTCTCAATCTAAAAAATAAAAAAGGAGACGCTAAGTCCTCAGCAGCCTTAGAGATCTGGCTAAAGGCAGGGGAAGGGAAGTCACAGAAGGGGAAGAACCAGATGAGGGCTTTATATGAGCCAGGCCTGTCTGAAGGCCTGCATGAGGCAGACCTAAGGGGTGCAGCCAGGCTAGTTGGAAGGGGTACAAGAAAGGTGAGGAGCGTCACCCTTGGGGCTGAGGGACCAAGAATGAAGGTAGGGGGTGCTGCCCAGGTGATCCTGCCCCATGTTGACCCCAGTGGTTGGTCCCTATTGAATCCAGAGCAGAAACATCATTTAAAGAGCCCCATTGGCCCAGACCCCCACCCCGCTGAGGCCACAAAGGGGGCACTCCCACTCCTCCTGGGGGAGGCTCTCCTCATCTCTAATTAATGGTTACCCTGATTAAATCATCTCCGCTCCGTGCTGGCATCTCCGGGAACTCGGATACTGGGGCCATATTGGGAACGAAACCAATGAATAATAAATAGGACTGCCTAATGTACTCATTTAAAACCAATTTTTAGAGAAATCCTCAAGAAAAGCAATTAATTTCCATTTAAGCGAATATGTTTGACATCGGAAAAAGGATTCATTCCCAGATTAGCATGTGGAGAGGCACGTTACTCTGTACCTGCTGAAAAAATGAAATGAAAAGCAGCACAAAGCCAGGACACCTAGAACATCTATATCCCCCCCAACTCCCACCCCAATTTACATTTATTTGGAGGCAGAGACTCTCCACAGTGAGGGGACGAGGTAGTTTATCGGCCTTAGATACTGGATTCTCCCAAAGTAAGGTGGAGAATTGAGGATGCTGAGGTCCACAGTCTTTGTCCACAATATGCTGAGTGCTGGGGAGCCACATTCTCACACTGAGATTAGGGCTGGGTGTGGGTGTGTCCATCACATCTGTACCAGGTCCTCAGAGAGATCACACACACACACACACACACACACACACACACACACACAGGCTCAGAGCTCCTTTTGAGTTTGTGGCTTTTGTTACAAACAAGGATGGGCAGGCAGACTAACACTTCCCAGGCCAGGATCAATCTGTGTGCGTCTTCGGCTATCCACTGCTAACTCACTGACTTCCCCTCTCATCATGGACGTGGGCACAGCGAAGCCAACTCCTGTCCTGGGGCAGTAATACCATTTACCCCAAGGTGACCTGCTCCAGCTCTGCCCAGCGGCCACAGAAGCCAGGGGCACGTAGAGACTGACCCCCTGGGGCGGGTCTGGCCTGGGAGGTGCCTGTAAGTGGCACTAGGGAAGACTACACTGTCACCATCCTAAAGGCCTGGGATGTATGCCCTGGTTCTAGGCAGGAGGGGGTGAGGGGGTGGGTGGGAGGTGAGGGAATGCGCAGCTGCTTAATAATGAATCACCGGCCCCGAAGTGGGCTCTGGAGGCATGTTTACCTAACAGCGACATTCTCATTTGGGTTTTGGCCACTGCACAGACAGACAAGGGAAGGGGGTACCTGGAAGGGCAGGTGGTCACACTCAGAACCGGAGGACTCTCAGAACTGGAGGACTCCCAAAATGCACAGGACACAGAGAGACGACCAGTCACATGGCCCCACACATTCTTGGGCAAACGCAGACACACACACACACAGGTGGGGGCAGCGGCTCCCACACAGAACGATGCACAGCCTTCCCTGGGCCCTGCGGCTGACGGTCAGGACACAAAGCCCATTCTTCACCCTGGAGTGGAACTCAGCAAACCCTCTGGGCCCCAGCCACTAATTTCCGATCCTTCCAGACCCAGGGCCTCCACTGTTCCAGGAGGGGTGCAGTCACTTCCCCAACCCCACATCCAACTGTTGGTGTGAATGGTGGCACGGCTGCCTCACTCCCAACCCCCCTCCACCAGGCGATGGGAGAACATTCTGCCTGGTGGTGTATCCATGCAGCCAGCTCTCCCCAGCCCTCTGGAGCTGAGAGGAAACCCATTAAACCTTCCTAATGACAAATGCTCCGGCAGGCAGGCAGCAGGCGAATGAGCGATTGCTCCCGAAGCCAGCCAGATGGGAGCAGGCACAGGTGATTGTTTATGAGGCTTGGCCTTTATTAGAAACTCAGCGCTTGGGGGAGGGGAGGTCCCCTGGGGCCGGGCTTTAGTTGCTCAGGTCCCTAAGCTCTGCCAGCCAGGCACCCCTGCAATCTGGGCTGGTCCCCATCAAGTGGAGGGGGAACAGGGCATGCAGGAATAACCACTTCTCCATCAGACCCACAGCCCCCCGACTGAACAGGGGATGGGGGTCAGGCATGCCACATCCACAGCCCCCACACTGGCGGGGGACCTCATCTCCCCGCCACCCGCCCCAGGATTCCCTCTGCTCCACCTTCAGGCACTAAAAGCCGTGTCTGCTCCCATCCCTCTCCCTGCAGGAGCCCCCTCCAGTCTGGGAGGGCCCTGTTGTCATGGTAACTGCAGCTGCAATGGGTGCTGGGCCAGGTGCCGGGTTGGACCCACGAACCTTCTGGAAGCCCCTGAGATGGCAGGGAAGCAGATCTCAGGGTGCTGGGCAGCTGGACAGTGCCCATGTCCCCAAGAACCAGCTGCTGTGACTCCCCCTGGCCCAGGGCAAGGGAGAGCCTCGGGGGAGAACTTGCAGCTGGGACCCTTAGGATGGAGGGGCCATGATCCCCTCCCCATGACATCTTCCTCACTATGCTTCCCTGAGGAGAAATGAGACACAGGAGAGCAGAGCAGTGGTTCTGGGTTTAATTGGGGGTGAAAGGGTGCTGCACAGTTGCTCAGAGGGCCCATGGCTGGGCTGCACGAGTGTTCGCCTTTGCGACTGAACAGAGGAGCGTGGCCTAACTAGAAACAATTCGGCCCTCGAGTCTGCCTCCAGCACCTGGGGGGACACGGGGCGGCTCTGCTGACCAGGCCTTCTCTTTGGAACACCCCTCCCACCACACTGCCCTGGGTCTGGGAGCCTCCCACCCCTGCTGAAGTCAATTCCTTAAGGGAGAATCTGGCGGTCACAGCCCCAAGGGGGGATGGACAGGGAGTGGGGACCCCAGGGCCCCAATCTGGAAGGGCCCCCTCCCAGCCATTTTGGGAACAATAAATACTGTGTGACGGTGGCAGGGAGTGGGGGGTTCGGCCACTGGCTGGCGGGCAAGGGGGAGCTGGCCGGCCTAGCCGCCCTGCCCTGCCCCGAGGCCAGGCCTGGGCTCCCCACCCTCACTCAGTGCGGAGGATGATGTGGATGCCAGAATCCGTGAACACGGGCCCGCTCATCTCCCCCGTCCGCAGCGCAAACGAGGCGTCTTCAAATGGCTTCTGCATCTGACCTGGGAGCCAGGAGGGGTGGTGGGGGTGTCAGGGCTGGGCTGGCAGAGGCCAGGATGAGGCAGGGCGGGTGGCAGCCGCGACAGATGGGGCTCCTGCCTGCGCTGAGCCTCACACTCGTCCACACTCATCCGTCACCGTGTTTATTGCCAGTGCTGAGCGGCGGCCCAGCTGGGGGTGGCAGGGCCATTAAGGAGGCCCTGGGAAGCCCGAGGACAGCATGAAGGATAGCAGGCAGGGCTACGGCCGCCGCCGTGCATTTAGGGGCCACTTCGGTGGTGAACTCGTCTCCCTGGGCCCGGTTCCCAGCCCTGCCATGTCATCTGTCCCACCAGCCTCCTCGGAGGAGGTGGGCAGCTGCTGGCCCCATGCTGCCGCCCCACCCCGCTAAGACACCTGCACACCACACCCTGCAACCCATCCTGGCCTCTCCCTGATGTTGTTCTGTAGACCCCGAGGACTGAAGAGGAGGAAGAGGAGGAGGCCTAGTCCCCCTCTGTCCCTGATTTCCACTGTCCTGGCCAGACAGGCCTAAACTCAGGGCCACCTCCTCTCACCCCTGGTTTCCCCACCTTTGAGAGGGATTCTGGGGGACAGGCCCTGGGACTCTCAGGGCCCCCAACCTTAAACCACAAAAAGGAAGAGGCAGAGGACAGGAGGTACCCACCTTGGTGGGCCTGGGATGAGGACATCTGTGCACAGACACACAAGAGACCATGCCCCCCGGGGTAGAGATGATGCCAGGAAGAAAGTGCTGCAGCCCCCTCCCTGTGTGGCCCTGGCCCTGCCCAGCAGAGCAGCCTCTGAAGCCTGAGGAAGGGGCTGTGCTGCCACCTGCTGGACCCCGAAGGCCGGTGTGGCACCTGGGAGCCCAATGCCCAGACCCTCCTGGCCTCTACCCCTCAGGGTGGTTAAGGGTCCCCCGACCTGGTGGGGCCCATTCCTTGCGCACCTCTGCTGAAGGCACCCAGGTCTCCCCTGGCCTTGGCTGAGCTGCAGTCGCTGAACTGTGAGGCCAGAGACTCAAAGTCCTCCTCTCCCGACTTGATCTTCTGGATGTAGCCTGTGGACATGGAATGGAATGGGAGTGCCAGGTCAGGGGCGGGAGGGGGGGGGGGGTCCTGACCAGACAGGATGGAGGACTCCAGAGCTGGCCAGTGGGGGAGGCAGCACTTCACTTGGAAAGCCTCCCCTCACAGGTGCACATGCTCCCCACAACCCCTCTCCTCACACATACCTGCATGTGCAGTCACACCTGTCCTCACCCACACCCAAGAAGAGGCGCCTTTCACGAGCATGAGCACTCAATGCACCCTGCCAGTCATCCATGAGCCCTGCCACCCTGCAGGTCTCACATCCCTGCTCCCGCTTTCACTCTCACCAGCACACACACACACACGTAAGGAAAAATCTACATACAAGCTGGATGGGCCAGAGGAGAGCAGCAGGCAGGGAGAGGCTGACCCAGGCAGGGGGCTGGCCCCCCAGGCCCCCTGGGCAGAGGTGGGAGAGCTGTCCAGAGAAACCCCAGCACTGCCACGGCAGCCTGTGGCCCCAGCTGTCCCATCTGGGAAGAACAGCCTGGCACTGGGATGGGCCTCCAAGGCACCCTGGTGGGCTCTGCAAGGGACACTCGTGGGCTGTAGCCCCAGGGTCCCAGAGGCAGGCAACATAGCTCTTCTCCCGGCTCCCCACCTACAGTCTGCATGCTGGCAGAACTCAGGGTGGCCCCACCCTGTGTGGCCCAAACTAGCCCATCGGCTCTGACTCTCCAGGAGGCGGAGGAGGCCAGGGCTGGTGGAGTTAGGAGGAACAGGGCTGCCAGCAGAGGGGGCAAGACAGCAGCAGAGTAGCATCTGAGTGACTCACGTTTCGGAAGCCAAGTGGGGAGGGCTGCGTGTGTGTGCACGTGGTGTGTGTGGTGTGACTGTGTGTGAGCAAGTGTGTGTAGGCACTCTTGTGCATGTGCCAGGTCGGGAGGAATGGCCTACCGCCTTCCTGACTCCAGGCCACCCCCAGGAAGGTGCCCATGGGCAAAAGCCTGCCCTACCCCAATCCTCCTCTTGCTCTGACACAAACGGGCATCCCTTCCAGTGTCCTCCCTAGGCCAGTGGTGCGACAGCCCCAGCAAGCCAGGGCAGCCCTCTGGGTGAACTGCACCCACCCCGTGTACCCTAAGGCCTGGCAGCCACTCTCCAGGGACACCAGTTCTTCTCTCCAATGTGAAGGTCACCCTAACACACTCAGTAGGGGGTTTCTTAATGTCACCCTGACACTTCTACCCTTGCTCCTTCTGACCTAAATGATGCCATGACACACCTGCTGGCCAACTTGCCCAGGACATACATAGCTGATACACTGGCCTGGAGCCTGTCGGAGAGCCATGGGAACACTGCTGGGTGACCTAGCCAGTGCTGGGAGGCCTGGACACCCAACCGTGGCACCTGCTGAACACACTGGACTGATCCAAGTGTCCCCAGGGACCCTCGGCCTCACACTCTAACCTGCTTGGGACTGCAGTGGAAATGGTACCAACGCGAGAGCACAGCCATAGCTCCCTGTTTGGCTGCACGTCATGGCAGCCACCAGTGTCCTGGTATCTGAGCTGGATGTCACCACGACCTGCTGCCCTGACATCCCTGTGCCTCTCCGCCTGACAGTCTTGTGCCAGTGGCTGTGACATGCAGCATAGTGCCCGGCACCAAGCAGGACCCTGACCAACATCCCTTGCTGTCATCATTCTTCCCCTCCATGGGGACTGCATCCCAGGGATGACGCAGCCTCTACTGCTCTGCTCTCCCTATCCTTGGCCCTGCCGGCCCACGTGTCCTGGTCTGACAGGGACATCGATGCCATACAGGGCCCCAGCTTTTGTTGGGATGGCACATTACAGAGGCTTCTGCCCGTGATGCCCTGGTTTGATCAGAATGCCCCGCTTCCAGGGCTGCCACGGGGTCCTCCTCTGTGCCAGACACATCCACCAGTGACTCTGACTTAAATCAGATGTTGCTAGGACCCCCTCCCACCCCTCCTCTCTCTGAACTTCTAGGTATCTCCTTGGCCTTAGGCACAGAGCACTGGAGTCCCCTGTCCCCCCTTCTGTCTGGACCACTAAGCCAGCCAGGGGATCGCACGGTGCCCCCAGGGGTACCCACCTACTTCGGGGAAGCAGGACTGCCTGCAGGCGCTGAGCGTCTGAGGAGCCAGGCCCAGGCCCTGAACAAGCATCACCTTGCCACAGCCCCCAGCGGCCAGGGCTGGGGGCACAGCCACAGGGATCCCTGAAATTGGACAGCCCGCCCAAGTTGTCCTCTCTCACACACAGAGTGTGCAAGCCATACCGCTTAAAAACAAACAAAAGCCACACTTTGGCACACCAATAGCTCATATCACCCAGATCTGCCTCTGACCTGACAGCTTTCTCGGAAAATTTTCTGCTATGATGGGAGCCTGCAATGACTGTTTTTGTTTTCCTTTTGCAGAGATGGGGTCGCACTATATTGTTCAGGCTGGCCTCAAACCCCTGGGCTGCAGCAATCCTCTTGCCTCAGCATCGCAAGTAGCTGGAATGATTTTTTTTTTTAAAACGCTTTCTCTTGAACCTGGGAGGTAGAAGGTACAGTGAGCTGAGATCGTTGCCACTGCACTCCAGTGTGGGCAACAAGAGCGAAACTCCATTTCAAACAAACAAACAAACAAACAAAAACACTTTCTTCCTGAGTTCCTGCTCTGTGAGGCTGACCTTGAGGGGTTTGGTCCTGTGTGTCTTGTTAGCTCAGCCTGTACCTGACCCCCCGACAATGACATCCTCCGAGTCCCACCTCGCAGACCCTGGTTTAAGCCTCTTGTCCTGCCTGAAACTCACCAGCTATCCTCTGGTCTCCCCCAGAAGCCTCCCCTAATCCCCCACTATGTGAGGTGCCTCCCCCTGGGTGCTGCATTTACTACCGTCCTATTGGTGGGTTGCTTGCCCACCTCACAGTGCAGGAATGGAGGCTGCTGGGTTGGCCTTGTTCATTGCTGCACCCTCAGAACCCAGCACTGTGCACAAAACAGGTGTTCACGAATGTTCAAGAAGTTAATGAATAAATGAGACAGAAATAGGCCATGGGGAAGGAGGGAGACAGGGATCTACCACGGGGCTTGAAGCAGAAATGCTGGAATCTCATGCCCTGTCTGCCTGAAACTCAGGCTGCGACCCTAAGGCCAGACTTCCTGGGCCTCCTCCAAGACAATGTGCCAGCCTTGCCCGACGGCGCCAAAACCCGTAAAATTTGATGGGGACTGTCGGGTGCTGGAGCCCCATCCTGATTCGATGTGGCTCCAGCTTAGAACCACACAGACACAGGGTGGCCTCTCCAGGAGCTCCCAGTCTGGAGCAGGGGCCTCCACCTGCTTCAGGGTGTTCAGGACCCCCTGAAATTGTATGCAAAACAGAATGGCACCTATCTGTGCTGGCAGACCCCAGCCAGCCTGCTCACAGTGTATCCCCAAGGTCCAGGAGGACATGTTATGGGTGCTGACTCCAGACTCCATCAGGTCCAGATCCTACCTCTGCTGCTCCTAAACAATGAGAGTCTGGCAGGTGACTTTACCTCTTGGAGCCTCACCCAACTGGCCTGTAAAATGGGGTAACCGCTGCTCCCACGTTGGAGCCTGTTCCAAGGAGTGAATCAGTGACCGCTTAAGCAGTGGCTGTTGCAGAGCAGGCCCCTGACAGATCCAAACTGCCCATCCGTTATGGACTCAATGTTTGTGTCACCCCAAATTCACGTGTTAAAGCCCTAACCTCCAGTGTGGCTGCATCTGGAGATGGGGACTTCGGGGAAGTAACTAGGGTTAAATGAGGTCATAAGGGTGGGGCCCTGATCCAACAGGATTAGCGTCCCTTTTTTTTTTGAGGCAGAATCTGGCTCTGTCACCCAGGCTGGAGTGCAGTGGTACAATCTCGGCTCACTGTGACCTCTGCCTCCTGGGTTCAAGCGATCCTCCTGCCTCAGCCTCCTGAGTAGCTGGGATCACAGGCGTGCGCCACTACATCTTGCTACTTTTTTTTTAGTATTTTTAGTAGAGATGGAGTTTCACCATGTTGGCCAGGCTGGTCTTGAATTCCTGACCTCAGGTGATCCACCCACCTCAGTCTCCCAAAGTGCTGGGATTACAGGCATGAGCCACTGCGCCTGGCCAGGATTAGTGTCCTTATAAGAGACACCAGAGAGCTCGTGCTCCTTCACTCCGTGCACATGCGCCTGGGGAATGCCATGTGAGTGCACAGTGAGAGGGCAGCCGTCTACAAGCCAGGAAGTGGGTTCTCGCCAGGAACAGAATCTGAGGGAACCTGGATTGTGGACTTCTGGCCTCCAGAACTGTGGAAAGTGATGACTGTTGTTTAAGCCACACCGTCTGTGATATTTTGTTACAACAGTCCAAGCTAATGCACATCAGTGACCTAGGTGGGAGTGAGGGAACAAATGGGGTAGTCCTTGACCCCAAAAATGTTTCGAGACGTGCTGTCTCCTCTGCCTTGCCAGATCATTACGCTGCTTCCAGCATACTTCCCCCAGGCTGCCCAGGCACCAGAGGGGAAGGGGCCTGGTCGGGGAAAGAGGTGACAGGGTCAGATCTGAGAAGACCAAGATCCAGAAGGAGGGGCTAGAGGCTGGCCCAAGGCCAGCAGGCTGGAAGGGCGCCAGTGACCTTGAGGACCCTGGGACAAAGGGGCTGACCTGGATGCTGGGATGGGTATGTGAGTAGGACAGCTGCTCATAGTCTCAGCCTTGCCGGGACCCTCCAGGCCCTGGGCATGTGAGGGGTGGCTGTCAACAGATCTGGGTGGAGAGCGGGCAGGGAGGGCTTCTCCACGGCCCATCCTCCTTAGACAAGGACACTGGCAATGACTCCCTTGGATCTCTGACAGCCTCTGGCTGTGGCCCAGCAGCTGCAGAGGAGCCAATGCTGGGAAAAGGAGCCTCAGCAGAAAATGTGGAGGTCCCGGCTCTCTCTGCAGGCAGCCGGTCCCTTCGGGGCAAGGGCGGAGCACCATATCTAAATGGGCACTGATGAGATTTAGCCCGGCTGCCAGCTGGGGAGTGAGCTGCCCAAATCATGATCTCCTGATCACCCGGCATGAACCCTCGAGGGGAGAACATCCACTTCATGGAAGAGAAAATGAGGCCCAGGTGCCCAATGCCTGCACCGACACTGCACATGATGATCTGTTACCGAGTGTACCTCGGCCGGGGCCACCTCACTGCATCCTCCTATCGACCTCTGAGGAGATCTGCCCCAGCACCATCTCAGGCAGGAGGATACCAGGAGAGGGAGGTCGTGGGCCAAGGTCATCATCTGTGTGCTGAGCCCACCAGGCCTCCTGTGGTCCTATCCGGAACTCTTTCTACGGGCTGTGGGGTGGCAGCAGGGGCTGCCCGTGAGCAGAGGCCTTGACTTGACCTCAGCTCCCCCGCCGTCCACACCCGAATGACTGGGGCTGAGGCTCTACCGCACAGAGCGCGCCAGCCACTGAGCCCATTGCTCCTGGATCCTCATAGCCACCCTCTCCCCATTCTACAGATGAGGCAACTGAGGCTCAGGAAATGAAGACCACACAGCTGGCACTGAAATCCAGCCCTGTACGACCCAGGGTGGGCCACGCTGTTCTGCCCTGACCCTCCCCCAGACATCCCACCCCTGCCCACCTAATCCATCACCCAGTCCTCTCTGTCCTGCCTCCTGAATCTCTCTCGGGTCTGCTCCCTCTTCTTCTTCCACTTCCAGCCCCCAAGTTCAAGTCACACCGCCTCTCGCTCCAATTCCTCCCACAGCTTCCACCAGGTGGGCAGGCAAGGCTCCTGCTGACATTCCAGAATCTGCAGGTACCTACTGTGAGGCCTCAGGGCCTGGCTACTTACCAGGTGCACCTGTCCAACCCAGAGATGGGGGAGACACCCTCGCCCACCACATCCAGACCCATGCCCTTCTCACTATCCCCACCAGCCTCAGCCTTCTGCCAGCTCTCACCAGGATTGCTTGGAGCAGCTCTGTCCTGCGCCTGGCTGCTCTGCTGACCCCCAGGAGCCCACTTCATGCCGCTCCATCCCCAAATGCCTGCACCCTCCTGCTCACTCTTATAGGGTCCGGAAGCCTCAGAACAGAGACCACTAGAGCTGGGAGGACCCGAAGGGTCATCTTGCGCTTCTCTCCTGGCTTCTCCCTCCACTTCTTCTTCTTGCTCTGGGGCAACCAGAACCTCTGAAGGTTCTGGGCCTTCTACTTCCCTGGCCCTTGACATTCTAGCTTCACAGATCTCTGCTGAAAGCAGAGCATTGTGGGTTCCTCTCCTGGTCCCACATGGCCACATATGTCCTGCTGCCTCCAGGAAAGAATCCAACCTCCTCACCTGACAAGGACCCTCCTCAACCTGGCTGGGACCTGCCCGTGAAGGGTCTCACCACCCCCTAGCTCCCTGCAAAGCCTTCCCCAGAGTCCTGGCTACATCCTAGTCCTAGGCCTTTACTTCTGCCCTGTCCTGCGCCAGGAATCCTTCTTGCTTCCTACTGGTTCATGAAACAAGGCTGTGAGGGCTGACTCTGGGCCAGGCTTTGTGTGGCAGGATGGGAATACAGGGGAAAGAGAGAGATCCAGTCCCTGCCCTCAGAGGTCAGGAGGCTGGCTCTTCAGTCTTCAAGATTCTGTGTAAGAACTCGGCTTCTCTCTACCATGCTTACATATAAGACTAACGGGTGGCACTTACTGTCCTAGATGCCATGTTGGGGGTGTGCATGTGTAATAACATCCTACAGGCCAACTGGACCAAGTGATGAGAGAGTAAAACAACAGCCAATACTGACCGAGTGTACACTCTGTGCTGGGCCCTGTGCTACCACAACCAACAACAGCAATGACAGTGACCACTAACAATGACAGAACATTTACCGATGCCAGGAGCTGTTACTCCCGCTTTACTGTATTAGCCAGAAGTCCTCACAACTACCCTGTGAGGTGTGTCTTATTATTCTAATACTAATTTTATAAATGAAAAAGACTGACAGCTGGGGGCGGTGGTTCATGCCTGTCATCCCAACACTTCGGGAGTCTGAGGTGGAAGGATCACTTGAGCCCAGGAGTTTGAGACCATCCTGGGCAACATGGTGAAGTCCTGTCTCTACTAAAAATACAAAAATCAGCCAGGTGTGGTGTTATGAGCCTGCAGTCCCAGCTACTTGGGAGGCTGAGGTGGGAGGATCACCTGATCCCAAGGAGGTTGAGGCTGCAGTGAGCTATGAACACTGCACTCCAGCCTGGGTGACAGAGCAAGACCCTGTCTCAAAAGAAGAAGGGGAAAAAGATTGAAGCCCAGAGATGTTAAGTAACATAGCCAGGACGTGGCAGAGCTGCATAGCAACCCAGGCTGTCTGGGCATGGTTGAGAGATGGGTTGTTTGGAGTAGGGACAGCCCAGGAGGTTTGGGGACTCTGAGAAAGGCATCAGACACAACTTACTGCAAGAATGGAAAAGTGGTTTTTTTTTTTTTTTTTTTGAGACGGAGTCTTGCTCTGTTGCCCAGGCTGGAGTGCAGTGGCACGATCTCGGCTCACTGCAAGCTCCACCTCCCGGGTTCATGCCATTCTCCTGCCTATCTCCCGAGTAGCTGGGACTACAGGTGCCCGCCACCATGCCAGACTAATTTTTTTGGATTTTCAGTAAAGACAGGGTTTCACCGTGTTAGCCAGGATGGTCTCGATCTCCTGACCTTGTGATCCGCCCACCTTGGCCTCCCAAAGTGCTGGAATTACAGACGTGAGCCACCGCGCCTGGCCAAGAATGTAAATGTTTTATATTCCCGCTGTCGAAGATGGCAGCCACCAGCTAAAGTATGACCAGTGCAATTGAGAAACCAATTTTTGATATTATCTTATTTATTTTTGAGACAGGGTCTTGCTCTGTCACCCAGGCTGGAGTGCGGTAGCGTGATCTCGGCTCATTACAACCTCTGCCTCCTGGGCTCAAAGGATCCTCCCATCTCAGTCTTCCAAGTAGCTGACACTACAGGTGTGCACCACCATGTCCAGCTAATTTTTTTATTTTTTTAGAGACGGGGTTTTGCTATGTTGCCCAAGCTGGTCTCAAACTCCTGGGCTCAAGTGATCCTCCCGCACAGGGTGGGAGTGGCGGCCAAACTGGACAGCTTTAGACAGGGCTCTGCAAATGATGGCCTGCAGGCCAAATCCTCCCAGATTTTGTAAATAGTAAAGTTTTCTTGGCACACAGCCATGACCATGTGCTTGCTTACATATTGGTTATGACTGCTATCCAGTTACAAAGCAGAGCTGATAGAGACTGCATGGCCCACAAAACCTAAAATATTTACCATCTGGCCTTTATAAAGTTTGCCACCTTGGTGCCAGACTGCAGAGGAAACACAGAACAGAGCAGGGAATAGCTTCCTCCCTTAGGTCAGAATTAACTCACTATCTGCTGGCACTCACTACCTCTTTTTTTTTTTTTTTTTTTTTGAGATGGAGCCTCACTTTGCTGCCCAGGCTGGAGTGGAGTGGTGCGATCTCGGCTCACTGCAACCTCTGCCTCCCTGCCTCAGCCTCCCGAGTAGCTGGGATTACAGGCACGCATCACCACATCTGGCTAAGCTTTGTATTTTTAGTAGAGATGAAGTTTCACCATACTGCCCAGGCTAATCTCGAACTTCTGACCTCAGGTGATCTGCCCTCCAAGGCCTCCCAAAGCGCTGGGATTACAGACGTGAGCCACCACACCCTGCATGCACTCACTACCTTCCTGACTGCTGTCTCTGGATCCACCTACGTTTGTGACTCAGGCCCCTAGTGGATGATATTACTATTGACAACACTTCCCACAGACTGAGGGCCTACTGTGCAAAATCCATTGCCTTATTCCCTCTAACCTTCACAATGGTCCTCAGAGGATGCCCATTTTACAGAGAAAGCTGAGTCTAGGGGAGGTGACATGAGTCCCCTCCCAAAGGTCACAGAGTTCACAGAGGCACAGCTACTACCTGAAGCCATGTCTGCCAGCCCCCAGGCTGGGTCCTCTGCCCCTACCTGGCTCACCCTCAAATGCCAGATGGAAAAGAAAGAGAATGGCTGCTGTGAAGGTCAGGGTCAGGTCATGCACTGGCGTTTTTGTGTTGGCCAACACCACGCCTGGCAGCTGAGCAAGCTGGGGTGAAGGGTCTGATGTGACTTCTACAAAGGCTCACCTGGGAGAAGACACCCTCCCAAGCCCCTGCCCTCGCCCTGCTCACCGTTGATCAGCTCCAGGGCCTCCTCCTTGGTCCGGGTGATCTTCTCCTGCCGCCAGGACGAGGGCCGCCTTGACTGGCTGTGCTTCACCAGCAGGTGTGAGCAGCGGACCCTGGCAGGCTCCCCCTGCCCGTTTTTGCCACCACTGCTGCTGTTGCCGCTGGGCCGCTCCCACTGGCTGGCATTAGTGATGTGGTTGAAGTAGTACACTCGGCCTGGAGGGGAGGGCAGGCAGGAATTCAGCTAGGGTTGTGCTCCCAGGACACCCCTGAGCCCACAGCCAGAAGCCAGGGTAAGGGCCTGGCTTGCACGGGGTGCCTTCATTCAACAAATCCATGGTGTATCCACCATGTGCCACAGGCTCTCCAGACATGGGCCAATGTGGCAGGATACAGTCCCTGCCCTTAGAGAGCTAACATTCTAGGTGAGAGCAGACAGGTGCTAAACAAGCAAACGAAACACAGGATAGTATCAATCCCTGATAACTTCAAGGAGGAAAATAACCCAGAGTGATGGAACAGAGGAAGCTGGGGGACAGGGAGTGACTCAAACCATGCACTCAGCAGCCAGGCCACCTGGATTCAAATCTGAATCTGGGTTCAAATGTGATATATCTTCCCTGGGCCTTGGTGTTCTCACCTGTAAAATGGAGATAACAGTTCCTACCTTAGGGTCATTGAAAGGACTAAATAATAATTTTTAAACATTTTTAAAAGGGCTAAGCACAGTGGCTCTCACCTGTAATCCCAGCACTTTGGGAGGCCAAGGTGGGGTGGATCACCTGAGGTCAGGAGTTCAAGACCAGCCTGGCCAACACAGCAAAACCCCATCTCTACTAAAAATATAAAAAATTAGCCCGGCATGGTGGCAGGTGCCTGTAATCCCAGCTACTGGGGAGGCTGAAGCAGGAGAATCGCTTGAACCCGGGAGATGGAGGTTGCAGTGAGCTGAGATCGTGCCACTGCACTCCAGCCTGGGCAACAAGAGCAAAACTCCGTCACAAACAAACAAACATTAGCCGGGCGTTGTGGTGTATGTCTGTAATCCCAGCTACTCGGGAGGCTGAGGCAGGAGAATTGCTTGAATCTAGAAGGTGGAGGCTACAGTGAGCCAAGATCATGCCACTGCACTCCAGCCTGGGCGACAGAGTGAGACTCTTGTCTCAAAACAAAAACAAAAACAAAAACAACAGGCTGGCTGGGCGCAGTGGCTCAGGCCTGTAATCCCAGCACTTTGGGAGGCTGAGGCAGGTGGATCACCTGAGGTTAGGAGCTCGAGACCAGCCTGGCCAACATGGTGAAACCTCGTCTCTACTAAAAATACAAAAATTAGCCAGACGTGGTGGCAGGCACCTGTAATCCCAGCTACTCGGGAGGCTGAGGCAGGAGAATCACTTGAACCCGGGAGGCGGAGGTTGCAGTGAGCCAAGATCATGCCACTGCACTCCAGCCTGGGTGACAGAGTGAGATTCTGTCTCATAATAAATAAATAAATAAATAAACAAACAAAAAATAAAAAATAAAAAATTAGCCATGGGTGGGTGGTACACGCCTGTGGTCTCAGCTACTTGAAAGGCTGAGGTGGGAGGATTGCTTAAGCCTGGGAGGCAGAGGCTGCACTGCAGCCTGAGCCACACAGTAAGACCATCTCCAAAAAGAAGAAGAAGAAAGCACTAAATAAGCTCACACATCTGCAAAATGCCTAGGACAGAAACTGGTACACATTAAGAGTGGGATAGCCTTTATTATCTCTATTGTATAGATGGCAAAACGGAGGCCTCACCTTTTGCATCTCTGGGAATGGCAGCAGTGGGTAACGCTTCCTGAGTGTTTACTCTGTTCCAGGCACACACAGGGGAAGGCAGGAACTGTACTCAGGTACTTCACACCCAAAAGCTCTGCTCTTAGCTACTACACCGCGCACGGTGTTGCAGAGCTAGGAACCAGCATTACTGGTGGCCCGATGTTACCCAGGAAGTGAGGGGTATGAAGGAGTGAAGACTGTGAACAAGAAGCTGGAAGTAAAGACCCTACTGGGTGCCACTCCAAAGGCTGACAGTTTGCCTGGGTGACATGGAGTGTCACCCATAAAGGAAGCCATCAGGGTTGAACTGAGCAGAAACAGCAGAAATGGGCCCAGAGCTGGGCAGAGCATCTGATTATTCTGGAGGTCCCAGCTACAGGCCAGGGCTAGAGCAGGCTGGGCGAGAGCGCGGGTTCCGGGTGCAAATGCAGCTGAGCTACTGACTCTAAAACCTTGGCAATGGGCTCTAATCTCCCTGCACCTCAGTTTTCTCATCTGAAAAATGGGGAATAGGGAATAAGGAGATCAAACCTCATGGGGTTAATGAGGAGAGTCCATGTATCTAAACAGTTCACCAGAACCTGGCACTCAACCAAGGAGAATTATTACTGCAAATGCGACTGCCATGGGCTCTAGAGGCAGCAGAGTGACTCGGGACCTGCCCACAGATGCTGGGCCTGCTCCTCAGGAGTTTGCAGTGACACGGGCAGGGGTATTTGTAGGCAAAATGCCTAGGTCCTAATCCAATCCCCGGCCCCTGAAATGAATGATCTTGGACGAGTTCCTTCAGTTTTCTGACCTCAGTTTCCTTGCTGGTAAGATGGAAGTAATAACTACCTGGCTCCCAGAGTTGCGGCAATTCAGAGAGAACTTAAAGCGCTTGACACAGAGACAAACATGCCCTGTTACTGGCAATATTATCATTGTAGCTAACCCTTAAATCGGGTCTAAGCACAGGAGCCATCGTCTGGCAGAATGTCACCGGCGATGTCGCAGACTCAGCATTAGGTGTACACACTAGGGGTGTTAGCAGGGGTAGGTTGTGGACCCGAGGCCGGGCAACACCCTACGCCCTTTGCAGGGTACTGGGGTGCCTCCCTCCCAGGGGTGCCCCCGGGCCCAGCAAGGTGCAGAGACGTCCCCCGGGGTGTCAGGTGCATTAGGCCGAGAGGTATCAGCCGGGCCGGCAGGGCCAGGGCCATCGCCCCGGACTCCCCGGACCCTCACCCGCCCAGCCCCCTGCCTCAGCTTCCTCAGGCTTCCCGGCGGCTCCTGAGGCTCGCAGTCCCCACAACAGGGCGGGCCGGGGCCGTTACCCCGGGGACGACGCGGAGGAGCCAGGACCCCATGGGAGGGAGGCAGCGCTGCCGCCTCGCCCAAGGGGCGAGCTCGAGCCCTGCTTACGCGGGCCCGCGCAGTCCCGCCCCAGCCCCGACCCCCGCGGCACCTGAGCTGCGGCTCATGCGCTTCTCCCAGCCGGGTGGCAGTTTCTCCTCGTCCGCCATCTTCCCTCCTGCCGCAGCGCCTGCTCCGCCTCAGCCGCGCCGCCTGTCGCCCGCTCCCGCCCGCCGCCGCTGCCTATTGGCTAGACGCGCTCTGCAACGGGGCCTGGCGGCGACGCCCATTGGGCTCCCCAACGGTCCGGATTGGCTTTCTGGCCTTCTATTGGGTAGAAGAAAGGCTGGGCGGACCTTACCACGTTATCCCTGCGCCCCGCCCCCGGCCAGCCTCAGTCTGGCCCCGTCCACTCGCTCTCCTCGGCTTCTGAGTGGTCCGAAGCGACGCGGGCCCGCCCTTCTCAACGCCCTTTAGCTAGCGCCAAAAAACTCCCGACCCCTTCTTGGCGCGCGTCGCCGCAGAGCCCACCCAGGCGGGATAGAGCTTATGGATTGGCTAATGCCGCAGCAACTCCCGCCTGCCTGAGCCGTTCCCGGAGGTCCGCAAGCCCCCAGCCCTCCCATGCGGAAGAGTCTGGCTGGTGCAGCGGTAACGGCGGTCCAGGAGGTACTTGGGCGGGGCGGTGCTGCCTCTGCTGTTGCCATAGCAATGCAGTTGCCTTGGAGATGAGCACCTAAGTACCCGATGCTTAAATTTGGCTCCTCCATCCTCCCTCTTCCCACCTGTTTCCCCCAGATGTCCAAAGCTAACCCAGCCTCTTTTATTTTTTGCAGGGCTCAACTTTTCCCTAGGCTCTGGACCCAAAGGCCTTCCACGTCCTTTGGAACCTGCTTACTTCCTTTATTCCCTCACAGTCTGGCTCCTTCCTCCATCCTGGGTGACCAGTGGGTGCCGACATTGACATTCATATAAGAACACGGAGGAGGTGCAGGTGGGAGGAGATGAGCTCAGTTTTAGCCAACTTAAAATAGAGTCTGCAGAGCCCGTGGGACACAGGGGAGGTATTTGGGGACCCAGAGTTGGGGAACTGTGGGTAGATATGGGAGTTGAAGACACTGACAGCAAAGGGTGCAACTACAGTTCACCTAGCATAGAACCCTATGTGACCGTTAAAAAGAATGAGGCTCAGTGAAGTGAACTCATAGGGAAACCTGCCCACAACAAATTAGACGCAGGATGCAGTAGAAGGCTAAGAGAAGTCTGGAGCCAGACTTGGGTTTAAAGTCTGGCACTGACACTTACTATGCGACCTTGAACTGATGACTTAACGTTACTCTATACTTTGGTTTCCCAATCTGCAAAGTGGGGATAAGCAATTACATCCTTCTGTTTGATGTGAAGATTAAATAAATTAATCCACATAAAGCACTCAAGCCAGGCTCGGTGGCTCACACCTGTAATCCCAGCACTTTGGAAGGCCGAGGTGGGCGGATAACCTGAAGTCAGGAGTTCGAGACCAGCCTGGCCAACATGGTGAAACCCTGTCTTTACTAAAAATACAAAAATTAGCCAGGCGTGGTAGTGGGCACCTTTAATTCCAGCTACTCGGGAGGTTGAGACAGGAGAATTACTTGAACCTGGGAGGCGGAGGTTACAGTGAGCCGAGATCGCGCCACTGCACTCCAGCGTAGGTGACAGAGCGAGACTCCATCTCAAAAAACAAAAAAAGTTTAAGTTTTAATAGAACATTGTTTTTTACAAGTATGTATTAGCATAATATTAAAAAGATACTTTTTATAAAGATAATTTTAGACATGGGCAGTTACAAAAACAGTAGGGTTTTCATGTACCCTTCACCCAATCTTTCCTAATATTAGCGTCTTAAGTAAACAATAGAACAGAATTCTCAACCAGTAGCGATTTTGTTTCCCAAGGGACATTTGGCAACATCTTGATACATTTTTGGTTGTTACAACATCTTCAGACATTTTGGAACAGGAGATACTACTGGCTACTGGCATTTAGTATTAGATGCCAAGGATGCTGCTAACATCCTTCAAGGCACAGCCCCCACCAAAAGAATTATCCAATCCAAGGGCCAAGCGTGGTGGCTCACACCTGTAATCCAGGGCTTTGGGAGCCCAAGGCAGGAGGATTGCTTGAGCCCAGAGTTGGGGACCAGCCTGGGCAACATGGCAAGACCCTATCTCTACAAAAATAATTCACTGGGTGTGGTGGCACGTGCCTGTAATCCCAGCTACTTGGGAGGCTGAGGTGGGAGGATCTCTTGAGTCTAGGAGTTAAGAGGCTGCAATTGGCCATAATCTTGCCACAGCACTCTAGCCTGGGTGACAGAGGGAGACTGTCTCAAAAAATAAATAAATAAATAAAAATAAAAGGCTGGGCGCGGTGGCTCACGCCTGTAATCCCACCACTTTGGGAGGCCAAGGTGGGTGGATCAAGAGGTCAGGAGTTCAAGACCAGCCTGGCCAAGATGGTGAAAACCCATCTCTACTAAAAATACGAAAATTAGTTAGGTGTGGTGGCGGGCGCATGTAATCCCAGCTACTTGGGAGGCTGAGGCGGAGAACTGCTTGAACCCTGGGAGTGGAGCTTTCAGTGAGCCAAGATTGTGCCACTGCACTCCAGCCTGTCTCAAAAAAAAAAAAAAAAAAAAAAATCCAACCCAAAAAGGTCAACAATGCCAAAGCTTATAAACCCTGCCATAATTATCAACACTAAGAAACCAATATCAATATAATACTATTAACTAAACCACAAATTCTCCCCAATCCTGTTTTCCCACTAATGTTTTTATGTTCCAGGATGGGTGCTCACTGGTCCTGGAGTGTCACTGTTTCTGGTTCCTCTAAGTGGATAGAGCAAGGAAATATACATATGTATACACACATCTATATGTATCAATATATCTGTTAAACGAAAACCATGAATTCAGACTGATGCCTCCAAATCCAGTCCTACAAGGTTCATTTTAAGCACTCCCATCTCCTGTTTTATTTGTAACTTCCTTCTCCACAGTGAGACACCCAGCTCTCATTATCTACAAGTTTACTTGTTTGTTCAACCCTGTTTGTGTGTATTACATGGGCCCATGTGCCCACACCCACACACACAAAAGTAGTTTCAAAATTGCTAAATCATGGCTGGCCCAACGGCTCACACCTATAATCCCAGCACCTTGGGAGGCTGAGGCGGGTGGATCACTTGAGCTCAGGTGTTTGAGACCAGCCTGGCCAACATGGTGAAACCTTGTCTCTGCTGGAAATACAAAAAATTAGCCAGGTGTGGTGGCTCGTGCCTGTAGTCCCAGCTACTTGGGAGGCTGAGGCAGGAGAATCGCTTGAACCCGGGAGGCAGAGGTTGCAGTGAGCCGAGATTGCACCATTGCACTCTAGCCTGGGCAAAAAGAGCAAAACTCCATCTCAAAAAATAATAATAAAAAATAATAATTTAAAAAAAGCATAGAAAAGCAAACTATGGAATGGCATATAAATATTACGGGACATATAATTATCCCCGTATGATAAAAACTCTAGGTTATTCCAGAAAGTTTCTAGAGTCACTCAAATGTATTAATGCCCACCACTGGTGGGAGGAGTGGTATAAGAAATAAGAAATTCAGGGCCGGGCGCAGTGGCTGACACCTGTAATCCCAGCACTTTGGGAGGCTGAGGTGAACGGATCATGAGGTCAGGAAATCAAGACCATCATGGGTAACATGGTGAAACCCTGTCTCTACTAAAAAAAAATTAGCTGGGTGTGGTGGCATGCACCTGTAATTCCAGCTACTCAGGAGGCTGAGGCAAAAAAAATCACATGAACCCAGGAGGCGGGGTGTACAGTGAGCTGAGATCATGCCATTGCACTCCAGCCTGGGCAACAAGTGTGAAACTCCATCTCAAAAAAAAAAAATTTAAATTTAAAAAATAAACAAAACAGGACAGGAACAAGGTTGACACAAAGAACTGTGGCCAGGGGAACAGAGGGACAGTTGGTCTCCTGTCTACTCATACCTAGAGGAAGAATACAGCAAATAACATTATGTGCCGGGCATCCTGCTATTCTAATTGCATGATCTCATTGAGATGTGGGTGCCACTGTAGTGCTCATTTTTAGAGGATGAAACTAAGGGTCGCAGAGGCTGAAATCCCACTGCTAAGGATCAATCAAAATTCAAATCTAGTTGGTCTGACTCTTGAGGCTGGGATCATGTAGCCACACTTACAGTGCCACACTGCCTCACTGTCTACTATCATGTTTTGTCTTGAAAAGAAGTGCTAGGGCCAGGCATGATGGCTCGTGCCTATAATCTCAGTACTTTGGGAGGCCAAGGCTGGAGGATCATCTGAGGTCAGGAGTTCAAGACTATTTTGGGCAACATAGGGGAGACCCTGTCTGTACAAAAAATTTCAAAATGCCAGACGCGGTGGCTCACGCCTGTAATCCCAGCACTTTGGGAGGCCGAGGAAGGTGGATCACTTGAGGTCAACAGTTTGAGACCAGCCTGGCCAACACGGTGAAACCCCATCTCTACTAAAAATACAAAAATTAACTGGCGTCATGGGGCATGCCTGTAGTCCCAGTCTCTTGCCTCAGGTGAGGCAGGAGAATTGCTTGAACCCAGGAGGCAGAGGTTGCAGTGAGCTGAGATCATGCCACTGCACTCCAGCCTGGGCGACAGAGCGAGACTGTCTCAAATAAAATTAATAATAATTTCAAAATTAGCTGGCGTGGTGGTACACACTGCCCAGCTACTTGGGAGGCTGATGCAGGAGGACTGTGTGAGTCCAGTTCAGGGCTGCAGTGGGCTATGAACGTACCACTGCATTCCAGCCTGGGTGACAGAGCAAGATCCTGTCTCAAAAAAAGAAAAAAAAATGCCAGGAACTGTGGATGTTTAAACATGCTTTAAACTCATCTATACCTCCTCACAATATGCCGATTGAAAGCAGACATGAAGTAAACACAATTATTTCCAGTGGATAAGGAAGTAAAGGCTTACGGAGGTTAAAAAAGTTTGCCTAGTGTCACTCAGCTGCTTGGTGGCAGAGCTGACATTCCACACATGGTCTGTGTGATTTCAGAATCTGAATTCCTAACAATTATATCTACTGTCATTAGCCGGAGGTTCTTTGGTCTATTAGGGTGACAATAATCCCAGGGTCTCTTGACCTTCAGACACCCACAGCAAACCCCAGAGCTCTCTCTGGGCTCCCACACAGACTCCCAGCCTGCTGGTCTACTCTGCCCTCATGGATCCAGTTGATCGGAGCTCTTATTTTAGCAGCTGCATACTGACGGTGCAGTGATGACCAAACAGCGACTGCTCCACCCATCACTAGACAGCTCTCATACAAAGAGACAACAACAAAGCAACATCTAAGTCTTTATTAAGGTGATTTTTTACAAACAAGCATCTATCCCAATGTGGGGGATGAGGATGGGAGAGGAAAGCGGGGCAGGAAGATGAGGATTCTCATCTATTGATAATAAAGCTCCAGGTTCATCCCATCGTGGATTTCATCTGAAGGAAAGGTGTTAAGGAATCCTGACTCTGACTTCCGTCCCCACCCCTCTCATCCATTCACAGCTGGGTCAGGTGGCCTGAGGTCTCAGCCCAGGGCTAAGGAAGCCCATTTTGGACCAGGCCATTTTTATTTGGAGAGAACCAAAACTTTACAAAAGAATTTCTGGCTGGGTGCAGTGGCTCACACCTGTAATCCCAGCACTTTGAGAGGCCGAAGCAAGTGGCTCACTTGACGTCAGGAGTTTGAGACCAGCCTGGCCAACACGGTGAAACCCCGTCTCTACTATAAATACAAAAAGTTAGCTGGGTGTGGTGGTGGGCACCTATAATCCCAGCTACTTGGAAGGCTGAGACAGGAAAATCGCTTAAACCTGGGAGGTAGAGGCTGCAGTGAGCCAAGATTGTACCACTGCACTCCAACCTGGGAAAAAAGAGCAAAACTCCATCTCAAAAAAAAAAAAAAAAGTTTCTGTTCTTTCTAGGCCAGGCGCAGTGGCTCACGGCTATAATCCCAGCACTTTGGGAGGCCGAGGCGGGAGGATCACTTGAGGCCAGGAGTTTGAGACTAGCCTGGCATACATGGTGGAACCCCATCTCTACTAAAAATACAAAAACTAGCAGGGAGTGGTGGCACACACCTGTAATCCCAGCTACTTGGGAAGCTGAGGCAGAATTGCTTGAACCCGGGAGGTGGAGGTTGCAGTGGGTCAAGATCGTGCCACTGCATTCCAGCCTGGGCGACAGAGCCAGACCGTCTCAAAAAAATAAATAAATAAAATAAAAATTTTAAAAAGTTTCTGCTCCTTCTGCACAATAGATATGCCTGAGTCTCACCCCACCCTGACCTACTGTCCAGCACTCAGATGGAGGTCAGTAATAAATATTTTGAACTTGAAGTCAAACTATTTCACCAACCACTCTCCTCCCCAACCAAATAATTACCTAGCTCCCATTTTCTAAGTGCTCACCATGTGCCACGTATTAAGTTAAACACTTAATATGCATAAGCTCATGCAGACTTTAGTTTTGAACAAAGATAACCGAGGCTGGGTATGTAGATGCTTCCTCAAAAAGTCACACAAAGGATACAGTCCCCCAGAGACACGTGGTCCTTAAAAATCGTGTACCTAAGAAAAAGAGACATTTCAGAGATAAGGCTAAGGAGGCTCTTCAGTCTGTAGGCCGAATGAGGTAGCCAAGCCTAAGCAAAGGGCTGCCTGCAGCGCTCCCCCAACCAAAACCTTCCGGCCTAGTCCAGTCCACCCAGTGGCTCTACCGCTGCACTCACCACTTCTTCAGGACAATCTTGTTCCAACGGGTACCAGTTTGGGCTGCAATCAGTTTCTTAAGGTCCCCGATGGTATCATCCGTGCTGGGCGCAGAGCAGTTAAGGCAAATGGAAGCGGTAGAACGAGGAAGAGGACATTCTAGGGCAGAATACCATCTGCCAGGACCCCATCCGCCCCCTCTCCCGGGTTTAACTAAAACCATCCGACAACACAGATTGAGTTGCCTGCCTCACGCCAAGCACCCCTGCGGGTACCACTGCCTCTCGGCTGCCAGTGGATACTTGCATTTAACGCGGACCTTCTTCCCCAGACGGTCGTTGCAAACAACCTCGATCATCCTAGCTGGAGCTACACAAAGCGGTGGGTGGGTGGGAGGCAGTAGAGTCAGAGCTTCAGGCGTCTCCCAGGCCCAGAAGCCCCAGCCTACAAGTCTCCCAGTCCCAGGCCCTAAAATTCCCGGTTACTGAGCCTTCCGTTCTGCCCCCAACCCCCCGGACTCGAATACTCCCAGGCCCCAAGTCCCCTGTCCCAGGGCCGCGAACCCCAGGCAGCCGCGCCTCCGCCCCTTCTCGCCGCCTGAAAGCCCTGCCATAAAACTCCCTGGCCTCACCTCCCACCGACCCCAGACCCTGGTTGGCTGGGTCGCGACAGCTTTCTCCGACTCCGAGCCTCTCCGCTTGACCCCCTCACCTCGAATCGCCTCGAAGCTGCCGACGCCACCAGCTCCTCACCCGAGCGCTGAACCCCGGTCGCAGTTAACGCTGGGAACCGGAAGCGGAAGTTAAAGTTCGAGGCCGGAAGCCCTGCCCCTAGCCAGGGGGTGTGGTCAACACTGGGACAAGTTCTTCCGGGTCTGCAGTATGTGGTGTGTTTGCGGTTCCCAGGTACGGTTTCGGTGTCCCAAGGCTTGGCAGGTGTCGCGCCTGTGGTATGCGCGCCGGGTAGAGAGGGGGGCCTCGGCGGGTTTGTGGCCAGGGAAGGGGCGTGGAGCGAGAGTCAGAGGTCAGGCGCCGGCGCCCAGCTCGTTTGAAGTCATTGTTTGTTGCAGGGAGATTCGGTCACATGGTGGGGACGCCAGAGGGTCCCGGGAGTAGGGGTAAGCTCCTGATCCTGAGCCCGAAGCCTCTTGCTGCGGCTACTAGGAGCAAGGGCGGAGGGTGGGGGTGGGGGACGAGTTCTGCAGTCATCCCTTCTGACCCCCTGGGTTCATTCAGGGCTGGGCCTCGTGAGCATTTGGCTCACCTCTTCCCTCTGGCCATCGCGTTCCCCCGGGATACGGACTCTAGTCAGTAGGCGAAGCTTGATCCTAGACTAGACTCTACGCTGCCCAACAGCTGCTGTTACCGCATGGTGCCGCACAGTTCCAGGCTCTTGGTGTCCTGAACAAAGATTTGGACCAGACACACAGAGATAGCAAAGCTGCAAGTTTATTAAGCACAGCATTCCACTCTCGGAGTGGTGAGAGCGGACTGACCTCTGCGAGATAAGATCAGCCCCAGCTTGGTATAGTTTGGGTCTTTTTTTTTTTTTTTTTTTTTTGTTTTCTGAGACTTAGTCTCGCTCTGTTGCCCAGGCTGGAGTGCAATGGCGCGGTCCCGGCTCACCGCAACCTCCGCCTTCCGGGTTCAAGCGATTCTCCTGCCTCAGCCTTCCGAGTTAGTAGCTGGGATTACAGGCGCCCGCCACTACGCCCGGCTAATTTTTGTACTTTTAGTAGAGATGGGGTTTCACCATATTGGCCAGGCTTTTTTTCTCTTCCCAAGGCTGCCTAATATCTAGCCAGTGTCTACCTTTTTGAATGATAGGTGTGTTGCTTACTTTGGCCCCTGTGTGCTTGAGAGCCGCCTCCATTCCATAATTTTAAGTACATGCATGATGTGCCGTCCATATGCATGAGCGCTAATGAGCTGGTTATCCTTATCATGTTAAGGATACTTTTTGTCTTTAATGCGCGTGCTTATGCCTAAAGAGCTGCTCCTTACTGGTTTGGTCCTGATTTCCCCGGCCGTGGGATTTTTACTGTTTTTTTTTTTTTTAATTTTATTTATTTATTTATTTATTTATTTATTTATTTATTTATTTATGGAGTCTCGCTCTGTCGCCCAGGCTGGAGTGCAGTGGCGTGATCTGGGCCCACGGCAAGCTCCGCCTCCCGGGTTCACGCCGTTGTCCTGCCTCAGCCGCCTCCCGAGTAACAGGGACTACAGGCGCCCCCCACCACGCCCGGCTAATTTTTTTGTATTTTTAGTAGAGACGGGGTTTCACTGTGTTAGCCAGGATGGTCTCGATCTCCTGACCTTGTGATCCGCCTGCCTCAGCCTCCCAAAGTGTTGGGTGTGAGCCACTGCGCCCGGCCTTTACTCAGTTTTTAATCTTCCTTTTGTCTCCTCAGCTTCTGCCATTTATCTTGCTTCTTGCTGGGTGAGCAAGAAGGGGCGGGTGCCCCTTCACCTTGCTTCTGCTCTCTGCTTTTACGTATTTTACCCTTTATCCAACTTTTAATTCCCTTTGCTATTCTTCTGCCTCATTTTCCCTATTCTCCTTTCTCACTGTCAGTCACCAATCTTAAATGCCCGCGAGGTAACTGGAAACATTGCACAATTGCACAATCTCCTGCATCTGTATCTTTGGGGAGCACTTTGTACCAGATTCCAGGTTTGTGAGGGCTGGTGGGACAAGGACCGTCCTTCCTCAATTCAATCAAACAATTTGTAAACCAAAAAGTATCTGAGACAGGTCTCAATAAATTGACAGGTTTATGTAGACAAGGTTAAGGACAAGCCTGGGAAAAAAGGAACACAAAACCCCAGGAACAATCTGTGATCCGTGCTTTTTTCCAAATATGATTTTGAGGGCTTCATTATTTAAAGGGGAAAAGTGGGCTGGAGGGGAAAGAGGGAGAGTATGGTCACATTATTTAATCTACATGAAGAATACTCAATTATGTATTCATTTCAGTAAATTGGCACTTTCCATAACATAAAGTAAGCCAGCTGTGGAGATATCTGGCCTTTAAAAAAAATTTTTTTTTGAGGCTAGGCACGGTGGTTCACACCTGTAATCCCAGCGCTTTGGGAGGCCGAGGTGGGCAGATCACGAGGTCAGGAGTTCGAGACCAGCCTGGCCAACATGGTGAAACCCCGTCTCTATTAAAAAAAAAAAAAAGAAAAAAAATTAGCAAGGTGTGGTGGCAGGCACCTGTAATCCCAGCTACCCGGAGGCTGAGGCAGGAGAATCGCTTGAACACGGGAGGTGGAGGTTGCAGTAAGCTGAGATCGCACCACTGCACTCCATCCTTCCATCCTGGGCAACACAGAGTGAGGCTGTCTCAATTTTTTTTTTTTTTTTTTTTTTTGAGGCAGAGTCTCGCTCTGTTGCCCAGGCTGGAGTGCAGTGGAACAAACTCAGCTCACCGCAACCTCCCGTGTTCAAGCAATTCTCCTGCCTCAGCCTCCTTAGTAGCTGGGATTACAGGCACATGCCATCACGCCCAGCTAATTTTCATATTTTTAGTAGAGACAGGATTTCACCATGTTGTCCAGGCTGGTCTCGAACTGCTGACCTCAAGTGATCTTCCCACCTCGACCTCCCAAAGTGCTGGGATTACAGGCGTGAGCCACCGCAACAGGCCTGTTTGCTTTTGAATGGCAGGATCCAGAGACTAAAACCACCTTTTAGTATTGTTGAACTATACTGCTACAGTGGTTTAAGAATTCTCCAAGGCCAGGCGCAGTGGCTCAAGCCTGTAATCCCAGCAGTTTGGGAGGCCAAGGTGGGCAGATCACCTAAGGCCAGGAGTTCAAGACCTGCCTGACCAACATGGAGAAACCCCATCTCTTTAATTTTGTAAAAATACAAAATTAGCCTGGCATGGTGGCGCATGCCTGTAATCCCAGCCACTTGGGAGGCTGAGGCAGGAGAATCGCATGAACCAGGGAGGCGGAGGTTGCGGTGAGTCGAGATGGTGCCATTGCACTCCAGCCTGGGCAACAAGAGAGAAACGCCCAGGATTACAGGCATACACCACCATGCCTAGCTAATTTTGTATTTTTGGTAGAGACGGGGTTTCTCCATGTTGGTCAGGCTGGTCTCGATCTCCCGACCTCGGGTGATCCGCCTGCCTCGGCCTCCCAAAGTGCTGGGATTACAGGTGTAAGCCACCACGCCCAACCTCTCTTCTGTTTTTCTATGCTAAGGTCTCATAATGTTTAACCCGTGTACTTTGCTTAAAAATTCCAGAAACTGGCCTTGAAAATCTAAATATAGGCCAGGTGTGGTGGCTCACACCTGTAATCCTGGCAGTTTGGGAGGCCAAGGCAGGCGGATTGTGTGAGTTCAGGAGTTGGAGACCAGCCTGGGCAACACACTGAAACCCCGTCTCTACTAAAATACAAAAAATTAGCCGGGCGTGGTGGGCTGCGCCTGTAGTCTCAGCTACTTGGGAGGCTGAGGCAGGAGAATTCTTCTCTTGAACCCAGGGGGGCAGAGGCTGCAGTGAGCCGAGGTCACGCCACTAAACTCCAGCCTGGGAGACACAGTGAGACTCTGTCTCCAAAAGAAACCAAACAAAAAAAAGAAAATCTAAATATAAAACCAAGGTTGTGGAACGTCCCATCCCAGGGAAAGAATCCACAATCCTGTTTTGGTCAAGCTGACACCTGCCAGACCAGCAGGTGGCCCATTACTCAAAATAGTAATGGAAACCAGACATGCTGACTTGTGCATCTGAACTCCATGTCCTGACCCCCTAGCTGCAGCTGTGCCTCGGTAGAACACCCCTTTTCGTTCCTGTCTTGATGATTGTTGGAGCACTCTGTAAGTTTCCCTAATAAATGCTTTGGACTGATTGCTCTGGTAATTGGTGTTTTCTTGAAATCCCCACTGGCCCCATCTTGGGATGATTTAGGGCATTCCTTTGTGGCAATTCCCCTGCCTCTGCTTTTGGGGAGACTCTAGCCGGGATGAAACAGATTGGAAGGTCAAAAGTGAGCTGAGGGGGCTGAGGTGCCTAAGGAAGTTTAGAAGCAGCACATCTTTGCATTCTCTTAGAAATCCTGGGTCACAGCCAGGCACGGTGGCTCACACCTATAATCCCAACACTTTGGGAGGCCAAGGTGGGTGGATCACTTGAGGTCAGGAGTTCGAGACCAGCCTGGCCAATTGGGGAAACCCCATCTCTACTAAAAATACAAAAATGTGGCAGGCGTCTGTAATCCTAGCTACGCAGGAGGCTGAGGCAGGAGAATCGCTTGAACCCAGGAGGCAGAGGTCACAGTGAGCTGAGATCATGCCACTGAACTCTAGCCTGGGCAACAGAGTGAGACTCTGTTTGAAAACAAAGAAATGCGGGGTCACACAAGCATTGACTGTAGTTACCACTTCATGGTAGGATTACCGAGAGTCTCATTCTCCCTTCTTTTTTTTTTTAAATTTTTAAATTTTTAAATTTTTTTTTTTTTTTGAGACAGTGTCTTGCTCTGTCACCCAGGCTGGAGTGCAGTGGCACAATTATAGCTCACTGTAGCCTCCAATTCCTGGACTCAAGGGGACTCACCTCCTGGGACTTCAGGCGTGCACCACCACGCCTGGCTGATTTTTTTAATTTTTGGAGAGACAGCCTCACTATGTTACCCTGGCTGGTCCCAAACTCCTGGCCTCAAGTGATCCTCCCAAAGTGCTGGAATTACAGGCATGAGCGACCACGCCCGGCCTCATTTTCCCTCTTCGTGGTGTTTTTCCAGATTTCTGACACAGAACATATGTTACTTTTGTAATCACCGGGGGTGGAAAAGGAAATGTTTGCTTTTTCAAAATGTTCTAATTTCTCAGTGCTTGATTCAAAGATCTGCCAAGCACAGGGTCTTGGTGCTGAGCTGCGGGGTGAGGAGTTGGGAAAGGGATGGGAAGTGCTGCTGAGAGAAGAGGAAAATGGGGCCGGGTGCCATTACATCACACCTGTAATCCCAACACTGGGAGACCAAGGTGGTAGATCACCTGAAGTCAGGAGTTCAAGACCAGCCTGGGCAACATGGCAAAACCCTGTCTCTACTAAAAATACAAAAATTAGCCAGGTGTGGTGGCACATGCCTGTAGTTTCAGCTACCTGGGAGGCTGAGGCATGAGAATCACTTGAACT